>NC_134596.1:37315000-38515000 GCF_037038515.1 Microtus pennsylvanicus
CATACTAGCATTTATTCTACTTACTAGCAACTGGGTGAAATTCTCTGTAATTTTCCCTTGGCTTTGGACAAATTGTGTCTTGGGTTGTAACGATGGCATATGGAAAGCTAAAGGCAGGTCTCAAAACTGGAAGGTCACATTCTTTTATGACCATGTTTCAAAGATGTGAATATTTTTTGATACTTAAGATTTATCCAAAATGACAACATCCACTAGCTTGTTGCTTCCCATTTTATCCTACTCATGTATTATTTTAATAAGTATTAGATGTCGATTAGATGTAATAACTACTAATGATCTTATTTACCAAGTAGATGCAGATGTTAAGGGATTTCTTCCAAAGTATACCTCCTGTAATCAACCCCAGGGGAAGCTAGTGAGAGAAGGCCAGAATTTTCTGCACTCACCGTGATAATGAAATAGCTGTGACCCAAAAAAAGGAAACTGATGCCTAGAGCGTCTGCTTTGGCCCCCACCGAGGCTAGAAACAGCTAATGTTAAGAGTTTTAATGCTTATTGCAAAGTGTTCTTAGAAGTGTCATGAAATTGGAAGAGATAAGAATTTTCAAAGAAGGGCAGTCAGTGGTCCAGGATTCTCATACACTTGTTCTAGAGCTCGGGTCCTCTCATAGATGGATTAATCTATGTGAGGTTATGGATCCATCCAAAGTCAAGCAAGGTGTGTAGAAACTCAACAACCCCAGGTTGATGTTTTCACTTTATGCATGGATTTCTAGAGTTAGGATAAATTGCTTATACATATTTAATTCAACAAGTCCCATTTAATTCTGCTTATGTTTTGAGTATTTATGGGAAAGTATAGTACTAAGCATTGAGTTACAACCCAGAGAAGAATCTTGCCATTTTTGCTATTGTAGTAACTCAAGTGGACAGCAAAACAGGAATAAACTATGCAAAAAAGAGCACAATTCAACATGAGGCAGTAGCATATGGCTATTCCATAACTTTTGATGATAGCATAACTATTGATGTAAAATTAAGATGCAGATTAAAATGTCTCATGCATTTCAGCAAGTCTTTCCTCCTGTCTTCGGTAGTGACCAAGACATATGCTATCAGTTTACTTCTCTGGTTTGGACCTGTGACTCAGACACTAAGGTCACTCGTGTGTCTGTGTGTTTCTTTTCTTTTCTTTTTTAGAAATAGAAAACAAACTATGTTTTTCAATTTACATACCAATCCCAGTTCCCACTCCCTCTGCTCCTCCCATTCTCTATACCTACTCTCCCACCCCACTCCCCATCCACTCCTCAGAGAGGGTAAGGCACATTGCTTTGAGGAAGGACCAAGGCCCTCTTTGCTATATCCAGGCTGAGTAAGGTATTCATTCAAAGAGAATGGGTTTTAAAAACCCAGTACAAACAGTAGGGATAAATCCTGGTGCCACTGACAGTGACCCCACAGTCTTCCCCAGCCCTACAACTGTCACCACATTCAGAGGGTCTAGTTTGGTTCCTTCCCTGTCTGACCAGAGTTGGTGAGCTCCCATTAGCTCAAGTAAGGTGTCCCAGAACTAGATACCCCTCAATTAAAGAAGGAATAAAGAAAATGTATCTTGAAATTTTTCTGCAAATGAAAGAGACTAGAAAAGAAATCCTGAGGTAACCGAGACCCAAAAAGATGAAAGTGGTATATACTCATTCATAAGTGGATACTAGCTGTAAAGCAAAAGATAACCAGCCTGTAGTCCATGACTCTAGAGAAGCTACGTAACAAGGTTAAGCCTAAGAAAAACATAGTCGAGCTGGGGGAACGACAGAGACAGAGAATAAGGAAAGAGATACAATGATTGAGGAAGCCATTATGGGGCTGACAAGAAACCTGACACTAGAGAAATTTCCAGGAATCTACAAAGATGGTCCCCACTAAGACCCTAAGCAATAGTGGAAAGAGTGCCCAAACTTGCCTTGCCCTGTAGTCAGAATGATGAATACATGTCACCATAAAACCTTCATCCAGCAACTGATGGAAACAGGTCGAGACCATCAACAGACCACTGGGCTGAGCTCCCAAAGTCCCGTCGAAGAGTTGGAGCACTGAGAATATGAGCAAAGAGGTCAAAACCGTGATGGGGACTACGATCACTTATACAGTGCCTGATTCAGTACTGATTAGAGCCTACATTTTCAGCCTCCCAATCTCAGGCTATTTGGTCTATCTTTGCTTTACAGTGATTGGAAATGGTGTAAAAAACTGTTAATTGCATTCTTATATCTGCAAGATCAGAGCCAAAAGTCTTCTGCAACTGAAATAGTTTATGTACTATTTTGTACATATTCTTAAAAACAAGCATTTCAACTTTTTCTGTAAAATTACCCACTAAGAAAAAGTGTATGAAACATTTAGGAAATCATATTCCTAGATCTCTCAGCTCTACAGATTCCGTGGCAATAATGTTGGATTGGTGCCCGGAAGTTTGCATTTTTAGCTAAGACCACTTGCAAAAGAGGAGCACACAGACAAGAGTTTCAGACGTGTTTTCATTTTCATGCTTCATGGACTACAGTTCATTAACTTGAGTCAATAACTTCCTTTCACCTGAATTTCTCCCTTGATGAGTCACCACGTATTAAATGTGCTGTTTAATAATGATGTGCAGTGAAACTGAGGAAATATGCCTGTTGCCTTCATGTTATTCCAAAGTTAGTGACATTTTCACTTATTTTTCAATACTGTCACTTTGGCTTCAGCCCCAGACAGAGAGCTGCAGGACCAGAACTTGGGTTCATTGTGCTGGCTTTTGAGCATGTGGCTGCATCTACTTTTTGTTGTTAAGCAGTGTATATCAAATTATTCCATACTTATATATATCAAATTATTCCATGTCTAACCAGTGATTTATTCTCATTCAAATGGATTTTTTAGAAGTCTTCATTATTGCAGCCTGCTCTTTGGCACAGAATTTAATTTAGTCGCTAGACCTATACATACTCATTTAATTGAAAATTAACTTAGAGGTTCTTAAACACACCATGGAACATAAATCTGCTTTGTTTCATCCTGACCTAAAGCGAAGAGCTTGTCTTGGGAATACTTTAGCTTTGTAACTATACACAAATAATGCACGAGCCATAGTTGATTTCACTGAATTTTGTTGTTAATACCTATAAGGCTTTAAGGATGTCAATAATTCAAATCCTTCTTCCTTCATACATTTGCCTAATGAATATTCTTTCCTACTTCACAGTGTTAGGCATTTGGTTATTAAAACACATAGGCCTTTTTCTTTGTAGTGTTCATAGCGGAATAAATAAGGTTGAGCATAAACAAGTACGTAAATGCTGTGATAAAAATGTATCATTTCTTAGAGTAATGGCCACCTTGTGCACAGCACTAAACAGTGGAAAAGGTCCCTTAAAATGAAGTAATGAATTAGCAGCTAGAGAATTGGGGCATGGGATAAATCACTAGGCAAGGAGTGGGATGGCATGGCTGGTTTGGGAACACTTAACTCGTCACCAAGGGGAAATTCATTGTCTAAAGGAATGAAAGAACTGCTAGTTTGAAAGAACCTGACCGGGATAACAATAAAAACTGGTAAATTCTGGTGAGGAAAGTCAAGGTTAAGAGGGTTGAGCTTCCTCTGAAAGATGACCCAAAGGATTTTCAGTGAGACTATCAACATACAAAAGGTCACAATTTGTATAAATTCCCTTCATTGTGTTGTCCCTGAGAAGAGCAGCCATGTGTAAGTGTGTGTGTGTGTAGGGGGGGGGGTGTGGATCCAGTTTCATGTATGGTAACAGTCACCCAAGCAGCCTGACAGTGGATACTGGAGTCGGTTGAAAGTAGAGAGGGATGGAAGAAGACAGCAGAATGCACAAAATTTAGTAACTGAAAGACATTTGGAAACATAAACATGGAGGCGAAATTCTTATACGGTCTGTAGTTCTTTTAAAATAGGCAGCAATTTATTATTTCCTGCATCAGAAGCATAGTATAATTTTTCTCTGTTCCTTCACCTTACTCCATTGCAGACAAAGCATTAAGTCCTTTATACTCTTTTGTGGAACATCAGAGAGGGAGCCAAATGTTACTGAGGAAGAAATCCCTTTCTCAACAAGGGAAAAGTGCCTAAAGTTTACCTAAAGTGCCCTGTTCTCATAGGAACACAAATGGGGTGAGCTGTAGACAACCAGGAAGTCCCTATAATTGATTCAAACTGCATCTACTTGAAGTTGTCATAAAACCACAGGCAGACAATAATGGGATAGAAAATAAATATGTCAGAAATGATTTTAATAAATTTTGTGTCCTGCTTTGATGTGGCAGGCTTCTGATGACTATAGGATTCTAGGGTGAGGGAAAGAGTACAAAATAATCTATACAAGTAACATTTTGTCAAAGTTTTTATACTTACATAATAGAGTACTTAGAAATTATGCTTATCTAGATTTAAAAATGTTAAGTGATTGATTAAATTAGATCATGGCTGTTAAAATTGTAGAGCTAACATTGTCATTTTACTTTTAGGAAGCTACATTTAATGTTTAATATTAGAAAATGAATTCACCTAAAATATGAAGGAGGTATTTTTATGTTTATTTTTTACTTATTTTATTCTCTTTTGCAATTGGTTTACTTGTCTTATAGCCTTACCTTATTCTTTTCAAATTGTGTTTAGTGTGTGTGTATGTGTGTGTGTGTGAGTATATGTGTGTGCAGAAAAAAAATGAATAGTTAAGTAGTGTGAAGCTCTGGTTTTACATTTCCTATGCTAGAAATTTTTTTATTGTCTTAAACTTTTGTTGAGGAATTCTTTGCCTGTTACTATGGTATCAAGTGATAACTGACCTGGCTTACTTATGCAAAGTAGATCATTTATTTTCTGCTTTCACAAAACAAGTATACTTGATGCTGTGCTGTCCTTATCCTCAGATTTTTGTTGTTTTTAAATTAATAATCTGTTTTTCAATTTGTGGACTCAAGGTTGATGCTAACAGGTGAGCCAAGTAATTATATTTCCTGTGCTCAATAACTTTATGAAACAAACAAGGACTAAAAGAATAAAGAAGGCAGAAATAAATTATATACCAGGTACTAAGCAGGAAATGTATTAATTGAAATATGATAAAAAGGAAAAACAAATTAGGACAATTGGGTCAATTAGAAAGAGACTTTCTGGTAATGTGAGCTAATATTTGAAGAGCGAATAGAACTTTTGTTGTCTTAGGAACTAAGAGAGGATAACTCATGTTATCTCATTCAGGAATAACAAAGACATGTGTTTATATACTGTGTGAAAGGAAATTCAGAAAACCAAAATAAAGTTAATTAGAAAAGACAGATACTTCTGGTTTGAAATAAAAGTTTAACTTGAAATTTCTAACACTTGAGTGTTTTAATTTCTTCTTGAGAATTTTAAACATTGCTTCATGAAATAGATCTTCTGAGGAAGTAGTGTCCCCAAACTCCCAATCTAACCCTTAAAATCATGTCCTGGTCCTGTATTTATTTCTTAAACTTCTTATGCAATGTGTAGAGGAATGCTACACAACTGTGGTGAGAAGTGTAAAAGGAACATTGAGAGATGTTCATAAGAACTAAGTAGTTATAAAAGCTATAGATGTAGATCACCTTCGTTCTGACCAATGACAGTGAAACAACCTTTGGTATAGTGTCTAGATCTATAGAAGATACTGGAAGTTAACATACATAAAGGGCTATTCAATCTGAGCTTCAATTTTTCGTACAAAAAGTAAATGAGTATAAAATTGTTCACAGATTTCTTGAGTTTTCTAAACTTGAAACTGTTCTCAGATGCTCCCTTTCCACAGACTGATTACTGAAGTACTTACTATGTCTGCTAGCTAAAACTTTGTTGGCAGACCTTGAATTAAAGCATAGTCCTATGTGTCAAGACAGAATCCTGACTTTCATACTGGACAATTCCAATTTCTGTTTTTTATGTTTTTTCTTTCAGAAAACAATTTATCTGGAACTAAGAGTCCTTAATCCCAAAATACAGATTATGCTGGACAGTGCCTCGATGCATCTTAATAGTGCTGTTAAATAATTCAATGATGAGTTACTTTGTCCTACATAGATGTGTTAGGTTTGTGCAAGTTTAAAATAGTAGTATATCTGAAAACACTCATTACTAAAATGAATGTGGACAACAAAGAAGAGCTGAGTTTATGCAGTATGTAAATTCTTAAAAAATCTTTAAGGCTTTGATTTCATGTGAGGAAACTCCTTTGCAAACAGCAAAGACATGTACAAATTCATAAAACTAAAGTTAGGCAGGAGAACACTGTTTAAAGGAAGTGAAATCATGAGCACTGCCAAATCCTTTTTAAATATTTATTTCATTTATTTTTATCCCTCTTCTGAGATTACTATAAACGAAGTCATCAAAGTTTCTCAGACTTCCTGGAAACAGATACAGTCTGTGTCTGTTTCACTGATCTTTTTATTTTTTCAGAAATTGAGCAAAAGAGTTATTTGTAATTCTACTCAAAGCTATTATTTGGAGATGCTCTCTTGGCCACAGATTGGACTGCACGGAGTGACCAGTCCCATGTCTGGAGAGCCCAGTCTCTAGGCCCTAGGCCCCAGTGACTCCTTTCCCACCCCCTCAGCAGCTCTAGACAGTCAGCAAACAAGCCTTCTGCTTCTTCTCCAACACCCTACATTGGACCCTGTAATCTTCCCCAAACTCTACCCCAAACCCACCCATCGGTGGAGACCTCAGTGGCTTCCTGAGACAAAGACAGTGGCTCCACAGAGCGGACCAAGAACAACTTAATGAGGCACAGCCACTGCAACAGTTCCAGAGAGGATCCCTGAGACACAGCTACCAACTACAAGGATTGGACCAAGAAGAAAAGACACTGACTGTAACAATTGGAGAAAGAGATGGGTAGGCATCAATGCAAGAATACCTTCAACAACCTAAAGAGCAATTTGGCAACACTGGAACCTGGAGGTCCTACAAAAGAAAATCCTGAACATTCCAACCAGAAGAAGCAGAAGAAAGCAACCTTAAATGTAACTTTATGAAGATGACAGAGACCCCTAAAGATGAAATGAAAAATTGTCTTAAACAAGTGGAGGAAAAGACAAATAAAAATTGGAAGAAATCAATACATCTTTCAAAGAAAGCCAAAAAAGAACAATCAAATAGGTGAGGCAAAGAGTTCAAACTGTTCAGGACTTGAAAATTGAAATAGAGGCAATAAAGAAAACACAAACTGAAGGAATTATGAAAATGGAAAAGCTGGGTAAACGAACAGAAACAACAAATGCAAACATAACCAACAATAAAAGAGATGGAAGAGAGAATCTCAGGAGTGGAAGACACTAGAGTTGAAATAGATCCATTGGTCAAAGGAAATGTTAAATCCAACAAATTCTTAACACCAAACATTCAGGAAATCTGGGACATCATGAAGAGAAAGCTTAACATGGCTTCAAAATCAGAATTAAACACAACTCTCAGTTCGGTTCATCCAAATACTCTGTGAATATTGTTCACGGAGATCTCAGAATTGCACAGTCACTACAGATCTGAATTTGTCTTTTGGTTTTGGATAGGTGCTAGCAACTCCTTTATTCTCTCTGTTAGCCTCAATTATACAGTTCAGGCAGTGTATTAGTGTGTTATATTGTGAGCCTGAAAGTAAGCAGTTTTTTCCTGCACAGTGCTAAATTTTTATTTCCTTCGAAAATAACCATTGGGTATGGTCTTAATCATTCTTTGAGTTTTTAAATTAATTGATTAAGTAATTAATCAATTATTTTTTTTTAATTTTCCATCCAGATCAGTTTCCCCTTCCTAACTCCTTTCTTTCTAATCCTTCCCCCAGCCTCCCGTCTTCCCCTGACTTCATCGTTCTTTGGCTCTTATATTTGACCTATTATACAAAACCTGGTAACAGTGATTCTCCAACTACTAATCCTTCTTAGCCACGATAACTTTAATTTTGAGTGTCTGCACAGTAACCAGTCAGTTATTAAGGGAAAATCTTATGCAAATCTTCTCAGTTAATGTACAAGTATGAACCTATAACTCATGTGAACTTCATTAGGAGAAGGAAATGAAAAGGACAGCAGCAAAAGGCAAGATGATTCACTTAAAAAGTACTGCCATGTGAGAAAAAATTGCATTCTCAATCAGGTTTTGTGCTCCTGCTGGGTCACCAGGGACAAGTCTCATTCATTCTTTTAGTAAGATCTTCCATCTCCATAACCAGTACAACCACTTCTACTTTTCCTTCCCCTCATTGGTTCTGTACATTTCAAACAAAGTAATTATGCTAATGCATTAAGTTTTTCACTTGTTCATTCATTTATTACTAAATTCTTTTGCAAGTACATTCATAAAACCACAAGAATTCAAAGCGGGGCAGATAAAGTTGCCCCAAGGAAAGGACCAGAGTTATAAAGCTAATTGTTTCTTGTTTATTGGTTTTTTAGTTTTGATTCTGTCATGGGTGATTTGTCCTTTGTGTTAGATAACATAATCTGTATCTGTTAATACAGTGTAATTCTTTCTTTTTTTGAGATTATAGTATAATTAAATCACTTACTCCTTTCATTTTTTCCTTTAAAATACTTCTACATACCCCTCCTGGCTCTATTTCAAAATCATGGCCGAATTTTGTTTTTTAATTATTGTTTCATACAAATATGCAGATTTATATACATATATATCGCTAAATACATTCAAACAACCAGCTCCCTCTGTATAATGTCACTTGTATGTTTGTTTTTAGCTCTTAGCGTTTCGTCCTGGTTGTCTAGTTTGTGTGCCCTTCCATGTGGAAGACTTATTTCTCCTGCTCTCAGCACTTCTTAGTTGTCTTTAGTTTTCTGTTTAGGGTGAAAGCCTCATGGGCTTTCTCCCATCCACTTGGGCTTGTCCATTTTTGGTGCCCTTGTTCAGCCCATGTTTGGGCAGTCATACTGTTGAGGCTGTTTGAGGGGTTAGCTTCTGAAATTCCTAGGAGAGACAGTCTCACAGAAAACCCTGATACTCTGGCTCTTACAATCTATCCATCCACTTCTGGGATTTTCTGTGAGCATTAGTTGTGGGGATTATTTTGCAGGTGTATCCCCTGCCAATGGGCTGCAGAACTTTGCATTTTGACTGGGCTTTTTATTCTGTATTGGTTTACACTTGTTACAAAGAGAAGTTTCCTTGCTGAAGGGTGAAGATTACAGTTACCTCTCAGTAGAAGAATACCTCTCAACACAAAAATAAATATATACAATGCATTTAGATATGATGCTGGTTTAATAGAATGGTACTGTAGGTTCTTCCCCAGGATCTACAGATTCACAAGACTAGACAGTTGGCTAGCTTTCCAGTACCAGGCATGATTTGCCCTCCAGTTTAGTGGGTCTTAAGTTCAATTAGAGAGATGTTGATTACCACTAGGGTGTGTGTACATTACTGTTCCCTTAGGGTTATCATGTTATAGTGGACATTGCTGTGGTTCATAGGTGCTATTGCTAGCTATGATGGGAGGTATAAAAGCCTTTCTTTACAATGCCAAGTATAACTGTTGCGAGCAGTGAGACCCCAGATCCTGAATTTCTTGTAATCCCCTGATCTGAGTGTCTACAGCTGCTCTGAGCACGAGACCTTCAGGAGTTCCTGATGGCAGGAGAGTGGTTTCTGGTGGGTTTGGATGGGCCTGGCTATCTCTATATAATCTGCCCCTGAACACAGTAAAGGGGGCATTCTTGGGGAATTCAAGGATGACCCGTGTCGCTGTCTCTCTGTCTGTGTGTGTGTCTGTGTATTTTAACCTCCTGCCCCTTGCCCGAAGCTCGGGAACTGGGTGCCAGCGCACAGAGCACAGACACAGGGGCGCAGTGTGCGGCATAACTGTATAGAATTTCATTAAGCTGTACAGACTTTGTATTTGTTTAATTTATGTGTGTGATGTTTTATTGATCTGCAAATTTATAATGAAGTTTATTATAATAAAAAATTTAAAATGACAGTTTTAAATGACAAATCTATGTGTGAAATCACTCCTTAAATTCAATAACAGTGATACATACATTGTTCCCATTTATTTAAGAAGAAAGATCAGTTTTTAGTCACCTGTTTAAACTGGAAGCCTGAGGGCCTTGTTAACTACCTCATCCTCACTTTTTTTTCTTTTTTTCTGTTTTGATATTCGAGACAGGGTTTCTCCGTAGCTTTTGGTTCCTGTCCTGGAACTAGCTCTTGTAGACCAGGCTGGCCTCGAACTCACAGAGATCCACCTGCCTCTGCCTCCTGAGTGCTGGGATTAAAGGCGTGCGCCACCACCGCCTCGCTCCCCATTCTCACTTTTGTCTTTGAATTATGTCAAATAAGAAAAACCTGTTGAATTTTTCCTCCTGTGTATTTAAATACCGTATCTGTCCCTGGAACAGAGAAACTAATTTTTCTCCAATGGAATGACATTGGGTGTATCGAATCTGCTCAGAGCAGGCCTCATGCTTAGGGGTAATCAACAAAAACAGACTCCATGTTGTTTTTTGTTTTAGTATTGTGTTATTGTTGTTTAAGAGTTAGAATGTAGGCGGAAGTCACTTTCCTGTCTATCAGTTCCCAAATAACTGGTGCAGAGGCTTAATATATATTATAAATGCTTGGCTAATAACTCAGGCTTATTACTAACTAGCTCTTACACTATAAGTTAGCCCATATTTCTTACTTATGCTTTGCCGCATGGAATGTTCATCTGCTGCTTCCTCTGCATCTGGTGTGTGACTCCAGACTCCACCATTCTTCTTCCCATAATTCCCTCTGGGTATAGTTGTCCCATCTATACTTCCTGCCTTGTTACTGGCCAATCAGCTTTCTATTAAACCAATCTGAATTACAAATATTCACAGTGTGGAACATTAGGAAGAGCCTGAAGATGGATTGAGGGGTGGGGAGGAGGATCTGGGGGAGTTTAAGTAATGGAAAAAACATTACCAAATTACATTTTATAAAATTTTCAAAAGTGATTCTATCTTAACTTTATAATTATTTTTCTTTACAAACTAATCATGATAACAGAGAAAAGCTGCTTTCTAGTTGATTTTGTCTTTCTCAATAAAGTGCAACCCTTTTAACGGAATGAAATATTTTTCATGATCTATATTTTCTATACATATAAAACACCTGTTATTTCTCTATGAATTTTCATTGTCATAGTCCACATTATAGCATGCAAACATTTTGGAGGGTTGTGCTTATAATCATACATTCTAAGAAGCCTCTATTTTATTATAGGTATTCAATAAATCTGGGTGACATTTTGATTGTTATTGCTGTTTCCCTAACTGTTCCTGTAGCATTCTGAATTCAGTGATTTCTAGACTACTGTCACACTTTATCTCGATGGGTGGCTAAGATTCAAAATTAGACAAAATAACATGACTAAATAGTCTTACTTTAAGTGACCTGAATTTTAAGAAAATAACCCATATGTTGTTATCACACCAACATGATAGCATATAATTGGTTTATTCTATATATCTCATATTGCAGAGAACTTTGTGAAACACTAGGAGAGTACATTGAATTGAAAGTGCACTAAAATGTCAAGGCATTCTTAAAACTATTGTAAATCTTTATTTTGTACTTTTTTCATGAGATATATGTTAGTTATATGTGTGATACACAGAATTTGTTCACCTAATTTGCTCACCTAATTATCACAGTTGGTTTTATATATCTACTTGTCAGCTCTGTCTCTTCATGCTGATGATTTTACGTTTACTGCTCCTCTTCAAATTTATGTAAAAATATTCATTGCTAATCTAAACAAGAACCTGATGAGTCAGGACGTACAATAACTTTATTGATTCTTTTAAGCTGCTGCTGTGTAATGTATTTTATAAATTAATAGCACTCACCACCACGTGCTAAGCCAGCTGCCCTCCACCAATAAAGATCAAGTTAAGAAAATTGAACAAACTGATTAGACCGCAGAAATACACAAGGACAATGTTTTTAAACTGTTATATTGTTGGCACTGAGAGAGATGCTGCTGTGTTCATTGTTCACAACTGTGGCTCTGTGAAATCATTGCTCAAACATTCATAGAGCTAATGGCTGAATAAATATATTGTTATATGTTTTCCTTTTTATTTGTTTTCTATTTATTATAGTCCTTACCTGTTTTTAGGATATTTTCCTGGCAGTTCATCTTACTTTTTAAAATCGTGTTTTGTAAGACTGCTCTCCAGCTTATCACACACAGCCTTTCACTTACATAGTGGAATTTGTTTCCCACAGGACTCATTAGTTGCTTTTCATGCAATGAGTTCTCTGAGATGAACAAAACCATGCATCATTTTTTTTGCAATTTTGATTATTAATGAATAATAAATTTGACTCTTGCTCAATGACTCACAGGGAGATTTAGAGGATGGGAATTGATAATTGACTGTAAGAAGAGATTCAATTGAAGCTAATTATATTTGCAAATTGATGTCAGTGCTTTGAAGACAATATTTGCATTTCTATACATTCCTTGTCTATCAATAACATAAATAGACAAACACAAAATGTCTTACTCGTCTAATCTCCCAATGATACTATTGACTTTATTTGGAAGTTGAATTAAAGACCAGAGCTACAGCTGGAAACTGTGAATATGTGGCTATTTAGGCAAAACTTTGATGTCAGCGTTAAGGAGAAAGACCATTGGTTATAGATTCTCAGAGATCTAGACGTCATAATGTCAACTAATACATCATCTGAGTCAATAAACCAGGCATCTTAAGAAGATGATGATAAAAACAATGCGAAGATATGAGTAAAAAGGAAATAAGAAAAATATTTCATTTGTACTTATGGTCCTATAATGATAACCTGAGCAAAGTTTTAAAATACATATTTCAATTTAATGTTCATAATGGCCTCTTACATTTACTGTTTGTTGTATTTTAATGATTGAAAAATAGAGATACAGTCTGTGAGTTGCCAAGATTTGCAAAGGGAAGTGGAAGAATCAAGATAAGATCCAAAGGATGTGAGATGCCAAGGACAATGGCATGCGTTTTTGATCCTACGCAATGTGCTGGCTTGGTGGGAGCCTAGCCAGTCTGGATGTTCACCTTCCTAGATATGGACGGAGGGGGGAGGACCTAGGACTTACCACAGGGCAGGGAGCCCTGACAGCTCTTTGGACTGGAAAGGGAGGGGGAGAGGAGTGGGGGGAAGGGGAGAGGGGTGGGAGGAGGGGGAGAAGAGTGGGAGGAGGGGGAGGGAAATGGGAGGCTGGGAGGAGGTGGGAATTTGTTTTTTTTTTCTTTTCTTTATTCTCCTTTTATCAATAAAAAAATTAAAAAAAAAAAGATCCAAAGGATGTGTTTTGAGCACCATGTCTTTGGGTAGCACTGAAAACTCTTATGGTCATGGCCATGCCTACATATTCGTGAGAAATATTCAGCCTGATTTCTCTATCTTCCCAAAGTAACTTTTTGGTTAAGACACTTGAATTAAAAAATATGCTATCATTTGTGAAATTTTACCACTGGCAGGTGATATTTAGGAAAAATACACTCATTATGAAGAATTCAAACGAATTCAGAGGTCATAAATTTCTTGTTCCTGCCTAAAGTACATGAACTCTTAGTAACTGGAAACCCCTAATCCCATTGAAAATGACCTATTTTGACATTTCTAGCTCATTCCCACATGAGTATTGTGGGAATACTCTTGTTTGAGTGTGTTGAGGCATGAAAGTGTTTGCCCTGACTTTGACTATGCGTTACATGTTTAAACATAGACCATTGTTTTTTTACAACATTCAAAAATCTAATGGGAGGGCCCACCTGATTGTTTAAGGTGGATGACCCTGAAATTGATCAAAAGTCCAATAAGTTATTAAAAATTGAGCAATGACTAGTGGCAGCAAGAGCAAACATAATTTATACTCCAGATACCTGAATTATGAATGTAATGGTATTGACTCAGTGTAATTCCCTTAGTCCCTGGAAAGACTGTTAAAAGATATAATTTAGAATAAGAGAGTAAGCCCTTGGGAAAAAAATGCTAGCAAAGGGGTTTTATGACTTTCAAAGACATTCTGTAGAGCGTTAAGCACTTTGATTATTTTCACTTTAGTAATCTAGATACCTTAAAATCAACAATGTCACTCAGAAGGAGAAGGACTTCTAAAAATGTCTGACCTGGCACGGGACTTTCTTGCTGTGCACTAAGCTCTAGCAGCAAAGATATACACAGCGATGGGGGAGAAAGGAGACAAGAATTTGATTTCTTCATCTACAAATAGTACATTACACTGGATAAGTCATTTAGCTTATGTTCACACTATTGTCACTTTTGACAAAACACATCCGATCTTCCAAAGCCTGTTTTCGCTATAAAATGCTGAAATTCTCTTTAAGTCTAGTAGAAGGGTTAGAAAGCCCTGCTTCTTTTGCCAAAAGAAAATATGCATTTTAATGGACTCTTGAAAGGCCCAGTTTATTGAAGTACACTAATAAAGTATTGATTAAAAATACCTTATAATCCAAAAGGAATTTTAGTGTTTCTCATAACTAGTTTTCTGTATGTTTTTCAGTGAAGAGTTGATAATCAAAGAAATTTCTTTTTGAGACAGATGGCACAGATACAGATAACCACAACCAATCAAAATGCAGAGTCTATCACAATAATACCCATTTCCTGATACCAACTTTTGTCTAGTTATGGTTTTTATTGCTGTAAGGAGGCTCCATGACCACAATAACTCTTACAAAGTAAAACATTTAATTGGGGTCACTCACTTATGGTTACAGATGTTCTGCCCATTATCATCATGGTGGAGAGCATGGTGCCTTAGAGGCAGATGTGGTGCCAGGAAAATAGCTGAGAGTCCTGCATCTTGCAAGCAACAGGAAGTCAGCTAATGTCACACTGAGGGAAGCTTGATCCAAAGAGACTTCAAAGCCCAACCTCACAATGACACACTTTCTGCAGCAAGGCCACACCACCTAATAGTGTCACTCTCTTTGGGGTGCATTTTCTTTCAAACCACCACAGTACATTTAACCAAATTATGACACTAATTGTTTTTTCAGCTTTGAAAAAGTTGTATAGAGATAAATGTGGAGAAAAGGAGCATCAAAAAGTGGAACACGGCTAAATCCTGTGATCAAAGAGATAAACAGATTAAGAAATGGAATAAAGGGAGTTGTGACTTCATGGCAAGACCCCATCCAGCTAAATTTCCAACTTGTGAAAAGGTACTAAACAAAAGCATAGAGCTGGGTTTGGTGGTGCATACCTTTAATCTCAGCACTCAGAAGGCAGAAGATGGAAGTTCTCTGAGTCTATACTTCCTGCCTGGCTACTGGTCAATCAGCATTTTATTAAACAAGTACAAGAAACAAAACTTTCCATGGTAAAACCATTGTCCAACAGCACCATTTAATGTTTAAGTTATCTTTTCTTTTGGGTCACTATATATATATATATATATATATATATATATATATATTATATATATATTAACATTATAATTATATTGTAGCTATAATTAGTGCATCATGAACTATAATGTCTATTTCCTGAAAACTACAAGAGAGATGCATGGCCAGATGCACAAACACCAAGTAGTAGGGTAGGAGTTTGGGAGAAGGGAGCAGAGGAGGCAGATTAACAAAAACAAAGCATATATGAGGGTCCTATGGTAAAGTCCATTACTTTGTATATTAATATAAAAGCACGCCGGGCGATGGTGGCGCACGCCTTTAATCCCAGTACTCGGGAGGCAGAGGTAGGCGGATCTCTGTGAGTTCGAGACCAGCCTGGTCTACAGAGCTAGTTCCAGGACAGGCTCCAAAGCCACAGAGAAACCCTGTCTCGAAAAACCAAAAAAAAAAAAAAAAGCACTATTACAATTTTATTACATCTTATCAATTCATTTTTTAATTCCCTCATGTAAGAGAAGATGCAAAAACAAGATTTTCCTGAATATTTCCAAGCCGATGTTTCAATAAGCTTAATAGATTATGTTTCAGTTTTGAAATCAAATCAATTTTTTGAGAATTTCAGAAAATACATTTTCATTATATTTATCCTCTTCCTGCTTTATACCTAGATCTATCCCGACTTCCCAACCTACCCCAAAGTGCCCCCCCTTTTAACCCATTAACTATAATGTGTAATGGCCATATACTTTCCAGGTGTGGCTTTCACTGGAGCACGGCCAACATACCAACCACTGAATCCTTAATAAAAATGTAATATCCCTATACTGGCAGGTATCAACAACCAGCAGTTCCTTAGTTAGTGGTGAGTCTTCATGTCTACTTCACTCTGTCTATAATTTTGTTTATATGAGTTTGCACAGGCCTTCACTATGCTGTCTCAATTGCTGTATTCATACATTGAACTGACTTGCTATGTTGAGAAAATTCTGTTTCTTTATAGTCAGCCATCACCCCTGATTCTTATAATCCTTCCGACACATCTTCCAAAAAAATCCCTGAGACTTACAAGGATGAGTTATGATATAAATGTGTCATTTAAAGCTGAGCATGTCTTACTCTTTGCACCCTGAATAGCTGTCTAAAACGTGATGATGATGATGATGATAATAATAATAATATTTCAGTTAGAACTTGATCATTGTTGAGAAAGTTGCTTAGTTTACCTGATAACAATACAATGAACTCTGTGAGAGACAGCAAGCAGATTCAAAGAACTTCAAATCCAACTTGCCTATGTGGAATTAATTGACAGTAGTGTTGTTGATATTCAGTACAATTTGTAGCCTGTGTCAAACTCTGCAACAGCAATAGACTTATACATGAAGAAGGAGCAGAAGGCAAATGAATAAGAAAGTAAACAAGAAAAAGTTGGAAGGAAAAAATGATTGATGAAAAAATTAAGTCAGATTTTAGGTCAATATTTTGTAAGAATACCATGTGTAAAATTTTGGCACATAGTTTTTTGGTGTCTCTGTTCAGGTTTTTTCACATGTGGTACAGATACCTGCGTGTGTGTGTGTGTGCGTGTGTGTGTTTTGTATGTGTGTGAACCAGATAAGGATGTCATGTGTCTTCCATGCTCACTCTCCATTTATTTTGTGAGACAGGTCTCTCCCTGATCTTGGTATTTATTAATTTGGCTAGAGGCTAGACCAGCTGTTCCGTGAGCTCCTTCCAGCTCTGGAACTGTAGATCCCGTGATTTCCTGTTTCTTCCATGGGTGTTGGTTTTAAACTCAGGTCTCCATGTTTTGTGATAAGCACTTTACTGAATAAAACCACCTTTACAACTGCAGGCTCTTACTTCTTCGAAGTACTTCTTAGTTTCCTTTGAGTAGAGCACCCCCAAAATCATCTTTTTTTCTGTGATTTCCAAGAAGTATATTACAGTAATTTAGAACATCTTATTTGAAACACGTCTTTCTTAACATCTCTATTATCTTGGTCAAGACACTCAATTTTTTCTTGTCTCAGATTTTCCATCGACCTCGATGTCATTAAACACTGTCACAGTGGCACGTGTTCTTCTCCTCTAGAACAGAATGATCTGAGTTGAAGACGAGCCTAGGCAATCAAGCGAATTCTTGTCTCAAACAGGAAAAGCAAAGAAACAAATGTAAAGAGTCTATCCATACAAGACCTATGAAAAGGGTCAGGAAGATGACTGGATCTTCATTCTGCAGGGCTCATACTTCCATTGGGAAGTATTCAGGTCTTCAAGTATTAGCAGAAACTATTAAAAACCATTCCCCTTGGTGGGAAGCACTCTGAGCGTTGTTTCTAATCTATCGCGTATAAGCAACACGACATTGAACAGTCCACTTAACCTAAGACTTAGTCTCCTTGTCTCCAGACATTGCCTTAATGATGCCATCCGCTCTATAGATTACTTTTCAACAGAGTCAATGGGGTGTGAGCAGTGCTGACTCCACGAAACTTGTAAAAACAATGTGAATAATAGACACATCAAGGGTGAGAATAAGAGAAGAAAATAAAACGGATTGTTATTGCTATTTTATAGCTTTAGTAGTAACGTTATATATTAGGTCTAACTTTTTTCCGTCATTTTCTAGCTGAGGTGCACTGAAGTGTGGCAACAGTATTAGATATCAAAGGAATAGATTATAGCAGAAATGGAGTTTCTCAACTCTTCCTTATCACTTAAGTAGTGCTTTCATTCTTTCAGATCTATTAAAATGGCGTGTGATGTGGAATTGTGAACTGAAAAAAAGAATATTTTGTAAAGCCCTTGAATAGAAAGAAGCAAGAAGACTGTTGTCTTGGGCCACATTCTTATGTATTTTGAAATAAAATTCGTCTTTGGTAGAAATTTTTTAACAGGTTATACTGAAATTTTTCCTTTTATTTTCTAAATATTAATCAAAAGTTGGTATATCTACCTTCATTTACCATGGTTCCATATTATAACAACGAATACATAGTCTCAGAGAGGTTCAATATTTGGCCCTTACTCAGATAGCTATGAGCTAGGTCAGATCCACTGGCCTCCGTACTGAGTACGGCTAACCCCCTCAGATGCTGATGCAAGTGCAAAAACACATCCAGTTTTCTCCCAATCTGGGTCTCCTTAAAAATCACTTGCCAGGTACTGCTCCTTTCTCCCCCCGACCCACCAAAAAATCATTCTGAGGGATATAATTGTTTAAAACTCTTTTGTCGTTTAACATTTCAAATATACTAACAGATGGCTTCTCCCAACTCCAGGCAGATGACGGTTCAGAAATAAGTGGTGTTGCGAGATTTCTTGGGAACACTTGGGGACAGCAAAGACAGCTGTCACTGAATATCTTAATTACAGCATTTACAAAGCTCTAATTAATGTAATGGTACTTTTATGATTATATTAATGTTATGACCATTGGGGCGTTGTTTGCTGAACTCATTTGGCAAGATAATTTGGAAGTCATTGTGGATTTTAAGGCTAACAACTGTTATGTAAGCTTGAAAATTTCTGGCCTTATCCTGGAAAATGAAAAATAAAAATGATCTTATGCCTAATAATTTAGCTGAAAATGTATCTTTAGAAGTTCATGTTAACCAAGCTGAGGAACTGAAGGGAAACTTACATTATACAATGAACTAACAGGTGTAACAGAACTAACTCTAGAAAGATAAGTGGCCTTACAACACAGGTGCTCATGCTGATGGTCCCAGAAATTGAATGTGTGACCCTGGGAAAGTCATTGTGTCTTTTTTGAGCTTTATTTGATTTTAATTAAATGAAGATGATAGAAATATTTTTCTTTTTTAGCAATGTCTTTTAGGTTACAACTAAATAATTCTCAGGCTCTTTTTTGTTTGTTTGTTTGTTTACTTGAGCCAGATCTTGTAGAGTGCAAGCTGACCTGGAACTTATTGAGTAACCAGTGATGCTGTTGACGTTCTTATGCTTTTGTCTCCGGGACTCAAGTGATGGGACCACAGGCTTGAGCCTCCACGGCTACTTTTATGCAGCCTTAGGGACAGACTCCATGGCTTCATGAATGACTGGCAAGCTTTCTACAGCCTCACTCTCAGCCTACACACGCTCTTTTGTGTGTGTGTGTTTTCTTCTTATGTGCATAATTACCAGTTCTAAAATATCTGAATTACTCAGTTTGTTTTGGGTTTTTGTTAATATTCATGTTTCTTTTTTATTTATTTTTTCTCTCATATAATAAATCCAATCACAATTGCCCTTAATTCCCCTCCTCCCAACCCATCCTCTGACCCTCTCCCCTAGATCCATACCTCTTCCATTTCCCTTCAAAAAACAGAAGGCCTCCAAGGGATATCAACCAAACACAGCATAACAAGATGCAATGAGACTAGGCCAAACCCTCATCCCAAGGCTGGACAAGACAACCATGCAGGAAAAAAAGGGAGCAGATGAAAGAATCCCAGACAACCCCGTGATGCACACTCCCACTATGAGGGGTACCACAGGAGCTCCTAGCTAAACAACTATAACATATGTAGAGGCCCTAACTCAGATCCATGCAGGCTCGGTGACTGACACTTCAGTCTCTGAGTTCCGATCAACCCTGGTGAGTTGATATAACTCGGGTTAGTAGAAGTGCTAACTGATGTAACCACTATAGAAATCATTGTGGAGGTTCACACAAAAAACCTAGAAATAGATCTACCATAGGTTCCAGTTATACTATTCTTGATTATATACTGAAAGAAATCTGTATAGTACTAGAGAGGTAATAGCGCATGCACGCTCATTGCTGTTCCAGTCACAATAGTCAGGAAATGGAAATAGTCTACATTTCCATCAGCTAATGCATGGATAAAGGGAAAGTGGTACATTTACACAATGGAAATTACTCTACTGTTAAATAAATGAAATTATAAAAATTACAAGTAAATGTAATTACAAGATGCAGGTAAATTCCAGTTGCAGAAATTGGAAATGATCATTCTGAGTAGGGTAAGCGGGATCCTAAAAGACAAACAGTGAGCCTTCTCTCCCACTGTAGACGGTAACATTAAGTTGTCGGATATGTGCTGTTACACCGTAGTGAGATGACTTCAGTGTTTACTGATGTCGAATGCGATCTCATGCAGATCAGATATCATCCGGTTGAAGAGCTATAGAAGGTAGGCAATTGGTAAGACACAAACTTTTTAAAATATTTTCATTGAAATATTTCTAAGTTGATAGTACTTCTAGGATACCATAGTTTTTTAACTTGCAATTTCATGTTGCATTGTAGGTTCAGAAATACTAAAATTTTCAGAGTTCCTCTTTTCAAGATTTTGATTTATTTTTATTTGTGTGTATCCCTGAGTGTATGTAAGAACACCATGTATGTAGAGCTACTATAGAGAGCAGAAGAGAGGGTTGGGTCCTCTAGAATTTAGGTTACAGGCAGCTGTCATCCTCTGATGTGGGTGACAGAAAGCAAAACTTTGTCCTCTGCAAGAGAAGGAAGCGTTTTAGACACTTGTGCAATACAAAATTGTGGAATTTAAATGACATCTAAAACAAATTTTAAAATTCTTCATGAATTTTAGCTATGGCTAAGCTTAAACACAATTTTTTTTATTGATAAAAGGAGAATAAAAAAAAATTTCCACCTCCTCCGAGCCTCCCATTTCCCTCCCCCTCCTCCCACTCTTCTCCCTCTCCTCCCACCCTTCTTCCCCTCCCCCCACTCCTCTACCCCTCCCTCTCCAGTCCAAAGAGCAGTCAGGGTTCCCTGCCCAGTGGTAAGTCCTAGGTCCTCCCCCCTCCGTCCATATGAAGGAAGGTGAACATCCAAACTGGCTAGGCTCCCACCAAGCCAGCACATTAAGTAGGATCAAAACCCCGTGCCATTGTCCTTGGCGTCTCATCAGCCCGCATTGTTCGCCATGTTCAGAGAGTCCAGTTTTATCCCATGCTTTTTCGGTAACAGTCCAGCTGGCCTTGGTGAGCTCCCAGTAGATCAGCTCCACTGTCTCAGTGGGTGGGTGCACCCCTCGTGGTCCCGACTTCTTTGCTCATGTTCTCCCTCCTTCTGCTCCTCATTGGGACCTTGGGAGCTCAGTCCAGTGCTCCAGTGTGGGTCTCTGTCTCTATCTCCATCCATCGCCAGATGAAGGTTCTATGATGATATGCAAGATATTCGTCAGTATTGCTCTAGGATAGGGTCATTTCAGGTTCCCTATCCTCAGCTGCCCAAGGAACTAACTGGGGACCTCGGCTTGGGCACCTGGGAGCCCCTGTAGGGTCAAGTCTTTTGCCCACCCTAAGGTGGCTCCCTTAATTAAGAATTGTGGTTCCGAGCTCCCGTATCCAACCTTCCTTTATCCCGATCCTCCTGTTTCCCCACGTCCCCCCTCCTTCCCTTCTCCCTTTTCTCTCCCCATCTCCCCTTACCCCCATCCTACCCCACCCCCCAAAATCCCAATTTTCTCCCCGGCAATTTTGTCTACTTCCCTTAGCCAAGAGGATAACTATATGTTTTTCCTTGGGTTCACCTTCTTACTTAGCTTCTTTAGGTTCACCTATTGTAGACTCCGTGACCCCTAATTATGGCTAGAAACCAATTATGAGTGAGTACATCCCATGTTCATCTTTTTGGGTCTGGGATACCTCACTCAGGATAGTGTTAAACACAAATTTAACTAGAAATGGTAAGTTCCAACACCAGTGAAGAACCAAAATTTTTACAAAAATTTCAAATAGAATGTCAACCAAATTTGTACATTTGGTAAGCATTTACATAAACAGTAAAAAAATAAAGATTTATGTGACTGATTGGAGATCTTGTCCTTATACATGTCTACAAAGTCATCCTTTTCATAATAATATATATAAATATATATTGATGTTTCTAAGGTTCAAAGAGCAGGCACTGTAAGGTGACTCTACCTACTTGCAAAATCAATCCAAATAAAAAAAAAAGAAAAGCTAATGACAGCAATAGGAGAATCATGAGTGAGGACTATTAACAGTCAATAATTTCTGTTCAGTACTAGAAAAACATAACTTCAAACTATAAGTCTGTGTTCCTCTATACCCGCCAGGAATGCTAATATTAAAAAGATGGAAACTATTGAGGGCTGGTGAAAATAAAGGTGAACAACACTAATCAATTCTTAGGGAGTGGACCAACTTGTACAAACTGATGACAAAATTTACTACAAACAAGCCCACATACATACACACAGAGGAGCTCAGCATTGAAACTGTAGGTACCATATACATATGGAATGCTCATGATGGCATTGATTATCATAGAAAATCTAAAACTAACACATCTACTGACCTTAATATTCAATCAAGTTTTGGTATATTTATAAAATAAACTAATAAGGAGTAGTGACAAGAAATAAAATAAATGCCTAGCTTGATCTCTCAAATATGATATTAATTACAAGACACCAGAAGCAAAAACAAGCAAAAATTCAACTTTTGTAAATGGGAACATGTACGTAAATAAGACAGCAGCTTTCTGGGAGCTGACACTTCTCAGTTGCTCTCAGCTTTCTTCTTTTCATCTGTATAAAATGTACACGGGTACAACTGCTTTTTAAAAGGTCACTAAGCTATATATATTACACACACACGCACACATACATGTCATTTCTTAGAAAAGGAAGAGAAGATAACGTCTTAAGTCAGAAGCTAACTGGAGCTATCTTCACAAATTTTATAATCAAACTTCCTTTAAAATCTAAATCCTTCTTATAAGTCTTCGTGTTTTGGGTAGATCAACACAAACAGGTTTGACTCAGTAATTCTTGTTTTACAAAACAAAATGCTGGGGAACACAACAGCAACAGTGACAAACAAGAGGACACAGGTAAAAGCTTGAGGACTGAAGTGGAAGGAAGAGAGGTTGAGGACAAGGCTAAGGACGTCAAGGGTGCATGATCAGGTTCTTGAGTCTCTCTTCAGCCCAGGTTCTGTCTTTGGTGGTGTCAGATTGTTTGAGTGGCCTAACTGCAGTTATGCTGATAGGGATGAAAGCATATTTCGAGTTGGAACGCAATGTCCAGAACATTCCTTTGTCATTAGGCAAGTCCCAGACTTTCATCCCCGCCCTTTGAGCACCAGATCTGGGTTCAGAATGAAACTTTTTATGATATTAACAAAATAATTTCAAAGATAACAGAAGAATGAGTTTTGAAAAGTAAAAACTGATTTCTGTTTGTATAGTTTTGTGCTGTTGTTTCTGATACCAAGAGTGGCTTTGGGGAATATGTAAGTGTCTTGATTTCCAACTAGTAAGATGTATTTCCCAAGCAGTATCTTCCTTGGAGGGATGTGCCATTGAGTGAAAATGACATCTTTTGATAGTCCTCATTTCCCTCACCACTACCTTTGTCTAGCTGCAGTATTTCCAAGCATATAGATTTATTTGCCTTCCTACCTAGGTGGGAGATTCATGATAATGAGGGATTTTATACTTTTCATTTTATGCCAATCTGATACTGCAAGCTATTCTCATATAGGAGGCTATCAATAAAATACACATATTTTTAAAGAATAGAAAATATATGGACACTAGAGACAGAAGAAACCAAATTATCCAAATCAGGGGAAAAAATCAAACATACAGAATTGTAACCTTTGCTGACTTCTAATGGTAAAGTTTTTCTTTTTTAAATTAAAGTATTAAATAGGCATGAATGCTCAAGGCATTTGTCAGTTCCTGAAAAATTGAAAATGGAATCCTCCCCTGTCTCTAATACTTTCCCCTCATCTTCCATCCACTTTTGGATTTGCACTGGGCTTTCAGGTGCCAGTCAAGGTTCCCGCTGCCCGGGAAATAATGCACACGAGCAAATGCCAGTTTCATATAATTTAGAAGAAAGAGCTGCATTTCAGGTGATTTACATAAAAATAAAATTTATACCCTTCCCTACAGAATAGGCTCTGGTCAGCAGAGCACAAATCAATCTGTTTGCTCCCAACTTTAAATTTCCATAAGTCATTACATAGTTCATAATCACATTGATATAACTGAATTGAATTCTCAGAGATTATTCTATGTGAGAAAGGACTTTCAGCTATTTAAACTGCTGCTTTTCAAGAGATAAGGTCTGCCGAGTCTGACCTCTGTTTTACATTAAATTTCTGACCTAATTTCCATCTCTCTCTGGGTTCTCGGTGCCTCCAATGGAAAGGTCTTGAAAGTTTTCTCTGTGGGCATTTTCATATTTGCAGACCCAAAAGAGCAGGAAGATAAGCTTGCAGATGGGACTGGAGGGGAAGGGGTGTGGTAGGTGATTAGTGAGCAGACAGGTGTGAGGGTCAGCCCTTCCCTCTTTTGCACATGAACTCTTTCCCATAATGTTGCTTACTTCGCACTCTTTGCTGAGTCTCTCTAAGCTTCAACTCCCTCATCTGCAAAAGGCGGATAGTATTAGCACCTACCCCAAATTTTTCCACGAGAAACCACTGTAAGAAGGCAAATTGAAGTTTGTTCGTTGAACAGTACTTTATTAACCATTGTCATTATTTTTTATATAATTTGGATTAATTCCAAACACAACACTAAAACAAACAGCAAGAGCATGGGTTAAATGGAAAAAGCCCCCTCCCGCACCCCCCCCAGAAAAAAAACAACAAAACTGTTGGGCTTCAACTTTTTGTCTTTTTAAAGGTATTTATTTATTTTTCATCTGGGTCTTGGAAATGTGTTCATATGTCTTACTCTTTGCCTCCAAAGCTTACTATTTACTTCTGAATGAAGCAATGTAAAGACTTCCTTGTTAGTCCATACTTTATAGAGCAAGACAAAAATACGCAAGCATTGTCTCTTGAATTTAGGAGTTTCTTTACTATTCTGATATGTGAGTTTGATAGTGAATTTTTGAACTCCAGCATAGTATTTAATACACATATCCATACGTATTCACTTTATTAATTACTATATCAGTGTGATTAAAAAGGGGATCCCTGATCTTGGTCAGCCTGTGTTTTACGTAAGACTCTCTTCCTAGCCAGTTGAGGGAATTTTGGAAAAGTGTTTAATGTTTCTGTGATTCATATCCTAATTTTTTTTTTTTTTTTTGTATTTTCGAGACAGGGTTTCTCTGTAGCTTTTTGGTTCCTGTCCTGGAACTAGCTCTTGTAGACCAGGCTGGCCTTGAACTCACAGAGATCTGCCTGCCTCTGCCTCCTGAGTGCTGGGATTAAAGGCATGCGCTACCACCGCCCGGCTCATATCCTAATTTATAAAACAAAGATTATGAGAATAAATACAGAGTTTCATGAGCATTAAATAGTTAATAGAATACTTAGAAGAGTTTCTTTTAGCAAACTAATTCCTCACTGTTATGCCATAGCGTAATTCAATAATCTGGTAGTCATGAAAGTGTGTGATATTACTTTCTTGACTGACATAGTATCTCAAGGAAATAAGGTGGCACAACGCACAGAGCCTTGCATAAGGGTAGTAATTTCAGGATTGAAATACTTAGAGTCTATGAAATCAATTGTTCAAACTCTCCTATCAGTTGAAAGAAAGTTTTAAAATGTTGGGGTGAAGTATAAAAAGGTACAACAGAACATAACATAAGAGGGGAGAATGGTATCTGTTTTCAGACATAAAATGTGTCTTTCCTTGATGCTCTAATTAAATAGGAATACGCCGTGTGGCTTATGAATAGAAAACATTTATTTCTCACCACGTAGCGACAAAGAAGTCATCAAGGTACCCTCAGATTGGATATCTGATATAGCCCCACTTCCATTTCCTGGTTCACTGATAGCTTTCTGCATATGAAGGAAGAATGGCGGGGCATTTCTCAAGTCCCTATCTTCTACATGATAAGTTCCTTTCCTCCTTGCAGGTTATCAGCTGCTTGTATGGTCACACAATGGAGATATCAATTGTCTTAGTTCCAGTCAGTTGCTTTGATAAAACACCGACTAAAAGCAAGTTGTGGAAGGAAGGCTCACACCTGCGTATCACAGTCCATTAGGTTAGGGACTCAGGGGAGGAACCTGGGCTTAGGAATATGGAGAAATGCTGCTTGTTGGACTATTCGAGAGCATTTTCCCAGGTTTATTTTCAGTCAATTTACCCTTTCAGACCAGAACCACTTGCCTAGGAACTACAGTAGATTGTACTCTTCTGCTTTAACCTCGAATAAAAACAATCTCCCAAATACATGCCCGTAAGTCAATCTGATCTCTGAGTCTCCTATTAGATAGATATAGGATGGGTCAAGTTGGAAATTCAAGGTAATTAGGACAGTAGGTAAGATAGCTCAGTAGGTAGAAGTACTTTCTGGTAAGCCCAATGACAGAAGCTTGATCCCTAAAATCCATGTAGGGGGGAAGGACAGAACCAACTCCTGAAATTTATCTTCTGACCAAACAATGTGCTGTTTTTTTTTTTGCACACTACACTCTCTCACACAGAGACAATAATAATACATGATATAAAATTATAAAGGAATGATCACTAGCTAGCCTGTGGTTACTTCTTATATGGACACTAATCTAGTAAATGAGATCTGTATTCTGATTACATAATTGTCACCTCTTAAAGATTCCATCTACAAATGTCATCATGATAGATTTAGAGTTTGGATATGGAATTTGGAAGTAAACAAAGATTCAGAGTATGGTAACCCTTTTTTTCTTTTAAGTTTCTTATAACTACACACACACATAACATATACAAATAACACCTACCTGCATACATGCACGTAAATCTATCACCTATGTACATTCTATCTAGAAACAAAATGTAAATGTGAAAAGCATCATTATTAACTAAAAAATGTCTACATTTAACTTTGAAAAAAGCAGAGTCCTAAGAGAGGAGGAGAAAATTTATGTATATATTTTCTTAAAATGACTTAAATACTACAAACACTTTGACCTAGGCCCTCATTTTTCTCTTATTTAGCTGAGGATTTTTCAGGGTGCATTTCATATAGAATTTCCTATAATCAGACAAGTTTGGCAAATGCTGCAAATTCCACCTCCTTATTGAAGACTCCCCTAGCACATTAGCATAATGAAGTGTTTGCATGTTTCTCCAGCTAAGCATTTTACCCTTGCTGAGCCCGAGTTCCCAAAGTGCACTTGACAAAGAAGACATCTTTATCTTAATATGAATGCCTGTACTCTTCACTTCCCTTTACCAAACACAGACTTTTATGAGAGGTGTGAGGTGCAGAATTAACTGAAGTCAACTTGCATATCCCAACCATGAAGATGGAAAGATAATGGTGAGGTAGGGCTGCTGCCTATATCCCTGCTCATGGAGTGTGGCTCCTTTTAGATACCAGAGCTCTCTTCTTATTGGGCCACACTTAATTTTACGGACCAGTGTTACTGTTCTTGAAGAACTTGACCCATTAGTTTATAAATTTCAGTTATGGGAATGTTTGCAAGCTTTGTGCTCTCTAGGATAAACGCAACATAAAACAGGCAAGATTACTTTATCCCAAGATTAAAACAGTATTCAAGACAGGAACTTTTGAATTGATAGTTTGCAATCATTCATTGAGGAGCTTCTACACTGTAAAGCTCATATGGTATGTAAATAAATAGAAGGAAATAGTTATTACCTTCTTTTTTCTCTTCCTATTCTAAAACATTTTTCACGGACCCAATATTTAAGAGGAAAGAAACTTTAGATGTAGACAGAAAACAAACAGCTTATCAAATATCAGCCAGCCGGAATATGGGAAGACAGAACATCTTTCTCATTTATTAAGGATTGATTGGAAACTGGACATGCACAAGGTTCTGCAGAGTGATACGAACATACACTGTCGTTATACCTCTTACCACAATACAGATGATTTATTTTTCCATGATAATACAATAGTTTGCATCCCATGGAAGAAGCAGAGCTCACTACCTGTGCATGAAATTTCTGTTTTGCTACATGTTACTGTTCCATATGTTAATTAGACTGTTGCTGATCTTGAAGTGCATTTATTCTCATGGAGGAAAAGGACATGAATGGGTCTTCTCCACAGTCTGTGGAAATGAGAACATGGAACAGGTTTTGAGTGTTGGCTTTTCTCACTTTGCTTAGCTTATTCAATCTGCGTAGCAAAGTTTAGGATAAACACTGCTTTTCTCTGTAGTAACCACATGCTATTGGAGGAGCCAGGAATCTCTAGACTCTTTTGACCAATATTACCCAGCAAGAAGGTAATGGAAGCTGGCATTTAGATTCAAAATGTCTGACTCCATAGTCCACAGAATTAGTTATGATCTATTAGGGAAAATTAAGCTGTGGTTCCTAGGAGTTTAACACAAATAAAAGCACTGTGAAAGATAGAATAATAACATTTAGGGTGGGTGATAAGTTGTAGGTTCCTGGGGAGTTCCATGCATGCACCTTACTCTTGTCATGTTCACATAAAATCTCCCTTACATGCTTTATTAATTTTAGAGAAACATCACATTGAGGATTGCATTATAAGAATCCAGGATAGACTTAGTCTTGAACTCTAAAACAGAATTCTACCGTATTTTCACAAACAGTATATTAGGTTAATGGTAGAAAACCAGTGTTGTCAATGCAGCAATAAATTGAAATGATAACCAAAAAGCTTGTATTTCTTTTCTACCTTTTTCATTATAGGGTATGATATGCCTGTCAAAAAAAATGCATTTTACTAGAAGTGAGACATCAGAAAAAGCAAGCTTCCTAGGATCTCAGCACTTAACAGTGTTTGTGGTGCTGCACGTGGGGGCCACACGGCTGGCATAGTCATGATGTTTGAGTCATATAACTGCTAGGTTGGCAGTTGTCCGTTTCCATAAGCAATGTGGGGAAATGTCAGTGAATATTACATTGTGACATGTGGAAGCAGCTGGAGCTGTGTGGTCTTCCTTGCAGGGAGCAGAGATCTGTATAAATATTATTACATTTTAAAAATCATTTAGTAATGATATGTTTCACTAACTATTTTATTATCAGATTGTGCTCCCTGTACTGTAAAACACAGCATTTAAACAACCATTAGTTAGCAAAAGGTCAAAATAATTTGTGTGAGGATTTATGGGTGTCTTACTTTCTCAGGAAAGTTGGTAATGAAGTATGTGCATGAAATATTTTTGGATCTATTAAAATGTGCCATGGAGGATAAAATAGCATCAGTGATGATGTGAGACCTAGAGGACATTTTGCTGCTGAAGAAATAATAGCATTTACTTCGTTAGTTTATTTTTTATCTTGGAAGCATAAGCTTAAAGTCATCATTACATACGTGCTGTGGCAAAAGATGATCTGTGTCTATCTCTGGGGAGCTGGATTTTGATTACTTCCAGCTAAGACTCCTAGATATAGTAGAGATGGTGCCTGATCTGGCTTTCTTCTGTAATCAGATTGGTGACTACCCTAATTGTCATCATAGAACATTCATCCGGTGACTGATGGAAGCAGGCAGGTACAGAGATCCACAGCCAAGCACTGGACTGAGCTCCAGGAGTCCAGTCAAAGAGAAAGAGGAGGGATCGTATGAGCTGAGCAAGGTGGATCAGGATCATCATGGGAAAATCAACAAGACAGCTAACCTGAGTTCTTGGGAGCTAAGGGACTCTAGACCAACAGATAGGGAGCCTGTGTGGGATCTAACTAGGTCTTCTGCACGTAGGTGACACTTGTGTGGCTTGGTCTTTGTGGGGCTGCTGACAGTAGGACCAGGATCTACTCCTGGTGTATGAGTTGACATTTGAAACCCATCCTAAGTGGGTGCTTTGCTCAGCCTTGATGCAGGGAGAAGAGGCTTGGTCCTGTCTCAACTAGATGTGCCAGGCTTTGTTGACTCCCCATGGGAGGCCTTGCTCTTTCTGAGGAGCAGAGAGGGGGAGGATGGAGGAGATGAGGATTAGGGGGAGGATGAAAGGAAAGGGAAACTGTGCTTGGTACTTAAAATAAATACAAAATTTAAAATAAAAAAATAGATTTTTGGCAATAAAAGCCAACAACAAGAAAATACAGATTTTTATATCACAAAGAGAACAGAAATAAGAAAGTGATATAAACATGTAAACAGGAAACTTTCCCTTTAATTTTTAACCACTTACCTTTCAGCAATAAAGACTTTTGCATTTTCCAAAACAATAAATACAATCAGTACCTTTAAAAAAAACTTCGACTCAAACCTAATATGCAATAATAGTATTTTTCAGTAACTTATTTCATATCGGGATTAAAAGATTTATATTTATGTTTTCAGAAAAGACATTCATTTATTAGGTTTCCTCTGATCTTAAATGGTTACTATAATCAGGATTCTTCCTATAAACATAAATTTTCTTTCATGTGACAATGAGAATATTTACATACTTTTATAAAAACATGACTGCTTTTAGTTCTTGTGAATTAGGCCGATTAGAAGCTCTCCAGTTTTTTGTTTGTTTTCCTTCAGAATTCCACACAACCATTGTGACTCTCCCAATCCCGGATTTGAGAAAGTTAAAGTTAAATACATTTCAATAAATTTGGATAATTTTAATGTTGTCAACACATGCCATTTTTTGAAAAAGAAATTCAGATACTATCGGCCACACAGATTGAGTTCATACAAAAAGGTAACTGCTTCATATGTAAAATGGAATTCTCTGATTTGGAAGAATGCTTGTATATTTACTGCATTATTTACATAGGTGAATATTTTTAACCTCAAGATTGTGAGTAATGGTGTGTCATTGGTTCGGCTCCTGTTGACGTAATTAGATTACAGTGATGAAATTTCACGTGTGTCTATCTGGGAATTAATTTTAGCAATTGACTTTATGATAGATAATATCAGCATTTTAGTTTGGGTTTTGCTTCCAAAAGTGAGTGGAAACATGCTTTGAGTTCTGTTGATAAATGCTTACATTAGTGTTGCTTGTGATATAATGTCTTGCTGGAAACACCAGTCTATTCTGAAGCCTTTAATTTACCTCAGTCCCAAAATTCCCTCTTCTTAGGGCCAGTTAATGAACTTAAAAACATACACTGGTTAGAAAACATATTTCCTACCATTTCACCAGTGGCCTATGGAATCCTGCCTAAATCATAAGTGGGAGTTAAATAGCTGATAATTATCATTAATTAAATATGGATTAGTACTACTATTATACATTATCATTAAATCTTATATGTTATTAAAATCAAAGCATTATCTAGTAGTATCAAAATGCTCACTGGATGTGGTATTAGAGACTTGGATCAATTTACCAATTTTTTTATGACTGACATTTCACGACTTCAGAGATGTGTGTCTGATGTGGAAAACCAAAGAGGAGAGAGCCTCATCTCTCTGTGGAAATCTACTGCTTTAGCAACTGCTGCGTTCGGAAATCCTGACAGCCAGCTCCCTCATTCCAGAGCCTTTATTCCTACATGTTTTGTTGTCCCAGAGTATAAAAATTACCTGTTGGAAGAGTTATTGCTTCAGGCAGTAATGAGAACATAAATCTGTTAGCCTCTCTTAAGGTCTCTGGAAACACACAAAAGCTGTTGGGTTTTTTCTTGAAAAGTGTAAAGTCATCATTTTTGGTGATATTCATTTAAATCAGGCATGTTTTACCATTTGGGGCAGAATTTCCTTGATAGAAACTAAATTATGAGGTCTCCAACCATCACGCTTTACTTGAAGTATACAATTATGTTCCTAAAAACAAGGTTGGTTGATAAAGGCCATCAAATGTGCCATTAGAATCTGGAGAGCACCGTGGATTCTAGACGGACAAGAAGAATCCTCTGGCAAATAGATCAGTGACTTACAGACTTCTGGCAGAGAAGGCAGACCAAATGCACAGGGCTAGTAGTGTTCGTTTATCCTTACTGCTCCTCTCTTCCTATGTGAAAGGACGCATAATTCGTCATTAAGATGGGGAAAATTCCAGCTTCATCAGCAAAATTAGAAAGAAAGGGGAAGCAGCTTGATGCATAGAGTTAAATCACACTGGTAATTCTATTTACCTTAGAATCAGAAAATCGAGCTTCTATGCTTTTTGGCCTTTTGTAGCTGTGAGAAACAGCCCTATCTGAGCCTGTATTCTCATGGGTGAAAAAGGAGTGATAGATACTGTGTGATTAGCAGACAGGTTGCCACGCTCAGCTCAATGGCTGCTGTATTGAAAGTCGGAACCTTCTCTTAGGATGGAGGGTGCCTAAGAACACGATTTTACATTGGCAGAGGGCTTTGTACTTATTTATTCACTACTTTTTGAATAAGCCTCCAACATCCTGTCCAGTTGGGAGTTTCTTCACTCTAGTAGTTCAGAAAATGTCTCAAATTTTGCTCAAAATCCCTCTTTTAGGCCTTATTTTAGGTAGGGGCACAGGTAATGTAATCTTAAACACTTTTTTGGGGGCCCTGGGAATATACTCAGTGGTAGAGTACATGCTTGGCTCTCCTGAAAATCCTAATTAGCTCCTATGTTATCAACCCTGTTGTTAGTCACTAAAACGGTAATAAATAATAGTCTACAAAAAGAGATTACAGATTCAGGAGAAGTTTAATATTTATTGAGAATCACAATTAATTTCTTAGTACCATCATAAGATATGTCACTAGAAAGACAGTGGCTTACAGGTCATTGGATTTTCACAAGCCATGACATGTATGGTGGTCTTAAGGAATTTGAATTTTGCTTGTTCTGAAACAGAAAGTCGTGCATGCTAATTGTATCATACCATGTTTCCCACTGGGAGTCACAGTTTCTGGGTGTTGTATGCACTTTCAGGATTGTTGAAATTATATTAATTTTCACAGCTCCTTTTCTAGATGGTGTATTTCCCCCCTGCCCCTCAGGACAGACTTCCAGAGAGAATACGCATGGCCTAACAATTTGCAAGATCATTTTATTATTATAATTCTTCAGTGTTTTTAAAGACTATTTTACGATAAAAGCTGCAAATAAAAATTATAGCGTGCATGACCCTATTCAAATGAATGTATATAATTGATTTATATGATCTATATTAACCCATCAGCTTTTTAAAGAATAAAAATTACAAAAACACTACTAATGAATAACAGATCAAACACCATTTTTTTGGAATGTAGTTGCGGCAGGACACAAACAATTCATACTTAAGGAATTTCAAATTTTTCTTTACTACTTATTATTTGATTAATATCCTATTTAGGTTACTGAGTGTAGAATATAGCTTTATAATTGGCAATCTCCCGTTTATTAAGAAATAGATAACTTCTCACTTTAATTGGATAAAAATCCAATTAAAGCTCCCCGATATCCCACCTCTCTAGCACCAACTCTTTACACAGCAAATCTTTGCAGTCCCAGGATACTTGTGACCTTCAGCAGCTTTTTGGCCTCCTATCCTTCCCACAAATGTATCCAATCAATTACAGCTAGACCCTCTGTATCTGGGTGACAGTTGTGTAGCTTGTTCTGTTTCTGGGACCCCTGACAGTGGTACCAAGACCTGTCCCTGATGCATGAGCTGGCTCTTTGAAACCTATTCCTTATGGTGGGATGCCTTGCCCAGCCATGGAGCAAGGAGGAAAAGCTTGGTCCTGCCTCACCTTGATATATCATGACATGGAAGGTCTTACACCTTCTGAATGGAGACATAGGAGGAGTGGATGCGGGAAGGGGTAGAAGGGAGGTTGGGGGAGGAAACAGGAGGAGAAGAGAGAGAGGAAACTGTGGTTGCTATGTTACATAACTAACTAACTAACTAACTAACTAACTAAATAAATAAATTTAACAAAAAGTACCCAAGAACCCAGTGACTGGTGAATTCACTGTTGAGCCTCTGACTTAACAAGTGCTACCTATTTTTGAACAGAATCAAGTGTAGTGAATTGGGAAAGATATTGTGAAAATTTATATTGTCTGTGGGGCGGAAATACAATGTTTTTGATCTTGATCTTAAGAAAACAGGAGAAATTTTTGTGTAAGACAAGTTATCATAAAGCAACAATGTCCGTTGGTTGTCTGTCTATACTCTACTATGTATCTCTAGCCTTCAGGTCATTATTGTCATTGGGAAAGACAAAATATTCTAATTCAATGTTTTCTGTAGCTCTTTTTTTTTCTGTTACATCCCAAGGTTCATTGGCTATAAAGGTGAACTGTACTTTGCTGAAATTGTCATAAACAGAACAACCCAACATTGTGGCGCCAGTGAAATCTGTATTTCAAAATTAAAGAATGAATAGTTTTTAACAGACTTCTATCACACGGAATTTAAAACACATGGATATGGTCAATAATCATTAAATACTTCAAGCAAAACTTGCCAACCTTTACCATGCATGTGTGTATATAAATAAACTCGTTTTAAACTCTGTTTAATTTCTTATTCAATGCCCCATTTATCAATATTATATAAGAGAAAAAAATGACAATTTCTAAGCAACTTAGAGTGACGTATTTCTGTATTTCTTCTTAAATGCTCCCTCCATAGCTTTTGTACAATAGATTTCATATTATTGTTTTCTCTTCAGTTGAAAAATTCAAGATGAATTTTGTGAAACTTATAGTTTGATTATTTTGACTAGAAAATTCCAGACACATAATCTAAAAAAAAAACTTGGATGAGAAAGCATATTACATTTATTATTTCATTCTATATCTACAACATAAGGATATTTTGCCCCCTTTTGTTGTGGTATCTAACTGAAAAAATACAGTATAAAATTGTGGTTGAAAGCAACATGTATGTTGTTGTGCCTTCTACTCTAGCCAGGAAAGAAAAATTTAGGCTCAGTAATGGCATTGTCAATTCATATAAATAATTGTTGGCTTCTAATTAAAAAAAATCTCTTAAAGTATGGAGTGAGGGAAATTCTTATTTTCACAAATCTGATTTCTTAGCTGTAAGCTGCATTATACTTTGTCATTCTAGCTGTCTCAATAGCCAGGATGAAATGGATCAGAAAAGGCAATCTGTGTCGGAATACTTCTTATACATGAGTTTATTATGGATATAACTAACAAGAGTAGAAACATAGATATTTAAGGAGCTGTGAAATTAGGTAGGATATTCTCCTTTATGGATTAGTTATGTAACAATTCTTTTTGGTAAGATTTTTCATGAAGTGAACAATGTGAGCATAGAATTAGAATAAATAGTTAAATAAATCAAAACGTTTATACCTATAAAATCTGAAAAAATATCAATGAAATTATATCAAATTTATCAAAGTATTTTAAATACTAAAATACTTAAAAATGCAACATATTGTAATTACTCAAAAACTAATTAAAATCCTTTAAAATACTGACTTTTTGATGTTTATTTCTATTATCTCTAATCTAATAGAACAAAATCTCAAGAGCTATGGTTTTATTCATTTATGTAAGTTCATCTCCAAGCTAAACAGAAAATGATGCAAATTAGCTGATTTTGCAGATTTAGCCTCATTGAACTACTCGCGTTCTGCTGTACCAAGGGATCCATTAACACACTCTTAAGTGGATATAAACCTGAGTCAGTGTTTATTAAGCATTGACCTCTTGTCAAGTGAAAGTTGGCTTACTAAATCAGTGGTACTTTTAAGGACTTTGTCTTATCTTTGAACCTTATGCTTCCCCATCCTTGTCTCCATAATTAAGACATTTGTTACAGAGGATGGCACCCCAGTTTGGAATGCTTTTGACTATACCCTATTATCACTCATTTTTAGGGCTATCTAGAATTTAGTATCCTAGGATATTATAAATTAAGTAGTAAATGCTTCTAGGAAGAGAATGTCATTGAATTGGATATTGATATATATGGTTTATTTTGTAGAATCATTCTTTGTTGTTTGAAATACAACAAAAATACATATTTCTAGGAATATATATGTATATATATATATATTTGTATACTGTGTGAAGATGCCTTCATGTCTCCTTTGTATTTCACCTGCCTAAGACACCTTCCGATTGATTTATTAAAGGGTTGGGCAGCCAATAGCTAGGCAGAAAGAGGATAAGCCTTCTGCATAGAGGTAGGAACTCTGGGAAAGAATGTGAAGTAGGGATTTGTTAGTCAGGTATGGAGGAAGTCATGAGAAGAGATAATGAGCCACGTGGCAGAACATAGATTATTAATATAACTGGGTTAATTTAAGTTTTAAGAGCTAGTAAGGATGAAGCCTAAGCTAAGGTCAAGCTTTCATAATTAATAAAAAGTCTCCATGTCATTATTTGGGAACTGGCAGTCTAAAGAAAGACTTGTTACATTTGGTGACAAACATGCAATGCTTATATTCAAACATAGGGCCTGAGTAATCTGAGAACGGTTCTAGGCATGGAGCCAGACGTAGTTTCTGAGCATTCATTTATGTCAGGCAGATCCCATGCTTGCTGAGTACAGAGGCCTGGTTCTTTGAAGAGGCCTGCTCTGCATCCCAGCATTTGAATGGGACCTGAAACAGCTAGCATTCCACTCTGAGGGACGTTAAGTGAAATATCTGCTGCCCAACACCTTCCCAAGATTGAAGCAGGTAGGTGTTATCCCCAGCCAGTGCCAATGGGTGTGAGGCTCAGCTCTCATGCAAGGACAACTGTGGCTGCAGTCCAGAATCAGTGGGGTAGGTTGCTGGACAAACCTGAGGGGGTTGGAGCTGGCTGCCAGTGGCGTGTGCTACACAGCCACAAAAGAAGCCATTAGACTTAGAGAAGGACAAAAAGAACATTTTCCCAGAACCAAGGTACTCAGATGCCACAGTCTGTCTGCCAAGCTTATGAGTTCTTGCTGAGTCCTATCCTTTTGGGATGTTCATGGTGGGTAGCATGGCTGTTTAAAGCTTGCCTCCTACTGCAGGCACATGGCAAGGTAGGTCCAGACAGAGAAAACCTATGAACAGGCACAGTATCCTTCAAAATGTACTTAGGTGCTGAATAAAGAAATGAAAATAGGTATAGACAGTAATTAATGATAATAATGTTAATAATAATAATATAGTTTGAAAATAATAATGCAAAGTGTTTCAGAAGAAAGCAAAGTAATAAACAAGTAATCATCCACATTAGGATAGGAAATAATGTAACACAAGCCGTATGGACCATATATAGTTATTTATTAACTTTAAATATTTTAAATGATAATGATCAAAAGCAAAAAGCTACTGAGAGACATTGGATTGTGGTTAAAAAACTGTGAATTAAATCATTTTATATATTTTAAAGGTATTTTAACTTCAGAATGGAAGTCAGGAAATGTCTTGCACTGGGGGAGACGTTTTATCTTTATTTCCATTGAAAATGAAAAGATATGAATTCCTTCAAAATTAATAAAGATTAAATTTGACTGGAGAAGATCTCCTGAAAATTTTGACTACAGATATGTGTTTATGGGACTGGTGACATTTATGTTGACCCCTCTCTATGGGAACAACTATGAGACTGAATGAGACATGACAAATCTTGTTGGCTGCAGAATCCTTATGATTTTTTATCACATGCCATCATTTCACAGGGCATAGATGGAGATTTATATTACAGCTTGGTTATGCAGTCCAAATGTAATTATCAAGTTAACAGATTCCTTTTACCTGCTCATACGTACAACGAAAAACCACCTTTAGGCTGATTTGTGCACACTGCATATTCCATACTTACATTAATGTTATAAATGTTATCTTTAAAAAATTTTTATGTTCTCAGACCAAAAGGACCAGACACCAATGATGATAAAGCAAGTAGCCCAGGTGATCCAGCATCACAGACTGTCTTTGTATACATTTCCTTAAAAATCTTCACCCAGGACAAAAATGTTCAGACCAGAAAAGAATCAATAGAGTTCACAAATCTGATTGTACTATTCGTGTTTATGTTTTCAAACAACTACTAGTGCACCCCTTAAATGTGTACATATGTCATAGATTCAAAATGTGTAAGCATGGTTTAGAGATGGGCATTGAGAAAGTACCAGTTTTCTGAGATAAATGAGAATTCTACAGAAGATATCCACTCCTAGTCCTTTCGAGCTGACATAGCAGGCACATAGCTGTTTAGCGCATCAGACAGTGGTAAGACATTGAGAAAAGGAGTCACTTTGTCCATAATTTACATGATAGAAGATGATGATGTTGTAATAATATTCCAACAAGTAAGTAAAGTCCAAAGACAAAAGGAGCTCAATGTATTTGTTATAAATGGCTGACATTTGATGATACAAATAATACATCCATTTTCAAAACAGCCCAGAATGATTTTAAGGTAATACCTCTTAAGCATCCTCATGAAGAACACATTCAGAACTTTTGATCCAAATAGTAGGACACTGTGATATGGGGGTGTACTTCTGTATATGTATTGTTTTATTAGATAATGAATAAAACTGCTTTGGTCTATGGTAGGGAAGAATATAGCCAGGCTGAAAGAGATATGAAGAGAGAGTAGAAAGAGTCAGGGAGATGCCATGTAGCTGCCAAAGGAGATAGAAGCCTGCTGTGGGAGCTCCTTATGCTCCTTCAGCAAATAGCCTTTATATCAGCCCACTTAGGCATGGTCCTTTATACTATAAATGCAGCTGTAAAACCTGCATTCACTCTCTTGCTTCCAGCTGCTGGACCCTGTTCCCCATTCATGCATAGGACTATGATCTAGAACAGTGATCTGTAAGTCTCCCCTAAATAAATAATCCTTCATTATATATAATTATGAACTAGTGTGGGATTATTTTGTAACTTCCACCATCAGATACTGAAACATCAAAAAATTACCTGTAGGCCTCAGTCTTCTGGTGATACACTGATTAGTCAAAATAGGCTAATTTAAGCTGTAAGAGTTAGGTAATAAGAAGCCTGAGCGAATAGACTAAGCAGTGTTATAATTAATATATTCATGTCTGGGCAGCTTGGAACAACAAGCACTGAGACAGGATTAAACTCTGGTTTTATTACTGAATATTTTATTTTCTTTTTATTTAAACTGCATAAAATCTGACTTTATTTTTCTTCATAAAATTATCATAGTCCTTCTTCAAAAGGCCTTATGGTAATTAAAAGTGAGCTGTTGAACATATTGGAAATACACAGTTTCACCCCAGAGCACATGGTTCTGCTGCCAAGTTTTCACAGCCCTCCTTGGAACCAATGAGTAGGGAGCCTGCATGGATCTGACCTTGGTCCTCTGAATATATGTTATGGTTGTTCATCTTTGTCTTCTTCTGGGACTCCTAACAGGGGGAGTGGGGACTGTCTCTGACTATTTTGCTTCCTTTTGAGACTCTTTTACTTCTCCTGTGTTGCCTTGTCTAGCCTTGATATAAGGGGAGCTGCATATGCCATGTTTGGTTGATATCCCCTGGAGGTCTGCTCTTTTCTGAAGGGACAAGGAAGAGGAGTGGATGTGGGAAGGGCGGAGAAAGGTTGAGGAGAAATTGGGAGGAGAGGAGGGAGGGGAAAATTCAGTTGAGATGTAATATATGAGAGAAGAGTAAATAACAAAAGATTGAAAAAAAAGAGAAAAAGATGTAGCTTACCTCATGGAAGGTAAATGCAAAGGAGGAAATGGAAAAACCATGGTCTCAGTCTATACTTCAAAGTCAGGTTCCCAATAATTTAACTTCCTCACTAGGTCTCAATTCCTAATTTTTCTACTGCCCAATAATACCATGATCTAAGGACTCAGCATTTAACACACCAGCCTTTGTAGGGCATTTCCATTGTGGAGGGTACAAGGGAACAAAGGCAATGACAGCTTATACTTAGTCTGTTGGATATATGAACAAATATGCTTTTCAGTATTCAGTGGATTTTGTATTTTTGATAGGAGCATTTTATTATATTTAAAGGACACTTAATTTTAACAAAGTATGTGGATCAGACAAAAAGTACCAAATCAGGAAATCCAAAACAAATTAGAAGTTTACTCTGTCAACTGCCACAGTTTCTAGATCTTCCTGAATGTTCTATATCTCATTTTAGGATTTTAACCATTGATTTGTAAGAACTTTACTGTTGTAGCCTATATGAATGAAGTAACTGCTCACTGTTATAGCCTGAATAGCTTTTACAATACTTAGCATACAACTGTAATAGTTTTCTAGTGAATTGAATCTGATTAAAATTTCATGTCTATTTAATTAGACAATTAACTGAATGGTGATTCAGACCTCTCCTCATCTCTTACTAAAGTTACTGTGATTTAAGATTAAAAAGTCCTAGGTATTAGAGAAATGGATCAGTGGTAAAATCATGCAAGACTTTTTAAGAGGGTCCCAATTTAGTTCCAGTACATACAAATGGACAGCTCACAACTACCCTTAAGTGTAGCTCCGGGACTCTCCCTCATTCAGATAATCACAAGCACCTGTACAAAAACCTACACACAGACACACAAATCATTAAAAATCTACTAAATATTTGTTTCTTGTAAGTTATGCCTTTCTTTTCACAAACACCTGGAAAATTGAAGTTATAGTTTGTATAAAGTGAACTCTCCAAGTTCCTTATATTTTTCAAATGTGTGCTTATTTCTTTCTTCAAGCTTAGCAGAGTTCTAACCTAGCAAGGCTATGAATGGGAGCATAATTATGAATCTTAGATATTCCTTCATGTGCTACACTACAAAGAGGTGAGGTAATTTCAATTTATGATGATTTCAATCTATTTCGAGAATTATTAGAAAGTTAACAGTATGGCATTTAGGAAGAAAAGTAAATGATCATCAATATATCTTGCCACTGAATGAAAGGATTAGGATAAAACATTAAATTTGGGTTAAAAATAAAAGACATGTATGAAATTTCTACTGAAGAAGAAAAGAACTATCTGAGATTTATGTGTGGAGTTCTGTATTGTTCTGCCTATAACTCTTCAGAAGCTCTTGTTTAGATCAATAGCAACTCTCTCATTGTCAGTGGAGAGTGGATTTTTTTTTTCTGAGTCAGAAACTGTGCTGAAGGCAAGGTATGGCTGTTATAGGAGGTTGCTTGTATGTTCCTGGCCGCTTAGACCCGAAATAATCACACAAAACTATATTAATTACAACACGGCTTGATCATTAGCTTATACATATTTCTAGCTCACTCTTATTTCTAGAATGAACACATTTCCATTATTTTATACTTTACCATGAGGCTTGTGACCTACCAGCAAGGTTCAGGCTGATGGCTTGCATCTGTCTCTGGTGCTGGCTCCATAGCTTCACTTGACCCCACCTTCCTTCTCCCAGCATTCAGTTTAGTTTTCCCACCTAGCTCTATTCTACCCTATCACAGGCCCAAGACAGTTCCTTTATTAACCAATGGCATTTATAGCATACAGAGGGGAATCCCACATCTCATTGCTGTGACCATTTTTATATTAGTTAACTGAATACTCTTACCTGGTTGTCATGGTCCTAGTTCCAAATTTCTGTTATATCATTGTTACTTCTTACTAGGTACTTATTATTCGCCTAGATCTTTACAATTATTTTTTAATTTATTAACACAGGCTCAGCTTTTCTCAAAGCCTGCCCTTCAGTTAGATCAGTCAATAACACCACTAATATCAGTAAATTGGCTGTAGCCTTGAAACCTGTATACACTTACTTAGATTACTACAAGAAAGCATTCCAAGCTCAGGTCTGAGGTAAAGAGAGAGAGAGAAAAAAATTGAGGAAATCTCAGTACTACTGTGTCCTATGTCAATACATAATAAGTAATAAAAACATTCATGTAGCTTTCATTTTATAATGCGCTGCACAGTTTGACATGAAGCCCAGAATAATCTTCCCAAATGCTGGCTACTGGTGCAGAGGATATTTTCCAGATGCATGCACATTACAGAAAGCAAATTAGAGCAGAGACAGACACTAGCTTATCTAAAGCCTGACTCTGCCTTTTATTCTCTCTATGAATGTTCCCATCCAGCTACCTCTGCACTCTTAGCAAACATGCTTCTGAATTATGAAAATCCGTATTAGTTGAATTAATCATCTAAGTCAGCTGCAGGGTGGTAGAATGAATCCTAGCATTTATAATTCTGTTATTCTAAAGTAACAATCCTGCCATTCATGTAATTTTTCATCTTAGTCATTTTTCAATGCTTCAGAATCAGTCCCACCACATTTAGTTGGGTCCCACAAAGGCCCACAGTTATCTGCCACGAGCTCCTTTTAGTGACAGTTACTCTATTCCTGCAGGGAGTTTCTTAAACTTGGAAGTCAGGGGCCAAGGAACTGTTCTTGTTTTGGTTCTAAATTTATCTATATTTCCTGACTGGTGTCACCCTTTTGTGTTGAGTCTTTCTACCTTGAGGTTACATTCAGAAAACCCCTTCTTCGTATCTGAGACCCTTTTATAACATGCCTTTTATCCACTTGCTTTGTGCTATTTCACAGACTTCTGTCTGTTTAACGACCTTCGTGTGATTTCATCAGACAAAGTGGTCAGTGGGAGCAGGGTTTGATAGTGTTTAGCATTCTCTCTCTCTCTCTCTCTCTCTCTCTCTCTCTCTCTCTCTCTCTCTCTCTCTCTCTCTGTCTCTCTCTCTGTCTCTCTCTCTGTCTCTCTCTGTCTCTCTGTCTCTCTCTGTCTCTCTGTCTCTGTCTCTCTCTCTCTCTCTCCCTCCCTCCGTCTCTCTCTCCCTCCCTCCCTCTCTGTCTATCAAAATAGTGTTGCATTATATTTCAATGTAAATACAATGTAAACCCTCACAATAGCTCTAGGAGGAAAGTAGTTCAGGATTTTACATTCTTCTGACAAATAAAACGATGTATTATGAGATTTAAAATAATTCCAGAGATTTTAAATAATAGTATAAATCACACATGATTTTGAAATTCAAGCTGATCTGTATCTCAGATTCCATGTTAAGGTATTACATGCATGTATATTAATGTGCTTTGATTATATTCATTTCTCAGTTACTCTTACTCAGTCCTTATAAGCACCCCTTCATCTTCCCTTTTAGCTATTTGTTGATTATTTATTTGTCTTGTGTGTGTGTATGTTATTTTCCATGTATATGCAGCCGCACATGTGAACTTGTGAATTTTAATATTTTCTCTATTTTTCTCTTCATAGCCAGTTGATAGCAATTTACAAATATTGATTGAAAAAAATACACAGACATACATTCAATTTTCTTTTCTCAGGTATGCTGTGCATGTATCCTATATTTATGTACCACAATATGAACATATGGGAATAGCAGTATTCCCATTTTTCTCCAGTTCTTATAGTTATAAGTTAATAAATGCTGTTAAAGCATTTGCCATAGATAATAAACATTATTTGGTACTTCATTCCTTCGAAACATGACTGACGCTATAAGGGCAGTAAAACCCGAGGCGACCAGGGATATTTCCAATCTTCTTTCCCATGTCTTTTTTTCTCAATTCTGTTGTAGAGAATTACATAATTCCCTCTTGTTTTAGGGCTTCATGTTCTGCTAAGGCCATATTTGTTATTTTATTCTTATTTATCTTATCAAATATTATTTCTGAGGAACAGATGTTTAATAAATAATTTCCAAAGGAGAAAGCATTTCAGTCATGTTGGCACATAGCTTCTCGAATCCACAGTGGGCCATACCTTTAGTTACTTCTCAGTATGTCTTGGGGGTATTTTAAGACTCCACCACATTAATAAATTATTCATATGGTACTTGGAGGTTTAGCTTGAAAAGCTTTTATGCACTGAGTTTAGACTTATGCTGTGCAATGGCCATTACTGTATAGGCATTATCCACATTGATAAATACTAAATGATTAAAATATTGAGATTACAATAGTTCATTCAAGCAAAGCATTCCTTAGGAACTGAACAGGGGTGGGTTTTGTACTTTTCTTTGCAAATATATGTCTCTGTCTCTTAGCTATTAACCTTTAAAGTGACTTTTGTGGATATCAGAGAAAAGATGGATCTAAAGTGGGCATGGTTTCTCCGAGCACATCACAGGTAGAGTGGAATCATTTTCTGAGTTTCTGAATCAGCAAAAAGAGAGCGAATTTGGCAGCATTAGTGCAGTGTGTGAAGTTCCTTATCACGACCAAGTGAAGAGGCAGGAAATTGCAGGCCAGATAAAATATGGGCTACCGGGAATTTTATCAGGTCCAGGTCGTCACTTCAATGACAGTTGTAATGTCCGCTTGGTGTCACTGTGCCCATTACTTGCATGTTCTCAACTGAGTACTCAACCAGCAGATCTGTCCTTACATAATTACAGGGAGACAGAAATGTACCAGGCCCTTATTTTGAGTCTCGAACCTGCTCCCTCTCTGCCCATCTGAAGGCCCCACTCAATTTTCAGTACAGTCTTAGTGATAGTACCATTCCTAACGTGACCACTTCTTAACTCTCACTTGGAATTCTATCAGTGTTATTACCCAGTTGTCACCACAGAGTATTGTATATAACATCTATCATTCAGCCCTTATCCTCATTTAATGGGGTGTCCCTCACAAAACAATGAATAAATACAATCATAAGCCAGTATAAAATTTGGATTTTACCAGAAACAATTGTGTGTGCCACTCAGTCAGAAATGCCTTGGGTTCATGTGTTCCCACTGATTGATAGCCTGTTGCTAACAGTAGAGATTACTATGATGTCAACTAGGAGAGAAGCCTCTGGCCATGTCTGTGAGAGATTTTGGAGACTGAGCTATTTGAGGTAGGTGGATCCATCCTAACGGTGGGCAGGCATTGCTATTACAAAGACTAGGGACCTGGACTGAACAAAAAGGTGAGAGCAATAGTCTCTCTCTCTCTCTCTCTCTCTCTCTCTCTCTCTCTCTCTCTCTCTCTCTCTCTCTCTCCTATCATCTATCTATCTATCTATCTAATCTAACTATCTTCTATCTATTATATTTCTATCATAAGTATATCTGTCATCTCTATTTCTAGCTGTCTCTATCTCTATGAATCTCTCTCTGTCTTTCCTGACTGTATATACAAGATAATCAGTAACCTCAAGCCCCTACCAGTGACTTCCGAACTATGACATAGTACCATGAATTGTAAGCAAAATAAACCCTCTCTTCTTTAATTTGCTTTTGTGAGTTTTCCATTTATTTTTATTTACGTTGATTTATTGTTAGTCTTCTTGTTTGTATTTGTACATTGTACATGGTACAAATGCCTGCAGAGGACTGAAGGCAGTTGCCTAGTAACTGCGGTGTTGGGAACTGAAACTAGGTCTTCTTAAGAGCATCTTAAGCTCTGAAGCATCTTTCCAGCTCCTGTTTCTCAGGTGTTTGTCATAGCTGTGATAAAAGTAACTAATACAATTGACCTAGTTTCTGCTCCTTTATTGGTTTGGAAGTTGATTTTAATCTCACCATTCATTACTTAGATAACAGTTTGTGATACCACAAGGCGATCTTTGTTATTATTATTGTCACTATAATTTTCTCTATGTATTGACCACGTATGGGTCTAGTTCATAAAGTATTTTCTAACAAGTCACATTTATTCTGGTTGCTGGTGTGTTTCATGTATGGTCCTTCCTGTACCAACTTCAACTCATTAAGCCTTGAACTTTCTTCAAATTGGATGCCTTTCCCATGGAATCCATCTGTCTAAGAAAGGGTTCCAACACTAAGCAGATGGGACACTAGAAACTGGATTGGCACACTAGAAACTGGATTGTTCTTTGGAGAGTTTATTTAAAAGATGGTCATTTAGAGAAGATGAGTTTGGGGCAAGCTCAAAGATGATATATTTACAAGGGATTTACCATCTATAAGCTGAAAGGATTAAGTGGGAAGTATTAATTGCAATACCCATAAATAATCATGGGTATCCAAATACATTGCTTTCCATAGGCCTAGGAAATCCAGCTGGGAGCAGATGTAATTGGAGTAGCAACAATAAAAAGAAGCAGCAGAAAATAATGGAAATTTCAGTGAAAGTTTTTGTGGGAGAAGTACCATCCTTTCCCTTCTCTCTGAAATTATGAAAATACTGAATTAAATCTTATTGACAGTTTGACTCCTATTTCTGATGATGAGACAGATGCTAAGAACTTAGTCACATCCTTTGTTTTTCTCAGTCTTCCCATTTGCTCCTGGTGTATACATGAAGAGGTGGTCTAAGTTTGGTCTACAGCTGGTCTTCCTCTTATTTTAACATAATTCCAATAATGAAAGTCCTTTATACTTAGTAAGAGTCTTTACATTGTTTTATCAATATTTATGGCTCTTAACATGTCTTGTTGTTAGACGATAAAATCAAGGTTGAAAGACTTTTAGTAATTTATGCAAACCATGCACAATTAATTACATAAATTTGCTAAACTCTTTTAAGAAGTAGTTTTGTTGTTGTTTACCATTATAACTGGTACCTAATGAGAATTCAGGTATTTATCAAAGTTAAATTGTTGTGCCTGCATCAAGGGAGCCCCAAACAAGACCGCCAAAAAGCCGGCATCCTATGAAAACATGCTGGGTCTTATTGATTACTAGTTAGCTAACTCTGACCACAATCAAACACGCCATCGCAGCGGGTGGGGGATGGCGGTCAAGAGGCTTCAGGGTAAGGGAATTTTAAAGAGGGAAAACCACAAGGCAGGGTGGCACAAACCTTGGTGTTTCAGAATTGGGTAAACGTATATATCTTTTGAATTCATTAGTTGGGGTATAGGGAATTCAAAACAGTCAAATGAATGGTTAATTGGGTACCTACAAAGACATTTGAAGCAAGCAGATGTTGTTTGGACACGCTAGTGGGTCACTTTGACCAGGGCTGGTACTTCTTGGGAGTGTTTATGACTTTGCTGGCCTGCATCACCCTCCTTAGTTAGGTTCTGTCTAAAATGGAGTTTTTTTTTGGAAGATAGAGTTTGTTTTGCTCCTTCAAAATCTTATTTATTTTTGGTTCATGAAATTCCTTAAAGGGATTCTATTTTTAACAGAATTCTCAGTATTCTTCTCTAGGCCCAACACACACTAAACATTATTCCCACTGTTGTGTGGTGATATTGTGTTTGTGTTTCAACAAATAAAGCTTCCCCGGAGATCAGAGTGCACAGTTAAGCCACTAACAGCCAGGGAGTGGTGGCTCACACCATTACTCCCAGGACTCAGGAGACAAAGGCAGAGGGATCTCTGCGAGTTTATGGCCACATAAGAGGGCTTAGGATGTCTTATGTCTTATGTGTATGTACATTAGAAGTCCAATTCAGAAAAATGTACAAACATTTATATTTAGATTATAAACTTACTGTAAGGATATGCATATCTATAAAGATGAAAGAAATTTTAATCTATATTTGAATTTATTGCCTAAACAAAATACAAAAGGAATAGAGCATAGCACGGGCTTTCTCATATAAATGTATTAGATTTACCTTAACTGGAGAAGGAGTCTTTATGAAAAAATTACACTGCACAACTCACCTGAGCCTTAGCCTTCTAAATAATAGATTGCATCCAGTTGTTATTTTTCTGTGTCTCTTTAAAATTTGAAAAATTCTTATGTTTCTTGATATGGAGAAATTTGAATAGAAAAAAAAGCTGCATAGTTCTCAGCTTGGTTGAATCTCCTGTTGCTCCCTGTCACTTCTGTGTAGTTCTTGGGGATAGCATTACAGAATTAATCCTCGGGTCTCTGAGTCCATCCCAGCAGGAGGCAAATGATAGAACCTCAATAGGGTCCACAACTGTTGATGCCAAATTTGGTCCCTTGCTTAAAGGAATGCATTTCAGAGTAATCTTGCTCTGCTTTGAGGGAAACAGTTGTCCCGTGGGAGTGCACTGCAGCCAATGTAGCGCTATCCTTTCCCAAACATTTATCCCTTAGAGTTGACATAGCACCGAGTGGTTGCTTTTGCTTGAGTTAAATGTTTTCTTCTACGAGCAGAAATCCAATGCACAGAAAGGTCTGTTTATGCCAAGAGGCCGACAGATGAAAATGTGGGCACACACCTTTAATCCCAGCATTTGGAGGCAGAGTTAGGTGAATCTCTGTGATTTATATGCCAGCCTTGTATATACAGATGAAAATGTGGGCACACACCTTTAATCCCAGCATTTGGAGGCAGAGTTAGGTGAATCTCTGTGATTTATGTGCCAGCCTTGTATATATAGATGAAAATGTGGGCACACACCTTTAATCCCAGCATTTGGAGGCAGAGTTAGGTGAATCTCTGTGATTTATGTGCCAGCCTTGTATATATAGATGAAAATGTGGGCACACACCTTTAATCCCAGCATTTGGAGGCAGAGTTAGGTGAATCTCTGTGATTTATGTGCCAGCCTTGTATATACAGATGAAAATGTGGGCACACACCTTTAATCCCAGCATTTGGAGGCAGAGTTAGGTGAATCTCTATGATTTATGTGCCAGCCTTGTATATACAGATGAAAATGTGGGCACACACCTTTAATCCCAGCATTTGGAGGCAGAGTTAGGTGAATCTCTGTGATTTATATGCCAGCCTTGTATATACAGATGAAAATGTGGGCACACACCTTTAATCCCAGCATTTGGAGGCAGAGTTAGGTGAATCTCTGTGATTTATATGCCAGCCTTGTATATATAGATGAAAATGTGGGCACACACCTTTAATCCCAGCATTTGGAGGCGGAGTTAGGTGAATCTCTGTGATTTATATGCCAGCCTTGTATATATAGGAAATTCCAGGACTGTTTCAAAAACTAAGAAAGAAAGAAAGAAAGAAAGAAAGAAAGAAAGAAAGAAAGAAAGAAAGAAGAAAGAAAGAAAGAAATAGGCAATGTACAGCTTCTGTGTTTGCACATGCAGGGTTATAGATTTCTTCCTACATTCTGCAATTTATCTGAGATGGGTAAGAACACATTTGCACTAATATTATTTTATTTAATTTTATATATTAAAGTAGGTTCTTAGAAATAAGATTGTTAAGCTACAATTAAAACATAGATCTTAGTTTCAATACATAAATACATTAAAATGTCTGATACTCATTTTTATATAAAAGAGTTAAGAAAAAAAACCCTGAAATCACAATTTCTATGGATCCTTGGAAAACCGAATCACAGGACTAACTGCCAACTGAAAGATTCATAAAGGTTCACAGATAGCATCGATAAACTCAACCAGAGCTAAAGCTATTAGAACCTATTGGGACCAGAAGCAGTCAATCAGTATTAAAGGGAAATGTTGACAGGTGATTGGCATTTTCATAACTACTAGAATTAAGAAAAGACTCAGGACCTACAACTTCAGAAGACTGCTGTCCCTGCCAATGCAGCTGGCATCTGAAAAAGGCAATGGTTTCTTCTGGAGCCATGGCCTGGGAATGCAAACTTAGTTTGCCCCCAGTGAATGAGGTAGCAACTTCATAATGTTTTTTTAATAGTTATGGTGTAAAGAAAGTCAGAAACCAATAATACACTTTTCAAATGCATTGTAGACCTCAGGAATGCTCAGTGGAGCAAATTGGGAACATACCTTTCAGAGGCCTTGTATGTTATTTGAGGATAGTCTTAGATTTGATGGAATCTAGGAATCAGTGTGTATTACAAGCAATTTATCTAATAGTCATATGGGTATTAAGTCACATACAGGAGCAAGCAGTTAAGGGCTGTTGGGGAGCTAAAGATAGCTACAGATAATTTGGCTCTGGACCTAGACTATTCAACCCCTTTACATCATTAAAGTGCTAATGAATCAATCAATCAATCAATCAATCAACCAATATAGCGAGTCCTTTGCACAATATTCTTCATTTTTTTTAAAAAAGCCAGGTCTTCATTTTGGTCCTTCTTTGAAGAACCCTACTAAATTTAAAACAAAAAATATCAAAAAGTTCCTTTTATTTCTGGGAGAGAAAAATGCAAAGTCGTTCTACATGGACAGGATATAAGCCAGCGCTATGTCCTGCTCCCAGAGAAAATGATTTCTCTGAAGTTGTGAGAGGCGGTATGTCTTACGCCAAGCCTTTCCAGCTATGCGTTCCTTTGCCAAAGAATGGAAACATTGAATTAATGTGGACGAGATATTCTGATCAGTTGAGACAGCACACCTCAGCCTCCAGAACTGTGGGAAAGTAATCTGTGTTTCGTAGTGCAGGTATTGATAGTAATAAGACCCAAATCAGTACTGTTTGCAAAAAATTCACTTCACATATGATGATTTAGGAATGTAAGAAGTAAAGGGGTGTTTTCATTATTAAATTTCATACAGAGCAGATTTAAACAAGGGATATCACCAGGAATGAAAGCTTTGATGAAGGAAAGCTAATTAAAAGGGTACAATTCTTCAAAATACTAATTATGTTTTTTCATAAAGCCATTAATTAGATTTCAACACACAAAGCAAACACTGACGGAACTTAAAGGACAATAGACAAAGTCACTATGGCAATATGAAAATTAAGATGCCCTGTTAGTTGCCAATAAATGAAGCAGGCAGAAAATCAATTAGAATATAGTTTATCTAAACAGCCCAATCAATCATGTTGATTTAATTGACATATGAATATCACATCCAAAAATTCAGAACACACATTTTCCTCAAACTTTCAGCAACATAAATGGCATTTTATATAAGAAAAATGCACTAAATTTAAAGATAAAAATCATACAAATATGATCTCAGACAAAAATGAAAGTCAAATCTATAATATAAATTTCAAAAATTTCCTTATATCAATGGGAAATCTATAATACTAAAATTTAACTCAGAGAATAAATTTTAAAACCTTTCTTTAAACACTCTTTATAAATGAAAGTGAAATTTACCTTATCAAAACTCATAGAATGTAGCAAAAAAAATTCAAAGAAAATTTGTAGATGTAAATAAATTAGAATTAATTAATAATTAGTAAATAGATTTGAAAAGAAAAAGGGTTGTCATAACTTTGATTACCTTAAAAACTCAGAGACACGATATATTTTTATTCCTATAGCAAACAACCAAAACAATAAAAATCCTTACTTAAATCAATGCAGGTTAAAATACTGGAGAAAATCAGAAACACCATAGCAATTCATTTGCTATTTGATGTACAAAATCATTAAATCCTTGATAAGCCGAGGGATAAGTGTGGAGTAGACACAGATGAGCCATGTAAACGTGATAGTGAAGAATTCTTTATTGATTTCCTGCACATGAACAGGAGAGCGAAGGAATCAAGTTCTATAACAGAGTAAATGTCCTCAATCTCTGGAGGAGGCAGGCGACCCCTGGTGACTGCAATGGGGGAGTAGACAATGTGCGGACTCCATCACTATTAAAGTAGACGAGGGAGATCTAAAGCGTTCAAAAGAAAAAGGATAAGAAAACGGAACAGTTCCTCAGTAAACACGGATACATAGTTAAGGAAGATATAGGAAATTTACTGAACCTCAAGAAAGCAGAGTGTCCTTCCCAGTTCACTCACTAGCTAATACCCAACCATTTATTACATCACAAGCCCAATGATATCAACCTCCATCATTAATAAATTTGCAGAATTTAGTACTACAGGATTAAGTAAAACAATATGCAAATCTTGCAAGATATAATATCTTAATAAAATTTTACTTACCTTGAAATAATCATCAGATTCAAATGTAAAATTTCAAAATTACATTTATAATTCATTTGAGTACCTGATTATATAATTTTGACTCTTGTTTTGTGATTTTGTTAACTTGGATATTAATGATGCTAGCATTTCATACATAATTTATTTAAATAATGTTTATTCAGTCTGTCGGTTTACTTAATTTTACATTTTCATATTTAACTACAATCCATTTCATCTTTTATTATTTTAATAAAGTAAAAGGTCTCTCTTTTAATAACCACCACAGTTTTCTGTCTAGTTCTTCAAGAGGAAGAATCAATTGGCATGTCTGATCTCCTTGCATAAATGGTTGAATTCAGGTTACCTGGATCGCTATGGCTTTAAAGTGATTTTGTAGATTATCTGCTTTTTTTCTCATTGTTAGCTGTTAAGTGGAAGAATTGATAGTAGTCATTGATTACATATCATGTATATATATCTTCAACCACGTTCTGATTGCTGCTCTCAGTGGGATACTTTGGTCGGAATAGAATTAAGTCTCTGTCAAGTTGAAGCTTGGTATTCACTCTTACCTGATGGCTGTGTATTGAATTTTAGTGAGTCCTAGTGTATCCTGTGTTTCCTTCTTCCCTTCTCAACAGTAATGACTCTGTGATGACATCTAAATGGTGCATGCACATGTAAAACAGTTTATCATTTTTTTTAATTGGAAGGATAATAAAACAATATTGCAGCACACTGTCAATGTTATTTAACTCTCTACATTCTGACAAAGTGTCCACAACGTTTTTACTAAAATTAGAACATTAATGGCAGTGGACATTTTAAAATTATTTGGAAATATCTATACTTGGATACAGGGTTCATATTCTATTTTAAAATAATTTTTTTTTATTGTATGTTCAGTGGTGTTTTGCCTGTGTTTATGCCTGTATGATGGTATCAGAATCTCTGGAAATGCAGTTATAGACAGTTGTGATCTGCCATTTGGGGGCTGGGAATTGAACCCAGGTCCTCTGGAGGAGCACTTAGTGCTCTTAATCACAGAACCATCTCTCCAGCCCCAGGGTTCATATTCTAATGAATACTTTCAGAACAGCAACCTTGGAATGAAATTCCCCTATCATTTTATATTATTACACATTGAGTACAAATAGAAAAAGGGACTCCGCCCCTCAGACAAAGCTAATAAATTTTTTTCTCCCAGCAAAACAAGAATTATGAAGTGTAAAGACTAAAGATGTATTGAACTGAGATTTTAGACTGGGGGTGTAATTTCAAAACAAGAGAAGACTTTTCTCTTACAAAGCATATTTTTACAGATGGGAATGCAAGAGCTCAGAGAGTTCAAGTGATGTGTTCAAGGTTTCATGGAGAAACTGATGCAAGGTAGTGATCTCTGATATCAGACACCTTACATTTCTATGGTCAGGTGTTCTTTGTCTCATTATTTTAAAGAAATCACAGATTTTGTTTGACTTCAATTCACTGAAAAAGTCCAAATGCAGAGTAACTGTGTTGCTCAGTTTCACTAATTATTAAGGTATTACATTACCCTGATATATTAATTTAAAGTAAACAGCTTCCAGTTTATTGTGGCTTGTTTATATTTTTACATCATTCTTTATTTTTTCTTTGGCTTTGGATCCCACCTCAGATGCCATATCTAATTATTGTGTTTTTCTTAGGACAATGTTGGCTTTGACAAGTTCATAAATTTGTCTTTCTTTAGATGATTTTATACTAGTGAAGATGCTGGTGGATTCTTGTACAATGTCCCTCATTTGAGATTTGCTGAGGGTCTTTAAGCTATTAAAATGAAACTATTCATTTGTTTTTGAGATTTTAGTTATACCATCTATCATCCTTTTCTTCCCTCCAGACTCTCCTATATGCCCTTCCTGCTCTCCTTCAAATTCATGCCCCCTTTTCACTAATTGTTATCATTTGCATATATGCATATGTGTATATATGCAGTTCAAGTAGTAAATGTCTGTCAAAGAATTTCAAAGATGAAAAAAATTGTTTAATAACTGATATAGAAGGTACAGGCCATGAAAGTAAGTAGAAAGGTAAGCTACCCACTTGCCTGTAAAATTCTCACACTGTATCTGTTCAGGTCCTAAAGATCCAGTAGTCTGATGTCCCTTCCTAGGCCACAAGCCACCCTCACAAGTGTGTCCCTGCCCCTGCCTCCAGAGGACTTCCACCATTCACATTCTGATCAAGCCAGTCTGAAGAACAGCCTCCAACTCAGGTGGAAACCCTCTGCTGTAGCAGAGGTTTCTCTGACTGCTAGAACTCCAGGCCAAAAAGAGCAGAAGACCAAAGTGGAAATAGAAACCAAAACATAACACCCATTTAACAGAGCCCAACTCAGAAATTTGCACCTGGAGCTATAATCACTCGAAACCAAGATGACCAGACACCAGTGTAAGATTATAATTAAAAAGTAACACCAAAAGAAGGGAAACCCATGCACACAATGCACACACACACACATGCACACACACACACAATGCACACACTCATGCACACACACAATGCACACACACACACACACATGCATACACACACATGCATACACACATGCATACACACATGCACACACACATGCATACACACACATGCACACACACATGCACACAATGCACACACACATGCACACAATGCACACACGGACACCCACATGCATATACACACACCACCACCACCAACAATCATTAATATCTTTCAATGTCAATGGACTCATTTCTTCAATCAAAAGACACAGACTAATAGAATAAAATGAAAACAAGACCTATCCTTCTGCTGTTTTTAAGAAACACACATCAACATCAAAGATAGACATTATTATCTCCGAGTAAAGGGTTGGAGAAAGATTTTTTCAGAGAAATATACCTAAGAAACTGATGGGTAGCTATTCTAATATCTAACAAAATAGACTCTAAGTCAAAGCCAAAATTAATCAAAAGAGATGGGAAGACACTTCATACTTACCAAAGGAAAAATCTACCAAGATGAGTCTCAATATTTCTAAAGTTTAAATCACATATCAAAACTCACAAATTAATAGTGGGAGACTTCAATGCCACTCTCTGACCAATTAACAGGTCATTAAAACAAAAGCTAAACAGAAAAATCCTGGAGCTGACAGACATAATCAACCATATTTACCTAACAAATATCTACAGAACATTTCACCCAAGCACAAAAGAAAGTAAATTCTTCTCAGTACCTCCTGAAAGTTTCTCCAAAATTGACCAGATACTCAAAAGATAAATGAAAAGTGAAATAACCCCTTGCGTGCCATCAACCCAGATTAAAGTGGATTTCAACAACAGAAACAGCAGAAAGCCTACAAAGTCAAGGAAACCGAACAATTCTCTGCTGAGTGACTACTGGGTCAAAGCAGAAGTAAAGAAAGCAATTAGAGAGTTTTTAGAATTCACTGGAAATGAGTGCCCCACATACTCAAACTTATGAAACACGATGAAAGCTGTGCTCAGATGAAAAAAAGTTCATAGCATCAAGAGCCGACATCAAGAAATTGGAGCAATCTTACACTAGCAACTTAGCAGGTCACCTGAAAACTCTAGAACAACAAAAAACAAAACAAATCAAATAAGCCAGCATACCCAAGAGCAGTTAGATGTCAGGAAATAATCAAACTGAAGGATAAAATCAATAAAATAGAAACAAAGAGAACAATACAAGGAATAAATGAAACAAAGACTTAGTTCTTTCAGAAAACCCTCACACAAACTAAAGGACAGCGAAAGTATATTCAAATTAACAAAATAAGAAAAGAGGGACAGAATAACAGATATCTAGGAGGTCCAAAGAATCATGAAGTCATCCTTTACAAACAAACGCTCCACAAAAATGGAAAATCTAAAAGAAATAAACAGTTTTCTCTGTAGATAATACTTACTAAATTTAAACCAAGATCACATTTGTTGGGATTAATGAGTCCTGGCCGTCCGCTGCTTTTTCCCTCCTAGAACCTAGAGGGAAATATAAGTTACTAAAAGCTGTGTTTAGCTTAGAGGATCAGAGAAAATGGGATTATCACCTGTTGGACATTGACTGCAGTGTATTTAAGTCTACATGGTGTTAATAAAGAGGGGCTTTGGTATCAGTGTTCAAAGGTCTGTGTGTCGGTCTGTCTCTGCGTGTGTATTCTCAAGCTCCAGCCCCTTCCCTGAAGCTCGCGAACTGGGGTCTAGCTCACAGAGCGCAGATTGTGGCCTCAGTATGCGACAATTGGAGGTCCCTCGAGATATCGGGAAAGGCAACGCTGAGAGGTCGCCCTTGGAAGCCCTGTCGAGTGAGGTAAGCAGACAGCGTCGTTCCTGGCCAACGGAGACATACAGAGCAGTAAAGATGGGAGGTATCTTTCCTTGGTTCAGAAAAGAGTCGGACTATAGGGAGGAGTTTGATGATTTAGAGCTAGTGGAGGATAGTGAGGGGGATTCATCAGGAGAAGAGGAGGAGATTATACGTGAGGAATTAAAAAAATCTCTTTAGAAAGCTGAGAAAACGTAGAGTAAAAAAAAAAACTCACATCCAACTCCCTCGGCCCCACTGGCTCATGGTGATGAAGGTTGGTGGTCTCAGTTAGGTAGGGGCTCTGGCATTGAACAAAACAAGGGAGTTTATTTCCGTCCTGTACACATGGTTGCACCGGTGATGGAGGTGCCAGACACAAACAACCCCGGGCAAATAATTCACATTTTGCAATAAAATTTAAAGAAATGAAGCTATTAAAGGAAGCTGTAGCTGTATATGGGGCTCAAGCACCTTTCACGTTGGCCATGGTAGAATCTTTCTCTGCTATGAATTTAACACCAAGTGATTGGCAGCAATTATGTTGTGCTGTGTTATCTGGGGGAGATTATCTCCTATGGTGAGGGGAATATCGGGAAAATTGTAAGCAAACGGCCCAGTTAAATGCTCTAGCGGGTCAAGCTCAACGTAATTTAGATATGTTAAGTGGGGCTCAGGCTTATGCTGATTTGCAGCAACAAATTCTTTGTGATCCAGGAGTATTCGCCCAAATAGCTGCAACTGCCACTAAAGCGTGGAAGGCCCTGCCTAACAAAGCAGCTGGGGATCAGTTAACAAAAGTTCTACAAGGACCATCTGAACCATTCCAAGATTATGTAGATAGACTGTTACAAGTAGCAGGTAGATGGTTTGGAGATGAGACAGCAGCCATGCCTATAATAAAGCAACTTGTATTTGAAAATTCCAAAAGATATTGTAAAGAAGCATTATGCCCTCACAAAACAAAGAGTTTAAATGAATATATCAGGATATGCAGAGATATAGATGGGAATTTCATTCAAGGCCAGGTTATAGCAGCAGCTATTCAACCAAGGAGAAACATAAGAGCACTGGGAGAGAGGGCCGGAGGCCGTAATTGTTTTAATTGCGGAACTCCTGGTCATTTTCGAAAGGAATGCCCACAGCTGATAATGAAGGGAAGGAGGAAACCAGGCAACATTAAACAATTTGAATAGACCTACTACCCCTAAAGAAATAGGAAAGTCCCCCTTCCAAAAACCCCCAAAAACCAAAGAACCACCAACAACAATAAGAACAGGGCCAAATGGTTTCAGCACAAAATTTCCCCAGCTTTCCAAGAAGTGCTAATGCCAATATGCCTCAAATTATTCTACAAAATAGAAACAGAAACAATATTGCCAATTTCTTTTAATGAGGTTGTAGTCACCCAAATACCCAAACCATACAAAAATACAGCAAAAAAGTGAATCGCACATCAGTTTCTCTCATGAACTTTGATGTGAAAATACTCAATAAAATACTTGCAAAACAAAACAAAAAAATCCAAGAACAAATCAAAAAGATCACTTACCTTGATCAAGTGAGCTTCATCTAAGAGACACAGGGATGGCTCAGCATAAGTAAATCTGTCAGTGTAATTCATTATATAAACAAACTGAAGGAAAAAAAACCAATCATCCCATTGAATGTTGAAAAAGTCTTTGACAAAAATCTAACACCTTTTCATGATAACAGTTTTGAAGAGATCAGGGGTACAAGGGACATTCTTAAATATAATAAAGGCAACTAACAGAAAGCCTATTGCCAACATCAAATTAAATGGAGAGAATCTCAAAGCAATTCCACTAAAATCAGGAACAAGTTAAAGCTGTCCACTCTTTCCATATCTTTTCAATATAAAACTTGAAGTCCTAGCTAGAATAATAAGACATCTGAAGTAAATCCAGAAGATAGAAATGGGAAATGAGGAAATCAAGGTATCAGTATTTGCAGATGATGGGAGTATTTGTAACTAATCTAAAAATTCTACCAAGAAACTCCTACATGTGATAAACAGCCACCTAAAGGTGGTTAGATATAGGATTAACTAAAAAAAATTCCTATATACAAATGACAAATTACTGAGAAAGAAATCAGAGAAACAATACCCTTCACAATAGCTGCTAATCATATGTTATCCTGGAGTAACTCGAACCAAACAAGTGAAAGTCTTAAATGATAACTTTAAGTCTTTGAAGAAAGAAATTGGGGAACACATTGGAAGATGAAAAGAACACCAATACTCACAGATCTGTAGGAATAACATAGTAAAAATTAGCCATCCTAACAAAAGCAATCTACATGTTCAATGCAATCTGCATCAAGGAAAAAATATTTCAAAACAATTTTTTACAGACTTTGAAAGAACAATACTCAACTTCATATGGAAAAACAAAAAACCCAGGATAGTTAAAACATTCCAGTACAATGAAAGGACATCTGGAAGTATCACCATCCTTGATTTCAGCTGTGCCACAGAGCTTTGGTTTAAAAAAAAACTTCCACGTTGTATTGGCATAAAAATATACAGGATAATCCATGGAATGGAATTAAATACCCATACATAAACATAAGTCCACAAACGTATAGATACTTGAGTTTTTAATCAGAAATATACAATGGAAAGAATGGAAAGAATAAAGAAGCCAGGAGCATACACAGTATGTGTGTGTGTATACATATATATATATATATATATATATATATATATGGATGTATATATACATAAATAAATAACTACATAGAATAACTTAATTTTCAGAGTGATAAAATAAAATGTGGCCCTTTACTAAGCATTCATGTAATCATATGATAGACTAAATATAAAAATAAACAAACAAAATAATGAAGTCACCTGAAGAAAGCTTAAGAAGCTCTATCATTAAATTGGAATAGGGAGAAATTTACCAGGACAAAATAAACAATACAGAACAAAAGAAAATTTAATACTGAAGAAACATCCAAAATAGCTTATTATTTCTTACCCTACATTTCTCCTTGTCCAAATTTGTTTACTTTTCTTTCCCTGGAGGTCCCTGGGTTCTATTTGCCCTTTGCGAAAGAAAACACTGGGAAGAGCTGAGTGGACGTGGAGACACGCTCTGTCAGACGCTGTGGGTCAATTTCCTTCATTTGACCATGCTGTCCTCGCTGCTGGGCACTTCCTATAAAGACAATGCCCTTAGCTTTTGGATGGAAACCCTCGCGAGTACTCGAGATCTGTGTTTTCCCCACTGCAACAGTCTCTCATCTGAATAACATTTCCCTCCTTCTAAAACTGCTTGTTTTTATTTGATGCTACTCTCTTAAAAGTACCTATATGAAAATGAAAAATAATTCATAACCCGGGAAAATATTTCCAGAGCACGCACGTGATAGGTAAAATCAGGAAAATTGATAGCTGTGTCATAACCCAGTAAAAAAGAAAAATAGTGTAATAGACATGAAGAAAACCTCAGCCAGATAGCTTACAAAAAAAGAGAGAGAAAGAGAAAAAAAAGATACATGACAAATGAGTATATAAAAGTAGTGTAAATGTTCCATAGTCAGATTAGGTTTATGTCCTCTGAACATATCACAACAGGCATTAAACTTTCTGACAAAGTGAATTGGGGCAGGGAGATTTTATTGGGGCTCACAGTTTGTGGGTAAGGTACGTTACTATGAGAAGTAATCGTGGCAGGGGCACAGGGGTCATGTTGCATCTGAAGCCAGTAAGCAAAGGGAGATAAATGGTGCTGCTCACTGGGGCCCCATCTGACGGACAGACGGGGCCGTTCATATTCGCCATCTTCAGGTAATTTTTTCTAGAGGTATGTTTCCATGGTGATTCTAAATTCAGCCATGTAGAGAATTCAGATTAGCAATCACAAGGACTTAGTGCAGTTATTATTCTATATTTCTGTAGCTAGAGACCCTGATACTATGTCACTGGTGTAAAAATTGACTTTTAGGGGAATTGTGCTGCTTTCATTAGGACACATGGAAGATACATGAGTATATTTTATTATTTTCATTTTCTGCCCCTTTAATTTCTCTCTCTCTCTCTCTCTCTCTCTCTCTCTCTCTCTCTCTCTCTCTCTCTCTCTCTGTGTGTGTGTGTGTGTGTGTGTGTGTGTGTGCATAGAAATTGAACCTATGGCCTTGTGCATGACAGGCAAGCACTCCACCACTGAGCTACAGCACCATCCTTCTATTAATTTATTACACTGCTGGACATAGTTCTTCATGGTTTAGGACAAGGCACACCTCCCCTTTGCTGGATACAGAATGAGAGCTTTCCTCGGCTTCTAGAAGGTGCTCACAAGGGCTTTTCCCTCCCCCTATCTTCAGTTTAGAAACTCTGTACCATTTGTCTCTCTGGCTTTTCACATTCCCTTCCTCTCTAGGCATTGTCTTGTCTTTTATTCCTCGAAAGAAGTTGGAGAGTTTGAAGGACATCGTGATGCATTTTATATTTCATTGTTGATTTTAAAAAAATAAACAAATTTAGGTAAGATATGTTAAAGTAAAACAGACCAAACTCTGGTTATCAGTCATGCTAACTGGAATGTCTGGACAGTGTTATGAATACAGACTTGGTGAAAAACCATAATGAATGCATACTTAAGCATCATAAAACATCAATTAAAATAACAAGTTACAGCTCTGTAAGAATATTAAGAAACAAATGTAGTAAGCATAACTGCAAATGAACATTATAAAAACCACATTGAATATAAGTTTAAGCATCATAAAATACCAATTAAAATAATAAGTGATATTTTTGTAAGAATATTAAGAAACAAACATATTAAGAATAAATACAAATAACTATTATTACTGCTGATATTTTTCATGTGATTATTAATATGAAAAATAGTATAAAATAAAAGAATATATACATATATATTAATTTTAGTGACAATGAAGTTTGAGCTGTTAACAAAAATACGAAACATTTTATTTGGTTTCTATAAAATGTGTCAAATGTTATTTTGAAAACTACAAATTCAGTAGTGTATTAAAAAGGGTGATGACCTTTTACATTACTTTGTAAAACACAAAGCAAACACGTTTATCCTGTACTGTAAACAACAGGAAACAAAGTATCAAGAAAGAAATATAAAAACAGCACTGAGAATGTAAAACAAGGTGACAGAGTTAAGACACAGACCATAACACTAGCATGAGTAAAGGAAATTGCTTTGAACTCTTAGTGATTCAGAAGGAAGTGTTCCTAATGAATTATAAAAACTCTACCAAATTTTAAAACATCTAAAATCACAGAGCCACATTTCATGTAAATTCATAAGTGAAGATTTATTATGCATAGGCACACAGAAAGCAAGTGAGCATGAGACTGTTCATGGAAAACAGTGAGCATGTTAAGGCAAAAATAGAGAGGCTCCTGCTTTTACTTGGACTGTGACAGTGTCAATCAAAAATTATTAAAACCCCATGCTTTCTTTAATGTGATATTAAATCACAGAATATTAGGTAAGACATAGAATATTACATAAGTTATAGATCACACAAATAAACATACACATATTTAGAAAGGTAGGAACATTAAAATTTAAATTCATATTTATAAATCAAAGCTTTTTGTAGAAGTTATTACTTATTAATATTCATGAGATATTTGGGGAAAATATGCTCTTACTTGGTGAAAAAGACCCAGTATTTCTGAAATGGAAGAATTATATGTTCACTTTCTTTAAAAGAAAAAATGGAGAGATATTTATTATGCTTATTTTGAAATATCTTAACAAATAAATTTAAACCTAAAATATAAATATAAAATTTAGTCACTGAATTCAACTCAACAAAATTGAGATCATATCAGTGCCTTTGCTTTACTCTCACCCTAATTTCCAGGCTTTTCTTTCTGTGATCAAAAGTCTTTTGGTAAACACAGAGAAGAGTATATTTATATGAGGTGTTCATGTGAGGCGTTGTGTGGTTGTTGATCAAAGTTAATCCAAGCAAGTGACATTACAGTAGCAACTCAGGACATGGAAATCAGCTCCAAACATCTGCGAACTGCTATTAGATCTGTATGTGTTTCCAAATGGTGTAGGAGAAGAAGTAAATGAAGAGTTGGTTCTGAGGAAAAAGAATACAGGACACTGGAGGGCAGAGGTGAGAAGAAAGGATGTAGATAAAATGGGCAACGTTGCTGCTTTTCCTACTGAGAACTGCCTGCATACACCTTGTGACCAGCAGTCTATCGGTGCCCAAAAGATCTTCAGTTGAATGACTCTTGCCACTTGTTCCCAGTTGACCATGTGCCAATGGAAGATCGCACACTCAGCAATATTTGGCAAAACCAATTGGTCTTTATTGGCTGGGAAATTAAGACACTACATGACCTGGATAGGGAAGGGGGTGGGTCTGGGAAGAGTTGAGGGAGAAAAGTGAATATTACCAAAACAGGTTTTATGAAACTATCAGAGAACTAATGAATATGTTTTTAACAATAAAATGTAAAAAGATTCCTATTGTGTACAGGGAACATAATATGATAATCAGAATAAAGGCCAAATAGTGTGGAAATGCTGAAGAAGATAACACAAAAATATTCAGCAGATGAAAGTATTTATTCAGAAGTAGGACTTCGCTTCTCATCCACATATATGCAAATATGCCCCACCTAGACCCACAGCCTTCTGAAATAGAAATTAAAGACATGATTTGTATTAGAAAGTGGTGAGCTGAAATTTACAAAGGATTTGGCTCAGGGTAACTCAACAAAAATGTTTTATATTTCTCATTGAAAATTTAAGTTTTGGGGCTGGAATTGTAGTAATAGGCAGCCCAGCCTGCTGTTCCTATCACAACATGGGATGGCTCAGCAGAAAAAGGTGCTTGCCACCATGACTGAAGGGTTGAGTTTACATGCACACAAACACACAGAGAGAAAATAAATAAGTGGAAAAAAACCCACATTTTTTTAAAAGGCTATTAAGTACATAATGACTGATGAAGTGGTTACTGCTATCAAAAATGTCTGGAGCCTGTTCCTCATCATGAGCATTATAGATACTAAAGTGGACTGGGTATGGTAACACACATCTGTACCCCTAAGTATTTAGGGAGGTGTGACAGGCCACCACGAGCACCTCAATGAAATGCTATCTCAAAATAAGGAAGGTTCGGGGATGTAGCTCAGTGGTAGAGTGCTTGTCTAGCATATGCAAGGTCCTGGTTTCAACGTCCTACATCAGAAACAATTGCAGAACAAAATCAAAGAGCACGATTTAATATAAAGATAAAAATTATGAGGTGATTTGACATGTCAGTCAAGGAATACAATTGGTGGACTCACGGTGAACTCTTAGAAGAATGACAATAACCATACTGATAAGAAAGAAATATTTCCACAAGTTAAAGAAATTCATCACTTGGTTGAATCAAACCATTCACATACTTCTAGAAAGAAGAGAGGAACAAAGGATACTTTCAGGCATCTCGGAAATTATCACTGAGTGACTGCAGTGGAAACATGTTTATCTGCGAACCAAGGACTAGGAAAAGTACTAGAGTATGCAAGCCTTGGGAAAAATGAGAAGATAATATAATAAAAGAGTGCCCATCACCATAAGATATTCAGAACTCTTACCTGTACCACGAAGCTCCATGTATTTTCCCAGTTCAAACTTGGGATCCTTTAGCGTTCTTTCTTAAGGAATATATAGTGATGGGGTAAGATATTTCTATGTCTTTTCTATGGATTTCCCAAAGCTGTCTTGAATCAGTCTGTGTACTACTTCTTCCAAGTCATTTGTCTGTATGTCATGGATATGATTTCCAACATTTTTCATGTCTTGTAGGCCTGTTGGTGGTGCCCTGTATCTCAGTGTTAGAATTTCAATAAAACCAACAGAAAACAGATAAAGCAAAGAGCCACTGGCTGTCTTGACATCAATAGGAGCCTCAATCTTATTCCAACATGTTTTGACCATGGAACACACTTTGTTCTCAGATACATTCATGCCATGGAAGTTAGTCAGACAGTTTTTGTACTGATATCCTGTGCATTTAAGTTACATTTAGAAAATCAGATCCTTGCCATTCTTTAGATCTGCAAATAGGCTTTGACAAGCCTTTCTATTCATTGTATTTTATTTTTGTTACTTTAATTCAAATCCATATGTGCATATAAAGTGCTTGGATACAATACAGCTCCCATTCCTTCTCCTACAAATTTCTTCTATATCACTTCTCATTCCCCCATCTTCAAGAGAATCCAGTATACCTTGAATACAAAGCAAATTCAATTCAACTGAACATATATTTTATACTAATTAAATAAGTTATAATTAGAGCAACTACTTAGAGTTTTGAGAAAATATGATAGAATTGCTTTTGATATGTGATCAATGCTCAGAAATATTAGTTGTTTATATACTGTTAAAATTTTTTAATTTTTTCATGAACATGCTTAGGAATTCTCCATGATAAAGCCATCGATTCACTGAGAAAACAAATATTTAAATTTTCATGAAAAATGATGGTATGATAACCTGCTTTCGTTTTATTATAATAAAATTTTTTAGATTTTGCATTTGAAATCATTCCCACAGCTCTGGTGGCAGGAAGTCCTAGATCAAGGATATGACTTCTCTGTCTGGTTAAGTGTTTATGGATAACATCTCCTTCTGTGACCTACTATGATAAGAAAAGAGACTCTCTTAGTCAGCTTTTAATTCTCCTGCTTCAGGACCTAAGAAGAAGCAATCTAATAAATAACATCTTTATATTTCTGATTTCAGTCAGGCTTTTTTTTAAAATTATGCTGTAGACTGGCACTAAAATGATTTTATTTATTTATTTATTTATTTATTTTATTGAGAAAAGGAAGAAAAAAAAACAAGTTTCCACCTCCTCCCAGCCTCCCACCCTTCTCCCCCTCCTCCCACCCTTCTCCCCCTCCTCCCACCCTTCTCCCCCTCCTCCCACTCCTCTCTCCCTCCCTCTCCAGTCCAAAGAGCAGTCAGGGTTCCCTGCCCTGTGGTAAGTCCTAGGTCCTCCCCCCTCTGTCCATATCTAGGAAGGTGAACATCCAAACTGGCTAGGCTCCCACCAAGCCAGCACATTAAGTAGGATCAAAACCCCGTGCCATTGTCCTTGGCTTCTCATCAGCCCTCATTGTTCGCCATGTTCAGAGGGTCCAGTTTTATCCCATGCTTTTTTGGTAACAATCCAGCTGGCCTTGGTGAGCTCCCAGTAGATCAGCTCCACTGTCTCAGTGGGTGGGTGCACCCCTCGTGGTCCCGAATTTTTTGCTCATGTTCTCCCTCCTTCTGCTCCTCATTGGGACCTTGGGAGCTCAGTCCAGTGCTCCAGTGTGGGTCTCTGTCTCTATCTCCATCCATCTCCAGATGAAGGTTCTATGATGATATGCAAGATATTCGTCAGTATTGCTATAGGCTAGAATCATTTCAGGTTCCCATTCCTCAGCTGCCCAAGGAACTAACTGGGGACCTCGGCTTGGGCTCCTGGGAGCCACTCTAGGTTCAAGTCTCTTGCCAACCCTAAGGTGGCTCCCTTAACTAAGAATTGTGCTTCCGTGCTCCCCTATCCAACCTTCCTTTATCCCAATCCTCCTTTTTCCCCAAGTTCCCCCCATCCTCCCCTTCTCCCTTTTCTCTTCCCATCTCGTCTTACCCCCATCCCACCCCACCCCCATGAAGTAAATCATTCATGGTTCTCCAAGAATGGTGTTTCAGAAGTCTTCCCCATCTCCTTGCTCTGTTTTAGCATGTCTAGTCCTTCAGATTATCCCAGCCTGAGAAATTTTGTCTCAGCCAAAGTAATACATAGGAACTATGAACACTAGCTGAAAATTATCCACTCTGACCAAACGGTGATGAGAGGAAATCTGAGTAGCAGTAGTTAGTCTTACAGAAAGTGAAGCGCTGGTTTCAAACAACACATGTATACATAGTGAGAGTAATTGAGATCTGCCAGATATAGATGAGGACAATTCATAAGCCAGCAGTCTGGTAGATCTGTCTGGTAGCACTCAGTGTTTTGTTAACGTTTATTAAAGTGAAACTCACCAACTTTCTCAGAAGAATTCTGCAATCTGCAATGCTAATTTTGTAAAGTTTGAAGCATTCTGGGGTCACTGAGGTTGCCTATGTCTCTCAATGTGCAGGTCCCATCACATGTATTTGTTTATTAGGAGCACAAACATAAGAATTGATTTCATATTAGAAGGTAAATGATACATACCTACTATTTAACATTTATTTATGCACATATAAAATGAGGGATCTGTCAACGTTTTTCCAGACTGATATACTTTCATTTCTACTTATTATCCTAGAGTTGAGAAACCCCAAGACTGACTGCAGGAAATTTCTGCTTTTTGTTTTTTCCTTTTTTTCTAATATTTTATACAAATGTTTCCTTAAATTTGAAAAAACATTTTGAAATTTCAGTATATACTTGCATGTGTTTGCCTCTGGGAATTTTAGACAGATTGATGTATAATGTATATAGAAGCCCAGGGAGGTATTATTGTGGTACTCTTTCTGTTATATTAGCTGTCATAGGCATTGATTTCCATGAAAATATGGTCATTGTTTAGTATGGGAAATAGTTTTAATAATGTTGTTCCTCATGTGAAGAAAGTCATCATTTTATTCCCATAGACTTATAACATGCAGATCATGGGTAGAGAAATAGAGATTTTCATCACAGTGTGCAGGAAGAATTAGTTCGGAAGTCCTCAGGTCCAATTCCACTATATTCTTAAATCTCTTTTGCATAGAGAGCAGGTTCTTCTTACAGAGGTCAGAGATGGAGGTATAAATCCCACATAGTGTTTAAGTAATGCCTCGGAGGGAACTGTATTGAAATAGAAGCAGTTGTGCAGAAATAACACTCTTAGCTATGTGTGAAAGAGCGAATTTATTCCCTCTCTCTAAAGCTTTAGTTTTTAAAAAATGAGATAAAAGAAAGAGCAGGATACTTGTCAAAAATGATGAATTGGAGGACTCGAAAATAAGAGTGTAAGAAAAGAAACTTGTCAATTTCAAGCAAAATTTAGCACTCTATTGAGTCCTTTAGAGTATCCTCACAAAGGCTGTACCTACTTTGTCTGGATTCTAGTGACATGGAAACAATAGAGATTTCTTGCTACTAGACTGGAAGAGCTATCTGCATGGGACTTCCTATTTCAGAATGATTTTTGGTGATGTGCTTTGAACATATGAATCCCTAAGATCAATATGCTGCCAAAAGGAGCAAAGACAGCCTCCCATTTCATTCTCAGGTTTCATTTTCACTTCCATATATGATTTTTTTTCTGGCATCCAGATGGGAGACTTTCCCACAAATGCAGAGTACAGGCATTCTGTTCACTGAACAGAAGCCAGAAGCACTCTCAGAGCATTCCAGATGCTGTATCTTAAGGACAATTTGTTTTTGAACAAAAATCCATAATTTCCTTTCTACCTAATTAAACCTAGCAATAGACAACCCAAACCATAACCATATATCTACAGTGCACTGATCTCTATAGTTCCCCATGAGAACTCAATCTATACATATTATTCATTATTAAAATCTTGGTTTTCTTTTTCTTGGTCTCTCTCTCTCTCTCTCTCTCTCTCTCTCTCTCTCTCTCTCTCTCTCTCTCTGTCTCTCTCTGTCTCTCTGTGTATGTATATGTGCATGTGTTCATGTATGTGTACACCCATACTGTCCAATGTCCAGGCAACACTTCAAGTCATGTTTGTCTAGTCTGAGTCTTATGAACTTCCTCCTTTCTAGTCCTCCATTTACTTACTTTGGTCATGTGATGTAGAGATTTCCCTATTCATTCCTCTGTAGAGAAGTCCCTCCGTATACAAACAAATCCAGAAATTGTTACAGCAATCTCTGTAATCTAATGGGAACCAGATAATCTGACATAAATTTTTAACATTTTTCTTTTATAATTTTCAAATATGCTTTATTGCAATTTTATGTTTCCTGTACAATGACAGTAAAACATTTTCTCTACATCATCTTTTTCTAGAATATTCTCCAGCTTTGTCTTTAGTCTTTAATATATACTTCATGATGGCTTGATAAATTTGAATTTTGTTTCATCTGAGTTTCTACCAGATTTTCTCTCAACCACTATGAGTGCTAAAATCTCTCATTTTCTGATTCTATGAAAAAATACTTAGATTGAGGACTCTTTACTTTATTGCCATGTATATGCTCAGTTTTTAGTCTATGTAGATGCATGTTAGATATTTAGTAGTTATTCATACAATTTAATAAGTATTCCTACTGCGTTTGTTTTAGAGGAAAATTGTGTAACTCTTTATCAACTGCTTGAGCCTGCTATTCTGGAAGGATGAAATGGAAGACTTGTGTTTGAAATTATTTATGACATGAATATATAATTATTCCACTTACATAAAATACATCCTATGTAGTAACATTCTTGAAAGTATCAATAAGGGATTGAATAATTGGTAAGGCACACAACTTGGAAAGAGAAAGATTATCTCCCTAAAGACTTCACCTCCATAGACAATAAGAGTTGCAGTTAGAATTCCTGTCAAGTAACATAAACTACATGTGAAAAGTTCTTACATACATTTTAAAAAAGTTATTTCATGAGTCTACAAAAATACCAATAAAATAGTAGAGCCTGTAGCTCGTGGTCAATGTTTTACTCGGCAGTTAAAGGGTGCTGAGCCACAAACTCAATTCATCTCAATCCAGAAATTGTGATTCTTCCTTTAAACCATGTTCTAAGAATCCACACATTGAGTTATGTGTTTCCTGAAAAGTTACATGTTCCTCACACGTGAGTTATGAGAGAAAAGTATTGATGAGTACCTGGATGTGAGCAAGTGGTGGGAGGAAGAGGGTGAACATATCAGCATGACACTCCAGTAAGGAGGTAATATAGATGTCTAACTGGCAGAGTGAACTTCAATTAAAAACATAATAAAGAAAGTAGATGATTTTATTAAGATTATTTTGTAAGAGCTTGGATGAATTTTGACTGCCCCATTTTTTTTAATCCTATATGTAATCTGTTTAAGTTTTTTTTAATTCACATATCATTGAGTGTTTATCAAAAAACCCTTCAGATTCAAAACAATCCATTTAAGTTAGTTTTTTGAAATAATTTAATGCAATTTCTTGTCAGCCAAATGGACAATACATTCTTGATACATCTGCAGGAATAGCTTTATATATCTAAAATCATCTCTAAGAGCATAATCAGGGAGAAGAATCAGTTTTTAAACCCTGCAGATTGTATTCATCAATGCATATGCCAGAAATATATTAAGTTGATATTAAGATCACTGAATAAGGCAGTTTCATTATGCTGGAACATTTAAAGCAATAAGTTGTCTCTAACTATGCAAATCTAGGGAGTAGCTAATAAGTGCAGTAAGCTTATAGAGAAGAGTCCTTAGTGAGTTGTATAACATAGTAAAGCTATTCAGAAATGTTGTCCTCAGTTGAATTTGGGGCAAACATAAATTATTTGATGAGGAATTCCCTAGACTTCTTCTACTAACACTTGCTTTATCCTGGAGAAATTCTTGTGTGTGTGTGTGTACATATGTACATATGTGTGTGAGTATCTTTATGCACACAAAAATACATAGAATGAGAATAGAGACTTTTGGTATATAAAATTTTAATTTAAATATATTGCTTCCCTACTTTCAAATAAACATGTTTTATATTTATCATCTTAAACATCTATCATATTTATTTATCTATATGTGTTCATGTTTGTGTCTGTGAATAGCAAAAGATAGCTTGAAATGTTAGTTCTTACCTTTTACCATGCTGGTTCTGTGAATTGAATTCAGGTTCTAATACTTTGTGGCATGAGTCCTTACCTAAAAAGCTGTCTCATTGACCCTTGTTAAGAATTTTCAAATCTTGCCTTTTTTTGCGAGTTAACCAAGCAGCATGGAGTTTCGATCTGGGCACCGAGTGAAACATCATTGTGATGAGTGAGTGCTGAGGCACCCGGCAACAGCCCGCCTACACTTCCTGGTCATCCTACAGGGGCTATACTGCCCGATACCCCCTCTCTCTTCCTATCCCATCCAGCTTACATCCAGATCCCCCCACCCCCTGTCTCCCTCCCTCCCTTCTTTGGTGGCATAGCACCTCCCTGCTCAGCCTGCTTGGGCGCTGGGACCTAACCCGAAGCGGAGGGCAAAGGGGAGCGCGGTAGTTCCTTTGTCCCCATAGCCTGCCTGCAGCAAGCAGGGCGGGCCCTTTGTTTGCAAGCTAACCAAGCAGCAAGCAGATCCGATCTGGACACCAGGAGAAACATCACTGGGGAGTGACATCACTGGGAAGGTACATCAGTGGGCAAGAAGATCTGATCCTGTAAAAGAAGATCCATAGGAGAATATTGGGAGGAAGAGATGGGGAGATGCCAATGCAAGAATTCACCCAACAATCTGAAAAACAACACGAAACCACCAGAAGCCAGTGACCTCACAACAGGAGAACATGAACACCTTAATCAAGAAGAAGTAGAAAAAACTGACTTCATGAAAGTGATTGACACCCGTAAACAGCATATAAAAAACGCCCTTATAGAAATGGATGAGAAGTATAACAGAAAGTTTGAAGAATTGAATAAATCAGTAAATAATACCCTAGGAAAGCAAGGAAAAACAATCAAGCAGATAATGGAAACAGTTCAAGACTTGAAAACTAAAATGGAGGCAAAGAAGAAAACACAAACCGAGGGCCGGCTGAACATGGAAAATCTAGGTAAACGAATAGAGACTACAGAAACAAGCATAACCAGCAGAATACAAGAGATAGCAGAATCTCAGATTCTGAACATAACATAGAGAAAATAAACGCACTGATCAAAGAAAACAGCAAGTCCAACAAACTCTCATCACAAAACATTCAGGAAATATGGGACACAATAAAAAGACCAAACCTAAGAATAATAGGAGTAGAAGAAGGAGAAGAAGTGCAGCTCAACGGTCCAGAAAATATACTTAATAAAATTATAGAAGAAAACTTTCCCAACCTGAAGAAGGATGTACCTATGAAGGTTCAAGAAGCATACAGAACACCAAATAGGCTGGATCAAAAAAAAAAAAAATCCCCTCGCCATATAATAATCAAAACACAAAATATACAGAATAAAGAAAGAATATTAAGAGCCACAAAGGAAAAAGGCCAACTTACTTATAAAGGTAAACCTATCAGACTTACACCTGACTTCTCTATGGAAACCATGAAAGCCAGAAGGTCCTGGATAGATGTACTGCAGAAACTGAGAGACCATGGATGCAAGCCCAGACTACTATATCCAGCCAAGCTTTTGTTCACTATAAATGGAGAAAACAAAATTTTCCAGGATAAAAACAAATTTAAGGAATACGTAGCCACAAATCCAGCCTTACAGAAAATAATAGAAGGAAAATCACTAACCAAGGAATCCAACAATGACCACAATAACTCAGACATCTAGAGACCCTTCACCAGCGCAACTCAAAGAAGGGAAACACACAAACCCTGCTACTAAAAAAGTGACCGGAGTTAACAACCACTGGTCATTAATATCACTTAATGTCAATGGGCTCAACTCACCTATAAAAAGGCACAGGGTAAGAGATTGGATACAAAAACAGGATCCAACATTCTGCTGTCTACAAGAAACACACCTCAACCACAAAGACAGGCACCTACTCAGAGTAAAGGGCTGGGAAAAGGCTTATCAAGCAAATGGACCTAAGAAACAAGCAGTTGTGGCCATACTAATTTCTAACAAAGTTTGTAGTAATAGGGGCGGTGGCAGGGTTGCGTCCCCAAACACCCCAGCCGCCTGCCTGGCTCCGGCTAGCTTATGCCCCGAAATAATTACACAGACACTGTATTCTTTTAAACACTGCTTGACCCATCTCTATCTAGCCTCTTCTAGGCTAACTCTCGCACCTGGACTAGCCCATTTCTTATCATCTGTGTAGCACCGGTCTTACCGGGAAGATTCTAGCCTAAGTCCATCTTGGGTCGGAGCTTCAGAGCTTCATCGCGTGTGTCTGCCCAGGAGCCGGGAGCATGGCGGACGTCTGCTCCCGAGAAGAGCGCTGTGGAGTCTGACCTCACTTCCTCTTCCTCCCAGCGTTTTGTTCTGTTTACTCCTCCCACCTATCTCCTAACCAATGAGCCAAGCAGTTTCTTTATTGCTTAACCAATGAAATCAACAGATTGATATGACACTCCCACATCACTTCCCCTTTTTCTGTTTAAACAAAAAAGAAAGGCTTTAACCTTAACATAGCAAAATTACATATAACAAAACAGTTATCAAGTAAAAGTTACATCAGAAACATTTATACATATAACAAAATTGACCGTAAATCTCTATCAATAAAGCAAAATCTATACTAATGCGAATTATTCATATCTATATCATATCCCCCTTTAAATGTAAAAGAACATTTATAAACCATATTTGGGAACATGGGCGCAGTTTTTTCTCTCCAAACTGCTTCCTGCTGAATGGGGGCGTCGTTAATTAGGTCTTTCTGTGTGCTAGTTTCATCTCAGTTGGCAGTTGAGCAAAGCAATTTTCTGAAGATGTTCACAGCAAACCTTCAGGAGGACGTGGTCCATCATACCAAATCGGAATAGAAGAAATGAACAGGGTCTCATCCTCTGTGAAAACAAAATAAGAAGCTCCTTTCCAAAGCATCATGTCCTTAGACCCAAATTCTGAAATCATAATACCCTTATATCCATTCTGGTTTAGCTTGGCAGCCCATGTAATGAAATGTCTCTCTGTACTTAGCTCCTTCACAGTCAAAAATTTTAAAGAAAACACAATAATACAAAGAATCCAGACTCTCTGTGAATTTTTCATCTTTACGCGGCTTATTTTTCTTTATTTCTTTTAATCTCTTAACTATCTGTACTCTGTCTTTTTAAAGACTTTACCTTTTTTTTTTTAAACCATTAACTTTATTCTCTATATTCTTTTTCTTCTCTCTCCCAAGCCAACGTACATTCATCCAACAGTGTGACTCATTTAGTGGTCTGAATCTGTCCTATTGTGAATCTGCAATTTTTTACTATCCAGGAGCACTTTTGATTTACGCCTTTAAATCATTAGGCGCTTAAGAATCTAAGCTGTGACATTCCTAGGTTAACTTTTTGCTTTTTGAGCATATATCTTTGACCTGTAGACCAGGCTGTCTTTGAACTCTCAGAGATCCGCCTGTCTCTGCCTCCCAGGCATTGGGATTAAAGGTGTTTGCTACTACACCTTGAACTCACAGAGATCTGTTTGTCTCTGCCTTCTAGGCACTGGGATTAAAGGCGTGTGCTACCACACCTTCAAGTCACAGAGGTCTATCTCCCTCTGCCTCTCAAGTGTTGGGATTAAAGGTGTGTACTACGACGCACAACAACTTGCTTCCTTTGTTTTTTGCTTTAAGAACTTCAACTTTCAAGCCGGGCGTTGGTGGCGCACGCCTTTAATCCCAGCACTCGGGAGGCAGAGGCAGGCGGATCTCTGTGAGTTCGAGACCAGCCTGGTCTACAGAGCTAGTTCCAGGACAGGCTCCAAAGCCGCAGAGAAACCCTGTCTCGAAAAACCAAAAAAAAAAAAAAAAAAAAGAACTTCAACTTTCAGCTTGCATATATTTTTAACACACTTTAAACCATTCAGAAATTTTCTCTGTCTTTGAATCTCTCTTTTTCTGACCACATGAGTCTTTAATTTGCCAAGCAATCTCAGTAGGACTAAAGGCGTGGCTTTGCCAGCTAGATCCAGTCCATTCCTTAGCTTTCCAGCCTCATGGCAGATATACAGGCTGCAGCCATGTTTATAGCCACAACTGGCATTTCAAGTCCCTGCCAGCCAGAGAGCTACAACAGACAACACTCAAATCCTCTCTCGGTAGCCGGCCCTCCTGCCTCAAACAGTCAGAGTTTGCCCTGGCAGGATGGCCCAGAAAGCCGGCATTTTTAAATGGCACAGCTTTTTTCCTGCTACAGCTGAAAACCAAAAAGCATGCGTTCAGCTTTTCATCAACACCGTTTAAGTGTTTCGTGGCAGGACCTCTTAATGAGCTTCAGGCTTTGCAGCTAAAGCTGAGTCAGGAAGCCTCTTGGGGCTACCAGGTAGGAGCGGCACTCAGCACTTTAATTCTGAGACTGAGCGTGCAGCACAGAAATTCTTTTCATCCAAGTTACATCCAAATCTGACACGCAGAGCACTGTGCAGTCTGAAAACACGTCTCTGTATGGCGGCAGGAATCCGCCATGCTCTTCCGCCTGCCTAAGCCTGATTCTGCCTTCTTCCCAGGAGCAGGCGGGGAGCTTTGAGTCATCGCACGGTCTCAGAGCACTCTCCTTCCGATCCCAAGCGGGAACACAAACATAAAGCCAGAGTTTGCACTGGCGGCACAGCCCCAGGAAGCCACGCTTTGAAATGACACAGCGTTTTTTCTGCTACTGTTGCCGAATCAGGAAATCTCTCTACAGCACGCCACCAACAAACAGCAAAAATCTGTGTTAAACTCTCTCTCCCTTATTTTTAAGCCTTCTCAGGTTTTTTAAGTGGGTTTAGTTAGCCACATGTCTGGGCGTCATTTGTAGTAATAGGGGCGGTGGCAGGGTTGCGTCCCCAAACACCCCAGCCGCCTGCCTGGCTCCGGCTAGCTTATGCCCCGAAATAATTACACAGACACTGTATTCTTTTAAACACTGCTTGACCCATCTCTATCTAGCCTCTTCTAGGCTAACTCTCGCACCTGGACTAGCCCATTTCTTATCATCTGTGTAGCACCGGTCTTACCGGGAAGATTCTAGCCTAAGTCCATCTTGGGTCGGAGCTTCAGAGCTTCATCGCGTGTGTCTGCCCAGGAGCCGGGAGCATGGCGGACGTCTGCTCCCGAGAAGAGCGCTGTGGAGTCTGACCTCACTTCCTCTTCCTCCCAGCGTTTTGTTCTGTTTACTCCTCCCACCTATCTCCTAACCAATGAGCCAAGCAGTTTCTTTATTGCTTAACCAATGAAATCAACAGATTGATATGACACTCCCACATCAAAAGTTGACTTCAAACTTAAATCAATCAGAAGAGATGGAGAGGGACATTTTATACTCATAACAGGAACAATTAATCAGGAAGAAGTCTCAATCCTGAATATCTATGCCCCTAATATAAAAGCACCCACGTACATAAAAGAAACATTGCTAAAATTCAAGGCAGCCATCAAACCGCACACACTAGTAGTAGGAGACTTCAACACTCCTCTCTCACCAATGGACAGGTCAATCAGACAGAAACCTAACAGAGAAATTAGAGAATTAATGGAGGTAATGAAGCAAATGGACTTAACAGACATCTATAGATTATTCCACCCAAAGAGGAAAGAATATACCTTCTTCTCTGCAGCTCATGGAACCTTCTCGAAAATTGACCACATACTTGGTAACAAAGCTAACTTACACAGTTACAAAAAAATATTACTAACCACCTGTGTCTTATCAGATCACCATGGATTAAAGTTAGAATTCAACAACAATGCTATCCCCAGAAAGCCTACAAACTCATGGAAACTGAACAGTCAACTACTGAACCATACCTGGATTAAGGAAGAAATAAAGAAAGAAATTAAAGTCTTCCTTGAATTCAATGAAAATAAAGAAACAACATACTTAAACTTATGGGACACTATGAAAGCAGTCCTAAGAGGAAAGTTCATAGCACTAAGTGCCCACTTAAAGAAAACAGAGAAAGCACATATTGGAGACTTAACAGCCCACCTGAAAGCTCTAGAAAAAAAAGAAGCAGACTCACCTAGGAGGAGTAGAATCTGGAAATAATCAAACTGAGGGCTGAAATCAACAAAATAGAAACACAGAAAACAATCCAAAGAATTAATTAATCAAAAAGCTGGTTCCTAGAGAAAATCAACAAGATTGACAAACCCCTATCCAAACTAGTCAAACGGCAGAGAGAAAATTGGCAAATTAATAAGATCGGAAATGAAAAGGGGGACATAACCACAAACACAGAGGAAATTCAGAGAGTCATTAGATCATACTACAAAAGCCTGTATAACACAAAACTGGAAAATGTAAAAGAAATGGACACTTTTTTAGATAAATACCATTTACCAAAATTAAACCAGGACCAGGTGAACAATCTAAACAGACCAGTCAGTCGCAAAGAATTAGAAGCTGTTATCAAAAACTTCCCTACCAAAGAAAGCCCAGGGCCAGATGGTTTCAATGCGGAATTCTACCAGAACTTCCAAGAAGACCTAATACCTATACTCCTCAATGTATTCCACAATATAGAAACAGAAGGGTCATTACCAAATTCCTTTTATGAAGCTACACTTACTCTGATACCAAAACCACACAAAGACTCAACCAGGAAAGAGAATTACAGGCCAATCTCACTCATGAATATCGACGCAAAAATCCTCAACAAAATACTGGCAAACCGAATCCAAGAACACATCCGAAAAATTATCCATTATGATCAAATAGGCTTCATTCCTGAGATGCAGGGCTGGTTCAACATATGAAAATCTATCAATGTAATCCAGCATATAAATAAACTGAAAGAAAAAAACCATATGATCATTTCATTAGATGCTGAAAAAGCATTTGACAAAATTCAACATCCATTTATGTTAAAAGTCTTGGAGAGATTAGGGATACAAGGGTCATACCTAAATATAATAAAAGCTATATACAGCAAGCCGACAGCTAACATCAAATTAAACGGAGAGAAACTCAAAGCCATCCCGCTTAACTCAGGAACATGACAAGGCTGTCGACTTTCGCCATACCTCTTCAATATAGTGCTTGAAGTTCTAGCAATAGCAATAAGACAACATTGTTAAACTTTCGTTATTTGCAGATGATATGATAGTGTACATAAGCGACCCCCAAAACTCCACCAAAGAACTTTTACAGCTGATAAACAGCTTTAGTAATGTGGCAGGATACAAGATCAACTCCAAAAATCAGTCGCTGATGGGGGAGTGTCATATATCAATCTGTTGATTTCCTTGGTTAAGCAATAAAGAAACTGCTAGGCCCATTGGATAGACCCACCCTTAGATGGGTGGAGTAAACAGAACAGAACGCTGGGAGGAAGAGGAAGTGAGGTCAGACTCCACAGCTCCGCTCTCCGGGGCAGACGCAGGAGAGACGCCATGCTACCTGCTCCAGGGAAGACGCACACCATGCCCCAGCTCCGACCCAGGATGGACTTAGGCTAGAATCTTCCCGGTAAGCGCACCTAGGGGCGCTACACAGATGATTAGAAATGGGCTAAATTAATATGTGAGAATTAGCCAGTAAGGGCTAGAGCTAAGGGCCAAAGCAGTGTTTAAATGAATACAGTGTCTGTGTAATTATTTGGGGCATAAGCTAGCCGGGCAGGGCCGGCGGCTTGGGGTGTTGGGGACGCAACCCCGCAGCCGCTCCCCTTATTACTACAAATGACGCCCAGACATGTGGCTAACTAAACCCACTTAAAAAACCTGAGAAGGCTTAAAAATAAGGGAGAGAGAGTTTAACACTGATTTTTGCTGTTTGTTGGTGGTGTGCTGTAGAGAGATTTCCTGATTCGGCAACAGCAGCAGAAAAAACGCTGTGTCATTTCAAAGCGTAGCTTCCTGGGGCTGTGCCACCAGTGCAAACTCTGGCTTTATGTTTGTGTTCCCGCTTGGGATCGGAAGGAGAGTGCTCTGAGACCTTGACGATGACTCAGAGCCCCCCCGCCTGCTCCTGGACAGAAGGCAGAATCAGGCTTAGGCAGGCAGAAGAGCGTGGCGGATTCCTGCCGCCATAGAGGGACGTGTTTTCAGACTGCGCAGTGCTCTGCGTGTCAGATTTGGATGTAACTTGGATGAAAAGAATTTCTGTGCTGCATGCTCAGTCTCAGAATTAAAGTGCTGAGTGCCGCTCCTACCTGGTAGCCCCAAGAGGCTTCCTGACTCAGCTTTAGCTGCAAAACCCTGCGGCTCATTAAGAGGTCCTGCCACAAAACACTTAAACAGTGTTGATGAAAAGCTGAACGCATGCTTTTCGGTTTTCAGGCGTAGCAGGAAAAAAGGTGCGCCGTTTAAAAATGCCGGCTTTCTGGGCCATCCTGCCAGGGCAAACTCTGACTGTTTGAGGCAGGAGGGCCGGCTACTGAGAGAGTACTTGAGTGTTGTCTGTTGTAGCTTGCTGGCTGGCAGGGACCTTGAAATGCTATAAACATGGCTGCAGCCTGTATATCAGCCATGAGGCTGGAAAGCTAAGGATCCAGCCGTCAAAGCCACGGCTTTAGTCCTACTGATATTGCTTGGTAAATTAAAGCCTCATGTGGTCAGAAAAAGAGAGAGAGATACAGTAAAAAGAGAGATTCAAAGACAAAGAAAATTTTTAAATGATTTAAAATGTGTTAAAAATATACGCAGACTAAAAGTTAAAATTCTTAAAGTAAACCTCTGTGACTTAAAGGTGTGGTAGCACACGCCTTTAATCCCAGTGCCTAGAAGGCAGGGACAACAGATCTCTGTGAGTTCAAGTTGTAGTAGCAAACACCTTTAATCCCAATGCCTGGGAGGCAGAGACAGGCGGATCTCTGAGAGTTCAAAGACAGCCTAGTCTACAGGGTTATTCCAGGTCAAAGATATACGCTCAAATAGCAAAAAGTTAACCTAGGAATGTCACAGCTTAGATTCTTAAGCGCCTAGTGATTTAAAGGTTTAAATCAAAAGTGCTCCTGGATAGTAAAAAATTGCAGATTCACAATAGGACAGATTCAGACCACTGAATGAGTCACACTGTTGGATGAATGTACGTAGGCTTGGGACAGAGAAGAAAAAGAATATAGAGAATAAAGTTAATGGTTTAAAAAAAAAGGTAAAGTCTTTAAAGAGACAGGATAAAGTAAAGTGATAGAGTAAAAATAAGCCGCGTAAAGATGAAAAATTCACAGAGAGTCTGGATTCTTTGTATTATTGTGTTTTCTTTAAAATTTTTGACTGTGAAGGAGCTAAGTACAGAGAGACATTTCATTACATGGGCTGCCAAGCTAAACCAGAATGGATATAAGGGTATTACGATTTCAGAATTTGGGTCTAAGGATATGATGCTTTGGAGAGAGTCTTCTTTTGTTTTCACAGAGGATGAGACCCTGTTCATTTCTTCTATTCTGATTTGGTATGATGGACCACGTCCTCCTGAAGGGTTGCTGTGAACTTCTTCAGAAAATTGCTTTGCTCGACTGCCAACTGAGATGAAACTAGCACACAGGTTATACCATGAAAGACCTAATTAACGACGCCCCCATTCAGCAGGAAGCAGTTTGGAGAGAAAAAACTGCGCCCATGTTCCCAAATATGGTTTATAAATGTTCTTTTACATTTAAAGGGGGATATGATATAGACATGAATAATTTGCATTAGTATAGATTTTGCTTTATTGATAGAGATTTACGGTCAATTTTGTTATATGTATAAATGTTTCTGATGTAACTTTTACTTGATAACTGTTTTGTTATATGTAATTTTGCTAGGTTGAAGTTAAAGCCTTTCCTTTTTGTTTAAACAGAAAAAGGGGAAGTGATGGGGGAGTGTCATATATCAATCTGTTGATTTCCTTGGTTAAGCAATAAAGAAACTGCTAGGCCCATTGGATAGACCCACCCTTAGATGGGTGGAGTAAACAGAACAGAACGCTGGGAGGAAGAGGAAGTGAGGTCAGACTCCACAGCTCCGCTCTCCCTTATCCTGCCTCTGCCTCCTTCAGCAAATCCTACCGGCGTGCGCCACCACAACCGCCGCCCCTTATTACTACATGTCTATATGATTAATGTTTAAGTTTTTCACAATGAACAATGAGTTTTTCCCGAAGTGACATTTGAAGTTTCCAGGAAGAAGATGGGGCCCCACAACAACAACTCTACCTGGTTGATATGACGTCATGATACTGATAGCACTACTACAAGACCTGTTTTGGATACCAGCTGCACAAGACGATCCCAACTTGGTTAGCTGAAATGGTGCACATCTTGTACAACATTCTGGCCAGACCTCCACAAAATACTCAGAGACTATTTGCAATTTTAAAAGACATTGATCTTGAAATTTAACCATCATTTTACTTTCACAGGATCACCCAGAAAGAACGTCGCCCCTATGACAGCTGGAAGTAATTCTAGAGGACGACGTCCCCTCTCCCAGTAAAGTTTACCCCTGGGTTTAGGGACATCATTTAGGGGTTGGGAGGTTGGGGGAGGAATTTTATAAGCTCAGGGATCATTTTGAAAAAAAAAAAAAGAGGGAATGATGGGATAATAGATTTATAATTGTGAGTTACTGCTTTTAGACAAATATATTGGTATCAATTCTTGTATATTGAAACAAAGTTAAATTATATTGACTATTGTATGCATGCATGTTTCTATGTCTGTTTAAAACATTTTTATGTATTGACATATATTGTATTGATATATATAGTGTATACATTTACCATATTGCAATGTACATTTCTACCTCTGATTAAGATACTTATATAATGTTTGTGCATTGATATATATTTACCATATTGCAATGTATATTTGTACAGTGTTTATATTTGGAGGTCATTATCCTCATTTGTTACACAGTTGTTTATTGTCTTAGTCTTTAAGTTAGATAGATATTGAGAATTATATAGATAAATAGTCATCTAAGTTTGTCATTTATAATCAGACTAATCAGGTTCTTTAGATATAGAGAGATTATACTCAGTATAGATAGATAATCTTCAACCTCTTCAAAGAGCTGTAGAAAATGGCCTTTAATCTAACTCAGAGTTTCGTGATAGTGAGACACAATTGCTCCTGGCAATACCACTCCATTCCCGAGAGAATGTTGAGCACCAAAGACACTCCACCTGGAGCCTTTCTATTTGGCAGAACTGGCCTTTGGGCAAAGAAATGCCTATACCTCAGCCACTGACACAGATACAGAACGTGCATCAATGGACAAAACAGGACTGTCATATCCTGCCAAGACAGGGTAAGATAGTTTTGAAAAGTTCCTTGCCTTTAATAATGGTATGTCAGTTATGTTAGGCCTTAGCCAAAATTGGTTGACTCAACATTGCAAACGAGACTTTGGGTGATTGCCCAGGTAGTCAGTTGTCTCTGTCAATTGTTGCACATTTTGGATATATCTCGTTTGTTAAGTAATATTTATTCCCTTCTGAGATCTTTGATGGAGTTGAAGATTATATAATTGTAGTTACTCTCTACATTATTTAGGCTCCTTGAGATAGAATGTTTAGCAAAGCTTTTGTTCTCAATATTGTTTGTTATATTTATTATTTGTTGTTATTGTATGTAGTTGTATTTGGTTTAGTTCTGTCTTATTTAGACAAAAAGGGGAGATGTAGGGATAAGTCCCGCCCCTTAGGGGGCGTGTTCGCCTCGGGCTAATGTCTGCCTATAAATTTGGCGAGCGTGCTCCGAGCGGTCTCTTCTACTTTCCTGGTCTCCGCGGGAACGGTGGTTCTGTAAGTCTATTTCTACATTAAAACTATATATATCTTTACAAACTGTCTGCATTCGTTTACGCCGCTACAAGTCGCTCTCTTATACACAAAGGATATGGAAGCAGAGAGAGAAATCAGAGAAGCTTCTCCATTCACGATAGCCACAAACAGCATAAAATATCTTGGGGTAAATCTAACCAAGGAAGTGAAAGATCTATTTGACAAGAACTTTAAGGCATTGAAGAAAGAAATTGAAGAGGATACCAAAAAATGGATGGACATCCCTTGCTCTTGGATTGGGAGGATCAACATAGTAAAAATGGCAATTCTACCAAAGGCTATTTATAGATTCAATGCAATCCCCATCAAGATCCCATCAAAATTCTTCACAGATCTGGAGAGGACAATAATCAACTTTATATGGAAAAACAAAAAACCCAGGATAGCCAAAACAATCCTATACAATAAAGGATCTTCTGGAGGCATTACCATCCCTGACTTCAAACTCTATTACAGAGCTACAGTAATGAAAACAGGGTGGTACTGGCATAAAAACAGAGAAGTCGACCAATGGAATCGTATAGAAGACCCGGATTTTATCCCACAAACCTATGAACACCTCATTTTCGATAAAGGAGCTAAAAGTATACAATGGAAGAAAGAAAGCATCTTCAACAAATGGTGCTGGCACAACTGGATGTCAACCTGTAGAAGAATGAAAATAGACCCATATCTATCACCGTGCACAAAACTCAAGTCCAAATGGATTAAAGACCTCAATATCAGCCCTAAAACACTGAACCTGATAGAAGAGAAAGTGGGAAATACCTTACAACAGATGGGCTCAGGTGATCGCTTCTTAGGTATAACCCCAGAAGCACAGACATTAAGGGCAACATTGAATAAATGGGACCTACTGAAACTGAGAAGCTTCTGTAACGCAAAAGACACTGTCACTAAGACACAAAGGCAACCTACTGACTGGGAGAAGATCTTCACCAACCCCACAACAGACAAAGGTCTGATCTCCAAAATATATAGAGAACTCAAGAAACTAGACTTTAAAATGCTAATTAACCCAATTAAAAAATGGGGCACTGAACTGAACAGAGAATTCTCAACAGAAGAAGTTCAAATGGCCAAAAGACACTTAAGGTCGTGCTCAATTTCCTTAGCAATCAGGGAAATACAAATCAAAACAACTTTGAGATATCATCTTACACCTGTCAGAATGGCTAAAGTCAAAAACACCAAGGATAGCCTTTGCTGGAGAGGCTGTGGAGGAAGGGGTACCCTCATCCATTGCTGGTGGGAATGCAATCTTGTGCAACCCCTGTGGAAGTCAGTGTTTCGGTTTCTCAGGAAATTCGGGATCAACCTACCCCTGGACCCAGCAATACCATTCTTGGGAATATACCCAAGAGATGCCCTATCATATGACAAAAGCATTTGTTCAACTATGTTCATAGCAGTATTATTTGTAATAGCCAGAACCTGGAAACAACCTAGATGCCATTCAATGGAAGAATGGATGAAGAAAGTATGGAATATATATACACTAGATTACTACGCTGCGGTAAAAAACATGACTTCTCGAATTTTGCATGCAAATGGATGGAAATAGAAAACACTATCTTGAGTGAGGTATCCCAGACCCAAAAAGATGAACATGGGATGTACTCACTCATAATTGGTTTCTCGCCATAAATAGGGGTCACGGAGTCTACAATAGGTGAACCTAAAGAAGCTAAGTAAGAAGGTGAACCCAAGGAAAAACATATAGTTATCCTCTTGGCTAAGGGAAGTAGACAAAATTGCCGGGGAGAAAATTGGGCTTTTGGGGGTGGGAGGGGATGGGGTAAGGGGAGATGGGGAGAGAAAAGGTCGAAGGGAAGGAGGGGGGGACTTGGGGAAACAGGAGGATCGGGATAAATGAAGGTTGGATAGGGGAGCTCGGAACCACAATTCTTATTTAAGGGAGCCACTTTAGGGTGGGCAAGAGACTTGACCCTAGATGGGCTCCCAGGTGCCCAAGCTGAGGTCCCCAGTTATTTCCTTGGGCAGCTGAGGATAGGGAACCTGAAATGACCCTATCCTAGAGCAATACTGACGAATATCTTGCATATCATCATAGAACCTTCATCTGGCGATGGATGGAGATAGAGACAGAGACCCACACTGGAGCACTGGACTGAGCTCCCAAGGTCCCAATGAGGAGCAGAGGGAGGGAGAACATGAGCAAAGAAGTCGGGACCACGAGGGGTGCACCCACCCACTGAGACAGTGGAGCTGATCTACTGGGAGCTCACCAAGGCCAGCTGGATTGTTACCAAAAAAGCATGGGATAAAACTGGACCCTCTGAACATGGCGAACAATGAGGGCTGATGAGAAGCCAAGGACAATGGCACGGGGTTTTGATCCTACTTAATGGGCTGGCTTGGTTGGAGCCTAGCCAGTTTGGATGTTCACCTTCCTAGATATGGACGGAGGGGGGAGGACCTAGGACTTAGTGCTCTTTGGACTGTAGAGGGAGGGGGAGAGGAGTGGGGGGAAGGGGACAGGGGTGGGAGGAGGCGGAGAAGAGTGGGAGGAGGGGGAGAAGAGTGGGAGGAGGGGGAGAAGAGTGGGAGGAGTGGGAGGGAAATGGGAGGCTGGGAGGAGGTGGAAATTTGTTTTTTTTATTCTCCTTTTATCAATAAAAAAAAAGAATTTTCAAATCTTAAGTATGTGTTCTTTTTAACTTGTCATGAAATTTTGTTTTTCCTGTTGCTTTTGAAACAAAATAATGTGTTTTAATAACTACTATTATTGAGTATTAAGAATAGAATATTGTATTACTTGCTTTTTTCATGGTCTCAATAAATCATTTATGAAAAATACACTGTAAGTATAAAAAAACTTTCATATGGCAGACAGTTTGGGGCCAAGACATTATATTACAAATGAATAATAGAAAAAATTAAATTTTCAGTTATGCAAGTTTTCCTCTGATACGACAACACACCAGAGGCTAAGAGACAAGTCCAGCCTTAGGAATATATTATTTCTTTTGTAAGTGTTGGCCAGTGAGGTTTTCAAGATCCTTGAACATGACACACTATGTCTTTGCAGTTGGTTAGCCTCTAGAACAGTGCTTATTAACCTGATAGTCACAACTCCAATGGGGGTCACATATAGAACTACATTAAAGTGTCACAGCATTAGAAGGGTTAAGAACCACTGCTCTAGAACTTGATAGTAAGACGCTATTGCTGAAGGTACCACACTAATGAATCATTGAACTTGAAGAAAGCAAGCTGGTGTTTACTGGAAGCTTCATCTTTTCTAGCTAACTCTCATAGTTGTTATGCAAATTGCCAGAGGAGAGCAGTGTGCTACAATAACAAACAGCTTGACAAGACATGCCCACTAGTGCAGCAATGATACAGATGTCCTGGAAGTACCTATCAACTTTCTGATTAAATTTGAGTCTTCTTTCACTATTGTGACCCACCAGCGATGACTGCTGATGAACTGAAGGTAAATTTGAGATTCTACAGAACCATGGAACTCTAGGTAATGATGCTCTAGTACGTCTTTACTGGCAATCTGTGCAAAGTTTATTCTAGATAGCTCAGGGGAGTTCAAAACAGAGACACAGAAATAGTGAAAGCCATACACTCAGAGCATTTCTCATCACTATCACTAGATGTGCTCAGGATACAGACGATCTCATGTCTGAATGAGGGCTGTTTCCATAATGCCATTGAGAAAGCTTGTAGCGGGAAGAAACATATTGTCTAAGGTATTCCTTGGGCGGGTGGAAGCATCCCTCCCAGAGGAGTAAACAAAGTTTTATGGAAGCATAGTTCACCCAGCAGGAGAGAGTATGTTCATATGTAGGCTATAAAAGCACTTGACGCCATTATTGGACCAAGGACATATGACTAGAGACACCACAGACTCTAAGAAAGAACTGCTACTATTATTTTGTTATCTGGACAGAATATTAAACCACATTTTAATGATGTGTCATTATACCCATAGATTAGGACTTGTCTGAGTCCCCATCAGAGAAACTTCTCTTTTCAGTAGTCATAGATCAAAACAAAGAGTCACAATTGGCTAAGGTGCTGAAAATAAGGTATTGTAGAATGCACATCCTCAAATGAAATATGTATTCCAACCCCTTCCTCCAATGCTCAAGGAGAGGGGCAGAAAGATTATAACAGCCAAATTGGATAGTTAATGGCAAGACCCTACAGTATCTTCTGCAGATAGCAGGGAAGTTGCATATACATACTCATAGCAGCAACTACAGCATGAAAAAGAACTGTACAAGCCCAAGCCAGAGCAAATAGGAGTACTAAGAGGGGAGTTTAGGGTGAAGATCCCTCCCTATCCAAGGACCATTGATAATTCTTTCCCACCATGCAGACCCTAATAAGTCCACTGTATTTTAGTAGAAGGCCACGTATCTGAGGACATTCGGGCAGCACACATGGCCTTGATGCGGAAACAGTTTGGGTGGGATGGAAAGGAAGTTGCTTCTGGGAAGAATTGAGTAAAGGAGGATTAATTATAATCAGAAATGTATGAAATTCTTAAAGAAAACATGAAGAACCTAAGACGATGTGGAATCTTGCCTTATAGTTCATTTTCTGAAACTGAGCATATATCTTATGTAAACTTTAAAAATATAAAGAAGGAACATAGGTCAATTTTCTCTACTTAGTTAATATAAATAACAATAACCTCATAACAACTTAATATCATACTTAGCAGTGATTTTTAAATGCTTTCCCCCAACACCGGGAAAAAGGTTTCTTTTGCTCTTTCTAGTCCTTCATCATGCTGGACATCCTGTGAGCAAGAAGCTTAAGACGAGAAAAGAATGAAATAGAATGCTTATTGAGGGAAGTGAAGAAACTCTTATTGTTTACCAAAGACATGATTGCATAAATACGAGATTACAATACCTTCTGGTGGCCCCTGAAAATGCATAGGAGTAAAATTATTCAGACTAAGCAGGTTATATTTAGAAATATATATGAATATACATATATGCATGTAACTACAAAATTAAAGGCTAGAAAAGCTGCTTATGTCGCTCTATTGGACTTGATAAAGATATCCTTATGGGGTTATGGATTAACTGTTTTAATAACACTCACCATTTATGCTAGAATTGAGCAGATGTGCAAAACCAATAATAGCAGTCATAATTAGGACAACTGGCATGAGGGAATCCCTAACAAGCAAACAAACAGGGCATAGTGACGCTATAGGAATGGGCTCCAGTTAGATACACCACTATGAACTCTTGCTTACTTTGATGTAGAAATAGAAGTTGCATAAAGAAATATATATTCATTACTTAAAACATGTGTATATTTTCCTGATGTTGTTCGGAAGACCCAGAAGCAATGGCAATCTGAGAATCTTATATAACAAACAATGAATGGGACATGAAGATAATTTCAGTATAATTAAGTTAGAAAGAAGAATGTCTTGGATTAGTATCTGAGTCTATGCCTGGGGCAGGGCATTATGAGATGAGCCTAAACATCCTGCAATGCAATAACTCAGAAAAATGTTGAAATGTGGATCTGAGGAGATAGCTTTGCTAGCACCAGCTAGTCACACAAGCACAGAACCCACTTAAAATCTATGAATGATGACTGGGGTTTACTAGCCAGCTTGTCTAACAGAATTGATGAGAAGCAGGTTTACTGAGAGACCTTGTGTTTTAAAATAAGGTGGAGAATGATTAGGAAAGACACTATGTTTCCACCTGTGGAATCTATGTATCTGCATGCACACATAACTATACTCATAAACACATGAGTACACAAATTATATATATGCATGCCTATTAAAAAGAAAATTAATCAAATAAAAATATTCACAAAAATGGACATTAAAGATAGTAATAAAAAGAGGAACCCAGGAGTCAACTTAATTCCCTAAGGTCCAAGCTAGAAAAATGTCAACAAGTTATTAAATGAAGTAGTACTCAATTATAAATCAATGTCTGAAGGAAATATATAGAGTATACAGAAATATTTTCACAGGGGAGGAGTTTGATGAAGACATCCTAAATAGGACTGTTTCAAGGTCTCTTATGCCTTGCCCTGTTTCCGGGCTTTCTATTTGTTCTATTCTGCTGCAGGAAGACTCTCTCCTGAGGTTGGCTCAGCAAGACTCTGATCTATGGGTCGAACAGAATGTCAATCGGAGTCATTTTATTGCTATGCTCCTTTTACTTGCTCACTTATTATGAATGTGTGGTTTGTAGAAACTTCTTTGGACTTAAGGGGAATCTTGCAAGAAGTAAGGGTTAATTCAGAGGTCAAATCTTTGCCTCAGAGAAAATTCACACCAAGTTGTTAAAAGTAATAATTAGGTAAACATTACAGAAATAGATTGTTACCAGATCATATTAATTCCTTGTGGAAAACAAGAAAAATGACTCTGTAAAATTAAAACTATGAAGCTGGGCAAGCAAAAAGGCTCAGGCAATAAAGACACTGCTGCCAAGCCCAAAAATCTGAGTGGGGTTCACCTCACCTCTCATCCCCCACCAACCCTGACTTCCACAAGTTTTCCTTCACCTCACAGTTGTGAGAAGTGACATGTGCATGCCCCATAAACCAATAAATAACAAAGAAAAATTTAAATGAATCATTAAACTAAAATAGTCTTAATAAGTAACATCATCTCTTCCAGGGTAGTATAAAAGAGGGAAGTGAGAGGAATATGCCCTTCATAAATAAGTTTCTATACACCCCCAGACATATAATATCCAGCTAAACCCAGTGATGTATAAAATAGGCGACAACTGAGGAACTAGATGAGCTTACTGTGGCCATCACAGTGACTGTAATTTTAGAATATGTAGTGATTAGATCCACCCACATCAATCAACTTTAAAAGTCATGATGTTCATAGATTCTGATAAAAGCATTTTCAGATAGCAAAAGTTCATTTAAGCTTTCTTCTAGAACAAGTAGAAAGGGCTTTCTCGTTCTCATAAAACTTGAATACTATGCGCACCTACAGCAAAGATGGCTTCTGAGCCTGAGAGAAGACGGAGCTGCTCCTGAACTCTGTTTCTGCTTACCAATGCATCTGAGATTCTCTCCACTGGAGCCATTGCGGGGGACCAAATGTACAAATTAAATGTACACAGGATGTTGAGCAAATGTATGTAAAAACCAGTGACTATTATATATGGTAGCTATGTGCACTAAATGTATGTGGTGATGATGCAATTTGTACAGGAGCACCAAAATGTGATATGGGGAAATATAGCTCATTTAAGAAGAATAGGATCTTACTGCAAACTTAAATAACAGATAATGTAGGTCACTATAAAAACCAAAATAAGTGAAGATAAACACTTGTTTTTATTTTTTAAAATAAATTATTTCGGCCTGCCTTTTTCTTCAGATTTGGGATTTTTACAACCCATGAAATGCCACTAAAAATTCATAGTGTCTATGTTTAAAATTAATACATTAATGTGGGAAGAAGGGATAAACCACTTCTTAAGAAACAAAGAACAGAGAAAGGACACAATCCATGTGGTAACAACAAACACATATGGGTCCTTCTAAAACAATAGCAGCTAAAACACTGAAGAATTCAGAAATAATTAGTTTGGGGTGCAAAATATACACAACAATTAACGAGAAAGCACAGGAATGGCTTCACATGATTTTGATATGTAAAAGAGGAGTCTTTCAAACACACTGGGAAAATACACCCTTGCAATCTGTTAAGCCCACAAGTGAATCACTTTTTTACATGGTACACAGTATTCAATTATTTTTTGTGACAATTTCTTGCTTGCATATAACTCGCCTCCCCTATCCCTTTCTTCTGTTAAGCTGCCTTTTCTTCTTAAGTAGTTTAGTTCCTACTCCAGGTTTCTTTTCTTGTGGAAGTTATGATCAGGTTGTCCTCACTGCTGTGTGTTCACGTGTCATGGATAAGGCAATGGTCATGCCTTATCCAGGAGGCCTTGTTTTCTAGTAACTCTCAAAGGTGAATACTCGTGGGCAGAAGTGAATGTTTAAGGAGATAAAATAACACACCTTCTTTTACTGTTTCTGTTTTTTTGTTTGTTTGTTTTTCCTTTTTTTCTTTTGTATCATTTGTTTTTGCTTTTTGTTTTTGGAGACAAGAGTTTCTCTGTGTAGTACTGGCTCACTCCACCTACTCTATATCTCTTCCAGCCTGGCTATATTCTGCCTTGCTTTTTTTCTCCCTCTGTTCCTTTCAATGAACCTCTCTTTCTCTCTCTCAAATACACGATCTCTTATGAATATATATCATACACACATACATATACAAAAATACATATATATATTCTTAGAGTAAACAAAATGGTTTTTTCCAGGGAGGATCCTTTTTAACTGATTGTCCAGTATGGAGTGGTAAGTCCAATTTTCATATATGTATGGGTATAATTATGCATACAGAGAATGCTGTATTTATGTATTATCCTCATTTTATGACTAGCCAGGTCCTCTCTTGCCAAAACCTGGGATCAGATCACTTCACTTTGGAATTGATTTTATCAAACATTTGAAAAATAGTTACAACTTTCTTTTATTCTTCTAGAAGTATTTAGGAACAAACTCATCTGCATTCTTTACAGTGAGCATAACACTAACTCCAATAGGCAAAAATAAAAGACATGACAGGCCAATAATTATAATATATATTGATATAACAATCCCTCCATGGCTAACATATAGAATTCAAGAGGACATTGAAATACATTGTATATGGAAATAACATATTCCTATCCACAACAGAGAAGTAAGCAAAAAAAAAAATCACACAAACACACACACGTACACGCACTCACACACACATGCACACACAATGGAAAATTATTCACCAAAGGAAATAGTATTATATTTGATATCACTCCTGTGAGGACATTGTGAAACATGAAGCAACCCAGCTACAGAAGAAAAATATTGCATTCTTGTTGAATAATGAATGTGTAAATACAAGTAAACTGCTAGAACATTACAGAATGCTGATTGCTTGTGAGAGTATAGAAACTTCACGTTGTATATGCAAGAGGTATAAAGTTTGCTATCCAATGAAGATAAGTTGTGTGAGAACTTCTTTGCAACGATATGCCTATTGTGTTTTTAAAAACTAGAAACAACAGATCTCATGCCAAGAGTTTGAATTACAGTAAAGTGTGAATACAATTTGAGGTGTGCGATTTCTCCTTCCGAAATATTTTATATTTTTGTGTGTGTTGTTTTGACTTACATGTCAACACAAACAGGTGTCCAATGTCACTCGATGGGTTGGAGAGCTCAGGTGATGGCTAGTATTTGGCAATAGATCAGTTTGCTATCATAGAGAATTGGTTAATTTTTACCATATCATGTGGATGGCAAAATTCCGATGACGTAGCGCACTGTAACAATTGACTTTAAATCAAAGTGCAACATGACCAACACCTCTGGCTGGGAATGTCTCTCCTACCAATCTTGAGAAGATTCCGGCATCTGCGAAAAGACACACCTTTACTGCTGTCATAAAGAACCATTTGTAATGCATATTCTCATGTCATGGGGCCAATAAAAGCATATCTGCTAGGGGATGATTTGTCCCAGGATTGACACAGCATCTAAATAATTGTGTATATTTCACAGTGTTAGGACCTGTGAACCTCCAGATCCTGAATTTTTTGTAAACAACTTGTTTTCTCCTGATCTGACTGCCTACAGCTGGTCTGAGCACGAGACCCTCAGGAGTTCCTGATGGCAGGGGAATGGTTTCTGGTGTGTTTGGCTGGGGTGTGGCTATCTCTATATAAGCTGCCTCTGAACACAATAAAGGGAGAAATCTTGGGGCATTCCTGTTTCAAGGATGACCTCTGTCTCTGTCTGTGTGTCTTTGTGTGTTTAAATCTCCAGGCCCTTGCCCGGTCCTGCAGTGTAGGCACCGCAATACAGGAGAAGTACGGTGCTGTCACGTAGTACAGGCGGGCAGTACAAACAGTGAAAGTCTCAGCACGTCGGTTTGACTGTCACATAAGAAACTTCTGTGTTTTCGGACGACAGTGCAAACACTACAGCAAGCAGAACTGAGGAAGTTGGGGAGATCATTATTTACATACCCCCTATAGTCTCCCCTGCACAGTCAACTAAAACAATGTCAAAACTTCTGGCTCTAGCCTAGCATCAAGGAAAACAGAGAGAAAGATGACCTTTCATAATCAGAAATCTTGTGGCACAGAAAGAGATGGCAAGAATGAGAATATAGCTACATGTGTGGAGACACACATATGTAGAAATAAACATATATTTATATTTCATTTGTTCTCGGAAAATAACCGTGTTAGATATTATCTGAATTGGAAAAAGATGAAAGAAAATTGAAATAAAACAACGTATGTAAGAATATTTAGAAAACAAAGAAATATGAAACTGTGCTAGGATTTCCAGGATGTACTGGTGAGCCTCAGCTTTATAACATGATATTTAGATACATATATCTTAGTACTATGCTTTTCTCTGAGTTATATTCTGTCTGGCACAAGGACATAACACATTTGTGCATGTGTCTAAAGGTGATAAAATCAGAGAAAGGTTAAGGAAGTTTTATTATTATTGAAGAAAATGAACGTAGGACACAACAACTGGTTGCTGACAGCCTCTTTGATGTTAAATAATTGTTTTGCAGGTGACTGATCAATCATAACTTTCCAGTATTTTTGCCATTCAGAGTTTTTCTAATGTTCATGGGTAGGTTTAATACCCTTACACTCTACCCTGCATTGAAATTCTTTTTAATTTTATGGTTTTTTCATGAAAATATATTTAACCTTCTCAATTTTCATTTCCTAAATTAACCTTCACTATTTACAGATGTATGCACTATTTGCTAGTCCTTAAAACTACAAACTTGAGGATGATTGCAGACTATTTTCCTTTTCTTATCTTTTCTAAACATACTGTGTTTCTTATGCTCTTACAGAACTCTATATATTTCTCATTTCTTCAACTTCATTGTCTTGATGTAGCTTCCACGTGTTACAAAGGGTGAGAAGGTGTCAGTTAATATAATAATGAACCTACTGTGGCTCAAGCATTGTATGAACTCCTCTTGAACTTGGCATGCCACTGTGGTCACTGGTTTCACCATTAAGTAGATCTATGTATTACTTGTAATTTACAAAGACTAACTCTTACCCAGTTATCTATCTATCATCTATCTATCTGTCTGTCTGTCTGTCTGCCCAGCCACCCACCCAGCCACCCATCCATCCATCCATCCATCCATCCATCCATCCATCCATTAATTAATTTTAAAACCCAACCACACCCCTTCCTCCTCTCCTCCCAGACACTCTACCTTTCTTCTGCCCCACCCCCATGCATGCCTCTTTTATTTCTATTCAAAAAGTGCAGACCTCCCACGAATATCCACAAAACATAGCTGGTCAAGTTGCATTACAATTAATTACCTCTCCTCATATTAAAGCTGGACAAGGCAACCCAATATGAGGAGTATGGTCCCAAAATTCAGCAGAAGAGTCAGAGACAGCCCCTGCTCCCACTGTTAGGAGTCTCACAAGAAGAATAAGCAATACAACAGTTTCATATATGCAGGGGTCTTAGGTCAGTCTCACGCAGGCTCCCTGGTTGTTGGTTCATTCTCTGTGAGCTCCTATTAGCCAGGTTAGTTAGTTCTGAGGGTTTTCTTCTCTGGCTCCTTCAATCCTTCAACCCTTCCGCAGGATTCCCTGAGCTCTGCTAATGTTTGACAGCCACAATCTTTATTCCATCCCAGATTCTTGAACTTTTTCCCTGTGACTATAAGTTGTATGAAGCTCAATCCTTCACCATCTTGGTTCCATTTATCTGCTTTATTCTTCTGTTTAAGTTGAGTTTTATCCTGGGCCAATGTGCCAATGTGCATCTGAATCCATATGCGTGTGAAGCCAGGAGCAGCAGATCTCCCTGGAGCTGGACTTCACTGATAGTTGTGAACCACCCCATATGGGGGCTGGGAGCCAAACACAGGGCCAGTGGAAGACCAGTAAGCACTCTTTACCACCAAACTATTTCTGTAGCCCTTCAAATGCTTTGTTGTTGTTGTTTGCTAGTATTTTTCTTTGATTTTTGAGATAACAGTATAATTTGAAGAAGAAATTATAGACAATTGGGAAGATGAGAGAAAATTTCTATGAAAGAAGTACTCTCATATATATCATCACTTTAAAAAAAAAAGAAAAAAAAAGAAAGAGAAAAAAAAAAGCCTGGCATGGTGGCACCTGCCTTTAATCACAGTATTTGAGAGGCAGAGGCAAGCAGATCTATCTCTGAGTTCAAGGCCAGGCTAGTCTACACAATGAGTTCTATAGTGGCCAAGGAAATACAGAGAAACTCTGACTAAAAACACAAAATAAATTAGACACACACACACACATGCAGACTATATATATATATATATATATATATATATATGAAAGGAAGATTAAGATGAGATAGACTATCATTCAACTGTGAGACATTCCCGAAAGAAAGCTAAACGCTCACTTGTGTTAATCACTCAAGCTAGTGTGTGAGGACACAGGTGTTGTTCTATTGGGCACAAAGACTACACACAGTTTTGCCAAGCTCTTCAATACCAGGCATTGTTTGATACAACCCTATAAAATGGGAATTTGTCTCATATTTTTATAAGAAAGACTGCAGGAACTAAGGAAAAGAGGGAAACAACTTGTAGTGGAGGCAAAGAGAAAATGTGAGGAGGGTGATTAAGCAGCAAGTCCACACTGGGGCAGGGTGAAGGAGTTTGCTCTGCGTTGCTGCTGGCCACAATAAAACAGTCAAACCAATCAAACAAAAAAAAAAAAAAAAGCGAGAAAATCATTGGCAGCCATGTTACGAACTCAAACCTTCAGGAAATGACATTAATGGTGGTTTTGTGGTTCTTATGAGCTTTTTCAAATAACTTAATAATGAATTAGATAATGTAAAAATGAAAAATATTAAAATATAGAATACTATTAGTTGAAAGAAAATCCAAAGGAAAAGGAAAAAAAATCTAAGTATAGTTATCAAATTGATTGATGAGTATAGTCCACATATTACAAACTAGAAATGAGGATAACTGTACATTGAGAAAAGTAGATAGAAGAGGTGGGAGCTGAGACAAAAAATAAGGAAGCAGGGAAATAGTATTTCCAGATTTTAGAACCGAGAAGTTAGTGGCATGGTGAAAAGCTGAAAGATTCGAAAGCCTTTAGGACACAACTTTGAAGCCAGAAGGCTGATTCAGAAGCTGTGCTGAAAACAGGAAACATTAAAATATCACCTCATCGCACAGCCTGACTGTTGCAAAGTCAGTTCCTCTGTGTGTCCACACAGTTCTTGAAATGCATGCTGACTTTTGCAGTACTTACCACTTCAAATATTTCTTGGCGAGCGATGCACCCATTGCCCTCTCTACCTATATACCCTAATCTGAACACAGCATATCACCGTACTGAGGGCAAAATGATCGCAAGAACATTTTTCTTAAAGTAAGCTAGGTCTACACTTTCCACTCTAGGCTCTCTTTGTAGCCACCCTCTTGTTTATCCATCTTTGACATATTTTCATGATTCGTCCCTATTTTAATGTGCTTTGGAGAAGAGAACACTAACTATTTGAGGTAATTCGATCACATTACTAAGGACAGGAGTATATTCTGACTTGATACATCCTGACATTTTAGCCTAAAATTCCACTTGGCAAAATCATTTTGGCAAATGCTGTCAGCACTCATTTGGATAGAATATTGATCATTTTTCTAACTGAATATATTGAGTATATTTCATATGCTAAATCCTAGTCAATAAAGGTTAGGTTTGTTTTTTGATTAATTGCATCCTTTAGAGAAAGCCATGAAAACTCCATTTCATTTTTATCCACACACAGAACAACTGGGTATCACCAGTTGTTATAGAATTCCCACTATAGTCACAGGATAGAAGAGCTTGAAAGCAGAGGGGGACATGGGAAGGGCTTGAGGTAATAAAGGAAGGAGTAAATTGCGAAAGTGCAATAACATATCAAAAAACAAAAATGATTACAGAAATAATTATAATGGGCTCATGGGGAAATGTACTATCCAAACTATCACACTGTCTCGTTTCAAACACTTTGTTAGGTGCATAAATTTAGTAAAGTTGTCTAACTTGTTAATTCTGTAGCTTGCCCTCACTAAATGATAATTATAGAACCTAACATTCTTTGAAAGTGTGGCTAAGAAGAACCCTCCACAGAACTGTAGGAAAGGATAAGACACTGATGGATGGTGGGAAGTGATTGTCAGGGGGTTTTCTCGGATTGAAGGTACACATCAGTGACTCGGTGCCTGCCTATCATGCTCAAGGGCCTGATTTGATCTTCTGTACTGCAAGAGGACGAAGAAGTTTCATAAAAGCATATTGCTTTAAACATTTCAACTTAGGAAAACCCCTTGTGCTTTGTGCCATGGTTGGTATTAAACCTAGGATGCAATGCATGCTGGACAAGCACTATCAATAATCTACTTCTCAGGTAATTCCTTTTCTTGGCTACTGGATTATGTGATACATTGAAAAATGACAAAACAAAATTAAAAATAGAAGTTAGGGGGATTTTGTTAATTTGGGGGTGTTAATTGTTATTTGTTTGTTTTATTCTTATTTAGTTGATTCATACCTTCTTTTTGTTCTTGTTCTCATTCTTGTTCTTCATATTCTGGTTCTTCTTGTTCTTCTCCTCCTCCTCCTCTTCCTCCTTTTTCTCTTAACCAAACTCCGAGTAAATACTAGAAAAGCAATGACTGATGACTGAAAAAGTGTGATTAACATCAATGTCTGTCTGATATTCGAGTCTAACAAAGACTGACAAGGATTCTATACTGCAAAGCATTAAATTTGCATCTCTGTAAACTTTACATAGTAATATGTTCTTTATTTTTCTCCTTTGGCTGAAAAATTCTCATAGAATGTTCAATAACCATCCATCTCCAATATTCTAGTACTTATCTTTCAGAAACTGTTACTTTTCTTTTGAAGTTTGTAGTCTTCATTAATGGCTAAAATAAAAAACACCAATGATAGCCTTTGCTGGAGAGGTTGTGGAGAAAGGGGGACACTCACCCATTGCTGGTGGGAATGCAAACTTGTGCAACCACTCTGGAAAGCAGTGTTTCGGTTTCTCAGGAAATTCGGAATCAACCTACCCCTGGATCCAGCAATACCAGTCTTGGGAATATACCCAAGAGAGGCCCTATCATACAACAAAAGTATATGCTCAACTGTGTTCATGGCAGCATTGTTTGTAATAGCCAGAACCTGGAAACAACCTAGATGCCCTTCAACGGAAGAATGGATGAAGAAAGTATGGAATATATACATATTAGAGTATTACTCAGCAGTAAAAAACAAGGACTTCTTGAATTTTGCATACAAATGGATGGAAATAGAAAACACTATCCTGAGTGAGGTAAGCCAGACCCAAAAAGAGGAACATGGGATGTACTCACTCATATTTGGTTTCTAGCCATAAATAAAGGACAATGAGCTTATAATGCATGTTCCTAGAGAAGCTAAGTAAGAAGGTGAACCCAAAGACAAACACATAGGCATCCTCATGAATATTAACCTTCATCAGGCGATGAAGGGAGACAGAGACAGAGACCCACATTGGAGCACCGGACAGAAATCTCAAGGTCCAAATCAGGAGCAGAAGGAGACGGAGCACGAGCATGGAACTCAGGACCTTGAGGGGTGCACCCACACACTGAGACAATGGGGATGTTCTATCGGGAACTCACCAAGGCCAGCTGGCCTGGGTCTGAAAAAGCATGGGATAAATCCGGACTAGCTGAACATAGAGGACAATGAGGAATACTGAGAACTCAGGAACAATCGCAGTGGGTTTTTGATCCTACTGCACGTACTGGCTTTGGGGGAGCCTAGGCAGTTTGGATGCTCACCTTAGGAGACCTGGATAGAGGTGGGCGGTCCTTGGGCTTCCCACAGGTCAGGGAACCCTGATTGCTCTTCGAGCAGATGAGGGAGGGGGACTTGATCAGGGGAGGGGGAGGGAAATGCGAGGCGGTTGCGGGAAGGAGGCAGAAATCCTTAATAAATAAATAAATAAATAAATAAATAAGAAAAAAAAGAATTGCTTCTAACTCACATAGATTTGATTACCTTAAGGGAAAATAAATAAAATACTTAATTGATAAAAAAAAGAATGTTCTGTAATTGCTGGAAAGGGCTTCTGAGTAATATTCCATGTAAATACTGCAACAGTATGTTACCACAATGAAACAAGAGTGAACAGAACTGCTTAAACAGAACATATGAAGATGAGTAACAAGCATTCCTGTGCAATACCAGCCATTACTTTGAGCTGATTAGTAAGTCAAAATCTTGAAACAACACAGGATAAAACTATAGACCTGGAGCATCATGAGAGCCAAAGATATTTACATCCCTTTTTCTTATTGCTAAGTTATGGTTGCTATGACAGTAGTCATTCCCACTACCTCTCTGACACACACCACCAAGAAACCTTGTCTCAATGCTCTTAAAGAGCTTTATCGCTAAAATAAAGTTTTCATAGCGCTTTCTCAATATTCCTTCTGTTGGCTGGATTTTTACACAGACTTGAATAAATACTCAGTGCTTTTGGCATTTGTTGAAGACATCTTAGATAGTCTTCCCTCTGATCTTTTATGAAAACCTTAGGACTTCAGTTTTATTATTCAGTTCTGAATTATTCAAATTAGTACGAAGAGCAAAATGTATTATTTGGTTGGATATAAATTCATGTGCACACATGTCTTGATTAAGGTATTGTGTTCATGCAGCTCATTTACAAATGTATAATTAAGAACTACAGGTTAATAGAGAGTCATCTATAATAGTCAAATTTTTTGTCATGTTAGGTTTTCTCGATGTACAGAGATATATTTCAGATAGATATTCTTCAGATTTTTCAAAGACTATAGAATATGGCATTTAAAATGTTTTAAGAATTAAGGACTTTTCATGACTGTGAAACACATCTGCTCCTGCCAGCACCAATCTACTTCAAGAGGATGTTGGGCATCAAAGAGGCTCCTCCTGGAGTTTGTTAGCCATCTGGGCAAGAAACTATTCTTGCCTGAACTGCTTGAATGGACTTTCAAGACCCACAGAGAAATGACTGCCAAAGCAGCCTAAAGAAAGTGAGACAGTCTTTCTGGGTTCCTGCTTCTTGAAAGATTCTGCTAGACATTCTCTAAATTATCGAAGAAAGTGATTGATAAATCTGCCAATGTAGGTGAAATTGTCATTGAAATTTCCTGCTTCCTGGAAAAGTCTGCCAGATACTATGGGCCAGTAGGCTGAAGATGGGTGCCCACAATGTTACAGAAAAACTTTGGGTGACTGTCCAGGCAGCTAGAAGTCTCTGTCAATTCTAGACTTTTGGAAGTTGCCTACATGCACTTCCTGTCTACTTATTTAATATTATATCCTTCTGGAGTCTTTGTTGGAGTGAAAAATGAATAGTTATAGTTTTCCTTAGTTATGACAAAAGATAAAGCAGTTATACATATTCTAACTGCAATTGTTGCTTGATACCTCTTTTGTTATATATAATTTTATTATGTTGAAGTTAAAACCTTCCTTTTATTTAAATAGAAAAGGGGAAATGCTGTGAGAAGTCCTGTCTATGTTTTGCTTTTACTGGTTAATGAATAAAGCTGCTTTTGGCAAATGGCTTAGCAAAGTAAAGTCAGGTGAAAGATATATATATATAGAGAGTAGGCAGAGTCAGGGAGAAACCATGTATCTGCCGCCAGAGATAGATTCCTCCATTGGAGTGTGTTGGGACCTTGCCAGTAAGCCAGAGCCACATGACCATATACAAATTAATAGAAATAGGTTAATTTCAATTATAAGAGCTAACAAGCAATATGCTTAAGAGATTGGCCAAGCAGTGATTTAAATAATACAGTTTCTGTGCGGTTGTTTCAGGAGTCTGGGCAGCCGGGAAACAAATGAACAGCCTCCCACAACAACGCACTTTAAATTTTATTGTTTTTGAGGAAATAGCAATTGCCCACTAAGACTATTAGTTGTACTAAAACTTAAAATATAGCACAAGCAACATATTAATTCTTCTATTATGGTTGAGGAAATTTCCCCACATATGCAAATAACTCCTCACTGATTTATTTATTAAATAAATGCTGGTGTTCATATTGGAGGACCAGTTTCTGTTCTCAGAGCCTGTAGGGTAAATCTCCACAATACTGATCATTCCAAATAAAGGACTGTATATTAGGTACAGATGACAGACAATCCAGGAGTGCCATTTGCTCCTAAGACATGGCAGAGTGCAGCCCATGTTGGGTAGGGAATATCTACTGGGATGTGATTGTTTTGCTCTTGTCAAGATTTGATGTATCATGTGCGCATTGAAATGTACTGGCTTCTGACAGCTTCCACTCAGACAACTGTACCTGAACAGGAAATCTGGGACATTCATTTGGTCTGAGCCGGTTGGTCTTTCCCTTCTGGACTTGTTGATAAGTTTTCAACCAATTGGCCCCAAGGTGGGGTCTAGATAACCAAGAATAGCCTCACTCAAGCTTAGCAGTCACACATTCAGTCAGATATCAGGCTCCTTGGCTCCTTTGTGTTTCAGATGTCACGTGACTAGCAAGCCTTATTCACATGTGTCAGGGGCAGTGGTAGCACATCCTTTTGTATGCAGGTTTTGTAAGATATTTGCTAAAGTCTCCATCTATTTCCACTAAAGCAAACAATCACATACTATAAAAGGAATTATTGAGATATTTTTCATATAAGTGAAATCAAAGTATCAAAAATCAATCTAGACTTTAACATTCTCTCTTTGTATTGGGGATCTCCTCCTAGAGAGGTTTTCCATGGTCTTTGGAAATATCTCTTGGCACAGAAATTTGACTGGTTTTGTTTTTCAGGGTATTTAACTATTTTCCTCCTATTCTTGTTAGTATATATTTGCTGACAAATATATATTTAGCTTTCCATTCATGAGATATAGTTTCAGTCTTTTCTGCCTTTTGGTAGGTTGTTATACAAAATCATGTCTTAAGAGTATTTTTCAGGATTAAAAGAGATCATGATATCCAAGTTCCCAAGTCAGCCTCAGCACAAGGTAGATCTCTGACCTTTCTTTCAAGTCCTTATGGTCATATTTGCTCAGGATCAATTGGGTGCCTCTTCTTTCCAATCTTAAGAGTGACAATGAACTTCTAGAAAGACATTAGAAGAAGAATACGTGCTTCCTGTGGACTGTGCAGAGGTGGAGCTCCCTGTGCATCTCTAATAAGGGAAGCCCCAGTCTTATGGTGTCCTATCCCATTGCCTACACAGTTGGGTTTCATATGCGAGTGGAATTCTCTCTTCTCCTGCAGTGAGCACAATGGCTGATTCTGTCGAAATGGGGCACACTTCCACTCATTGCCAGCAATTTACTCGGCCCAATCAGAGATCTGTTCAATGGTGAACTGCTGTTGTTAAAAATGCAAAGCTTGGCGGGGCTGCTTGGAAAGGATGGTTCTCAGCTTGATTCCTATTGACAGAAGGCAGCTCAGACAAAGGCATAAATAAAATGGTACAGTGATTGAAGAAAAACTCAGGGCTTCACTTAGACCTCATTATTCTGAGCAGTCTAACTGGGAAAGGGCATCAGGAAAGACAGAAGTGCCTTCCTGCTGTAAGTCACCCTAATGCAGCAAGCCTGGGAGTCATTAGCAGCTTTCTGCAAAATCAGATTGGACAGGGCACCTGCCACGGCAGGAAGAAATCTCTACACAATGTCAGGCCACAGTTCACAGCACAAAAGTTCAGTGGAATAGGAGTCACAGGAACTCATCATAAGTTTCAATTTACTGAGTTTCCTCTCTTGCCTTCAGTATTCTACCATCGAAGAAAGAGAGCTTTGAAATGAAGTCATCTTTAGGATGTCTTTCAGCTCTAGAATAATTAAACCTAATTGTATGTTCTACACAAATAGAAGTGTAAAAACTTATTCTTAACAAGGGAGGTACATTACTGGGCTCGTATCAAGACATTATCAAATTCAATCCCCAAATCAACTAGGAATAGCAAAAATTTGGAGTTTTTACCTTCTTGAAAATTAAGGACCTATACACTCAAAGAGCAAAGAAGCCTTACTTCACATTATATATTCTTTATAATTTATTGATGTCTTATTTGTTATAGAAATGCTATAGTGATCCTTGTTTTCCTGATGAGAAAGTTGGGGTGCAAAGTGAGTACATAATTTCCTTCATATCGTACAGGTGGAAAGATACAAGGCAAGGATGTGACCCTTTTTCTACGTGAGCTCAGAGGCTGAGCTCATTACCTCTGACTGCACCAGCCCTAGGCATTGTTACCTGCAGTGGTAACAGGCAGAAATCAAGTAGAAACCTTGCTGTTCTTTAGTGTTTCAGAAGCGAATTCATACAATTAAAAAAGGGAGAAGAGGAAGAGTGTTGCTAATGTTCAGGGATCATGGAAGTAATATTGGAAAGGCTGGAGGCTGAAGGACTAAGAAAGAAGGCAGATTGAAAGGTGAGGGATGGAAATGGAGCACAAACTCAGATGGAAATCTAACCTACGCCAGTTTCCTTTAGTATGGAGTGGGAGATAATGAAGTTCACTTTAAGAGTTTTAGGAAAATCTAATGTGTGAAATTTTTTACATGTCAAACCATCACATTCAGTATAAAATATATTTCACCACTGCTGAAAGGTTTTGACAATAAGTTGGCTATGTAGGCAAGTGTCTACTTGTTCAGGAAAGAATGTACTCTGGGAAAATGATTCATTCTGTTCTGAAGTTCTATTAATATCAATTATGTTATGTTCATTAAACATGTTATACTCTTTGCTTACTATTATAATTGCATTATATGTATTTTGTGCCATTAATTCTTAAATAATAATGTAGCTAAAAGGGGACATACATTTATTGATTAAAATCAATCTTGAAATTGGCCAGGTTAGTACATAATATGGAATGTCTTGTGTCATAGGTCTTTAGTGACCTTCCATAACTCTGACATTAGAGCAGGTATTAAAATCCTTCCTGAAGTTTGTGCTTATAGAGGGAAGCACATGTAATGCTTCTCTACATGGGTTTTTCTGTACCATTTACAATTCTATTAGTTCTTCATGCACTTTGCAACTTGGATGCAAATTCAAGGGAAATTCAAGTTGAATATGTTGGCATATTTATTACTTTAATAACCATTAAAGTAACCGTTACTGAGAGTTTACAATGGCAAACTATACCTTATTAAAAACTATCTTTAATTGACTTTATATTGCTTTGCAGAAAAATATTTCAATAATATTCTTTGAATTTTCAAATCTTGTCCTTTGTTATAGTCATATATTATAGTTTTTTGTGTGGTTAAAATTCCTGCTGCCTTTCTACACCTCGTTTAGCCATTAAAGATTTAACTAAGAAATAAACATTATCAACTGACCTATACAGGTACCATTAGCAGTGTGCACTGGAATTTATTTGGTTTCATATTTCCCACTGATATCACTATCTTTCAACCTAAATTTTAGTTAGTATACATTTTTATCAATGAATTTATGTGAGTGATAACTTATTTTCATTTATACATATCTAAAAAAAACTATTAAATCTTCATTTTGAAACCTGAGTGTTGGTGAGCATATATATCTAGTATCGCTACTTGCATTTTTCTCCCTTTCTGTGGTACTTGATAAATGTGTTCTTTCACATTGCTTGTGGCAAAAACATGTTGTCACCCTTATATAGGTTCTTGGGAACTTAATCCACTCTCTGGTTTTTCTATGTGCTTTGATATTTTTTTATTATTGACTCAGAAAAATTTATTTATGATGTAACTTGGTATTAATTTTTCTTTTCCTCTTTTAAAATTGTACTTGTTTATCTGTGCATATGTGTGTGCTTGTGTGTGTGTGTGTATGTGTGTGTGCATAAGTCCCCTTGTACATATGTGGATGTCATGGACAACTACCATTAGAAGGTTTTCTCTTTTTAGTATATGGCACTGGGAACAAAACTCATGCACTCATGTTCGATGACAAATGCCATCTGACCAGCCAATGAAAAGTGAGCCCTCTGACCAGCCCATGACCATTTTCTTTATGCTTCTCAAGTAAAGAATTTCACTGAAATTTGCACGTGTCCATGTTTATAATTTTGGGCCCTAGTGTGCTGAAATATTTCTTCATGCACTTTTCAGATACACTATTTCTGAATATACTGGGCTATTTTGTGTTCCCTCACAGTTAATAATTCCCTATCATTTGCTTCCACGTGTCTTTTCTGCTCTCTCATACTCTCATATTGAATAGTTTTACTACTAAATCTTCAAGTTCACAGATCATATTAATTGGCCATTGGTATGAGAAGTCCTTCTGTCTACGTTTTGCTTTTATTGGTTAGTGAAAACAGCTGTTTCAGCCAGTGGCTTAGCAGAATAGGGCAAGGCAGAAGTTCCAAGCAGATAGAGGAGGAGAGAGTTGGCGAAGTCCGAGAGACACCATGCAGCTGCCAGAGGAGAAAGTTGCTAGCCGCCAGGTGGTACTTGGCAAGTTCCCTACGAGCCTCATGGTAAAATGTAAAATAATAGGAATGTGTTAATTTAGCATGCAGGAGTTTGCTAGAAATATGCTAGAGTTATTGGCTAAACAGTATTGCAATTAATACAGATTTCTGTGTGATTATTTCAGCTCTGGGAAGCTGGTAATGAACAAGTGGCTTCCTTCTATAGGCAATATTTAATCTTTAATTAACTCTGTCCACTGAATTTTCCATCTTAGACATTATATTTTTTATAACTAGAAGTTCAGTTTTAAGAGAGAAAGAGATGGCTCAGTGGTAAAGTGCAATTTGTATTTATTTATTTATTTGTTTATTTATGTATGTATTTGCAGATGACAACAGCTGTCACCCATTTGTGGCAGCTCAGGAGCCCAGCTCCAGCTCCAATGGAGCCCACACCTTGGCATGGCCTCTATGTACACACATTCATGAGAGAGACAGAGAAAGAGAGCAAGACAGACCAGGAGACAGACAGTGGCAGAGAAACAGAGGGAATGAGAAAGAGAAAAAAAATCTTTAAACTATTCTGTTTTATTTACTTGAATCATTCATGCTTCATAACTTTTAAACATGATACAATTTTAAAACTTTGACTACTCTTGTCTCTGAATTCCAATAACTGTCTGTATTGGTTGATTTAATTACTTACATAGGATTTTATTATCCTTCTTCCTTGCATGATTGACTATTTTTTAATTGAATGTCAAACATTTGAATGTCACATAAATATTACTTAGATTTGTTCTATAATGGAGTTTCATATTGTAAATAATCATAGCTCAGCATAGGCTCTGTATAGAATAATGAAGTTTTTACAGCTAGTTATTCCCTACCACTGAGCCCTCTGCCTTTTGCATTCTGCTCCTTTGCTCTGTGAAACTTAAATTTTCCTTACTTGACTAGTCGGATTTGACACTATTCCTTGCTCTCTGTCAGGCACTTCTCTCCATCCATTGGGTGATTCCAGCCCTGCTTCCTGAAGTTTTCTCATACCCGTGGATGTATCAGTTTTCAAGGGAAAGGTACTCAGGCACTTAACTTTCATATCACCCGCTTTTCTCTATGTTCAGCTTCCTTTCCTTCCATACTCTGGCCTGGAGTTGATGTCTCATTCCCATCGCCCCAGTTTAAGTGATCTGCTGGACTCTGAGTTCTCCTCCATCATTGTAAAATTTAAAACTATCTCAAAGCTTTGAAACCTGTCATCTCATTTGTTCTTGGCTCTTCTAATTTGGGATTTTACCTTGTATATGCTTAGTGTCTTGAATTTTTAAAAAGAGATATAAATCTAAACTTGTTTCTTTATCTTGTTTAGAGGTAGAAATTTCTCCAAGTCATTTACATACAGAAAGTGAAAAGGAATAGCATGATTATTTTAATTGATTTATTTTGTTCTTTGATAATTCCATATATGTATATTTTACATATGATTATTCATCCTTAACTCTTTTTGTTTGCCATCTACTCTTACACCACCCTCTTTCCTACAATTTCTTTCCTACATTTCATGGCTTTTTGTTTTGTTTTCTGATGACCTGAGTTTGAGTTAGCCAGAGCCATCTATCTGTCCAACCATGATTTTAACTTATCTCTCGGAACATGGTGGATTCACTGGTATGCATACAACTGAAGATAAAAGTTTCCAGTCTCCTAGGATCTGCTACTAGCCACTCTCTCAGTATTAAATGCTAGAGCACCGTTAGACACTTCCCAAATCATCACGGTCTCGTCAGGCGCAGTACCCATAAGTGACTGCTGCTTCTGTGAGTTCATCACAGCGATGGCTGGATCATGACTAGGAAGTGGCATCTTGCAGTCCTTCTCATTATGTGTTGCTTTTACGTCTTTTGCTACCCCCTATTCCACATCACTTTCTTAGCCCTAGAAGTAGAATATAAAATGTTTTCTTTAGAACCCAGTCATTGGAGTCTTGGGCATCCTGTTTTGTTTGGTTTTTGGTTTGATTTTAGTTTTGATTTTTTGTTCTGCTTTTTAAAAACAAATATTTCATAGTGATCTCATAACTGTGTCATTATCTCTGTCCCTATAGGAGTCAAGGATAGGGTGTACCTTTCCGGGTCCCCATGAGTCCAAGTCTTTTAGTGAGGAGTCTTGTGAGGGTTATTGAAAACTGAGACAGTGGAGCAATGCCACGAGGAGAGATTTTCTTATAAGATCTCTTTGGGCTAGCTGTATAAAGAAGGGTGTCTGGTTCCAAGGACAGAGTAATGTCTGGCCTTATGTAAATTTCTGGTTGCTACAATATAGAAAGAAAAATATCATTAATCATGTCTTCTGCTTCTGCCTATTAAAATGCTTTTCTTAAACATATTCATGTTTTCTGATATCAATCAAAATTGTAGCTATTTTATAGTAGGCTGAATTATTCTTTTTATTTGCAAGTATTTGAGGGACATGATTCTGGGAGCGGCTGTAGCTCAGCAGTCAGAATGTGTGATTTTGGAGGTCATTTGTTATCTGTTAGACAACCTGTTCTCATTAACAATGAAATATTGATATTAGTACGCCTTTTACTCACCTTTCTGGGATGCTATAAAAATAATTTGAGGTAACAAGTATAAGTCACATTTTAATTGTGAAGTAATAAATAAATACAGGGATTATTATTAAAATTTTGTCAATCATACTCTGAAGAAATTTAAATTTAGGAGACACATAAGTTATGGCACTCTATTTCATTCTTGTGCATAGATCCCCACATCAACTCTAACCCAGAGAGAATCCTTTCACTCAAAAATACCGCACTTTTGAGATGTACCAATGAGCCATAGACAGAATACTGGGATATAAATTATGTAATGGCGCCTAAATCTAGGCTTTACTCTTGTATGCCTTTTAAGAAACCTCAATACTGCAGGAGGATCTCTGTGAGTTCGAGACCAGCCTGGTCTACAGAGCTAGTTCCAGGACAGGCTCCAAAGCCACAGAGAAACCCTGTCTCAAAAAAAAAAAAAAGAAAAGAAAAGAAAAGAAAAGAAACCTCAATACTATTCAATTTTCTTAATTCTCTAAATCATGAATAGATACGATTATATTAAATTAAGAATATATACATTTCAAAAACTAGTAATATCAGCTTTGTATGACTATTGTAAGGAAGAAAATGAATGCAATAAAATACATGAATAATTGTGAATTCCAAGTTCTCAGTGTTAGTAATTCTAAAACATTAAAACAACCCAATTTAAATACATGTGCAGACAGTTTGAATACCAAGGACTATGTTCTTTGTACAGAGCTCACCAATCAGACACCAAATCTCAGTCAGTGCTTTACCCCTTTCTAACCCTGAAGATTCACACACAGGCAGTCAGCCAATATTATTCCATTTCTTCCAGGCTCCTGCTGTGCCCATTTCACCTATACTCATGGCACAATTCATCCTAATGTTTCTGCCTGAATTTTCTGCAGTAGCCCTCATGTCACATTTGGCCTTCATTAAGATGCTATTTTTCCTTTCAGCACACATCACATCTCTCCTAGGAAATATTAAGCTTCCCTTCTGAAAATAGCCTAAAGCCTGTGTTCTTTTCCCTACCAGATTCCTTCTGAGCAGGTCAGCATGTTTCTTTTTATATACCTCCTTGCACATACAATGGTACACTCTGTTTTCTGATCATTGTGGGTGACCAAACACAAACCTTTCCGCTGGTGTACAAGCTACACCCCCTCTGAAATTTTCTCACTATTCTATGTATTATGTGTGTTTTTATTAGCCTGATTAAAATAATAGGTACTATTAGCACAAGGATCATGATGTCATTGCTCTGAGAACAGTGCTTCATCTTATCTATTCCTCACCATGCAGACAATACAAGAGGATGCCACCCATATAACTTATTTAGATGAAAAAATTTAAGAACACTAATATATATCTCCAAGCATAATTTTTAGTAGTAGCGACCATGTATTATTCTTAGTTAAATCAGTTTGTTCTCAACAACAGTCCTGCAAAATGCTGGTCCTTTCACTTATGACTTGATCAGTAATAAAAAAATTACTTTTGACACAATTACTTCATCTATAGAATAAAATCATTAATAATATTCACCACTGTTATATTTTAAAGTATGTACATATACATACACACATTATATATACATTCACACATTATATATATATATACATATATACATACATACACACATATATGCAAAACACCAATCAATTGCAAGGTACATAATAAGAGGAAATATATTTCACCGATAATCATCATCAACATAATCACCATCAATGACACAATTACCTGTTCATTTCTCCATATTTGAAAGTTTTATTTCTCCCTTTACCAGCCCTCAGTAGTGCTGCATGGGAGCAGAGTGATTGATCTAAACATTAGGGGGCTGAAATTAGCCCTGACATCTTTGACCTTACCAATGTTCATCCAGATGTCGGATTTCATTCCCATAGTGGTGATTTACAATAGATGACACATTTATGAATAACCCTGAAGGAAGAAACTTCCTCTGATGAGAAGCAAATGATGCTCCTTTAGAAACACAAAATGACTGTGCTAAGATTAATGTTCTTCCTAGAAATGTCAAAGTAATTAATAACAATTAGAAACTTAATGCAAAATGATGCCAACCACTTGGGAACAATAAATAAATGTGCACAGCTATGTGGCTAGCTGTCCTTTACAAGTACAATTCCATTACAAAATGGATATGTGTATTGTACATATATGTGTGTTTATGCATGTGTATAATAAATAAAACAAATATAACAGCCAAAGGCTAAAGAATGTATCATTATTGACAAGATCACTTGTATTCAGAGAGGCTCAGAAGCCCACAGAACTAATCCATCTCCAGATTTTGTTCTCTGTAGCCCCTTTGAGCAGAGAACACACACAATTAGGGAAAATGAACATAGGACCCAAGCTGAGTACCCATGCCTGGAATTCCATCTCCTGGTATTGGCAGTAATAGGAAACTTCTTTGAATACGTCTTAAAGTTTGCAGAATGGTGAGTGGTATATAGTTTCAACTTTGGAAATATATCCAGGTGGATGAAATCAAGTTCAGAATATGGGAGTATAGATGAAAATTTGAGATGCTTATTGCTACAAATTGTTATTGTGTGCTCTAACAGTAAGGGACTCCAGAAATTATGGTTAGGGTTCATGCACTAGGAAGAAGGCATATTGAGCTCAGAAGAAAGAACTAGTGAGTTACATGTCCTGAGTGAGCTAATGGAGAAAGCCCAGTACTGTACAATGGTACCATGAGCTGCTTTATTCGTAATACCCAGAACCTGGAAACAACCTAGACGTCCCTCACCTAAATAATGGATAAAGAAAATGTGGTGCATTTACAGAATGAATTATTACTCAGCTATTAGAAACAATGGCATATAATATTTTGATTATTTGACAATGTGTTCTACAAAAACCATTTGATAATCATACCCAGGGTTCTCTCTGCTTATAAGAGAGTCTCCATGAAAATGTCAAATGCCTATTTTGATCTGTTTAGGGAAATAGTCATTAAAATAAATATGTGATTTTTATTTCATAAAAACAGAATAATGAAATTTCAGGCAAACAAATGCGACTCGAAAAAAGTCATTCTGAGGTAATTCAGATCCAGAAAGCCAAACATGGTATGTACTCACTCATAAGAGGATATTCGCTGTAAAGTTAAATATAACTAGGTAATAATTCACAGACCTGGAGACACTAGTTAACATGGAGGTGTTAACAGGGGGCACCCAGACCTCCCTGGGAAGGAGAAATAGAAAAGATTTTGTGAGTGGATTGCAGGTAATGGGAATATAAGAGATGATCAGATTGTGGACGGAGAGGAGGAGAGTACTGAAAGAGACTACTGAATGCATTTCAGGGTCTGGTAAAAACCTGGTAAAAAAACCAGTAATCTATAAGAATGACGTCAGCTAAGATACCTAACAATAGCCGATGCATAGCCTGAACTGACCGTCTCCTGTAAGCAGGCAATACTTCAAGTGGAGGGTGTGGGAAATCAACCAAGTCACATAACCTTCTACCCACAGTCTCTCCTGCTATGGGATGTGCTGGGCTAAGAGTGAACTAGAGATTGAGGGAGTGCCCAACCAATGACTGGTCTAGCTTAAAACCCATGCCGGAAGAGTAAGCCCATCCCTGATACTGTCTAGAGGACCAGGACCCACAGGATGCATGACACAGATACCTAGGATATAACCAAACGTGACTGGAGAAAATAATGTCAATGTAATGATGCCCAATGATATCCTCCTACACTCTTAGATTGGTGCCTAGACCAATTTTCATCAGAGAGGCGTCATCCAGCAGCCAATGGAAACAGATCCAGAACCACAGCCAAACATTAGGTGGAGCTTGGCAAATCCTGCTAGAGGGTGAAAGAATATTGAAGGAACCAGAAAGATCAAGGACACCACAAGAAAACTCAGAATCAACTAACCTTGGCTCATAGGTGTTCACAGAGACTGAGCCAACAGCCAGTGGGCCTGCATGGCACTGACCTAGGATCTCTGCATACAAGTTTCAATTATGTAGCTTTGTTTTCTTGTGGGTCCCCTAACAGTGAGAACAGGGACTGGCTCTGACTCTTCTACTGTCTTTTGGAACCCTATTCCTTGTACTGGGTTGCCCCTTAATGTGTGGGGAGGTGCTTACTCTTCCTGGAACTTAATATGCCATGTTTAGTTGATAGCCATGGGAGATCCGAACTTTCCTGAACAGAAATGGAGGAGGAGTGGACTGGAGGATGGAAACAGATGGGGGTCAGGGGCAGGACTGGGAAGAGAGGAAGAAGAGGAAACTGTGGCCAGGATATGAAATACATAAATCTGTAGTAATAAGGGCGGTGGGGCTGCATTCCCAGCACCCGGGCCGCCTGCTCTGCTAGCTTCTGCCCCAAAATAACAACACACAAACTGTATTCATTTAAACACTGCTTGGCTCATTTCTACCTAGCCTCTTCTAGGCTAACTCTCGCACCTGGACTAGCCCATTTCTTATCATCTGTATAGCACCGGTCTTACCGGGAAGATTCTAGCCTAAGTCCATCCTGGGTCGGAGCTTCATAGTGTGCATCTTCCCTGGAGCTGGGAGCATGGCGTCTCTCTGAGGCGTCTGCTCCGGAGAGGAGAGCTGTGGAGTCTGAGCTCACTTCCTCTTCCTCTCAGCGTTTTGTTCTGTTTACTCCTCCCACCTATCTTCTAACCAATGAAATGGGCCAAGGCAGTTCCTTTATTAGCCAATGACCTTCCTCCATCATAAATCGACTAATTTAAATATATTACAAAGTTCAAGTAAACAAATTGTCTCCTACCTTGCATACTTAACATTCTCATTTCCTAGTTTAGATTTTTTTATCATGTATATGAAATATAAGAAGTACACATGGCATAAACATACAAATACACACATATATGGGAGAGAGAGATAGAGAGAGAGAGGATTAAATTGTCAGCAGTGATGGATCTGAATTTTGATTTAATTTGGTCACCAATATCAATAAAATAAAGTGAGCTGTTAGCTTTAGTGAAGACGCTCAGGGTGCTACTTGGGTGCTAATTTTTAATAGACCTTTTTAAAATTACAAATTCTCAATTAACTAACAATGACTGTGTTCTACAGAATTTTAAATCACTCATAGGGTTACTACTTTGTGAACTTAATCTGACAGTTATAAGGACAGTAGAGTGCCATTTACATGCTACTTTTAGTTAACTTATTCTCACATTATGATGAAAATATTTTTCAATAGTGCATTAAAGCATCTAGTGTAAGTGAATTAGAATATTTTTCTAAGTGTATCCATCACATTTTTCTTTGACTAATATTTATTAACTTTACAGGTTTTCTTTGAGGTCATATCTTATTTGCTTTGATTATGAGCGGATATTTAATTTCACAACATTTGTGAAAATGTATGTGTATTTTTTGTTATTTTCTTTTACTTTTTCTCTTCATTATTTTTCTTGGGGCACAAAGCCTCAAAGACTTTGGTGACTTTTTATTAGTCAACAGTAGTAGTTGTTTTTTTTTTTTTTATTTTTCAGAGGTTCTAAAAGCTTCTCTCTACATCACATTAGTACACACCTTTAATTTATTTTATAATTTTATAAAAATATTTAATTGTTAAATTCATTGGGAGAACATTGAGCAGGTTGGCTCAATTTATCTGGAATTCTAATTCCAATATAGCCCTGCCATTGATAAATTGACTGACAAGACATTCCACACACTCCTGTGGTCTATATTTGTGTACTATTTATATAAAAGAATGAGTGAGCAGAATTGTAAATGAATCTGCATCTTCAGAATTATTATTTGCCATCCAAAGACTTCTACTTACTTCAGTTTGGGAGCAAGAAAATGAAAAACTCAGAAGTTGAGAGAAGAGATGTGCTCGTATAATTGTCTGGCACCAGATGGTAGTAACTTCACAGGGAAAGAAAGCAGCTGCATTTCTCTACCTGTGACTGCATTTCTCAAGGCCACAGCATCCAGAAGCACTGCTTCCTTTCCTTGCCCATCTGTTCATATAGTTGGATACTACGAGCTTCATACAGAAGATTTTGGTTATATATAATAGCTTCTTGCTAATTTCTCTGCACGCCTTTGCAAGTAGTTCTATCATTTTAATCTAATCTCAGATAGTTGCTGACATTAAGAGCTCCCATTCCCTCTTTGGAAAGAAACAAGACAATAAAAACATAAGTAGTGATTAGAAATACATATATGAAAAATGAAGAACTTAAAAGATATGGCTGGTCATGCCAGGTTACAGCTGTAATCCCATTACTTAACACACAGAGATAGGAAGATTACTTCAAGTTCAAAGATACTGTGGGCTACATAGTTCTAGGCCAGCCTGGGCTACAGAAGGAGAGTTTCTTTCAAAAGGCCCAGGTGGAGATACCTGAGAGCTATAGGATTGTTTTGTTTATTTAAGTTAATAAATATTACTTATGAGTAATTTTAAATCCGGGGTATTTCTAAGAAGCATCTCTTCATTCATATTTTAGAACTCATTAGTACATTCTCGTATTACAGGAATTCATGATTCCCCTGGTCTTTTTGTTCCCTTTCAAAATGCTGAGGCTTTAAATTTCTACTCAAGAGCCGGGAAGCAAGATGGAGCTATTAGGTTTAGCATCATATATCTTCCCAGGAGGAATACACAGCACTTGTTTAATATGTATGCAGCCCGTTTTAGACTGTAATCTCTTTTCAGTTATTTATACCACTGACGGGCTTTAGATTCTTATTTCTGACACTATAATTTAATGGCCTGACACAAGCCTCAGATTTACAACTTCACTCTGGGCCCTAGAGTCTCACTCAGATTCTCTCCAATGCAGTGATTTGGGAAAGTCTCAGAAGGGGATTTCCTCAAAGTGTTTTTTTTTTCCACCATAAATTTTTGCAGATTCGTTGTTGGTCTCCCCTCCTCTTTGAAGAGGTATCCTTACCCTATGTTTTTTTTTTTATGGTGCATTTTGTAGTTCTTGATTTTCCAAAAATTGACTTTGCAGGTGTTTGTTGGTTGTTTAAGATGACCATACATAAAATATTCAATCTCTATGTACATCTAATTTTTATTTGTAAAAATGGGCATAAAATACCTCGTTCATGAGGTTCTTGTTAGTGGTAAGTAGTAAAAGGTTTTTTAAACTTAACACACTGAAACCAATGTAGTAGGTGCCAACTTGCAATATAACATAGCAGTTACATGGCGAAAGGTTCGAGATCATGCTGTGCAACTTCAGTGCCTTCTTGCAGTTGACTTAGCAAGAATGACTTCTTCTAAAATCATTTCGTGTAGTAGCTTGCCTTTGACCCTTAATTTCTAGGAATATATTTCAGAGATAAAATGAGGACAGGACCATTGTCTCTATTAAGAGTGCTGTGTGCTGCAATACTATTGAAGAATTCAGAAAAAACAGCCTAAATATTTCTAAAGACATCTGTCTATCATTAGTCTATCTGCCCATTCAGCCATCCAAACTGAACTTTAGTGCTGGTATATAAACTACTGTTAACGTATCATGGACGACACTGGGAGACTGATAGGCCAAGACTATGGATATTTTGAAACAAATTAGAAAGTACTATGGAACTTTATTGGAATATGTGCTACAGGTCTTAAAAAATTGTAGCCTATTTACTTTGCCCAAAAAGTTTACATAGGGATTATATTTTAGACTTAAAGTTTATACAGACACTTGAAAAGAGAGAAATAAAAGGCTATATGCAAAGTCTTAAATGTAAGAAAGGACATTTTTGGCTTAGAAAAAGGAGACAAGACAAGGATGCTAAGTTTGCAAGTATATCAGAAGACCAGTGCAGAGACATGGGGAGATTCCATTCTAGGTAGGTCTTAGTAGAATGCGTAAAAGAGCTGGAATTTATCAGGAACTCAGTTCTTTGTCAAAAGCTGATGATCGGTCAGGCCTGATACTGGACAACTTTAATCTCAGCACTCAGAGACAGAGGCAAGCCAATCTCTGAGTTTCAGTCCAGCCTGGTCTGCATAGTGAGTCCCACAATATTAAGGACTATGTAGAAAGACCCTGTTTCAAACAAAAGCAGTTGCAACAACAACAAAACAAACCAACCAAAAACAAAACCAAACCAAAAGCAAACCAAACCAAACCAAACCAAAAACAAAAACAAGAAAAGAAAGGCAGTGATGGCCTCAAGTTAGTGTTTTAGAAAGAGTGCTTAGTGATGTTGGTAGATAAAGGATAAAAGAAAGTAAGAAAGAAAGAGAGAGAGAGAGAGAGAGAGAGAGAGAGAGAGAGAGAGAGAGAGAGAGAAAGAAAAAAGAAAGAAAGAATGAATGAAAGAAAGAAAGAAAGAAAGAAAAAGAAAGAGAACATCAGGAACCTCAAACAGTTGCTTCTTCTAAAAATCCATGTTCCTGTCATGAAAGTTTTGCTCAGGAAAATGTAGTGCTTTGTCTCATTTATGTCACTAGAATTTTCCCAGCCAAACTCTACCCCAAAAAAACATGGTAGGAAGAAGAACTCTGTGACTCATGAGGTATTTCTCTACAACACTGGCCTAATTAATTAATTGTTCTCTGATATTTAATTAAGCAGTTATGTTTATCTTTGCAAAGGATGTGGAACAACCAATTATAATTTTCATTGTGACCTTTCAAATTTAATTAAGCATTAAATGCCACAGAGTTGCCTATATTTAGATCTGGGAGAACCATGATATCTAGTCTATATTCTCATCACATGGTTCTGACGAAAAGTCAAGTGAGGTATATTCCATACCAGGATTAGTCAGTAAAATGTGCAATAATGGTGCTGTTCTACAAGGTCATAGTACTAGTAACATGTTGAGAATTTTGAAATATACTTAATATACCTAATGAAATTGAAGGGCTTATTTTTGACATTTACAAGTTATACTTACTAATAATTAACCTCAATTTAAATCAAGATGTAAAGTTTTCAGCTATTTCTCCAGCATCATGCATTCCTGCCTGCCTCCAGGCTTCCCGCCATGATGATGATGTATTCTCTCTGAATCCATAAGCAAGTGTCTAGTTAAGGGTTTTCTTTCGTAAGAGTCTGGTGTTTCCTCACAACAAAGTAACCCTACCGAAGACAATGTTCATACAAAATTCAAGTGTAAGGAAGCCAAGAAATCAGACAACTGCTTGCTTGGAATATGGCAATTTAGACACACCGTCATTTGCCTTTTGTTTCCTTTTTAACATAGTTAGGTTTTGTGATAGGCAGCCTCAAAATGATTTTGTGACTGGCACCTCTTTGAGTTGAACCACTCCTATGCTTTCTTCCCCATTATAGCACACTTGTTCTGTGTGAATGTGTCAAGAAAGATTTGTAGTCACTTGTATATACATAGAACTTGAGCTTCTGTTCTTCCATCATGGCTTCTCTTATCCTTTTGGCCTTTTGGAAAGGACCTTGCACTGAAGAATTGAGATTTTTAGTCAATAACCATAAAAATGGAGGAAACTAGAATTTAGCCACGTGAATCATTCTTCTTCGATTCTGTTAGCCCCATGCCAGGGTTCAAAGTTTACAAAGTCTCTTGACATTTTATGAGACCCTTGGACGACTTAGCTCTGCTCCTTCCAGATTCCTGAGTTTCTGAACTGATTCAATGAGAGCACTGACTGTATAGTTGAGATTGTGGTTATTTGTTAGGTAGTAGTAAAAAGATAATTCATAAATACCCTCATAATAGTAAATCATCAGCCTTCCAAACATTTCCAAAACTTTAAGCCTCCCTAAATTCCCAAATATTTGCTATTGTTATATATCTCACTTCCTCTGTGAAATATTTAACACAGATTTTCATTCATTAACAGCTAAGAACTGAAAAACAGCATTAATGTGACTTATCAGAGGTCAATTACCTTTTTATAACATAGATAGAAGCACATAACTTAACACTCAGAAACTATTGCATTTGCAGTTTGCCCAAACATCATATCTAGATATTATCTAATTACTTTTATTACTTTACTACCAGATACAAATTTCTTTAATCTGTATACATAACACTCCGTTTTCCCATTCCCTCATATTATCCTTAAGAATGTTTAATATAGTTATTTAAATTCTCCTTTCCCTTTCCTCCCTCCAGGCCCACCCACAATACCCTTCCTTGGTCTCTTTCAAATTCATGGCATCTTTTTCATTAATTTTATTGCATACCACATATATGTGCATGCATATTTTATGTATTAATAAATACATATATAGAACATACTTGGTTAGAATCATTTTAACTTGTCTGAATGTGTTCAGTGCTGACTATGGAGTAGTACGTAACCAGTTGGTGTGCTTTGCCCTGGGGAAGGCTATCTCTACCATTCTCAGCATTTCTCAATATGGCAGCTTTGCTGGGTTTAGCCTCAGGTATAGATTTGATGATGTTCATCAGCTCATAAAAATCCTTCTGGATTACTTAATTAACTGTGAATTATTGATATCTCTTATCCCTTTAGCAAATAATGCTGAACTGATCTTTTTAATTCCAAATTCTTGTGGTAGTATCTACTTTACTGTCTCAAATCCGGTCTTACATACATATTTTCACACAAAGAAAATATCGCTGTCTTGTGTTATTGCTTTGTGAGGAAATATACATATTTATATCCACCTCAAGGTCAAGGTTATGAAGAATACACATAGGGGAGTCAGTCAAGGCCGGGTTACACTCTCACCATTCTCAAATAAACTTGGAAAGGCATCCCTAGCCCAACATTTAAAGATATTGATATGACTCTCAACATATTCCTGTTGTTATAACAAAAAGTCAGTTTCAAGGTATCGTTTGTCAATGTTTAAAATCGGGGGCATTAAGAAAACACCTGTCTATCCCTTCCTCCCATCATTTTGTAACTTCTGCCTCATCATGGAAATTTCCATTAAAGCAAATCTCCTTCTCCTTTAGTACCAAACCTTACCTTCCTTCTAAATCTGTATATGCATCTGGAAAATTGTTCTAGAATTAATTCCTAGATTCCACTCCAGCCAGGGCAGCAGGTAAGAAGACTGCGGTTCTTTACTTATCCTTTTGTACCTCCAATTCCAGTCCCCAAGTCTCATCCCCAGAGGTTTAACAGTCTACATGCTTGGCCTCCTCCTCCTCTCTGCTCCCATCTCCAGCTGACCATATCGATCAGTTCCCTTAATTTTCCTCTCCACTCATTCTGTTATCCCAGCCACCAACTCCAGCAGGTGTTCTCTGGGAACTGGCCAGCTAAGGCTGCCTGAGAAGCAATTAGGCCAGTGAAGCAGGTAGGCAGGTTTTGGATTTTCACTCCCTCTTTTATCCTCTATATCTAATTTCTCATTCTTACCCCCAACTCTGTAGCAGGGTATACCTGTTATGTCCTCTCCTGACTCACTCTCTGCACCAAATCTGAGGGAGTTAAGAAGATGCTAGTGAAACATCCTGCTTTCCTGTCTAATGTGGATCCTCAAACCCTCGACTTCTTAGTCCATCTCCATTCTTAGCTCCCGATACCTAGAAATGTAGTTTACCTGGAAGCCTCAGTGGGCACATTTACCAGCATCCTAGAATAATTTCCTGACCGGCAACACACAGCCACAACATTCTTCTAACAACAGAGAGGTAGACAGAAATGAAGGAACAATATATCCACCCAACAGAGGCAAGGCCAGACATCAGTACCTAGAATTACAACCTTCCCAGATCAGGATGTTTAGGTATCAGCGTAAAGACAGTGGCTAACAGATAGGACAATTAAAGCCCAGCAACCCATTGCAGCATAGCTGAAGCACAATGCAAAGACCTTGAAATAGCCTTATGAATGCGATAAAGAGGAAATTAAAAAAACCCTTAAAGGATCTATGAAACACAGACACACAGTGGAAAGAAATGAAGAAAACAGTTCAAGTCCTGAAAGTGGAAAAGTATCAATAATGAAAATCTAAACTGAGGGAAATCTGGAAGCGAAAATTTTAGTAACATAAACTGGAACCTCAGAGACAAGTTTCACCAAGAGAATGAAAGAGATGAAAAAGAGAACCTCAGGCACTGAGGATCCAATAGAAAAAAAAATAATAGCCTGGTCAATGAAAATGTTAAATCTAAAAATTTCTGACACAAAACATCCATGAAATCTGGGACACTATGAAAAGATCAAAATTTAAAAGTAATAGGAAGAGAGGAGAGAGAAGAAACACAGGTCAAATGCACAGAAAACATTTTAACAAAATTATATAAGAAAATTTCTTCTAATCTGAAGAAAGATAAGTCTTTCAAGGTACAAGTAGCATACATAACACCAAATAGACAGAACCAGAAAAGAAATTCCCCTTAACACATAATAATCTAAACTGGTGTGGGAGGTCCTTCTATGTGTTGCTCTTATTGGTTAATGAATAAAGAAACTGACTTGGACTGTTGATAGGGAAGAACTTAGGTAGGTAGGGAAGACAGAACTGAATGCTAGGAGAAAGAAGGGAGAAGTCAGGAAGATGCCATGGACCCTCCTCTGGAGATAGTCATGCTGAAAGTTTCCTGGTAGGTCATGACCACGTGGTGATACACAGATTAATAGAAATGGTTTAATTAATATGTAAGAGTTATCCAATAAGAAGTTAGAGCTAATGGGCCCAGCAGTGATTTAATGAGAACATTTTCTATGTGATTAGGTAGAGAGCTTGGGACTGGGGTGGTGCAGATAGATCTATATATGATTGGAGAATAGAATATGCAGTTATGAATGGATGCAGGAACTGCAACACGAGGGGGAGGCTCAAGTGAAGAGTGGGAGGGAAGAGAGGGAAAGAGGAGGCTATAAAGGAAGCAACAGCTTAAATTAAAGTATGTATACTATAGTAGATTTATATATCATATATAGTAGATATATACATAGCATATCATCTATCTATGTATCTATCTATCTATGTATCTATCTATGTATCTATCTATCTATGTATCTATCTATGTATCTATCATCTATCTATCTATCTATCATCTATCTATCTATCTATCTATCTATCTATCTATCTATCTATCTATCTATCATCTATCTATCTATCTAAACCTGCATTTGTCCAGGCTGAAGTTTCAATACACACTTGGCAGATACAACCTTCTGGAGCAATTCTGGAAAGATTATTTAGTCACTAACATTCTTAATCAGTATAAAAAACAATGGTCTATAATGTGTGTGTGAGGGGGGGAAGCAATCAAACTCTATTCCGTTAACCAAACCTCACTCTAACAAACCTTGACTTAGTTATCAGATTTGGCTAATAGAAGAGACTTGGTGAATACTCAAATAACACACAGTGTGAATATACCTTGTAGGTCCTAATCTCCTGTAACAAGAATGAAAATAAGGAAAGAGAATGAGAATATTGTACACTCTCTAAATAATACCACAAGCAGATATAAGCTGTGGGCAAGACTTGGGTCCCTGCCAACTAGGTGAAAAGTCTCTGCCAGGCTAGCTTCTCCCAGAGTCTAAATGTATGAGTCTTGTTTGTGGAAGCCAGTTGGCAGTCCATCATCCTTGGCACATCTCGCTGTTGCTGCAATAATGTGATAATAATTTAACAGCACCATATATTAGAGAGATATAGTGCCCATTTGCTACTGAAAGTTTTATAAGAGGTACTTTTCTTCTGTTATAGAGGGATATGTAACAATATTAAGAAAAATTACCCAAGACAGAATAGAAAAATGAGTATGGCTTTTAAAGAAAGGTTTCAGGGTCTCCTGTTATTTCCTTTTTAATATTGCTTGTAGGAGGCAGATGGAGTATGAAAGAAGAATCACATATTTTTTGTCTCATGAGATACAAATTGAAAGATGACTTTGGTTCCCATCATTCCCGTGTCCTAAAGCATAATTGCCCGGTAATTGTTGTTTGCAGTCAACTATCAAGTTCTATATGTAGAAAGAAGCATGCCTTAGAAAACAAGAAAGACAGTGTTCCATTTTACAGGTAGTTTATAGACAGAATGGTAGGATGGAAAGATAAGTCAGGAGCTGGAGACATGGCTCAGTGGGTTCAAGTGCGTTTCTTTTGCACAGGACCTGAGTTTGATTCCCAGCTTCCATACAGGGGCTTATGACCCTTTCATAATTCCAGTCCCACAGCACCAAATGCTCTCCTTTGGCCTCTGAGTATAGGAGTAGTGCATGGCATGTGGTGCAGATGGGTAAACACATTCATGAACATCACTAACGTTTTTCCTAGCCATGACATAGAGTGCTCAACAGAAATATATTGTGGCTTCTTACAGTCAATAAAAAAAGAACTAACCTCAGTTAGCATTTGGGGATAAGCTAATAAATTTGTGACAATACCTCACATTTATAAGTCTGCTACTTAGGCATAACTATGCTCCAATTTTATATATGGTGTACATCATATCTGTTGTGGATATCCACGGGATCCCAAACTATATACTTTTCTAAAACTCTATATACCATCAGGCAACTGCTCCACTCTTAGCTATGTCTGGGAAATGGAACTGTGCCCTTATTAGAAGCCTTCGGGATTTTATTCCCTGGGTATTGAATATGGATCTCATTACCCTTCATTTAGGGTGAGTGTAGTATATTGAGGAAATGATCAAAAGTTTGCTGAGTAGAGAGACAGCAACGCCATGGAAGGCTCTGTAGCCCAACCTGAGAGCTTTAGATTTTAACTTAGAACAGTGGGAAGCTGCTGTAAACTATCACGCTAGACAGCGCCATAACCTGGTGTTCATGTGTAGTAATAAGCTCTTGATACCAATATTGTTCTGAGGCACACAGAGCTGCCAGAGATTAAGAGGCTTGTCTTTGTATGTTATAGGATTCTCTTACGAAAGCAAAATTTCTATGAGGGATTGAAAATTTCCTCTGGCAGTGTGTCCTCAGGTCATTTGGTTCCCTCAGAATCTCTCAAAGCTGATGTATGAGACCTCTTTTCCCCTGGGAGTCAACTGTAAGAGCACAACAAGCTGAGAAGTCCTAATACAGTCATCAGCCCTCCAACAACTTTCCAAGCATAATGAAAATATTTTTGAATTACAAATAAAAGAGGAAGCAGATAAATCTAATTTATTTTTCAAAGCTGACAAAATTGCAAGTTAAACAAAACAGTTCAATGTTAAAATGTGAATACATCTAAATAATTTCTTAGAGAAGTATATAGGTAAAATAAAACAATAAGTTTCTAAAATCGACAAAATGTATTTGATAATAAGTGCTCTTTGAAGAAAATGTTTATAACTTTAAAAATGTTATAAATTTAAGAGATTACTGATGAATTAAATTTGTAAATCAAATCAATGCTTTGAAATATATATGGTTTTCATTTGTGTGAATGTAAATTTAAATGAGATACCTCTTTTCTAAAAGTAAATGACAATTGTACAAAATTCTTTATTCATATAAGCATGTTTCTTTTCCATTGCTTGCAATAATTTACAATATTTTGCAGAAATTCTACCATTTTAAATCTTTGGAAAACATAGCAGTACCTGTACTGAGATTGTACTGTGAAATCACCCCAGACATACTTTCTGCCCTTTTATTGACTTTTTCGGCTTGTTTAATCTAACTCTGTACCTAGTTGCCCACTCTTTGATCCAAGGTATCCCATGGCTGTCAAGTGGCAGCGCTGTTTTGCCTCAACTCAGACTGTCTGGAGCCTTGTTCCATCAAGCTGCAGCTTTGCACCTAACACCTTAATGATCTCACACAGAGATGGAGAGAAATGGAGACCTGGAGTGGGAATAATTAAAGACGGACACACAAATGCACTTGGTGCCAGATTTTCTTACTGCAAACAACTGAAATCAAGGCAAACATTTTATTGCCTCTGATTACCCAGCTAGCTCCTGAGGGTATTTAAGGCAACTGTGAGAAGACAATAATGATAAAACTTAGCTCTCAAAGCGAATAAACAATGCATAAGGAAATTATATAGGATTAGTTGCTATCACTCTCCTGTGAGGTCTAGTAATTGTGCAGGCTGGAGCAAGACTTTTATTTTCTTCCCTCTCTTCACCAAGTCGCAGGCATCATTTAAATACTTCATGTATGAAGGCTTTCGGAATGTCAAGCGGCATGTGTGGAGTTGGCTATTGCAAGATTTTGATTTAGAATTCTGAAAAATCCAAAGTCTGAGTTTTATTGGAAGGGAAATGTTCTTGACTAGACAATAGAAATTGTGGATATGACTGATCATGTTACCGAGAGGGCTGCGAGCAACCAACGTAACCATGTGGCCCTGTGCAACAAAGAGTAACATAATTTATGAAATTTAATAAACAAATATATTTACATCTCACTTTTATGATTGCCAATCGTATAAAAATCAGGTAGAAATGACAAATGATTTCTATTATGACTGTCATTGTAAGTACATAGCTCAACTCAAAAACCTTTACTCACAAGCTATTTTATGAACCACAGAACTGAAACTTTTTGGTAGTTCAAAAGATATTTTTCACTGCTGTGCTAATAATTCTTGTAAAATAGCCATTCACTTCTAAGTCTCAAATGTCTATCAGGCAGGTGTTTATTTGCTTAACAAGTTGTTAGTTAAAGGAAATATTAACTATAATAAAAATACTTTATTGACTAATTTTAGCAATAATAATAAGAAAGTAAAATATCTTTGCCACACTATGGAATTGAGAAAAAGTCAGACAAAATGCTCAAATTTACAGAGATAGTTCTCAGTGATAAGAAATTTGCTCTGTGCAAATAAACACAGCAAGTTGCTAAGTCCTGTTGAGTTTGTATTGAATTGATATATTCTGCTTATAGCAGGATTCTTCTAATTAATTCATATCGTATTTATTGAATAAAGTATGATATATATGAAAATATTCTTGTCCTCAGCATCTAAAATGCATAGTTGGACTTCACAAAAAAAACTAAACATTCTGACAGATCTCCACTATAGAAATAACAGGTGTGGACTATGAACATGTCAATGAGAGAAAATTCATGAATGTTATTAGTCCATGAGAAAAGTATTTAGATATTTGATAAACAGCAGATTGTATACTTACTCATTTATTGTGTGTGTTTGATGGGAGAGGAACCGACGCGTGGTGTGGTGTACATGCAGGTGTCAGAGGATAATTTATGGGGATGGCTTCTCTTCCTCTTACCGTGTGCATCTCAAGGATTAAACTCAGATTGTCAGCTTAGCAGCTGGTACCTTTCCCTACTGAGTCATCTCCCTCGTCCTATATATTTATTTAACATTAGAATATCTCATGAGTATTTTAATAGAGAATGTTTTCACAAGTAAATTGTGACTTCACTTTGCCTTCAAATTAGTTCATTAAATCATAACTATAAGCATCACTTAAGTTGACTCACTGAGAGATTGGTTGATACTTAAAGATGATGATGGTAGAATATGATATCACTTGGATAATCATTCCCTCCTTTTAAAAATTAACTCCCAGGTACTAATTGCCTCTCACTAAACTAGAAATTTTATTTCTCAATTCCTGCCTGTGACTATCATGTAAATGCCATCATTCCAGGTTTTCATACATCTGCTGGTTCTGGGCCCTTTTTAAATTTACTCTTCTTTATAGACCTTTTGATTTTATGTTCTTTACGTATAGAACTTGTTTATGATTGGCAGTTAGCATGCCTTTTGTTCTGTTTATTTCTTACCCTTTCATCTAGATAATGAGAGATGGAATTGAACTTAGTAATTCTAAGGTTATTTGATAATCCCATTTTGAAACTGTCAGTGCTTCTCACATGCATCTTTTCTTTGAATGGATGAACAGTATAATATGATTTGAAGAGAGTTCAGAAGCTGTATGTACCTTGGCCTCTCTAGTCAACTCTGCGTCTCTAGGACTCCTATTAATGACATTGCCAAAGGAAAAAAAAGAGTGTGAAGTGGGGAGAGGTGTGTGTTCATTCGAGGTGCTCATTCACAAGATATTTTGTTTACAAGTATGGGATTGTCAAATAATAAACAAGAGATATTCTATAAAAATGAAAATCTGTGAAATTCATTAATCTCCGATTGAAAAATTTTTTAATACTATTGAATTTTATTAGATACATGAAAATAGTCTTAACATATAATTTTAATAGTTACTTACTTTGTTTTCATTTTATTGAAAATAGATTCTTTTTTCCCATACAATATATCCTAATTATAGTTTCTCTCCCTCCCTGCCTTTCCAGATCCACACCCTTTCTGTGTCTCATTAGAAAAGAACAGGATTTCAAGACAGAACAACCAAACATGACAAAATAAAATATAATAGATGAAGTAAAAACTATCATATCAAAGTCGGACATGGTAACCCAATAGGAGGAAACAAGTTCCAAGAGCAGACAAAAGAGTCAGAGACACACTTGTTCGTTCTCATAGTCTGGAGACCCATAAAAATGCTAGGCTAATAGCCATAATATATATATAGAGAACCCGGTAGAGACCCTTATGGGTCCTGTGCCTGTTGCTTCAGTCCCTGTAGGGTCATTACGTGCTTTGGTTAGTTGATTCATCTGTCCTTGTTCTCCTGGTATTTTTCAACTGCTCTGGATCTTATATGCTTTCTGCCTTCTCTTTTGTGGGGTTCCCTGAAATTAGAGGAAAGGGATTTCACGAAGACTTTCCATCTAGACTCTCTGTGAAACAATGCCTGGCTGTGGTTCTCTGCATCTGTTCCCATCTGCTGTAGGAGGAAGCCTCTCTAATGATGGCCTGATAAGACACTGGTTTATGAGTATAGTAGAATATCATTAGAAAACATTTTCTTGATATTTTTTAGACCATTAGTATTTTGCTTTACCTGAGGTCTCTGGGCTATCCAGTTTCTAGTTCTTGGTTACCTTAGCAGTTTCTGACATGGCTTCCTTCTTTTGGTGTGGGTCTGAAGTCAAATCAAACATCCATTGGCTACTCCCTCATGCTTTTTGTTACTATTACCCTAGCATGGGATAGATTGTAGGTGGTACTAGGTTTTGACGCTGGCTTGGTTTTCACATATCCTCACCGAAGAGACTAGAACACAGGACTGAGGGCTCCTTGTAGACACCAGCTCCACTCTCCATGTTCAATGAGTCCTGTGGGTGGTAATCCCTGTTGTCAGTTTGCAGAGAGCAACACTTGTCTCGGAATAGTCTGGATTGTTTGCTGTTCATGCATTTCCACTGGGTCCACTTCTGACCAACACTCAATCAAAATTCAGTCCAGTTCAGCCACTGGAAGTTTCACCTGGTAACACGAAATGGCCTTTTGAGACTCTTTGTCTAGTTGCTAGGAGTCCTTATTAGGTCCTCCTTCATAAATTCCAGGAAGTTTACACATGCCCTCACAAGACTTTGCAGTTTCTGCAGTCTCTTCCTGCACTCTCTACCTCCACCTCATCCCTCTGCCAGATGATCCCCTCCACTTTCATGTCTTTACCTGTCCCCAGTCTGCCTTTAAAGTCCATTTTATCCACACAGAAATCCTCTCCTTTTTACCTAACTAATGTGGATTTATGGATTGTAGCTTGATTATCATTTACTTAACATCTAATAACCACTTCGAAGTGAATAATACTGTATTTATTTTTCTAGATTGGGTTTGCCTCACTCAGGATGATGTTTTCTAGTTCCATCCATTTACCTGCAAATTTTCACACTGTGTAAATGTACCACATCTTCTTTATCAATTCTTCAGTTGAGAGACATCTAGGTTGTTTCCAGTTTTGGATCATTATTAATAAAGCCTCAGTAAACATGGTTGAAACAAGTTTCTTGGTGGTAGGATAGAGTGTCCTTTGGGTATATGCCCAAGAGTGATGTAGTTAGATATCGAGGTAGATCTATTCTCCACTTGAGGAACCACTTTTCTGATTTCCATAGTGTCTGTCTGTCTCACTACCAATGGAAGAATGTTCTCTTTGCTCCATATCCTCACCCTCATGAGCTGTCGCTTTTGTTGTTGATATTAGGCATTCTGACATATCTGAGATAGAACCTCAAACTGTTTTTGATTTGAATTTCCCTATTGGGCAAGGATGCTGAAAATTTCTTTAAGTGTTTCTCGGCCATTTAACTTTCTTCTATCGAGAATTCTCTCTTCAGATCTGTACCCCATTTTTAAATTGATTATTGTTTTGGATAACCAGTTTCTTGAATACTTTATATATTTTTGTTATTAGCCCTCTATTTGAGGTGGAGTGTTGTGGCATATTTATACATTGTGAGGAGATATATTACTGTGATTGGTTTAATAAAGAGCTGAACAGCCAATAGCTAGGCAGGAAGTGAAGGTGTGACTTCTGGGCAGAGAGAGGAAGGAGGAGGTGAATGCAGAAGTGTATGAGACATAGAGGGAGTCAAACATACAGAACGAAGAAGTTTCTATCTCACAGCATGGTTGCATTGTTTACTATGGTCTTTATGTTTTTTTTTTTATCATCCATTAGAGACAAACAGACAGCATTTTTCAGTCACCTTTTATGTGACTATTCACTTTGCTTCCCTTACTAGAACTGTCGATTCAGGGACTCTACATTATTTCTTCAAGTTCACAGTCTATGGTAGAGAACATTGCTTTAACGCATATTGAATAAAAGGAGGTTTATTAAAGGTGTCATTTCCACCACTCTATGTCATATAACTGCATCATAGGACTTTGAGAAGATATTTCTATTCCTCTGGATTTTATATGCCTCTCCATGCAAAACTGTCACATTAATCATTTCAGTTTCATTTAGAGGTTTTTTTTTTTTTTGTGTTACATGTACTGCTACTTCAGTTAAGGGAAAAAAGGGAGAGATGTTGTTTAGAGACTCTTGCCATTTGGAGAGCACTATTTGGTGATGTGTGGCATATGTTTCCTGCTAAGTGACAGGAGAATTACAGACTGGCTTGTCAAATAAGACTCACATATTAGCCCCGAAGTTGAAGTGTGGCGTAATCCTTCCCCTCTCAGGCTGGCATATGCTCCGTGTTTATCCTGTTGTTTTCTGCCGTCCTTGCCCATTTGCTTCTAATACAGACACACACACACACACACACACACACACACACACACACACACACACACTTTGATGCCTTGAGATAACAGAAAAAAAGAGAATGCTAGTTACATTGTGTATCATTCCCAATTTCTTTCCAAAGCTCCTCTTGAATCCTACTGTGTTCTGATAACACGATCATTTTTACATAGACACAACAATATTATTATGATACCTGAAAAATTCTGCTTGAAAGATTTAGAGAAAACAAAGACAAACCGCAGCAATTACCCAGAAAATGGAAAAGAAATAGTTGCTTGGAATCACACTTAATTATTATTTACTGAGCAATACGTACAAGACAGACAATTGTCTTTCGCATTCAATTTTAACACACTTCAATATGTCAATATTTCCAAAGGAATAATTTCAAAGGGTAAACTCAAGTATAATTTTGTTTCTTAAAACATGTTTCCTTGTTTACCACAAAATTCAAACCATTTAGAATTAAATACAAGGCTTATTACTGCTTTTATATCATTCTTCTACCATTCAAAGGCTCAATCTTTATGCACACTTGATAGATCCCCCTTATAATTTATGTACACAGTCCTTCTCAGTTTGTATCATGTATTGCCTGGCAATATTCCTTGTGAGGTATGAGCAAATGTCTGTCACTCCAGATAGGAAACTGATAACAGATCAATGTATGCACACCACCAAAGTCCAACTTGGTGGTTTTATTGGGATTATTTTACAAGAGTAGAAATGACTTAAAGACAACCAAAAGCCACCTCAGTACAGGTGATGGTTTATGAGAGCTAAAATTCTTGAGCAAACTGTACCACTTGCAGACATCCCAACAGGTTAGAAGAGTGTCCTTTCTGGGCTGTTCATCTGGCCACTGTTTTTTCCAGGCAATTTGGTTGGTCTTTGTCTTTTAATTTGCTCCACTGGTCTGAATATCTTCTAGCCAGTTCTACTTCTCTGGGAGGTCTCACAGCAATTTTACTTGTTGGATGAATTTGGGAGGATAAAGACCTAGTAAACCTAGTTCATTTTATAGATTTCCCGAAGCTACTGAGTTGTTTACTTCTTGAGTCTTAAGAAGCATCTCTGTAAGATGGAACATTTCACCTGCCTTTAGTGTATCCCGTGTCTTAAAGAGTTAAGGTTCAGTGTGAAAGAAAATGGCTGCAGAACACAGTGTTGCCTGTGAATGCCCCTGTTGTTGGTATCCTATTAGGGATAGAATTTCCTCTTCCTTCTTCTCATTTCTTTTCTTGATTCTTTGAGATTGAGTTTAAATAACACAACCTTGAAAATTCTTTCCTTGTCTATTGGGATATTGCAGAAGTCTGTGGTTGGTACTCTGTCCTCATGTATGTTCTTTAGGGAAAACAGTGAGCTCTGGACAGTTTCCTTTTTATCAGGTCATTCATGAGAATAACCTTAGGCAAGTGGTCCTAGTTGTACAACAAGGCAGCTGAGCAAATCATGCTGAACAATCTAGTAATAAAAATTTCTCCTTAGCCTCTGCTTCAATTCCTGACTTTGGGTTCTTGCCTTGAGTTCCTGCCCTGACTTCCTCCATGATGGACCATAATGTGGGAGGCAAAATAAACCTCTCACCCTCTAAATTTCTGTTGTTCATGAGTTTAGAATGGAAAAAACAAAACCTAGCTAAAACAGAAAACAAAAGCCAGTGATAGTATATGCCCCCTTACTATACAAGGTGGAGATTTATTGTGGGGTCACCTGACATCAACCACTGAACTTTACATACACTCCCACATATGGGCACATGCACATATACACGTGTATGCTCAAACACCTGTGAACACAAACACACATATACATTCTACACACATACACATTAAAATAATCTGTATTTATGATTATGAAAAAGACATTGAAAATAGAAAATTGGAGCCATTTATGCAACCAAATAAATAACTAACTAATATGAACAACGTTATTAATACATGAAGTAGAGCAGATCATTTCCAAAGGACAGGATTTGCAAATAATAAATTGCATAAAGCTGAGTGTGTGAGAGAAGGAAAATTCTGAAACTGTGAAGTTCAAAAAAGAAAAAAAAAGGTCACTGAAAATTTAAGTCTCAATAAACAGTTTTACATGCAATTTCTGCAAACATTTTCATTTGCTATAAAACAGCAAAGAGCTAGGGGAGACTAAGCCAGGGATATGCGGGGAGAAAGCAAAACAGTCTTAAATAAATACAGGCTTAAAAATGAAATTGCCTCCTATATTGAAATATGGTTATCTCATGATATGTTAAAAAGCAATAAATTTTTCTGACAAACAGTAATTTTGTTGAAGGTTAAAACAAATTCTCACTTTATCCTAAAGAGGCATGATATCAGACTTTAAAGATGGTTAGTTGTGCACAGATATTGATCATCAGTCACGTGACTGGCTGAGCTAGGTCACCTAAGACTTCATAGCTGTGCTGAGGGACATCTCAGAAGTGGACATCTGTTAAAGTAAAGATGTCTGAAGAGAAACAGAACTTAAAAAGTGGTCAGTGGAAAGCTAATGAAATTTTCATTATAAATATAAAGTGAAGGATTTGAAGGGACCTTGCAACATGGCACGACATAGTTGAAAAATCCTGACTTGTATTACAGCTTCACCGCATGCTCAGAAAGCCCAAAGCAGCATTTTTGCTAGGGTCAAATATCAGTGATCTCGGCCTGGCGGTGGTGGCGCACGCCTTTAATCCCAGCACTCGGGAGGCAGAGGCAGGCGGATCTCTGTGAGTTCGAGACCAGCTTGGTCTACAGAGCTAGTTCCAGGACAGGCTCCAAAGCCACAAAGAAACCCTGTCTCGAAAAACAAAAACAAAAAAACAAAAAATATCAGTGATCTCAAATACAATGCAAAATAAGTTTGTGCATTTACTCTTCGAGAAAATATGAGCACATGTGTATCACATAAGTGTATATCATATGTGATAGGACCAGAAGCCTAAGTAAATACAAAATTTTCTTATAGAAATTATAATGGATCATAAAGAATTATTTGAAAGCGTGAATTGAACTTTTATTGAGTAGCCAGAATGCAAGAGTTTTTATTTCTTTTCTTTTCTTTTTTTTTTGAGAGAGAGATTTATAGATGTGTATAGTATTTTATCATTCCTCCCACTGCCTCCCCCACCACCAGTTCCTATCAGGTGTACACCCTCTCTCTCAAATTCATGGGCTCTCTCTAAATTGTAATTGTTGCATATAAGCCCTATATGTGTATACATATATATGTATATATATCAGATATATTTATCTATCTCTATATATACACATATATGGATAAATATATCTGATATGTATTTCTTAGTTCAATTAATATTGTTTGTATTTTCATGTATTTAGGGTCTACCACTTGATATTGCATAGCCTATCAGATGTTCATCCCTAGATAAAAAAAAATTCCTCTCTAAATAGGCATGCATTGTGCTGTGGTGTCTTCTGAAATTTCCTGGATTTCCCACTGGCACACCAATGATGTAGTCCTGCAGGTCATAGGAGGGAAATTACATTATTGTAAATCTAGCCAATAAGCTTGACTAGAGAGGTTGAGGAACCTAAAAGAGAACCCTTTTACAACTGTACAGGTCAGTATCGCTCTTGACTATCATCATAGATACATCTTTTCAACACTGAAGACTGTTACAGGGAGCCTAAACTGGTCAAAATGCAAAGAATACGTCATTATTGGGTTCTCAACCTCAGTTGATTCATCTAGAACACAAGCCCTGAACATAAGCCTCAAGGAACATCATGAACGAGGGAGGCAGAGAGATTGTACGAGACAGAACCAGGGAATCTGCTGCAAGTTATGGTTTTCTAGACTACACAGGGAAGCTGCACCATAAATCTCAACAACACATGCCTGAACAAAGCCTTCACAACAATATCACTGTGAGACTTTGTTTTTGAAAATAAGGTACAAATGAGGTTATTTCAAGTCTCCTGTCTTTATCAGAATGTGATTTAGTCAAAACAATATAAACAAGTAAGCAGCTCTAATATGTTTTTGTTAGAAGAGAACACGAAACATTTATTTATGTCACATTATTTTATATAGAAAAATCTTAGGAAAAAATAATAAAATAGTATGTTATCTTAGGGTTTCTATTCCTTCAGCGGAACACCATTACCAAAAAAGCTAGTAGGGGAGGAAGGAGTTTATTTGGCTTAACTTCCACATTGCAGTTCATCACTAAAGGAAATCTGGACAGGAACTAAACAGAGCAGAATCCTAATGACATGAGTTGAAGCAGAGGCGATGGGAAGGCACTGCTTACTGGTTTGCTTCCCCTTGCTTGCTTGCTCAGTCTCCTTTCTTACAGAACCCAAACCACCAGCCCAGGGATAGCCCCACCCACCATGAACTGGGCCCTTCACCATCAATTACTAATTGAGAAAATTTCTTACAGCTGGATCTCATCAATGCATTTCCTCAATGAGGTTCCTTTTCTCTAATCTAGCTTGGGTCAAGCTGATACACAAAACAAGACAATACAACTGAAAAATATAAAGTAGAGAAAAATAAAAAGGAGCAGCGAAATCTGTACCACATTGAATATATCCAAAATTTATCGGGGACCACAGTAAAGGTCAGACATGTTTACACTGCATGATATGTTGTAGAAAAATAAGAGAAACATAGCCTCTAGATTTAGTTTCAATACAAATTGAAGATGATAAAGAGAATAGAGCAGGATTTATATTCACAACTGTATTTATTTAACCACTTGAATAAATTCAACAAAAGTAGCACCTTAAATTCCATGCAAAATGAATCACTATATCTAAACAAGAAAGACACCTGAGTGAAATACTTTGCATAGCTATAAAAATATTTCCATAGTAAATTAATAAAAATATACTTAAATTGTTTCAAGAAACATGGCTTGTATGTAACTACTTTGAATGTATGTGTGTATGTGAAGCTCCTCCCACTGTACATATGTACTCACACATACATCTCTGGATATGTACATACATCTATAAGCACATGAAAGAAATAACAGTTATGTTTCAGTGGTTAGCATGTACAATTTTTGGGGGGGTGACTTATATAACTATTACTTACATATGTAGGCAACTTATTAAGTTTTGAGTGTCTTCTACTAATTTTTATCTATAAATGTAAACTCTATTTTTAATTATTTTTATTTACTGATTTTATTGAGCTATACATTTTTCTTTACTCCCCTCCCTTCATCTCCCCTCCATTCTACCCTTTCCCATGGTTGCCATGCTCCCAATTTACCCAGGTGATCTTGTCTTTTTCTACTTCCCATGTAGATTAGACACATTTTTGTTTCTCTTAGAGTCCTCATTGTTGTCTAGGTTTTCTGGGATTGTGAATTGTGAGATGGTTGTCTTTGCTTTATGTCTAAAAGCCACTTATGAGTGAGTAAATATGATATTTGTCTTTCTGGGTCTGGGTTACCTAACTTATATGATGTTTTCTAGATTTGTCAATTTGTCTTCAAATTTCAAGATGTCATTATTTTTTTCTGCTGTGTAGTACTCCATTGAGTAAATGTACTACATTTTCCTTATCCATTCTTTAGTTGAGGGGCATTGAGGTTGTTTCCAGGTTCTGGTTAAGACAAATAATGCTGCCATGAACAGAGTTGAGCACATTTCCTTGTGGTACGAGTGAGCATCCTTTGGGTATACACCCAAAAATGATATTGCTGGTCTGGAGGAAAGTTATTTCCTAATTTTCTGAGAAATTGTCATACTGACATCCAAAGAGACTGTACCAGCTTGCATTCCCACCAGCAATGCAGAGGTGTTTTCCTTTTCCCCACAACCTCTCCAGCATAAGTTGTCATCAGTGTTTTTGATCTTGGCCATTCTGACAGGTGTAAAATGGAATCTCAATGTTGTTTTGATTTTTATTTCTCTGATGTCTAAGGATGTTGAGCATTTCCTTTAAGTGTCTTTCAGCCATTTTAGATTCCTCCGCTGAGAGTTCTCTGTTTAGGTCTGTACTCCATTTTTGTTATTGGGTAATTTGTTCTTTTGATGACCAATTTCTTGAGTTCTTTGTATATTTTGCAGATCAGCCCCTTTTCTGATGTTGGGTTGGTGAAGATATTTTCCTGTTTTGTAGGCTGCTGTTTGTCTTGTTGACAATGTCCTTTGCTTTACAGAAGCTTTTTAGAAATATCACCCTTCACAATAACCAAAAATAGCATAAAATATTTCTAAGTAACTCTAATCAAACATGTGGAAGACCTGTGTGATAAGAACTTTAAATCTTTGAAGAAAGAAACTGAAGAAGACACCAGAAAATGGAAATATCTCCCTTGCTCTTGGGAAGGTAGAATTAACATAGTAAAAATAGCAATCTTACCAAAAAAATCTACAGATTCAAAGTAATGCCCAGCAAAATTCTTCCCAGACCTTGTATGTCCACATTTTTAATAACTAGAAACCACAGATTTTTATTTTCAGTTTGAATGTACAACAAAGTAAAAAAATTATACTTGATATGTATTTCTGACATTCTGATGAATGAGATTTTCAAGGGGAAAAATAAAGAAATGATGAACCACAAATTCTATCTATGGAAAGAATCCACAGCATAACTCATAATGAATAGTCATAGGTAAAATTCAAAGCAATTTAAAAGTCCCTAAACACATAACAAGAGTAGATAGCGAGAAGGACAAGGGATGGAGAAAGACAAAATAGATGCAAAAGCAAGCCTATAATGTATAAGCTATTATATATTTACATGCTTAGGTAACAAAAGAAAGACCTAACAATAATATCAGAAATGTAACACATTAATAAGTAAAAAAATTAAAATATATGCACAGATAGTTAGATATGTATGCATATATATATACATTTAGGTTAATATTTACATGTAGAAGATAGTAATAACAAAGTAGACTATATACACTTTAAATTAAGCTATAGAAAATTTTAATGAATATTTACATTTCTAAATAATGAATAAATGCTAAAAATGTTAGTGCGAGGACACAAAGACAAAAGAACAGTTAACAGACTTGTATCAGGAAAGGAGATTAGCATGAGGTGCTCCACCGTGTGACAAAGAAATGCTTCAAGGATTTCCAGAAAAGTTTAAATATGTCAATTCTCAGACTGAAGAAACTCAACACACTGAAGGAGAATAAATGAAGAGAAATTGTTATATACCCAATTATTAACAGTGAAACTACAGAAAACTAAAACATTTAAGACAAAATGATATTATTCACAAGAGAGCTTTTGTTTTGCTAACAAATAACTTTTTAAGATTAATAGAAATTAATTTTCATGAATGATACTGATTTAAGGGCCTTAGAAAAATAACTAAAAACAATAAATAAATTTCAGTTTAGAAAAATCAAAGTAGAGATGCATGAGGACAGTATATTTTCTTATGATATTATTAATTATATTTAATGAATACCACTAGAAAAGTGTATTAAGTCTACAGCTATGCTATTGCACAAATTATTCCTAGAGAAATATTAAGAAATTAAAATAAATTATTTCATTTGTAAACTATGAAATCATTTTATTATCTAATATTTGTATTGCTTAATATTAAGATAATCCACTTGCACAAATAGATTTAAACAATATCACTTCTAAACTAAAATTTACACATAAATAAGCACATAAATTTCAAGGTTTATCTATTGTATTAAAGTTAAAGACATATTTACATAAGAAATCCAAGATTTTGTTAACTGAGGTTTTTGTCCTGCCCAATTCCCATAGTTGTTAAGTCCCAAAGAAATCACACAGAAGTCTACATTAGTTATAAACTTATTGGCCTAGTATCTCAGACTTCTTATTAACTTATATAGCTCATTATTCTTATCTATGTTAGCCTCATGGCTCGGTACCTTTTAGGCAATGCAGTCACATGTTGCTTCTTCTGTTGCTAGGTCATGACTGCAGCCTGCTCTTCCCTCTTCTCAGAACTATTGTTGCCCCACCTCTATTTTCTGTTTGGTTTTCCGCCTATACTACCTGCCTGGCTATTGGCCAATCAGTATTTTATTAAAAATAATACAAGTGAGAGGATAAAGGACCATTGTCCCACAGCAAGATTTATTAAACTTTTATAGTGATTTTCTCACTGATTGAGAGCTATGTGGAATATTTTACATGTCATGAATAATTCATATTACCGTGATGTCATTATTGCTTTGAGAACATTTTTCAAGTTGGGGCATTGTCATCTGTAATGTGAACTCTCATGTGTGTGTCAACCAGGTGCTGTACCACATGCAGAAAATGAATTCTACGGATGCTGACATTAAAGTGTATTTTTCCCCCTTAATCAATAAGACTCAAGCATGTATAACACCTGTAGTTATTGAAGAACATATCAAAATCAAAGTTTTATAAAAAAGAAAAAGTAAGTAGTGCTTTGTCATTGATTCCAACAATGACACACTCAGGGTATGATGATTCAAATTCTTCTGCGCTTTGTCAATTCGCATGAAAGTAGACGAGGGACAACGATTCCTATTCAAACAGGTATAACAACATGGACATAGAATGCAGACATACAGAGCTAAAATAATAAAGTTCAAACAACCTCTTTCTGTTTAGATAAACCCTGTTATGCCTTCAAATTTGCTAATCTTTGTCCATCTTTAAAGTCTACTTCGACATAAATCCAAAGTAGGATATTTTCTCAAATGGCATTTTAGTGCTAAATTTCAGTTTTAAAAAAATCCTATGTCTATGTCTGTAGTGTAATTTTCCCCTCCCTTGAAAGCATATGAAAATAGTTATAAATTACTTTTTTGATGTTCTTTAAAAAAATTCTAACATTTTTGTTAGTTCTGTATGGATTTTGATTGACTGAATTTTCTCTTAATTTTGGGACATATTCATCTGTGTTTTGAATGCCTGATATTGTTTTTTTTTTGCACTCCAGTGGATTTCATATATTTGTTGTGTGTGTAGATTATACATTATTTATTTATATGAGGATCTTTCCTTTAGTTTTTCACGGAGTTCAGTTTACTTTACTGGAAACTTCTAAGTATCTGAAGCTCTTGTTTTGAGATGAATTACGTGGCATAACAAAAATAATTAGTCTGGGGATACCTGTTAGATGTTTGTCCCTAAGGGGGAAGTTTCAACTGGGCTCTTAGTTTCAGAGGTGCATGTCTGTTGACGCAGTTCTCTGTCTGTGCATCATGACGGAAGGTCATGCCAATGCAACACTATCCTCCTTAGAGTGGCTTGAAAGCAGGAAAAACAAGAAACCAACCAGCAAACGACAGATCTTTGCAGGACCTGCCCTCTGTGACCTACTCCATCTGAGTAGGTTCTACTGGCTAATGATGCACTTAGCTACCAATTTACCAATGGGTCAGTTCATTGATGGAACTGAAGTCCTCATGAATCATTAAACTCTCAAAAGCCCAGCAGCTGGCAAGCAAGCCTTTATCCCATTGGCTTTAGAGAAACATTTCATGATAAAACTTTATTAAAAAGGATTTCTGTTAGTTCTCCACTCAATACACTAAGTTTTGTGAGAGAAAGTTGACAATATTTGCAACGTTGTATTGGGTATTCCTCCATATGGACAGTATATGTTTGCTTACAATTGGACATTTTTTCTTACACATATTATCAATATTATTATGAGTTTTTGGACTTCTATATTTAACTCCTCCTGTATGTGTGCATCATGTGCTAATAATGTTCTAAGGTTTGAATGGGACTTTACGTTTGCTGTCTAATATTTATATAGCAAACCATACAGGATCTCAACATTCTATGATACATATGCATAAACATATCATTCTGATTTTTCACTCTTATTGGATGCCTGCGCAGTTTTTCTAAAACAAAGGTTATGTAATTAAAATCCTCATGTTGATCTTATCTCTCTCACTTCTAGGATTCAAATGAAGAGGTCAAGATCACGTTCTAATTGATGAATGCTCTTTCATTTTCTCACCATCTTTCCTGATACCCCATTTCCCTGTCACAGACACATGGGTGTGTTTGCTCATGATTGTGAGCAATAATGATCCTTGAATTTGTAGTAGAGGTGTAAATTGTCCTGAGAGAACTTCACAGTGTGACAACGTACAGCAGCACACATATCTGTTCATGATGCACAAAGACAAACTCCATCTGTTAGCGTTAGCATAACCATAAGCTTATGATACTCCTCTGTAAATAGCTGTGGTGGTCCCTCTCTCAAAGCTGTTATTTGGAATACAGCCTGTCACTGTGGTAAAGAAGCCAGAGCTGTGATGGTGATGATGTTGATTTTTAATTTAATTCCTTGTTTGCTTGCATGTGTTTTAAAAGGTGATAAAATAAACTCAGTTATACACAGTGTTCTGTATTTGATTTCTGTGGCCACAGAAAGCTAAAACATAAAATTCTTTGTGACTGAGAAATGATACCATGAAAAAATTACCCATGTTTGGAAGAATAATAATTATGTTATGAATATTGAAAAATCTAAAGCCAGTGTCTTCAGCAAGGTGTAACAGCATGGAATCAAAAGGCTCAACAACTGGGTTTTCACACCTTTGTTTCTTTTGACTAATCCATTGAAGCAAAATATCACTAGCAGTGTCAGGTAGGGGAGATTTTTCTTCATTACTATGATAAACTAGCCAATGCTGGGTAATTGACAGAGAAAAGAGGTTAATTGATTTCAGATGTTTTTGTCCTTTTGTATTTAAAGGACATGGTGCTACTATCACTGGCTTGTGAAGCCATCACTCTTATAAGACTGCATGGAAGATGACGTTATGTTAGGAGTGGAGAGAGAGAGAGAGAGAGAGAGAGAGAGAGAGAGAGAGAGAGAGAGAGAGAGAGAGAGGGGGGGGGGGGGGGGAGAGAGCGCGCATATCAAGAGTGGACGCTGCAATAGCATGAGGTTGATTTCTTCTCACCAGCTTCTGGGGAGGAATAAAAATCAAAGGTGATATATTATAATATTTGGGGGGTGCCTATGGAGATGGCAGATCAGCAACTTCACAAGAGGAAGCGCCTTCCCATCACTGAACTTTCTGCTTGATAGTCTATTGAATAGGGGAGAGGCTTTGTCACCTCTTATAGGGTAACTCAATTTAAACTTTCTATATGTACATGTATTATATGTACATGTATAGGTATATATTTAGAAAGCTTCTATAGTAGAGGGCTTCTATACTGTATTTTAGTAGGTCTTCAGTGTTAGTTATGCCTCCATATACTGCCTCCTCTATCCTGGCCTCTTTCTTATATAAGTGTTAACATTTCTTAATCCATATTTTCCTATTCTCTCTTTTTGAAACTTGTCTTTGATTATGTATTTTTAAAACTCCCAGTAGTCCCATACTGGCTTTCAAATGCCTATAGGTACTCAAATTTTAACACAGTATTTAATGACTTACAACTAGCACCCACATATGATGGGAAAAAATTGCCTTTATCTTTCCATTCGTCTTTCTTGGTCTGATTAGATTATTTCTAGTTCTATATGATTTTTATGTAATTTATTTTTCTTAATATTTGTGTATATATACCTCATTTTTATTATTTTTATCAGTTGATGGGCATCTAGATTGATTCCATTTTCTGGGTATTGTGAATAGAGCAGCAATCTACACAGATGAGCACATATCTCTGCAGTAAGTACAGAGTCTTTTGGATATAGGCCCAAAAGTATGGTAGCAGTGTTCCTATTGGGTAGGTTTATAGTGCTAGAAGGTGCTACCATCAAACTATCATCTGTATTACCCAGTTGTTAACCAGTTATAAGGAGCAGTCTGGCAAGATATGCACATTGGTACAGTGGTGGCATGGATGCCGTGGGGGTAACAACAGCTTCTGTTTGGATTTAAGTCCTGATCCACAAGATGGAATTTATGAAGTGAAGTCAGGCAGGTCATACGTCCTAGGGATGAATCTACTACTATTGTTTTGCTAAACAGAAACATAATTAAGTCAACATTTAAAGACTTCATTATATCCATAGATAACTGCATTTCTCACTGCTCATTAAGCTTATCCTTTCCATTGATGTAGATAAAGACAGAGATTCTGAACTTGTCAAAAACACAGACAGTAAGAAATTGTGTAGTTTTTGGCACTAGCCAGTGCTTTTATAGCACACCCACTCCTCGAAAGTCTCAGGGATCAGAAGAGAATAAGGGGCAGAAAGAGTGAAAAAGCCAGAGGCTGGTGAAACTGGCTAAAATATAACTTTTCTTTTGGAAATAATAGGATAGTTGCACAAATGAATTCACGATGTTCATGACAGCATCATGAAGAACTTCACAAGATCAAGGCAGCCAAACTCCAAAATGAAGCTTTGATGAGCTCAGGAAATACTACCTCTACCTGAGGAACTATTGGCATTTGGTGGATGCATGAGAGAGAGAGAGAGAGAGAGAGAGAGAGAGTTTCAAAGCAGTTTCCCTTGAGCATCTAGCTCCCCATGCTCCAGTAGAAAACCCTACACTCTTGCCTACAGTGACAATACTTCATGGGTTTAAACAACAACCACAAACAAAGAAAGAAAACACTTAACATGGGAATAAACAAAAGCAGTGGAAAAATGAAAGGAAATTGGTGTCAAGTGGGGTGTGCAACTGATCAATAAATATTATATGAATGTATAGAATTCTCAGTCAATACAAAAAAGAGAGAGAATATCAGAGAGAAACTTAAAGAGAGGCTAGCTTTGCTCTTTAATCACAGCCTTGTCAGGGAGCAAATCTTGATTCATTGAAGACTACATTATTACATGTGTGGTGGTTTGAATAGGAATAGTCCCATAGACTCATGTGTGGGAATGCTTGACTCAGAGAGTGCCACTATTAGAAGGTGTGGTTTTGTTGGAGTGGGTGTGGCCTTGTTGGAGGAAGTGTGTCACTGTGGAGGAAGGCTTTGAGGTCTTAGCGTATAAAGATGTAGAAAACTCGGTTACCTCTCTATCACCATGACTGTCCCCATGTGTCCTGCCATGACAATAATGCCTCTAAATTATAAGCCAGCCCCAATGAAATATTTTTCTTTCTAATAGTTGGTGTCTCTTCACAGCAATAAAACTCAAACTAAGACAAAATCCTGAGGACAACATTCTCCATGTCTTAATTATTGCTCACCTGGCCTCATTTCTTAAAGGTTCTACATCTCAGTACTAGTACAGAGAGAACAGAAATGATAACTAATTATAATCCAATCAGGTAGCCTTTGCCCATGAACTTAAATATGAACATTTCATGCTAAGTACAAATTCACATGCAAAGTCTTTTGACCAGTCTTCAGGCACTCAGATATCAATAATATTTATTATAAGGTATTCTTTGGTTCATTTGGCACAGCCCTGAACTCTTTATGACCCAGACACTAGAGGAAGTTACAAATATGCAGACTATACCTAGAAAATTCTCAGAGGTGCTACATAGCCAAATTCAATACATGTTGTAGACTTCTCGTACCTCTAAGAAATCTCATGAGAAATGCTTGATAGATCAGGGAATCAAAGGAAGTAATGTCAGCATCAATTGCAATAACAACAGTAGTAAAAAGAAAATAAACCCAAGAAACTACTGGTAAACCTGAGATACATTTGAGCTTGTGTTTGCAGGGAGGAAAGAAGTGGTTATATCCTGAGAGAGTGTGTGGATTTAATGCATGAGAGTTTTTGGATCTCTCAATGGTCTATCACTTTGATTAGACTTTTAATGCTGTTGGTCTATAATTGCCCATGTCCTATACAGCTAAGATTTCTCTCTCTCTCTCTCTGTCTCTTTGTCTCTGTCTCTGTCTCTGTCTCTCTCTGTCTCTGTCTCTCTCTTTCTCTCTCTCTCTCTGATCCACAATGATGAGATAACTTAGTGAAAATCCCTTAATCCCCGCTCCGGGCTGGGATGGAGAAATAAGAAAGGTGAGTGGAGAAATTTTGAGTATTTCTTGGCCTGAGATTATGGTTTATTTACTTGCAAATGGTTTGTTTATACCTGACATAATACTTGTGTGCTATGTATGTATCAGATTCGCAAATATAATTCTCTTCTTCCTGGGGTTGTTTTGGACATATTTTTCAAAGTGCCAACTTGTTCTCCACTGACTCATGTGTGTTTCATTCCATCCTCTTTTTCACGGAAACACTGTGACAAAGACATAGATTTAGGAGTTTATCTTCTCTGGCTTCAATTCTGGGTACAGCCAATCATTATTTATATTGATCTTCCCCACCTTCCATCGCTTCCTGCGCTACATCCAGATACCTGTTTACTTTATAGAGCTATTTAACTGTAACATTCAACTACATTTTATAAATGAATTCCCTGGCGAAATACCTGCAACAGAGTAAATGTCTAAAGAAATGAAGCTGCTATTATCTTCGTTAGCACAGACTATGCTTTGTTTTGGGTTCTCAAATTGCTTGGTGAAATGATGTGTCCATAATAAGAACATTTCAACACCGTTTTGAGACATGTAGAACCTAAATACTCTGAAGGTATTGGGCTATTCTTGGTAAGTTTGTTTTAAAACAGCAAAGTCCCCTAACAGGAGAAATTTCAGTGAAGTCATTCATTGTCCTCTATTTGTTCTTCTGACTAGGAACCCATGCCGCAGGCTCCACCATTCTGTCAGTTTGCAATGGCAAAAGAAGAACCTGAAAAATAAGTGCTATAGGTCATCAAAATAAGACGTGTGTGTTCAAAGTCAAGAGCTCTGGCTAATGAGAAAGTGCCTGAAGCAAACACAGACTGTTCAAATCATTTTAGAGCACAAAATCTTCCCCCAAATTTCCAAGTAGATATTGTTAGAAGAAAGAAAGTCAAATTTTATTAACTTTGAGTTTTCCACTGGGAAGTTCACTAATGCTGATGATTCTGCATGAATTCATATAATTTTACTTAGATTCAGATTTAAACACCAAACTATCACGTTTTCTTCCTGTTGTTGTTGCAACGAGGAAGGTAAGAAAATAATTTCTAAATAAAACTGTATCTTTCTTACCTACTGAAAATATCCAATAGTCATTTCTACTCAGCATAAAAATAGCCTATATAAGAAAACTTACTATATATTGAGGCTGGATAAGTAACCCAATAGGAGGAAAAAGTCTCAAGAGCAAACAAAAGAGTTAGAGATACACCTGCTTCCACTGTGATGAGTCCCATCAAACACCAAGCTAATAGCCATAACGTTTATACAGAGGACCCGATGCAGACCCCAAAACGTCCCATGCTTGCTCCTTCAGTTTCTGTGAGCCCATGTGAGCTCTGCTTATTTAATTCAGGGACCATGTTCTCCTTGTATCCACTCATCCCTCTAACTCCTAAAGTCTTTCCTTCTCTTCCACAGGGTTCCCTGATATCTAAGGGGAGGAACCTGATGGAGACACCCAATTTAGACTCTCTTCACACACAATATCTGTTTGTGTGTCTCTGCATCTGCTCCTATCTGCTGCTGGAGGAAGCGTCTCTCATGACAACTATGACTGCACAAGGTACTGAGCTATGAGAATATTCTTAGGAATCATTTCATTGACTTTTTTGCCGGCCTTGTTTGCTTCTACCCTAGGACTCCGGCCTATCCAGTCTCTGGTTTTTGATCATCCAGGCAGTGCTTAACTTGCTTAAAACTTCATTAATAACTAATAAAAGAATCTGTATTAGTCAGGACTAAAAGTGTCTACTCATGGGCTTCTGAGAAAAACTTTTTTAACCTCTTAGGTAGGTGAAGGAACCTCTCAGTTTTCTGTCATCCTTAGAGATAACTGATCCATCTTATAGCAGTCAGACTTCCATCCCATCCATGCTGCAGCCAGTCAATCATGTTTTAATTCTTTCGCGTACCACAAAGAAAAAAAGACAGAAAGAAAAGCACTGTGATAGAGTTGAAACTAGAGAAAGTACCTTTATATTCACCTGTGTTCTTCATGTGCCTTTCCCTGCCCTCAGTCTTCCTCACCACCTTGTTTGGATCTCCTTTCTAAATATACACCATCTATATAAAAAGTCACAGAAGTTGACAGAGTTTGTGACAAGGAAAATGTTTTAATGGCTTCCTTAAACTAAATGTGTGATGTTCTTTTAATTAGAATAAAATGTTTCTAATTAAGAAAAGAATAGCTCTAAAAGTGTAAGTGATGCTTGAGTATGGTTTGGAAGCAAATTACGAGCAAGGTGAAAATGAATGTCCTAGTTTATGACATGAAATTCACATCTATTAGCATTTAATGGCCTACATTCTTTTTTTTTTTGAAAATTCATACAATATATTCTGATCATGGCTTCTGCTCCCCCATCTCCTCCCAGGTTCTGCCCTTCTTCTCACACATCTAACTCCATGCCTTCTTTCTCTTTAGAAAACAAATCAAAACAGACAAATAAGAAAGCAAATGAAACTGATAAAAAGAACACTAAAAACTACATTCTTGTATTATTCTCTCATAATATACTTTTTAATGTTATTTATGTTGAGTGAAGTAACCCAGATTCAAAAAGACAATTATCACATGTACTCACTCATAAGTGGTTTTCAAGTATTTGGAAATAAATAAGTATAAATATGTGTATACATATGTAACATGCCATGTGGTGGTGGTGGTGCATGATTTTAATCCCAATACTCGGAAGGCAGAGGCACGTGGATGTTTGTGAGTTCAAGGCCTGCCTGGTCTACAAGTGCTAATTCCAGAATGGGCTTCACAAGCTACAGAGAAGCCCTGTTTGTCTTGTAAAGTCCCCCCACCCCATCACCAAAGGTATATAACAACAGTTAAGAAAGAGGCAATGAAATTGTAAAAAAAGACTACATGGGAGAATTTGGGGTAGAAACATAAGCGGAAATTTCATTTTGATCTCAAAAATATAAAATAGGCAATTAAAAATTAAAAGTATAAATGAAGTACATAGATAACAAATATACTGGAATTATATAAATAAAAACCAAAGCAAGCCACATAATTTCATGTCTCTCTTATGGGTCTCTAAAGTCTATAGACTCAATTATTATTTTTATTTGATAATACCAATTGTTTGTGCAGAAATGAGATCTCTTGTTTACTTTCCAATACCCTCCTATCCTTCAACTTGAAGCTAGGAAGGTCGAACTTTAATCAATGAATTTCTAACTCCAACACAGAATTTAGGTCACAAAAGAAAATATATTTGGGGACAAAACATCTATAACAAACCAAAGAGTCTATTTAAAGTAGTTTTTTCCTCATTCATTACAGTTTCTTCATATATAGAGGTGTGCCTTCTATGAAACTTAAGCTTAATAGTGATAACCAAACATTGTTCATTTTCTAATATGGCTATATTTCTGTTTGGACACATTTTAACTTGTAGTGGCATTTCATTTGTATTTTAATAACTAAATCTTGTCTGAGGATCAGAAAAGTAAAACAGCAACACTGGCCAGCCTTACAGATCAGGCGGCAATGGCATGCCCCTTTAATTCCAGTAGCCACATGACACACATCATTAATTCCAGTAGCTACACTAGCTTGCCATAGAAACCAGGTGGTAGTGGGAACACCCTTAATCCCAGAACTAAAGAGTTACATTATAAAATGTAAGGAGGTAGCGCTCTATCTCAATCTCATTCTGAAGTTTTCTGGAGGCAGAACCTTCATTTTCAGACTGAAGTTGAGGCATGAGCCTATGACTGTTTTGCTTTTCTGGTTTTCAGGTTGAACCTCAGTATCTGTCTTTGAAATTTTATTAATCATACCTCATTAACTTTTATTATTTGAGTACAAGTTTCTTCTAAGCCATATGACCTAAATGTTCTCTGCCATGGCAGATATTCAAATATCTGTACTTGGGTTGTTAATGTGTCTATTGCCATCCCTTAGTCCTTCCCATTTTATTAATGTAGTCAGTGAAAGAATCCTGGGTGCATGAGAACAGCAATCTTTCAATAAAAGTAGAATGATGAAATCAAAAAATAACTTTAAATTCCAAATGACCTCAAATCATATTTTATAATTTTTCATTTGCATTTCAATCTCTTTATTGCTGCTAATTTATAGCATTAAATCAAAGCCTAAAACTTAGTTCTATTACATAAAATAATGAAATTCAATCAAGAAAGTGGAAGGAGTGATAGAAAGTAATAAGAATCATTATTCTTTTTATTTACCATTTTAAAGCCACTTTTATAATGGGTAATGATATTTCTTAAGAAATTAAAAATAGCAGTGAAATTCTATGAGCTTTGTTAGTGAGTCCCTAATCTGTGGACTTGTGAGATGCTTCGCTCCCTAGAGACTTCTTAACATCGGTGGCTGAGAAATCAATTGAAGAGAGACTGTGACATTCACACTGTCTGTCTCCTCTACCCTGTTCCTGGAACTTAAAAGAAAGTCATTTATCCTCCTGTGACTCTTCTGGCAGCAAGGGATGGAGGCTTTGCAAAGCATCACTTAAGTGGGACATCCATCACCGGCAGTCCAGCTTCACTGCTTGCCGGAGACTCTCACAGTCCGGTACCTGGGATGTAAACAAAGATATTGCATTTGATTTTCATATTGATCTTGTTGATTTTAGAGTCAGGATCATCCTGAGAGAATACTTTCTAGACAAGTTGGCCTTTCACTGACCTTGTATTTTACAGCCTACCACTTCTGCTTGTTTTCCAGCTCCTTCACTGTGAATATAAATGTCCCCACTCACCCTTCTCTTCTCTAGCTCAGACATGCAACTAGCAAAGAGGAATCCTCAATTTGTTTGACACCTAGTAGTTTTTAAAGTACTTTAAAAGAATAAAATAACATTGCGTAAAAAACTCAGACTTGGTATCCAGTGACCCTGGGGGTTTACATTTTATTTCTATTTTTTACTTGTTTTTTAAATTGAAAACATCATGTACCTTTTTTATTTCTTTGATAATGAAGTTAGTATAGATATTACCTCATGATTTTGTTGTGAACATTTGTTTATTTGTTTGTTTGTTGTGATCATTCATTTACTCATGAGTATTTATCAACAGATCCCCTCTGGGAGCATTGTGAATACCCTAATGAGACCACGTTTCTCCCTCTAGTATAACTTCATTCAACTGAATGAGTTGAACAAATTAATGATAAATGCTTTTTCATACTAAACAAGGCTAAGATTCACCAACTTTGTATAATTTTAGTTTTCCTTTTCTGTATTAACTAATAAGATTTAAATAAGTTCATTCACCCTTTTCTCTTTATGATAGTATTGAGAAGGCTTGGTGATGTGACAACCTCATGCACAAATTACACATTTCCCAGAATTTCTTTTCTGGCATATTTCAGTCATGACTGGCTACAGAGAATTTCTCTCAAAAGGCTGGAAGATGGAGGGATGCAGCGGTGACATTGTAATAGAAACCCACCTTCTCCAGTCATTAAACACAAGCTTAAATCTTGATGCAAAGTATTTTGCAGATATAATTAATGTACATAAGTGCCCTTACTTCTCATATTCTATTTTATGTATGAATTGCTCTTCTCACTACCTTGACTAAATGCCTAAAGAATTAACTTAAAATTGAGAGTGTTCATTTAGGCTTACCACTCAGGGGAGTATACTCCATTCTGGCCAGGAAAGCATGGTGGCGGGAGAGAGAGGGTCCTAGTCACACTGTATGCTCAGTAAGGAAGCAGAGATGAACATGAAGTTTGGCTAAGGCTATAACGTCGAAGGCTTGTCCCAAAGGGAGCTACTTATAGTAAGACTTCCTGGTAAAAATTCTGCAACCTTCTCCAATGCTGTTTAAATGCAGAAGCCAAAGGGGTACATTTCACAGTCAGAACACATTTGCCTGGGTGGTACATTTCTCATATATAATAACTACATTACAAGTATTATTTCATTTAATCATTCAACACTCAATATATGATATTATCAATTAATGTTATGTATCAATAACAGAAGATCAAGGTGTCTGAGTTGTGCTGTTGTGACTCCCTATCACTGAGCTTTGGGACAGTATACATAGCACCGCTTTGGCCTCTTCTCCAAACTCTTGGGTTTTCTGGAACCAAACTAATGTTTGGCTTTAAACATCGCTTGTTTACATTTATTCTCTCCCTCTCCTCCTTTCCCTCTCCCTCTGTATTTGTTGTTCTTTCTCTCTGTTCCCACTTCTCCACTCTCACCTAAGCTTTCTCATTCTTTGCAATTTGATTTTGATACCTAGTTTTCCAGCAGGTAAGATCAGAAGCCCTAACACAGTTTGAAAAATGCTAACAAGCTGGGATCTCCCTTTACCAATGTCATATGAGCTTTTCTTTGCAGGGTATTAAGCTCTCTGCATTTAGCGAGTCTGCGTTATGATGCTTTGTGTGGTAGGATTCCCCTTTTAAGGCGCGGGTGCAAGAACAGAGCAGATAAAACCAACTCTTTTCTGAGCCATTCTTTCAGACTAAAGATGGCTACTGATAGCCCAATTGGCAGCTATGAGGAAGCAAAGCCATTTCCCTGATTGTATTTTATGCTAATACATGTTGGCTTCTTATAACAGTTACTTCATTTCCTGTGCTTGCGGCACATGCATGGATTTCCATTTTCGGATGCACAGCTTGTAATACAAATGCCTGAACAAACAGGCTATCATTGGTGCATTAAAGGCTGGAGTAAGCCTTTTGTTTTGTGAGACTTATGCCTATACATTCTAAATTCAACATTCTTTGCGTAAAATCCTGATTAAATTTAAATAAACTTGACTGTCATGTATTTAGTATGTTTTATTAATCTTTTCCTAAATTTCTTCTATGGGAGAGAGAAAAGGGAGAGGGAGGGAGAAAAGGTGAAGAAAAAGAGAAATTGAGAGGCACTATGCCATGTAGAGGTAAAAGTATAACTTGCTGGGGTCTGTTCTCTTCTAGTTTGTGTACTGTGGGGTTCAAACTCAGGTCATCAGATTAGGAGATATGTGCTTATACCCACTGAGCTGTTTTAGAGGCTCGATATATTTCATTTGAAAACAAAAATTCCCATACTACAACATTGTATTTCAATGTTTGTAAATATTTACATCAATAAATGAACTTGTTTCCAACCTGGCCATAGCAAAGCCATTCTACTCCTTCTTGTAAATTTACCTGTTTTGTTTTTGTTATTAGCTCTCTTGTTGTTGTTAATAATCTTTCAAACAGAGTTAATGAAGGGCCATAACTATGGTAGAATATAGAGAAATAATGAACGCTAAAAGGAATCTTGCATCTTCCAGAGGCAAAATTAGGAGAAGCAGTAAAATCAATAGGATTTATAGTAAAAATCCATCAAAGGTTATTCCGGAAGGCATTATGAATCTCAGAAGAGGAAGTCAAGATGGTCATCTTTGAGCTGAGTCTTTTAGATGAGTTTTGAAATGAAGAAGAAGAAAAGTCAAGGAAGAAACAAGTAGAGGGAATGATCTGAGCTGTGGGGACCATGCTCTTGAGTTGGGTGGTGTATCCTTGAGAGTATAGATTGAAATTAGAAACCTGCAGGGAATAATATAAACTTGAGTATGGACACCAAAGCTGGCAACGATAAAGAGTTTGATGTGTAGCAATTAGGAAACAGAGATGGAATAAAGCACATTTTTTGCCTTTACAAACAATTGCTGAGTTATGATTGTATATTGTGTTTTATGCTCAATATCATATTCTTTGAAGAATATACCCAATACTTCATCAAAATCAAATCAAACATATACATTGATTTATATGATATACAGTGGCTTAGATACAGTGCTATAATAGAAGAGTTGTTCAAAATTAATTCTAGACTGTCCAACCTCTGAGTTTCTGGGGCAAGAAACTGGTAATTAGGTCACTTCTCTTATCGCAGAGGAGGAGTTGAATTAAACAGTTTTTTTTTTACAGAACCAGCTCCCATGTCATTGGTAGTATTAGCCTAAAAACCTTGATATTTAAATAAGAGAGGCCATAAAAGTGTTAAGAAGGGTACATAGAAAAATTAAAGTCTGATTAGACTGATGAAACTATAAGAAAAAATGAGTGACATGTATCAAATTGGATAAAGCTAGCAGTGTTGTCAAGCACACAGACAGAATTGTGATAGTTCAGCATAATTTATAATCAAGTTATTGTTATAATTTATCATTAAGGCACTAACATTTACTATATACATAATATTTTGTATCTAATGTAACTCATTGAAACTTCATCTAGTGATTACTTATACTTAGTATATTTAGACACAGTATGTATGTGCGTGTTGTATCTAAAATAGATGCTTCACTACCTATAAATTGATAACCTTATTTCTCTTTGATTTTTATATTTTCATAAACAGTTACAGTCTGAATAAATTAAAATATGAATAATAGTTTATACTTTTCCTCAAAAAATCAGTTAATTAAATAAATAAAAATGTTATAATGATATACATTATAAAACTTAAACCATGAAATCATGAAAAATATAAAATATTCAAATCCTCATAAAATGTAAAAGAAGAAAAATGACAAACTGTGTAGAAAGTCACAAAAAGGAACTTAAAAGAGGAGGTGGCTTTTCCAGACAGATCAGAGAAGATGATTTCAAAGGTAGACAATTCCAGGAAATTGGTTTTAGATAAAGAGGAGTGTTTGAATATGCTGAGTAATTGCCACCTGTTATTTTCAATCATCCCCACCCCCTTGTAACTCTTCAGCTGAGGTAGGGATGTTTACATCAACTATCAGCTTAGTACATTACATGGATGGGCTTATGACTTGAATCTAAGGCTCACTATTTATTAGGCAGTTGCATTTGATATCTAAATATTCCATTTTCTTGGCTGCAGAATAAATTTAATCATGACACAATCTTTTGTAGAGATTAAGTGAAATGGTGTAAAGTTCAAAGAACAGTGGCAGAGTCATGGTCAGCCCTTGCATAAAGGGGAATCTATACATTCGTTCTTCGTTCCAGTTCCTAAGCAACTACGAATTGAAAATACATTTCTGTCACTACTTGGTTTATCATTAGTGTAACTCTTATATCTGAGATAAACATAAAATTTCAACATACTTATGTGGTAAACCCTGATGCTTGACCTGTGTATACACTATGTTATGTTAATGTTATAGGAAGAAAGTTTATTTCCAACATGCATTAATTTGAATAAAAATAAAATCTTCTAGATACTTGGAGGACAAACTATATTGTTATTATCTTGGTTCATCTTACCATGCAATTAAGCAACATAATTCACTTTTCCTGTCTAATTCTAACTTTAAAATGAAGGCAAGAAGTCTACAGAGTTTAGGAGTGGATTGCTAGAGAATATCACATCCGTCTCGTTTATTTCATCACCTCTTATCCTCGTAGCATTTGCTCATGCGTTCATTTATTCTGATCAAAAGAGGTTAGCTTACAGTTCCTACTGAAATCTCATACTTTATTAGATCTAGGTACCTGTGCCCTCCTGGTTGTACAGAGAAGCTCAGTCTTAGTCTCAGCATGCAGGCCTTCTGAAATGCTACAGTTTTTTTCTTGCAATGCTCCCTTTTCCATCATTCTTACCTTTTGACAGCCTCAAAATGCTGGCAATTGCAAATGTGACTCGTTACAAAATGCATAGACAATCCATGTTTTGGGACGACACTACTATTTATTTATTTATTTATTTAATTTGTTTGTATTACATCCTGACCACAGTTTCCTCTCCCTCCTTTCCTTCTATCTCTTCCTCCCACCTTCCCTTCCCCACCACAATCCTCTCCTTCTCTGTTTCTGTTCAGAAAGCGCCAGGCCTCCCACGGGTATCAAGAAAACATGGCTTATCAAGTTACTGTAAGATTAAGAACCTCCCCTTGCATTAAGATTGGGTAAACATAAACTTATGACCTACAGCCAGTTCTGCCCATGGTGCACGTTTTAAGAAGGGATAATAGCATGTCTAACATATGCCATTGTTTCTATAGTCTCATCCCATTATTTTTCCTAGATCTCGACCCTGTGGTTTACTCTTCTGGGGGTGGGGTTTGAGAGAGCGGCAGGGTCTCCAGTATCCCAGGAAGGCCTAAGCTTGCTCTTTAGCTGAGGATAACAAACTCTGTACCCAACCCTCTCCCCTGCCACCCAAATGCTCAGATTGTAGGTATAGCCTATAATGTCCAGCTTAGCCATCCATGGTTCATTTCATGACACAAAATTCTGATTCTTGTATTTTAGAAGGGTACCATTTTTCTCTACAGTGTAGATGAGTGTTTTTGTTTAGTAATATTATGTAATTTCTAAATATCTTTACAATACATATTTAGATGAAGTTGTTTCATGAAAAATTAGTTTTTCCAATTATTTCATTTTCACTTTTTCATATAAAGTTTAGAGAGGATCACAAACATGCATGTTCACACACATGCACGCACACACACACATATGAACGTATTTTAGGATGTATTGATTTCCTTTTCATCTTTCCCTCACAAAAATCACCAAGATTGCATTAGCATTTCATACAATAGGATTTGGCACTTCAGACTTTGCAAAAGAAGTATAGATGAATTATTCACATCTGAAAGGAAAGTCAATTGGGGAAATAAACATTAAAATGATTTGCAATCTGCAGTTATTCAAGAGAAGCAGAATCATCAAGAGCAAGAGAGTAATGCGAATGGGAGGAAATAAATGGCTCCATTGATTTAAGGGATGTTTTCACAGCTCCCAAATTTTGAGGAACGGGCTGAATCGATCACAAAGTCCCATTAACATCTTTCATATCTAAGAAGTTGAAATTACATATTTTATTACCATTTTGACTGTTATTATTGGATCATATTTTCCTAGGGGCAAAAAATCTTTCTCTGCTTAAAACTCAGAAAGGTTTTTAAAGTTAAATTAACTTGAGATAACTAAGATGTGGCCTTAATACATTATGTTTCAGACATAGTCAATGGCTCAGACTCCTAGGAATAAGACCTGTGTCTAACATGGTTGAAGAAATTCAAGATGCTGTTTATAAGTACTGAGAGTATAATTCTACTTACATACAATGTCACTTTCATACCATAATAGAAGTGAACTTCTGCGCATAGCCAAGAGCGTGGGGAGTCAGCCATATATTCTTCACACTGGTAACTTCCTTGATCCACCATTGGGTTCTAAACCATAGAATGTGAGGGACAGGTAGCCATGAGGAGTCTACTTTTTTTCTGAGCTCTAAATGAAATGACCACCATTTCCTTTACTTGGACAAAGCAGACATTATATATACATCAGCTTCTTTTATGTTTCCTACTCACTGTCTTCTATATTAGTTTAATGATGACTATTACATTTTCCCTTACCATTCTCAGCACACAGGGATTAAGCCTACTATTACATTATGAAATTGGAACAAAATCTGTTTGTCTGGATTTCTCATATAGTTACCAAATAAGATCATTTTGTCTGAGACAGCACACTTGAAGTGTGAAATGTACTGCAGGTGGTAGTTATCATATTGCATAAAGTCAATGCTGAATGCTTCCATAACACATTTATTTTGAAATTTTTGAATATTATATGCCATTCATTATGATATAAACAGAGAAATGATATAAACAGACATAAACAGAGAGAAACAGATATAAGCAGTGATAAAACACACACACACACACACACACACACACACAGCCTCATGACAGTTTAAAATGGCAGATCCGTTTATTCTCTTTATTGGAACTAGGGATTCAAGTTTTGGAAGGGATAGTACCAAAGTCAGACCTTGAGAAGGGTATTTTCTAAAATTCAAGCCTCCTGTTCAGACAAATATATATTTTCAGAAGAACTGAACTTACAGGGAATTTTTAGAGATATTAAATATAGCTGCACATTAGCAACAACAATCATTTTCTAGAAAAATTCATTTTACAGCACAGAGAGAAAATCAAGAAAAAAGTGAGGTGTTGTGAGTAAGAGAAAAATAGGCTGTAACTGAGTGAATGAAAGGCAGAACCTCCCTGATGTGTAATGTGTATCTGACTTCTTTGGGAGGTCAGAGGAAGCAAGGGAATGCCTACGAACAGTGCTTTGCCCATAACACTCACTAAACACTATCAGTTATATCATTGTAGGTCAGGAAAAATGGACAAATTACATCAGAGGTTGTGTTATATAGTAGGAAAAATGAGGGAAGGAGGACGGGGAGAGAGATTAAACAATAAAGAGCTGAAAGAAAATAATTCCTCAAAGAAAATTTGCAGAAAACTCCAGGAAAATTGAAGATAGTGAAACATCAGAGGCAGGTCTTGACTATCCGGAGCAAAGACATCACTTTAGCATATGTGTGTGTGTACACACGTGTGTGTGTGTGTATAATGCAGAACATATATCATATTATATATTACATATAACATATAATTCTAGATCATTAGTGCATTATTCATAATCAGTATGATTGTTAAAAAGAGTTAAAATATCACGCATTGATATCATAATTGTTTTTTTTTTGGAGTTGGTGATGATGAGAAGCATATTCTGGGTGTTTATTGAAGGGAAAACAGAAATAGATTTTTTTTTTGAGACAGGGATTTTCTGTGACACATTCTTGGTTGTTCTGGAACTTGCTCTGTAGACCAGGCTAGACTTGAACTCACAGAGATCCACCTGCCTCTGCCTCCTGAGTGCTGGGATTAAAAGTGTGCACCACCACTGCCCGGCTCACATGGGACACTCTTAAGGATACACCATTCTAGGCTGTAAAATAAATCCCAATTACTTTTTAAAATTAAGTCTATTATTTTAAAATGACTAGATTCACATGCAACTGAAAAAACAGTTCAGCTAAGTCCCTCGTATTCTTCAGGAATGTTGGCCCAGTGCTAACATCTTGAAAACTATAGGGCAATATTATAGCTAGAGTGTTAGCCTTGATGTGATCATGGTAGGGTGGTCCATCCCAGGAGACTTGTGTGTGTGATTCCTTATACCCATTCTCACACTCTTTTCGCTATATCCTAGACTTTGGGCAACTAGAAATCTGTTCTCCATTCCTATCATTTTCTCATTTTAAGACTTTTAAGTGGAATCACAAAGGATTGTTAATATGTTATAATTAATCATACGTGCACAATTGATTAGAGACTTTCATACACCTTTTTTCCATGTACAAATACTCTCAAATTTATTTTCTCATTGGAAACTCGGAACAAAACGGAGAAGTAAGTGAAAGATTATTGCATGTTCTCTCTGAACAGACTGCGGTGCCGGTACAAGTGCCCTTTCTACATTTCAACGTAAGTAATCAAGCCCCGGTGTTACCCCAGACTTTCAGCCTTCATATCAGTGCTTCATAGGAGCAACGAGCACAGAGGTCCCTGAGAGACACAGTAGGATGAAGCTTGACCTTGAGAACGATCCCCAGAAATGGATATCTGAATGATGTCGCCTGCAGAGATGACTCGCAGATTGGCTTGTTTTAGTTTACACAGAATAGAACCAGTCTAGTCGATTTTTATCTAGTGTAAAATTTTGGTTTCCATTTCCAATTATCAAGCTTAATTAGCTCCAGTAAAAAAGTGGGACCATTAATCACATGATTAGAGTTCAGAAAAGAGGAAGCTACATGTGGCCTATCTTAATTCCTACTGAGATCAGTAGGGATGATCAATATGGATGTGCATGCATTTAAATTTATTCTTTTCTCTTGCCTACTAAGTCACTAATGCTGGATGGAAATAACCGCATATATTTATAAGGTACAAAACTGCTCATTTGTGTTTCCATGTCTTTGTCGTGTTCTCCCTCACCTACCCTCCTTCCCTCCACCTCCCTTCCTCCTTTCCTCCATCTCTACCTCTCTCCCTCTTTTCCTTCTTTCTGCTCCCTCCACTCTCGCCTCCATCATTCTAGAATATCTCATGGAGATCAGAGAAAAACGAAGGCAGTCAAATACAGGGAATAAGGACTTTTCGGTTAATGTCTCAGAAGTTAAACATGTCTGGAATACCATATCTAGATTAAAATCAAGAGTTATTATATTACTAAATATGTCAATCTTCCATTTCTTAGAAACTTTATTTCTTCACTTGCAAGGAAAGGACAAGTTTAGAATCTAAGTTGGTAATTAGGCACCCAACACAAGTATTAGTTGTCTATCCCCTGCTTAATTATCGTGATTTCTTTTCAGAAATAATAAAAAAAAATAGCCATTGCAGCTCCATTTTAAAACACATTAACCAGATTACTTTAAACTCTTTTTTTTTAAGGAGACTATTTATTGGACTATAAAATGTAGTTTTCTTTTTGGTAGTAGTTGTACAAAGTGACCTGCATACCAAGAATAAATTGATTTGCCTTTCTTATACAGAAATTACCAAGGTTTATTATTTTAAAATATTTATAGAAAAGTTTAATAGATAGAAAAAACGATAAAATTTAGTAAAATTCAATTTGATTTCCAATGCTAGTTACAATGAAAAAATAGAAGATACTGCAGAACAATTAATGAATGTTTATTGCAAAGTGGGCTATATATTTAATTCTAATAACATTATAATAAGGAGGCACCACCCCTGCTGAAAGTAGAGAATTCAATGACACATGTAACAAGTAGTGCAGCCAGAATTATTACCTAATTATTCCAACTAGGTGATTTTTCTAACTCCCTTTATTTCTAGAAAAAATTATTTTCACAATAGTAGAGAGAAGTAATACTTGTGCATTGTAAGTATTTTTTCAGTATATTATGGACACTGATGTGGTACTGTAAGCCTATATATACACACAACACACACACCTTAGTCTCCTATAGCACTGTAGACACAAACACTCATAAACCTAATAACATAATAATACATACACATATATGTGTGTGTACCCAGAAAATATATGAGTTGAGAAGTGATTTAGTGATTGTTATATCACATAAACAAAATATATAGAACCTCAAAATCATGTGTGTGCGCATGTGTGTGTGTGTGTGTGTGTGTGTGTGCGTGTGTGTGACAGAATTAGAATTTAAACCTAGGAATAGTAATTGCAATTTTGTCATTCCATTGTATCCTTTATTGATTCTTTGAAAGGATGGAATCCACATTATCAGTCTAGAGAACTCAGCATCTAAAAACTACCCAAGTGCTTATCAATCGACTAGTCATTTTGGAGAAGGAAGGAACTTTTGGAACTTGAATTTCTCCCAATTGTAGGTATAGTTTATTTCCTATAGTAGTACATGATATCAGTAACACTCCTTACTAGGACTGGAGAGATAGCCCTGTGGTTAAGAGGACTTGTTATCCATGGGAAGGAATTGAGTTCAGTTCCCAGAATTAATGTTGCTGCAAACCAACAACTGTAGCTCCAGTTTCAGGGAATCCTTGTCTATCTTCTGGTCTCCGTAGTCTCTGCAGGTACAAAAACTCATAAATGTAAAATAAAAATAAATATTAAAAACAACACTGTTTCTTTATTAAAAGACTGTCCTGCAGCATAGTACTCTAATGTGTAGATATTCCACACTTTCTTCATCCATTCTTCCATTGAAGGGCATCTAGGTTGTTTCCAGGTTCTGGCTATTACAAATAATACTGCTATGAACATAGTTGAACAAATGCTCTTGTCATATGATAGGGCATCTCTTGGGTATATTCCCAGGAGTGTTATTGCTGGGTCCAGGGGTAGGTTGATCCCAAATTTCCTGAGAAACCGAAACACTGATTTCCAAAGTGGTTGCATGCAAATGGATGGAAATAGAAAATACTATCCTGAGTGAGGTAACCCAAACCCAAAAAGATGAACATGGGATGTACTCACTCATAATTGGTTTCTAGCCATAAATAAGGGACATGGAGCCTACAGTTGGTGATCCTAAAGAAGCTAAGTAAGAAGGTGAACCAAAGGAAAAACATATAGTAATCCTCTTGGCTATGGGAAGTAGACAAAGTTGCCGGGGAGAAAATTGAGATCTTGGGGGTGGGGTGGGATGGGGGTAAGGGGAGATGGGGAGAGAAAAGGGAGAAGGGGAGGAAGGGGGAACTTGAGGAAACAGGAGGATTGGGATAAAGGAAGGTTGGATAGGGGAGCACGGAAGCACAATTCTTAGTTAAGGGAGCCACTTTAGGTTTGGCAAGAGACCTGACCCTAGAGGGGTTCCCAGGTGCCCAAGCCGAGGTCCCCAGTTAATTCCTTGGGCAGCTGAGGATAGAGAACCTGAAATGACCCTATCCTAAAGGAATACTGATGAATATCTTGCATATCATCATAGAACCTTCATCTGGTGATGGATGGAGATAGAGACAGAGACCCACACTGAAGCACTGGACTGAGCTCCCAAGGTCCCAATGAGGAGCAGAAGGAGGGAGAACAAGAGCAAAGAAGTCGGGACCACGAGGGGTGCACCCACCCACTGAGACAGTGGGGCTGATGTATTGGGAGCTCACCAAGGCCAGCTGGACTATGACTGAAAAAGCATGGGATAAAACTGGACTCTCTGAACATGGCGAACAATGAGAGCTGATGAGACGCCAAGGACAATGGCAAGGGGTTTAGATCCTACTTCATGTTCTGGCTTTGTGGGAGCCTAGCCAGTTTGGATGTTCACCTTCCTAGATATGGACGGAGGGGGGAGGACCTAGGACTTACCACAGGGCAGGGAACCCTGACTGCTCTTTGGACTGGAGAGGGAGGGGGAAAGGAGTGGGGGAGGGGGAGAAGGGTGGGAGGAGGGGGAGAAGGGTGGGAGGAGGGTGAGGGAAATGGGAGGCTGGGAGGAGGTGGAAACTTGTTATTTCTTTCTCATTTTCTCAATAAAAAAAAAGATTAAAAAAAAAAGACTGTCCTGTATTGTCTTTTAATGTGACCCATTCCTCTATACGTAAAAGAAAGCTTAAAGATTATGTAACATTCAGTATTTTCTATCAGACATCTTTTATTTTATTAAATCAATCTATATTCTTCCACCTTTCAGTTTCTTATTTATGTGTCCAAGCTTATGACAGTTAAGCAGTCTCTTTCCATATTGTGTATCTTTCCAGTAAGGATAAATGGTAACATTTCTTACACTACTATTAGTGATAATATTCATGTCAACAGTAAACATAGTGGGTGCTCTAGGCGCAATGTTGAAGAAGAATAGACATCAAGAAGAAAAAAAAGCAATATAATAGTGCTTCCCAAATGTTCTTAAGTGTAAAATTATTCCAAAATAAAATTTCCATAAAAAAGGAAAATTTATTGACCCTTGAGAAAATACCATGGGGGCCAGAGTGATGGCTCAGGGTTTTGGCCTGCTTGTTATTCTTCCAGAAGTCCTGAGCTAAGTTCTCACCAGTCACAACTAGCAGGTTATAACTGCTTGTAACGCCAGAAGATACTAACACAGAAGACATATGGTTAAAGAAACATATGGACCAAATAAAAGTAAAATTCATCCTTTAAGAAGGAATATGATTTCTAATGCAATAGGATGACATACAGCTAGCACTACAGAAAATACAATAAATACCTCTCCTTCACTGACTGATTGTTTTTCTGAAAGAATCTGAGATCAAAATGAGGCATAACAGGAAAAGAAATTGAGAGAACTCTTATTAATCATTAGTATTTCTCTCGAGATGTGTTCTTAATCATCTCCATATTTATTTTTAATGGTGCTATTTTGTAGAACTAGAAAAACATTCAGTAAATATTTATCAAATAAACAGATAGACATATTTTCTTATTAATGGTACTAAACCAATACTTCAAAAATACAGTATATATAAAAACTTTGCAATTGTAAAGCATTTCACTCTAGTTCCGGAAGGGATACGTGGAGCATGGATAAACACTAGACAATATAATTGTTGGATAATGGTTTGAGATACTTTATGAAAAACTAAAAACTACTATTTCAAGAGCTTATCTCTGTTGTTGAATAATATTGTCTAATTGAAGACAATGTAGTTTTATATGGGTAAAATTATATTATTCTAAAATCTAAGAAAGCTACATGCTATCATATTTTCAAAACACTATTATGAGAAAAGAAGGACCACAAATAATCTGTTTTTTCCAATATTTTTCCATTACTGTGGTGATATGCAGCTGTTGTTTCTATGCTTTTGGGTTGGGTGCACCTGCGCCATCCCATTTTTGCTACACAAGTAGCACTATGGCCTTAAGTAAGTCTGAAAAGCAAGCAGAATCCCAAAGGCTTTGTCTTTTCCTGAAGTAGCATCTGCTCCTTGAAGAGCTAGTCAATTACCTTAGGACACCAGATGTCAGTAGAGAAAGGGAAATTTAGGACTGCTTGCCATGGAGAGATAAAACTGGGTACCTGGTAGACTGTTTTATCAGCACCTCATTGAAAGCAAGCCAGCACAGGAGACAGTAGCATCGAAAAAGAGAATAATCATAGTCGAGGCTTAAAAATGGTGGCGAGTGTACGTATAGGAGATGCTTGGGTACATTAACACGAGAAAGACAGTGCAAATGTTAAAAATGTCATTGTCAGTATAAGATAACTCAGACAATTTTTGTAGTGTGTGTGTGTCTCTGTGTGTGTGTTTATGTGTGTGTGTGCATATGCTTATATATGTAGTGTGAGTTGTAGGAGGCTACGTGCCTCCTGATTTGGGTGCTGAAAAAATAACCTAGGTCCTCCATTAGAACAGCAAATACAGTTTGGAAAGAACTGCGCTCATACTTGCCTGAAGAACTCTAATCATCAGCTGTGAAACCATATGCCCTAAATTGATAAGCACTAAATACATTGTTACTTCCATTAATTGCATGTGATAATAGATGCACTTTATTCCAGATAACTCATAAGTGGAAAATCCAGAATCTGGTTTTTACTATATTCACTTTATAGATGTGATCCATTTAATCTTCTGAAATACATTAAGCCACATTTATCTTCAGTTTTTCTCTGACCTGAATTGGCTTATTGTTCCATATAATAGGTAGTAACTCCACGTATCTTCCTTTCTGTTAGTGGAATAATATGTGGTACAACATGTACTGTAGTTGAGCAGGAAGAGAGTGTATGAGTGACTGCATTGTTTGAAATATACAGGTTTTGACAGCTCACTTTATAGTGATTTCATTTTCCATATTGAAAGAACTGGCAAAATGCCATGATAAATAAGGCTTTTTGCAGGTTCCATCTATAGATACAATTGCTCCTCACCGAAGCAATAAAGATAGTTCCTGATCGGTGTCTACTCTTGATTCTTTTTGCTTTCTAGTAATTTCCATGTCACATTGCATTACATCATACAAAAGGTGTTTGTTTAGAACTGTAGCTGTTTCAGGAAGATGGAAAAAATTATAAAAGAAAGTCAGATATGAATCATTTATCATACTTAGAGGAAAAGAAATCCTAATCATTTTAAGTTTTGGAAATGTGATATTTCTAGTTTTATTTTTTCGATGTGCTTTATACTCCCAAATGACATTTATTGATCCTGATTTTTTTGAATACAATTAACTTTAAAAGTAGAGTTAATTTAATGCTTTCTATTTGTAGGAATAGTATTATAAGTACTTTTTCTGTATTTTCAAGTAACTTTAGAAAATAATAGCTATCCCCATTTGTTAGAGGATGGGGAATTTGAAGACACGGACATTTACATTACAAACACTTTTTATGTATTTACTTAGTGTTAGAGTTTGTGTTCCTTCATTAAGCTAACAACCCCATAAGACACCAAGTTTCCCAAAGACTTCACTACAGATGCCCTGCAAAGTCTAATTTCTCTGTGGTCAATTGTACTCATGATAGTACATTCTGGTTTGGCCATACTATTCCATTTTAGTGAATTTCCCTCTATAAATTATTTTCAATTCATTATTTGTGCAGATCAATTCATTAAACCCAGATTTGCTTTCTCTCTATAGTTCCTCTTCATTGAGTATCTTATGAGCAGGTGTGATATTGCCTTACTACTCAGGCCTCTTTATAGTTATTTGATATATAAGTTATAAATATATCACCATTTACATGTTGACTTAATACTCATGAAAGACCAAAATATGGTAGAAAAAATCAGTAACTACTCAAGCAACAATATACATAATGTTCTCTGTTAAGAAAAAATAAAGGCCAGTTCACTTCAAAGATTCTGTCATTCTTTAATGGCCAATTTTGACTGTATCATTCAGTGGATGGCAAGGTGGACTTTTGCTATTTGGTAAGATAATTTGAAGACTAATTTATGCAATTGCAAAATAATGTGTGAGTAAGAGAATATGAACAACTAAAGCCCCAAATTCTGTGCACTAGAGCAAACTAGTTGAAACTGAGTAAGAAATACACATTTTGGAACCAGAAATAGTGAAACAAAGACACAGAAAAGCAGCTTGATGAAAGAAAAACAACAAGTCTAAGATATAAAAATATATTTGGATGAATTTATTAAGTAGAGAAATTACACGGAAAATATACTTAAAATTTGTTACCAGTTTGTCTGTAACAGGTAACATAGAGAGAGATACATACAGAGAGAATGGGAAGGAGGAAAGAAAAGGAGAGAGTGAGTGAGTGAGTGAGTGAGTGAGTGAGTGAGAGCAGGGCTAGCAAAGAGGGGGGAGACAAAACTAAGACAAGCTAAAATTAAAGAAATATCAAAACATAAATCAAACATATCACATCATTAAAAGACTTCTAAATCTGGTTTTGTAATATTAATGCTAAATAAAAATGAATGAAAAATAATTAATAGAAAATAGAGTTAAAAATCAACCAAAAAAAGCCTTACACAATAATGCTAACATTGTTGGCATATGAGCATGAAATAGTATAATACGGAGGTGGTGGTGAGTACTTATAGAACTGAAAAAAAGTTAAATGCATAATTATAGTAGGAAGCTAAAATATACCACTAGCAAATTAAATAATGTATAAAATTGTTACTATGTGATTTGTGGAACTGTACTAACATACCTTACTACTGCAAAAAATTCACAGTATATAAGCATAGCATATGATCACCTGCATGACGAAATATAAACCATTTTGTTTTCTTCCCCTATGGGGCCCTAAACTTTAAAATTATAATGGCATTAAAATTTGAATATAATAATTGTTTTTTAACAGACTGCACACTCTAAAAGTCATGCAAGATGCTTAAGTTCCAGAGTCCCTCTCTGCAGTATTATAGTTAACAGTGATTATTATTTGCCCATTTTTTCAGAAGTGTCATTTCATGATCAGTTCCTGCCTCACTTGAAAAGCCTGGAGACAGGAGGATGAGTGAATTCTGCGCTCAGATCCTTGCAGGGAGCTATAGACTCAAACCGCAGTGTTTACAGTGAGGGGAAGGCTTCAAGGCTTCAGATACAGGGGCAGAGCTTTACGGGGCACCCACCTGCACAGACACATTCATCTCACATGAATCAGCACTTCCTTATTCCATGTTCCATTTTTACTTCAAAGTTTCTGCTGACAAAAGGCTTCTGGTTTGAAAGAGATTGCTCCTTTTTAAATGCCTTCGTTCTTGGCTACAGATGAGAAAAAAATTCAGCCCACGATCAAGACACATTTTTATCTCTCTGCACTGAGATACTGTCTAGATGTTACCACATCTGTTCTTTATATTTTGTATTATTCAGTATAACCCTTAATGATTGGGGTAGCATGGTTGATATGCTGAGTTGAAAAAAAAGCTTCAGAACAACTAGAATTAAATATTCACTGATTCTGGTCTCCAAGCCCATAGTGTTTCTGGAGGTCCAGGCTCACTTTGAAAACAGCAAGCATGTGCTCATGACAAAATGTGGTGGATTATGGAAGACAAGGGCTGGGTAATGGTGGAGTTGTAGGCCATGGGGGCATTACAGAATGTTTAGTCCTTGTGTGTCCAAGACATACTGATGGATAAAAGAAGCATTTATGGTTGCCATGAAAGGCAAAATTTCCTAGAATGGAGTATTTTCGTTTCCTTTTTGTTCAGATATTTTTACTTGCACGCAGTCATTGCAGAGTCATTGTACCGGTTCGAGGCCTCTGGTTCTGCTGTACTATTAATGCTGCACCCTCACGGGACGCCTCTTGGATATCCTGTTGTTGCCCTGTGTTGTGGAGATCCTGCAGCTTTGGGTCTTCAGGACTGGCCCCTTCATGCACTCCCACAGATCAAACATGGGGTGGATGTTGTGCTGTAGGAAGTCTTACAGCCAGTGGTTTTCTGCCCATTGGGGCATGGCCTCTTATACTATATATGCTGATGCAGAGCCTATGTCCGGCCTCTTTTCCCGCCTCTCTGTTCCAGTTGTGGATTTTGGTTTCTGATCTTTGTTCCAGCAGAGGATTCTGATTTGTGAGTCTACCCCTAAATATATAACCATCATTCTGAGCCAGTGTGGGATTTCTTTTAAGCGTCCTTCTTCAACGTTGGGTTGGGCCAAATCATAACGCTGGTTCTGGGCATGGGAAGTTACAGGTTTGGTCATACTCTTTCCCATTCTCACGACCAGGGTGAGCTCTCCAGCATTGTCCCAGGGAGTTCACCCCTTGCTGCAATGAGCAAAGAGGAGCAGGCCAGTTCTGCTTTCACACCCTTAGAGTCAGCACTTCCAAACTTCCTCTCAGTATGTTCTGTGTTACCCAGGCAAGGCGCAGGGGCCTCTGTCCAGAGTGCTGAAGCTGGTAAGCGTCAGGGCCAGCTCGCTTCTTATGACCTCTAAGAAAAAAAGGACAGAAGTAGATGTGGAGGCTTTGGATCAGCCAGTAAAGTGCGGCTGCACAAATATTAGGATCTGAATTAAGATCTGGTTCCCAGCACCCAGACTAAAACATGGACCAGTGGTGGTACAGTCCTGGAATCTCAGAGTGGGATATGAATCCACGAGGACTCCTGATGCTTACTGGTCATCTAGGCTAGCCAACTCAGGATGTTCTATGTTCTAACTAGAACGAGTAAAGTAGGAAGGGCGCATGACATTGAATTCTGGTCCCACACACGTGTGCACACATGCAGGAATGCATACACATACACACAAAGCATAGACTTCTTTGGAAGCAGGCTCATTTCTCCCCAGTATGTGTCTTTCTACTTATTTTTCTTTTTCTGCAATTACTTATTTAAAGAACACTATTGGCTTTGTTTCAGAGATGTAGAAAATTCCCAGAAGCTGTGCCAAGAAAAAATGCATCCTTTGTTTCCATGGAAACAAATATGTGTATACGTTAGCCCGGCTTACTGTAGGTGCTAAACAAGAAAGGTTCAGAGCAATGTTTGATAATCTGCATTTGAGATATGAATCCACCGAACAGAACAACATAAAATGCTGCCCTCTGCTGAAAAATACTTAGTACACAAATCAATTCTGAAAAGATTAATCAAAATATATAGTGCATTGAGATGATTTTTTAAAAACTGAAAGCATTGATGAGGTTTTTAGGAAAATGTGATTAACATCCTTAATCTGAATGAAAAAGTTTAAGAAAACATGACAGATGACATCATCTGCTGTGGAGGCACATGAGTATAATTTCAGGCCTTGACAGCTGAGGCGACATCAAACGTCTGAGCATACCCTGTGTTCCTCAATTATATAGCTTTCTTGGGTAATTCTAGGATGTATACATAAAACATAAAATATCAGATGTTGAAAATCCTTAGCTAAGATGGAAGTAACAACTTGTATGGGAAAATATTTTCTCCACATAATATGACAGATAACTCCTATAATTTTAAGCAACTATATAAAAACTACAAAGCAAAATAAGATTGTGTGTAACCCATTCAGGAGTGCATAGAAATTATAATAAATATGCAGCTAAGTTTTTCCAAGCTCTAACAATTTTACACATTAAAAATTCTCCTAAAATGGCTTACTCTCCTTAGAGGAGTTGTCTACTAAAGTTCAGAAACTTCTGAGCTGAACAGCATCAATGTTGTGTGCCAGGACTTTTCCTGGGAAACGCAATATACCCACTTATACACCCCAAATAGGAAACCCATGACAGACAAAACTATAGATATCAAGCCCAACATGATGATGGAATGAGTTTGGGGTTATGCTCTGAAATATGGCTGAGGGGTTTCTTGCAAAGGCAGAAAAGACTCCAGGATATTGCATTACCAAGGCCCACCCCAGCACAGGTGGGGCTTCACAGAATCTGGGAACCTGAGGCACTCTGCACAGCCTGCAGGCAGCTCAACAGACTGAAGAACATCCTTTCCAAATGACTCAGTTGTTCTCAATGTCTTTTAGGCAGCTCGGCTTTTGCTTCTTCCCAGCTGCTTGCCATAGCTCAATTTTATTTGCAAATGGGCTAGTCTGAGAGTCCTCTTTGAAGATTGGCTTGTGTGAGAACAAGTGGTCTATTGTATTCTCTGAGGAGGGAAGGACCTAGTGAGTCTGGTAGGTTTCTTTGACTTCTTGAATCTATTTTGAGTGGGTAATTTCAATCTTAGTCATTCTGACAGGTATAAGATGGAATTCAAGAGTCGTTTTGATTTGCATTTCCCTAATGGCTAAGGATGTTGAGCATTTCCTTAATTGTCTTTCAGCCATTTGCAATTCTTCTGTTGAAAATTATCTGTTTAGGTCTGTAACCCCTTTTTGGTTGGATTATTTGCTCTTTTAATGTCTAGTTTCTTGAGTTCTTCATATATTTTGGAGATAAGTCCTCTGTCTAACGTGGGGTTAGTGAAGATCTTTTCCTTTTCAGTAGGCTACCGTTTTGTCTTAGTGGCTGCACCCTTTTACTTTCAGAAGCTTCTCAGTTTCAGGAGGTCCCATTTGAGCAATGGCTACATTGCTTTCTTAAAGGCAAATTAAATTCAAGCAGACTGGGTACACTGTAGGAAAACAGATTGAGAGTAGTTTGAAATCATCTCAAGGCATATTATTAACTTGATTGCAAGGTCTGAAAAGTTTATTTTCTTAAGGCAAACGTCTATTTTCAGAGAAGGATCACATGTGCCACATGTATTTGACTTAGTCCCAGAGATATAAGAAGTTGGAATACTACTAGCTCTTTACTGACTTCATTGTGCCTGTTTTCCCATCTTTGACAGTATCAAACACCACTTACATAGAAAAATATCAACAATCCAAGGATGGGTGGATTCCCAACTAACTTTATAAAGAACTAATTCCTAGAAATGAATTTGCTTGGAGATGGAACAATGACTATTTTATCAAATATATGCATACTTAAAATAGAAGAAGCCATATTATAGGTTCAGATACGTGGAAGTTTAGAGAATATTAAGCTTATTCTCATTAGAAGTTCAGCAAGAGAAGAGGTCAGCAATAAAGAAATGGAACAGACTGCTGTGAACATTGTACAAAATGTTTCAAAGCTTAAACCACACATTCCTCATATGTTATCCCTGGAATCAACTGAAACTTAACTCTTCCACATTCTTCTATTCTATAAAAGGGTGACTGAGGCTGGCTGCTTATCCCTTTTGTGAGGCAAGCATGATAACGACTATACTGCAGAAACAAAGATTACACTACAGAAACTAAGCACTGCTTATCCTTTTTAAGAATCAGTTTTACTGCAACAATACATATTGGCACATAGAAATATAAAATTAGTCTAAGTGGCTTGAACATTAAGTTACTTGTTAGTAATTTCAGTAACATTATTATTTTGTGAGTGTTACTGCATGCTTATTAGGTACCAATAAATCTGTCAGTCCCAGGGTTCCATCAAGCCAAAGGGTCAGACTGCTCTTCCAAGTATTACATCATCACACCATGTATCAAGAATACTCTTCTCCATTCATTGGATAGATTGGCCCTTCCAAAAATCCTGCAACCTTCACTGAAACCTTCTTATCCATTTCAATTCTCCCATGCTTAAGATCTGGAAAATAGTACCCCTGGGTAACATGTGATCACATTCGTTTACCAAGCTTTTACTCTGATGATGGAATATTCTGAAAATATCTCTTACGTTCCAAGGAAGAGAAGGGAAGCTTTTGATGGACCACACAGCCATAGTTAATAGTACACCTTAAAGTAACTTAATATGTAAAACTGATGTTCTACAGTGCACTCAGCCGGTCTGTTTAATATGCCTTTAAAAAAGTCAGAGCCATCCTTACTTGCCTTGCATCTCTCCTGTAATCACCTTTAAAAGTCCAAGACCGCACATAGCTGTTATCTTACATCATATAAGTGTTTCTGCCTCTGACCCAGGACAAAGCATGTGTGCAATATTTGCTGAATGCTAAAAAATACAGATGTTGAAAGCAATCTTATCGTATGAATATCTATTTATGAATATCAGTTGATTAGTTATGGTGTTTATAATATTGTTTCCTGTCTGGGTCAGTTGGACTCAGTCGGAGCCAGTGAATCAATCCTTTGAAAACTCTGCTAAGATTTCAGAAAGTATCTCATTCCTATCCCAATGTGTTGCTTTCTGTGAAGTCCTTTGTTAAATACACACAGCCACAGAGATGCAGACACACACAAAGACAAAACAGAAAGACACATACAGATATACGAGGACAGAATTGTAACAGAGATGGGCACAGATTCAGACTCATGCAACCGGTAGACAGAGGATGGAAAAATGCAGGAAGGAGGAAGCAGAGAAACCGATCTGGACTCTCTTGGCTAAACAATTCCAAGGGGAAATACTTTTGCTTCTTCCCTTGGTGCCGCACCAGTATGTTACTGGTGACTTCGAGTTAATCATCAATGAGTTTAATTAGTGCATTTTACCATGCTGGACTCTGAGTGCACACTGGTTGGTTTACCCATCCTTTTAATGTTAGTTAGATGGAATCATCCCAGGGTTTGCTTCACCTATCTTTCTTTTGCTTCCCCAGTCTAGGTTGAAGCACCTTGAAGGCAGGGAACATTTTTCAAACCTCTATGCTATCCCCACAAGATTCAGCTAAGTTCAGAAGCCCTGCACACACACATTTCATTGACGCATTAGAACATTTGTACGACGTTGGAACTCTCTCAGCTTCATCGCTTCAAATGGCTAACACTTCCAGATTCTAGGACAGATATAAATTCATATCATCTCTGGGTGAAAGTGTCTGTTTTCTCTGATAACCACACTTGAAACATTTTGACAGGTTCACAGTGTGAAGAGAAAGGATTTTTGTTTAATTAATGAATCTTTCCCCAGGTCCAGATTTTCAGTCTTTTAATGCACTTTCAGCCGTTGGAAGGATACTATTAAAATGTCTTAGCTATTGACTAATGCTTAATTATTCTCTTTCTGGAGTAAATCACATTTTTAATGTAGATCAATCCTTGGCTTTCTTAGCAGGAAGTCCTTTAGCATGGTAATATATCAGTGCTTTTTGTTTATTTTCCATCTCTCCTTGTCTCCTTTTAAGTGGGAGGTTTGCAATGGATTCTACTTACAGAGCACAATACATTATGTTAGCCTGGACTTAACTTGAGCCAAGCAAGTTACATGGAAGATTAGATGCAGCCTGAGCCCATCCTTCTCCAAAATTGAAAAAAAATATTGTCTGCTACTAAAGTATATAGTATATATTAATATACTATGCATCATATTTACATTTTTATATGTAGCTTATCTCATTCATTTGATGAATCTATATAGTGTGAGATCATCACCAAAACTAGACTTTGCTGAAAAGTGCTGTATAACAAATTGATTATTTTTTAATATCACATATATGTCTATAAATGATAATTCAAATTTGGGATGAGAAATATACATTAATATGTCAAATTAATTGTTCTATAAGATAATCATTTTATATAATCCACATGTTAAGGATATTTTATTTTTGATGCCCACTTATATATACAGACTGGCATTAAACTTCTGAGGTCTCTGCCTCCACCTCTAAATTGCTAGAGATATTGATGTCCACTCCCATAGCAGGCCAATACCATGCTGTGAGCACCACCAAAGGCTTTGTGCATGCTGCATAAGCACCCCACCAACTGAACTATATTTTCAGATCATACAAGAAGGAATAATAGTACATCTATTATTAGGCTTCTTGGAATTTGTATTGCAGGTGAGAACACTCCTACTTTTAGAGCTGTGTTGAAAATGATGTTGTTTTTAAACCTACTCATGAGGGCATATTTCCCTGACCCTTGCCACCTACAATAAGAGGCAGAGCCAACCTTGGGAGCAAGAGAAGAGTTGACCCTGCCCCTCACTAAGTACAGCAACCTGGAGAACAGGCCACACGCCAGCCGGGAGAAAGCAGTAGAGCTGGCCCTGGCCCTGTGAGTGCAGATAAGCTGGACCCAAGGGCGTGAAAGCAGAACTGGATTCCTCTCCTTTCTGTCGGCCACAGAAAGTGGACTAGTCTGGACAGTGCTAGAGAGCTCCCTCCACAGTGTTGATGGCAAGGGAAAGCTGACAAGCTCACCAACTCAGCTACTACCCAGGCCCAGAACCAGAACTATGAGGGTACCCATCCCAATATCCACTCATCTATGAATTGTTGAGGTATGTGGAGGGGACGAATTTACAGATCCAAAGCTCAGGATCTCCATGACACAACACAGCAACAGGATATCTAAGATGAGTCCCAGTGAGTACCCAATATCAAGAATCCAGTATCTAGCAGAAGTCAGAGTCCTCTATCAGATCAAAGACTCATTGCCATGAACACTTACAAATAAAGATGTATGGACTAAAAGGTGTATTGTGTGACTCAATCAGCCAAACTACAGCTTCCTTGCTGAGATTTTATTCATTTATTTATTTTTGCTTTTGTTTTTACTTTTAAATTTTATTTTGTGGGGGAGGTTTCACTGACAAAGGGCAGATGCAAGGGAATATGCAGAGAAGCTTCTTCCTGCAGCAGAGATATAGATATAGATATCGATATAGATATAGGGATAAATACCCCAAGCGAGACATATGGAAAGAGTTAGAGACCTTGGAACACTCAGCCTTAAAAGGAATGTCTCCATAAAATCCCCTTCATCCCCAGGCCTCAAGGTACCCAGTTGAAGCGGTAGAAAGAATGAAAGAATCAAAGTAATTGGAAAACACCAAGAAAATGAACCCTATAATCAACACGAGAGATGCTTATATAAACTCACAGGGACTAAAGCATCATGTGTAGCACCTGAAGGCATCTGCAGCAAGTCTTCTGTATTTTATTATGACTTCCAGTTTAGTTATAGGATTGTTTCCTTAGTTTGCTAACAAGAGGGGCTCTGGATCTTGTGCTCTTTCTTGGACTTTTTTTATCTTATTTTGGTTTTTCCTTGTCCAACTTTGGGGTGAATGTTTTGGTTTTATCTTATTATATACTATTTGGTTATTTCTTTTTAGTGAATGAATAAATGAATACAACCAAGCCACTACAATAGAAATTAACAACTGAACTTTTATTTATACTTGCTGGAGGACACTTGGTTTATCAACCACTGCAGAGCAGACCTCATGTTCAGGCGTAGTTGACCAACATATAATTAACTCCACAGTTTTTTTGTGTGCTTTTATGTGCTTACATTTTGAGTTTTTAGTTTGGTTTGGTTTTCTTTGTTTGGGAGATTTGTTGTTGTGTTGAGTTTTTGCATTTTTGAAAAAGGACTTACAGTTGGATGGATAAGAAGGAGTAGAGGATCTGGAGGGATTAGAGGGAAGGAAAAAATAGGAGCAAAACATATTCAAATTTAAAAATTGTTTTCAATAATAAAAATTATAATAATAGTTTTAAATAGGAATACCTCAGAATACCACCAGCATTTCATAGTTCTAGTCCCGAGTACTAGTTTTGAAATTTACATTTAAATTAGTTTTGAAATTTTAAATTTAGCATGTCATGACAGTTATGTACAGTTATATATACAGGTGATATCAGTCATAACAATTTCAAACAGTGTGCCTTCCACTGAAACATTTGAGTCCAGTCTCCATAAACACTGATGTTTTATTTCATGTATAGCCTGGATCACAAGGAGAGTGCTAAACTCATATATTTAATATGCTCAACAATGACTGAATTCATTCAGGATTATATTAGCTTTACAACAACCTCAGATGAAAAGACTTATGTTTAATGTAAGTATTAATTAATTTCATATAAAGTCTTATTTATTATATATTATTTCTATTATATTAATATAACACTTTATATGTTAGTAAGCATAATTAAAATGAGGTTAAATTGTAAATTGTGAAAACCAGTACTTGGTGCAGAAACATATAAATATTATTTTATTTCAAAGAGCACTCGATATTGACTGGGAATGAGTAAGTTTCTAAACCACAAGGAAAGAGCCAAAAATTAAAAATAAGTAGAAGGAAGAAGCAAAACAAACAGCAGATGGCAATTTAGGGCAGCCTCCCACCTCTCCCAAGGCCCTTGGAAGCAACATATGCAGCCTAGACGGCATGTTCTGGAAGGGATCTTTGCTCTGGAGATATAGCAACAGCTCCTTGGGCTCTTCTACTAGCCGTATTAGAAGAAAAAAAATCAGAGCTAATTAGGGTGTGTTAGATAAGTTAGTCCTTGAAATGTATCTGCTCGTACATCCATCTCCCCCATGCTTAGCTAAGTCCAACTTCGTGTAATTGATCTGGTTTCCTAATTGTTCTGGATCCAGATTGGCATCTCTCTAACTCTCAACACTTCTGTTCGCGTCAGGGTCTATGATTTTCCCCCATCTAAACCATTCCACTTCTCATTTCCTTATGGCCGGTGGTTCTCTAAACACAGCTGATTATGCAAGTCAAGTTTCACTCCAGTGAAAGCCTTCCAGGATCCTAGAGATTATCAAGGCCGAGATAGGCCATGGGCCCTTAAAGTTTCCAGTGACTCATATCTTTACCATTGCTGTTTATGGAAACATTCGTTCTAACCAGGTATGCTAGTTTCATACAACTATTTATACTAATAGAAATAAAATGAAAATCAATTTTATCGCAATGATGTCATTGCATAAATAATGCTCATCACTAAATTCCCTTATTTTTTCTGGTACAAATTATTTCACAGAAGCCCGTTTGTCTCTTTATCTTCATATTTTCATCCTCATAGTCGTCAAGACAAATGGCTCCATTGTCAAAATCTCTGATTGGATTTAGGCTTATATGTTTCTCCTTTTTTTTCCCCCACATACTCAGGAAGCAGTGACAACTCTCTGATTCTTGTCAGCTGATACAAGAATTTCTTTAGCATATTTCCAATCCTAACTTCAAAATTTTTAATGACTCCCCAAGTTCACTTAGTGTTACTATACATGCACATGTAGGTGTCTGAATCAATGGCAGTTGATGGCTGCAGAGGGAGAAAACCACATTCTTCTGATGGAGCACCTATAATAATAGGCTGCCCACTGTGAAATTTTGTTTAGTTTTTTTGTAAGTCTTCTCAATGCTTTTCAGGTATGAATTGTGTGGATGACATAGAAAGGACTCAATTCTATCCTACTTAAATATGTTCAGCTTATATTTATGGACTGCAGCAAACTTCTAAAAATATATTTATTCATTCAAAATACATGTACTAAAAGCTACATTTAATTAATAGAAGATACATTCAATTGTTAAAATCATGAATAAGGCAAAATTCATATATATATAATTTGTTATGCACCATGAGTTTATTGAAAAGCATTTATAAATGAACAGCCATTATTGTTGATTTTTAAGAGAGGCTAATGAATCCAAACTCTGCCACGAGTGCCAAACAATCTGGAAAACATTCAAATACAAAAGGTGAAATTGTGTTTTATTATATAGAATGTAAATTTAACATTAAAATGTTTCTATTGCTCATCTCACCGTTAATATTTCACCCCAACATTCAGTAGCTGTATATCTGGTATCTTCCATGTTGTGTCCTACAGAACATTTCTACCTGTGCAGAAAGTTCTTCTAGACATAATTTACCTAACCTGTGCCAGACATCAGAAAACAATCCACATAGAAGACAAACATTATTTTCTCCAACAATGAGACCATAAAGAAGAGAGAGGTATACGTACAAAGACACACACACACACACACACACACACACACACAGAGAGAGAGAGAGAGAGAGAGAGAGAGAGAGGGAGGGAGGAAGGGAGAGAGTATTTCTAAGCTCTATGAACCCATGGTATGAAGCATACTGAGTTCTCACTTTAGACAGATTGAAAAACACTTAACACTAAGAAAAACTACCCATCAACTGGATATTTCATAAAAATAAGTAATATATTAATATGTTGTAGATGCAATCATGTTAAAACAGCTATATTATTTCAATTTTTACAAACTAAAACCTGAATCAACGGGACTGTTTATTTTAGAGTTGTTTTAGAATAACTTGAAGGTATCTATAAGAAACAGTTTTTAAAGGTTAATATTGTGTACATGGTAATCATAGGACTTTATCTTAAAGAGCCAACTAAAGAATAGCACAGATGAAATTGACTCAACCTTTACAAATCCATTATAGCATCCCAGATCATTACAAAAGTCAAATGTTTGTGTATCCCCAAAATGTCAAATGTCAACCATAACCTCCCTTTCCCCACTCCTCCTGAACCCCACCACCACCTCCCCTCTCCCCCAGATCCACTGCTCCTCTGGTTTTTTTTTTCCAGAAAAGAGTAGACTCCCCAGTGATATCAATTGAACACGATATAGCCAGATACAATATGATTAGTCATATACTCTCAAGTCAAAGCCTGGAGGAGCCAACCCAATAGAAGGAAATAGATCCCACGAACAGGCAAGGGAAGGAGAGACCCTTTACTCCCATTGTGAGAAGTCCAACAAATACCTTAAGCTAAAGAACCACAGCATGTATCCAGAGGACCTAGAATGGACCCATGCAGGCTCCGCGATTGTTAATTCAGTCTCTGTGAGTCCCTATGGACCTTGCTTAGTTGATTTTGTGGGATTGTGGTGTCCTTTACCCCTCTGGATACTACAATCCTTCTTCTCCCTCTTCTGTGGTGTTCCCAGAGGACTGACTAGTAACTGGCTGTGGGTCTCTCCATCTGTTCCTATCAGCTGCAGGAGCAAGTGGGGCACATCATTAAGAATCATTTTCTTTCTTTCTTTCTTTCTTTCTTTCTTTCTTTCTTTCTTTCTTTCTTTCTTTCTTTCTTTCTCTCTCTCTCTCTCTCTCTCTCTCTCTTTCTCTCTCTCTCTCTCTCTCTCTCTCTCTTTCCTTCTTTCTTTCTTCTTCTTTTCAATAGTGTTTATTTATACTGAAGCTTTATGAGACATGAAGTTTTTGGATCCTGAACGTGGTGTGGGCCTCAGGTTACTTTTGATAATTTTGAAAACAAAACTTGATCGTTACCAGCTCCAAATAACTGTATCTTCCCCAATAGCTCACTCTCCTATCTTTGCTTGGTTTCATTATCCAGTAAGTCCTATCAGTTCACAGGTGCTTGGGTGGGGACCATATACATAGGGAATAACCAGTGGCCACATCCTCAAAGAAGAACCATTGTCCTTTTAACAGCAGACCTCAAGTGCCAATAGCGACTCGTGAAAGTGAGGAATGGAGATTACTTCCCCCATCGTTGTGGGAATTCTGCTTATCATGATGCAAAATTCACTTTTTTAAAAACTGTGCTATTAATGTCATAGTATTTGGATGTGGTTGTTGGAAGGCAATTACATCATGAGCCTCTTATGCATAGATTTGTGTCTCCACAAGAATGATAAAAACTAATCAAGTCTTTGGCTGCTATGCCAGGATAAAAGTTCATTAATACGCAAACTGGAAGCAGGTTGTCGCTAGAACTGGACCATGTTGGCAATCCAATCGCAGACTTCCGGTGTCCAGTACAGGCAGAAGTAGATTTTGTTGTATATAAGCAGCACACTCCATAGTGCTTTGTATAAAGCCCAAATTAAGACATGCAAATTAAAATAAAACATTAGAATAGTTTCTCATGTTTATTTTATGAAAGTTATTGCCACTGAGACATTAAATATGCAGTAAAATTAAAACTAAATAAAATACTTTAAGAATACAACCTTTCAAGCATAAGTGTAATAGTGTTTAATTTATTTTAACTTAAAAAATCCCATTAAAATGTATCAATATTTATAAAAAGAAAAGTTCATTAGTTTGAAATTCAAGAAATGCCTATTTATCAATGTAAATATTAAGTTCTACACATATTATGTATACATCAGCATATGTAAGCATATGTAAGCATTTCTGGGTAATTCACACATTATTAAAATTGTAAAGCTAGTTGGATTTCATGTAAATGTGTTGTAAACAGTATGCTAATTTTATTTACTCCAAAAACTACAAACTGGAATACAAATAATTGAAAATGGTTCCTTAAATATTTAAGACTACTTGAAACTTATATTTTTAAACACATGAATCAAAACCAGAAAGTCTTACGACTAATCTGTTCTCGTGGAAGTGCTCTTATTTTGTCCAAGAGTCTTCCTATGACCAACCCTACCCAATACATCACTTGACACTAGAGGAGACTGCTCATTCTTTGCAATGACAATGGGGAGTGATATATTTCATATTGCTGAGGTGTTTACAACTGGCTACTGGCATTTTTTAATTATTTAAGTCTTTGAGATTACAATCTAATTAGGTCATTTCTCCCTTCTCCTCTCTTCCTTCTAACCTTTTCATATAACCCCTTTACTCTCCTTCAACTTCATGTGCTTTTTTCATTCATGGATATATACATATACACATGTGTTTCTAAACATGACCTGCTCTGTTTCTATGTTACTTGTACGTATGTTTTCAGGACTGATACTTTGGTATCGATACTCTAGGTTAGAGCATTTATAATTACATGTGTGTGGGGCGGAGTTTTGTGTGTGTGTGAGAGAGAGAGACAGAGAGAGAGTTCATGTTTGTGTTTGTGTGTGTGTGAGAGAGAGAGCATATGTGTGTGTGCTCATGCATGTCTAAATGAACACATGCCCTGACCTACATGTAGAAGCCAAAGAATAATCTCTAGTTCTGGTCCTCACCCTGTTCCTTGATACAGAGTCTCTTGTTTCCAAGTGCTAATGTCAGGCTATCTGACTGATGATGGTGTGCTGTGGGGAATGCTCTATCTGTGTCTTTTCAGAGGAGCCCTGGCATTTCAGTCAGCATACAAAATGTGTATTTGTTTTGGTTTTTTGGAACTTAAACCAGGTCCCTACATTTTTGTGAATGTTTGTACTTTATCCAGGGAACTGTCTCCCACACTAATACCTGTATTTATACTAAGAACTCCCTTGGAGAGACAGTGTCTCTAGAAGCTTTTATTTCGCATACATTTGGCCAAATTGTTCTGTATGCATAGCCAAGCCTGTGATTTTATAAGCCGATTAGAAGTAGACTGATTACCTTTTGGCAATTTGACACATTCTGTATCTAGGGCTTTATAGTCTTTAGGAATTAAAGTCAGTACACCGAGAAGAGTTAAAGAATTAAAAAAAAATGTTAAGTCTAGAAGAGCAACACCTGGGCTGCAGAAAGAGCAATCTCACCCTATATTACATACATGACCTTGCATTTTAGAGCATTTGAGATAGCCATAAATGAACACAAATAGACAATTCTTTTTAGTAATGAAGAGTCATTCTATGATTGATGCAGTGTGGAACTTGTTAAACTTACCTATTCTAAAATAACAATTTAATTAATTAACTAAACATAGCCTGTGAGGCCATATAAAAAAATGACAGCGTACAGTCACAATTATGACAGTTCTTCCTCCACGTAGTCATCTCCTAACCGTCTCAGTGTATTCAGAACAAAATATCTATGTAGGCTCTTGACACCAAAAGTCAAAACCAGTCCCCATGAAATGGCAGAATGAAACATTTTAGAATTTTGCAGTCCTATGGCCGCTCTCAACCAGGAATGGCAGTGAGGAAGCGACCAGAGGCAACACACAGCAAACCTAGGTAGATGTGGTTCAGCGAAGTTCTTATAGAAGCTTTTAAATTTGAGTGCAATATAATTTAATCATCTATTAATATTTATGATGCACAAACCATCATAAAACAGCCACAAGAGACATTGTTTCTGGAATGAGAGAAAAACTTAGACAGTTTGGTAATGAAAGACCTAGTTCTACCATTGCATGGTGAGGATCTGCAATCAAGGTCCCCAGTCAGTTTCTACTCCTTGTTTCCAAAGGCGGTTAGTAAGTCCTTTATTTACTGTCCTAGCAAAGCACTTAGGACCCTTTTTATACAGAGAATAAATATTTAATCATGTGTTAATTACCCCTTTAAAATCATTGTGTATCACTTTATGCTAACAGCAGCAAACTCCAGGGAATGGGCTAGGTTTAAAAACTGCATTTGGATTGATTGCTTGCATGCCTAATGACAGATCAGCACCTCTGCTTGTAATGTCTTTCATTTACACAAAGGAAAAAGCAAGGATCTGCATCTGCAGGAAGCAAAGGCCCTCTACAAAATGAAAGTTTCTTCTGTTGGTCAGATGTATTGCACAATATCCAGATGATTAATAAGAGCAGTTTCTTCTGTTGGTCAGATTTATTGCACAATATGCAAATGATTAATAAGAGTATCAGGAGAGCAGTGATTGCTAACAGAAATGACTGAAAAAAACAAATAAATACAGAAATTCATTCTGCATTTACAGAAGATAAAAGACAAAACATAAGTCAGTGCAAAATGAAGGAGAGACTTGTCCCAACATGGCTACTAACATGGAAAACTATAAACAAAGACCTGTAAGATTCTAACCACTAATAAATTATCTTATGTCTGAATTCTGTCACATGAGTCTGCCTTGTATGTCTCATTTTAAATTGTTGTTTAGCTTCCAACAAATGTTTGGAAAAGAAATAATTAAAAAACTATTTAGTAAATACCAGATAACCATTGGTATTTATACAATTTCTATTCTGGAAAAAGTGAATAGTCCTTATTTTATACATGAAGTAACTGACATTGAAGGTTGCTGATAACAACAGAAACTGTAAGACACATTCAATTCTCAAAAATAAATTCACTATTATTGGGGTCTTCTCAGTGTCTCTGTCTAATTAAAAACTCATTTCTCTAAAAGGATATGTCAGGCAAATTGAAATTTATGAGGTACATTAATAAAATAAGTTTTATACTGTCATGAAGTAAGCTGTCCTTAAAACAGGTATATTCCCTTTTCCTGTGTAATTAATAAGTCAATCTGTGGAGACTACTCATCAGCAGACTTATTGCGAAGTATATGTTTCTTTATTTCTTTTTTTCTTAAACAAAGGAATGGAAAGAAGTCTCAACTTTCAAGAAAAAAATGATGCTCTTGTAGAGGAAATACATTTGATTCTCAGGATCCATATGGTGTCTTCCAGCTTTCAGCAATGCCAATTCAGGAAGACCTGACATCTCCTGACCTATGTGGGTATCAGGCAGGCACCTAGTGCACAAACATACATGCAGATAAAACACCTAAATAAATAAAAAAATTAATTGTAAACGAATAAAGGGTAACAAAAATGATGAAAAGAAAGTAGTTTGAATATTTAACAATAAATAACAGATGTGCTGATAAATTATTACACTCGCTGTGGTGTCATTAATGTTAACTCTTTCTTCAGAAGTTCCACATAAGGGAAAGTTAAAGTTTAAGGATGTGCGCTAGCCTGAGTTGTAACAAACAGTTTAAAAGAAGGGGGAAATTTCTGGTAATGGGTAAATATGAATATAGTTTTGATTTCATGATTAAATAATTTTAAAAATGAATGTCTCTATAGTTGAAAGTATTTTAGTCATTATAAACAGATTTGAGGGGTCTAAAATTATCTATATGATATGTGTGCATATATATATATATGTGTGTGTTCATGCGTGAATGTGTGTGTGTGTGTGGTATGTGTGTGTATTTCCATGTACACATGTGTTCCCTGGTGTGTATTCTAAAATTTTGCAGACACTTTTCATGTTTTCTGATATACAGAATTAACACTGAAAAATTAAATATTTATTATTTCATTTACAAACATCAAAAACAAACCTTCTAGAAATTAATACTACTAGAAATAGGCAAAGTTGACTGTATTTTCTAAGGAAAATATAGTAAGAATCATTAATAGTTTGTGTTTTATTATAAGCATATCAATGTAAAGAGAGGATAATTGAATTTTGATGGTAATCATACAAATTTTATTTTAAGATATTGACAAGAAAATATAACCACACAGTTATAAACCTGAAAAGAGAAATGAAATTTTAAGAAAGTTAAAGATTTTGTCATAGATTAATTGAACGTGAATTTTGATTCCATATTATAAACTTTTCTCTGCTATCATTGAAATGAAGTTGTCTAGTTTATATTTCTGAATGGACCTTTAACAAACCATGTATCAGACTGTAATATCTTACACTTATCTCTGTGAGAAAAATGGCTCACTGAATTCTGCTAATATTTGGATTATAGATGTATGTTATTAGATTATAACCCATCGTACCTTTATTTATTTTATTACCAGTAAAATTGGTAAAATCTTTAGAATTGAGAAGTGATAGAGTTCCAGCATAAATTTTTCAAAATTCTAAGTTTTCATAAAAGCCCAAATTTCACCATTGACAACAACCGTACTTTACTAGAAACATCAGGCTCACTTAACACATTTTGAGAATGTTTTGCCAATTAAACCATGTGAATAAATCACGATGTGTTAGCCCTTCTTTCAGGTGAAGACAGTTACTGCTAACAAATGCAGCCATTGTGGTTGACAACAAGTAATTGCGAGGAAGTTTTTCTCCAGACAGCTGTTAAGTTTCTGAATGTTAGAGAAACATCTTATGCATTCTTTTTATTTTATCACACACACACACTCTCTCTCTCTCTCTCTCTCTCTCTCTCTCTCTCTCTCTCTCTCTCTCTGTCTCTCTGTCTCTCTGTCTCTTTGTCATATACATACACACACTACATATATGTATACATATATATGTATCTCTCTACACACATGCACACACACACAAGTAGAAAGAGAAAAAAGAGCATGGATTGTCTCTGAGTGACAAATGAGTTGAGACTGAGGTATTAGACACTCTCAATATTTTTATATGTATATATATAAAATATATATGAATATTTTCTTTTCTATTGACCTTGCAACTATGGGTGTGAGGGAAACTTCAAGTTCAGTCATAGGAGAAATTCTTCTTTATTAAATGTGTGCTTTCAAAGGAAAAGCTTATTTATTTTGCACAGGAAACAAGCACAGCATACACTCCACTCATGCAAAATGTGTTTGCAGAGCAAAGAAAGTAGATTGATATTAATAGGCTATTCTGTTCTCAAGTAACTTGCTCTATTATTTTGTGACCTCTATGCCTTCAGGAGCTTGAAAAATAAATGGGCTAAAAGGATTTGGAATCTCTAATATTTATGGTTTAGAAATTTATCACATTTAAAAATGTAAAGTTTTTTTTCTCCTTTTAAAATGTTGTTTCTCTTTTTGTATAGCTTAACTTTCATACCTTCATCTTCTACTTCACTCCTTGGAAATTTTTTAAGAAGACTGTTAAATATAAAAGAAGTTTTAAAGTTGGATGATAAAGCTTATCAGAGTTAAAAAAAAAGTACAATGCAGGAAAGCACAATCCATGAAGAGAAACACTAATGTTTTGATTAACCTGTCTCGAAGTCATTGTTATATGACTTAATGTACAGTGTAAAAAATTGTGATTATTCTGAGAGAGGAAGCCACATAATCTGTGCAAAGATCAACAGATAGACAGGGTATAAAGGACAGTGCTCTGGGCAAGACTGAGCCATACAGTAAGAGAAACAACTAATGAATGTGGACCCTGTGCTTTAGTCCTGAGGAACTCCAAGCTCACGTGCTGCAAACCTAAGCTAGAGAGCCACGCTTCAGTTTGCAGAGAAGAGAAAGAATTAGACAGAGAATGCTGGGTAATGTGTGCAGGGTGGAGTCAAAGGGTACAATAATCCAGTTAGGTGAATGTGAGTGTATGATGGCATGTTGGATTAATAAACCCTATGTAAAAAGGTGTCGATAGATTCATTCTAAAGTAAAAGGCAATGCATGTGTTAATAATACAGATTGATTATTATTCATGACCTTCCCACATTAATACCTTGCAATTTGGTGCATAAGTGTATAGAGATATTGTTTAAGTCAAAAACAATGAATATTTTAAAAGTATGGTACAGATCTTATTATACAATTCCATGATATCAAATTAATTTGAGTAGTATTAGTGCTTCAGCTGTGCTGTTCCACAGATGGGGAAGAATATCTCTACATCGATGAGCATCTTGATGTTTGAATGGGAGATTACAACTTCAGAAACTATGGGGTCTCCTTGAGTATGTCATTACAGCTTCAACTCTTAGCTAGTACCTTGGCCTCTCTTAACTTTTCAAGCTTGAACAATGCCGCAGATAAAACATCGTATCTGAGGAATATTAGATTTTGAGTTGATAGACAGGAACTTCATCAGATATGATGTGAGACAAACAAATTACTAATGGTACAGATATTTGTGTTTTGTGTCTGTTAAATAATATTTCTCAAGTCATAGATTGTTGTGATGTTTCTGTGAAATATTCATGGTGCATGTGATATTGACAGAATATTGCAGTGGTTTGATAAATATTTAATTTCTCAGGACCATATGAAAGAAAACTGAACATTCTGCGGTTCAATGCAAAGTTTATAAAATGTTATATTCAACTGCATTGGGACTTTGTTTCATTATTTTCCATTCATCCATCCTCCCTTGTTTCCTTCCTCCCCTCTCTTCCTTTTTTTCTATTTCTATAGTTAACCCTTGCTTCCCATGCTCTGTTTCTTATAATTCTATTCATTTTTGTGTTGTTATTACTTTCATTAAAACAACATGATAAATGATCAGGCCAAACAGTATTAGAAAATACAAAGGTATGTGTATTTTAGGGAAATTTAATTCAATAAATAGCTGAATCAGGAATCAAGATAGGGTTATTGGTCCACTAAACAATAAATAAAATAGAATTTTGCATGTAACCACTGAGAATCACCTCTATTGCACAAAATATGTTTCAGAAATGATGCAACTATTGTTTCCTACTCAGTGATTATTGAAAGCCAAGAAAATCTTATTCAGGGTGGTGTTCCACTTCAGGTAATGGCATATCTCAATAAATACTGGAGAAATTCTATTTGAGAAGTGAAGAAACAAGGAAATTTGATTTATGAGGAATGAAAGGCTGGAACTAAGGCTTGTAATGTGAAAAGGAAGTCAAAAAAGATAAGATCTCAGAATAGTAAGTGTAAACACCCACAGATGAAGAATGGAAAGAAACATCAGGGACCTAGCTGGGTTCTGCTAACTTCGCCTTTCACTTTAGTCAAGCATCTGGACAATATGGTAAGCACTTTCTCAAAGTGATAACGAGGAAGTGTTGGATGTAAGGAGAGAATTACTCATTTCATAACAGCTACTGGAGTGGCTTTGAATGTATGAATAATCATCTTTGAAGATAAAGATAAAGTCATGTTTTGGGTGTTTTTTTTTTTTTTTGGACTGAACTCCCACAACACTTCTCAGTATCTTGGTAAATCTTAAAGTACAATTATGATGTTTTAGGTTCTTATCTCTATGATATTTGACAAGTGCTGGTACAATCCTGAAAAAAAAATCTGGATAAAGTGAATCAGTAACAAACCTGATATGATTTGCCATACTAGATAGTCTACTTTTTAACACTGCATATTCTTAAACTCAATGGAATGTTTCTGAAGGCAGAAGTACACTGAAATCTCAGCCAGAAATTTCATATATTCAAAGACATCATACAACATGAGAACTTCAATCTCTTAGTCAAAATGAATAGTAAGTATTGCCTATTTTCTCATTTGTCTTATAGATCTGAACTATAGAAACTTAGCTTTGGATTTATCAGATAGGAACACTTCATATATTCATTCCTATGTTAATTATGAAAGTGGAGATCAATGCCTGGAATGCTTAAGAAATGTAATCCTGTGTCTGGGGTTTATGGGGTAAGTGCTTGATGCACAATCCTGAGAACCTGAACTTGTTCTTCAAAACTTGTGTGAACGTGCTAGGTATGACAGTGTATGTTGTGGTTCCTATGCGCAGAGGCAGATGCACACAGATACCTGGGGTTCACTGGTTAGTCATCCCAACCTCCTATGCAAATACCAGGTAAGTTAGAGACACTGTCCTCAAAACAAGATAGATATTAAGAAGTCGCTTAAGGTTAACATCTGGCCTCCACATGCCTGAACACACCCATAGACATTCACTTACCTCCCCTGCCCAGAAGACTTGCGATCCTGGCTGAATGCTAACTAACCTGACAGGAAATATTTACACTACTAATGGCAAGTAACTAGAATGAAGCCAGATGCCGTGAGATTTGATTTTAAATCTCTGCTCCATTACTTAGCATCTGTATTCTTCTGGGCATTCCTTAATTTATCTTTCCCCAATGAACGTCATCTTTATACTTGTCATTGAGATTGTCTTGGCAGAAAATATTTCATATAGCACCTTACATACAGTGAATATACATGGCCCCAAATAGTAACTGACATGTGATAATGCTTCTATTATTTTGGGTATTATATTATTGTCATTATAATTGCATTTTTCTTAAGTTAAACTGGCAATACCAATAACAAAGATGTGGAAACTTTTTTTTGTTGTTTCTAACATATCATGAAGAGAGACCTGTGATTTTAATATGGAATAATGCAGAAGGTTGTAATTCACATATCTGTGCCTTTCATTACAGGAGCAAAAAATGGGATTTTAAATATGGGCTGAAAGTAATGGGCACATGCCATTGGTCTTTCTTCTACTTATGCTGAGTATCAGAAGAAAATAATAGCATATGTAGGAAGATTATCAAGAATCTCAAAATTTTTCACTAGAAAATATGAAACTCCTGGCTTATTCAATGCATAATTGATATTATATTTAGGAGCTGTGACTCACCTGCTATAATGCCCCTGACTTGGCCTTTGTAAGGGCAAGGGGGATACCAAGTATGAGGAAGAAAAGTGCACCCCAAACTGAGGCAACCTGGCTACTGCTCTGTTTAGTCAAAATTCTAACTTCTCTGAAAAGGGCAAGTCTTCTTGAAGGACAAGGCAGGCACAGGAGCCAACCCTGATTTACTCCATTAGATGTTTTTGCTAATTATGTACTAATGTGAATTCATGCTCATGTCCGATTTCTAATTTTGACTATACAATTTACAACAAGCTGCCCTTTCCTCTCTTTCAGTGTAGGATCCTATGATCAGGATTTTGAATTTTCCATCCTAAAATTTATGTTCGTTTGAAAATGATGATAACCTGTCCATTAAGACATTAAACAATATATTATGCTTTTACAAATAATGGGAACGCATATAACTTCTAGGTGCATAATTTGCACTTTACTATCTACATTGTTATTAATTATCTACATTATTCTAAATAATAATAATTATTATTTATTTACTATCTACATTATTTATTTATCTACTATTTATTTACTATATACATTATTCTAAAGAAAAGTGAAAAGTCTTGATTTAGAAGGTGCTACATTTATTCCTCTTCACTGGGCTTCATTTCATCTAGCTATAGAGCAAACAAAAGGTAAAATTTTAGCTCTGTCTAGCTAAATAAAGATGGAATCAAGACTGAGAAAAATAAGACAATTGAAATCAATTGTTGAACCATGACATATTATATAGATATAATTGCTTCCATTATATTTTATATAGATAATGAAAACAGTGATGTAAAAATATATTAATAATCATCATTTCTCTATCTTCCAAAAGACCTAAAATATGCATTCTTGCTGACATAAGGATCTAAAAAAAACATTGGATTTTTCATTTATTCAGATGTTTTTCAAAAACATTTTTGTCATTCACCATACTGAAATTGATGATGTCTTCTATCTGAGATTAAAACCTTATTCAATTGAAAACCTGAGGGGCTGTAATTCATATACAATAAATTTAAATGCTTTAATGTAGTTTATGGCACAAAGTTAGGTATATACATTTAAATGCCCCAATAATCCAGGAATTGCTTAAAGTAATGGAGAATCATAGAATGAATGAGTTTTTCAAATTCTTGGAATTAACTTCAAGGCTATTATGAGGTGTCTTGTATGTGAGGGTTCATATTTTATAAATTGTTCAAAGTCATTCTGTGCACTTGTATTTGAATTGGAAATCTGGGGGTCAGTGTGAGATCGCATTTTAGGTTTGTACTTTGAAGATGAGAGATTGGACATAGAAAGGTATGTGTGTAATATTTCACTTTTTTACCCAGCTTTACCTTTACTTTAGTATAACATAATTCTCAGAGCAAAGAAACAGAAGTGTAACCTTATGACAATTCTCTACAAATTTTTACTATGTCATGGCTCATTATAACCTTCTTTGTAATAAGTCATGAAACATTTATGAATGCAAGTGCACATATCATGAAATTTTAATGTGTACATGCATATCTGAGGTTTCAAAAACCCTTAAAGGATATTAGTTTAGTAACACCGAAGATATTTAAATACCTCACTTTAAACCTCCATGCTGTCCAGAAACTCCTCAATGCTAAGTTTGGCACTGATTTAAGACTTGACCCTTTTGTGAACTGATCATAAAAACAACGAGTCAATGACTATGCAATAATAGTAATGATAAAATTAAAATTTACCTTTAAATTAATTTTCTTAATATCAACCATATGTCTACCTATGAATCATCTTCTCTTGTGTATCATTTATGCATTCATATCTCTAAAATGAACACCTATCTATTGTCTGTCACCTATCTATTATCTATCAATCTTCTACTATCTGGCATGTCTTCTATCCACCATCTTTCTACCTACCACCATAAAATTTCCTTGCTTGGTACTTTCTAAACTTTTTCCTTGCTTTTTTTATTCAAAATATCTTTCATTCTTAACCTATTTAATGGGTCCCCAGTGAATATTTGTAGAGTGAATGGGCACTCCACAGTGTCAGAGACTCCATTCATAGAATTTCAAAATTCAACTCAAATGCACTTCTATCCTATAGAGTTCAAAATTCGTTCTTCTATTTTGCCTGAGCTCTAAGGCACCTGCTTTATATTCCTTGCTTGTCATTCCTGTCATTTATTTGCTGAATTATTATTTCAGATACAGTGTATTCTGAGGCTTATAATCAAATGTAACAGGAAGGCAAAGTAAATTAGTGTCTTGATACAGTTCAGCAAGTGTTAGTCTCTGTGTCCAAGTTTTATGAGGAAGAGTCAATGGGATGCATAATTGGCTAATATTTATAAAGGATCCATAAAGTAGAAGTCATATATGACAATACATAGGACATGCTTTCCATATAATGACTCATATCAAAATATCCCCTGGAAAAAGCACTGTGAAGATATCATAAATTCTCTGTATTGCTTCCATATATACATTGTGAAGGTCAGGATTTTCTGGACTACCCCCTATCACCTTCTCTCTCTTCTTCCTTCTGCCCTCGTTGTATCTCCTTTATCATGTAATACATTTGTCCTTTGGGAATTTCATCAAAGTATGTACTAATCTGTTGACTCTCTTCTCTACCCATCACCATTTCACCACCTTCCCACGGACCAAATCCCCACATTCATACCTTTTTGTTTGTTTGTTTCATGACCCACCTGTGTTAACGAGGGGCATCTGTGTGGTTGCAGGTTTGCAAGGGTCTGTTGTAGCCTGATGATCTCCTAGTTTACTGAAGATAATCACTGCTTCCTCCAGAATCAATCAATTGCCAGCAGGGGTCCTTAGGTTCTTCTGAATCCCACTCTAATCCTTAATTAGGCCTATTTCTAATATTTAGGTTTTATGGAGATGTTATTAAACCACATGGAGGTGATTTTTGTGCGTGGTTAGAGGAATGATTTAGTTAATATCTCATTTTCACGTGGATATCCATATTTTCCATCATCATGTGATGAAGAGACTGTCTTTTTTCCAGCATGTGCGTTTGTGTGTATTTGCACGGGTTTATATATGGATTCTATTCTAGTCTGCTGTCTGTTTCGTGTCAGAATGTTCATCAGAACGTTGTTGGTTTTTATTACTCTGCTGCTGTAGATAATTAGAAGTCAGGGTGGTAGCATTTAGCAAAAAGAACATGACTTTTCAACACCAGTTTAGGAATAAAGCCAAATGATCCACTACCCTGAAGTTTATGTGGGCAGGAACTATTCAGTATTTAACTAACTACCTGGACAAAGTGATGACATGTGGTGGCAAAGGGGCCCAGGTGGTAATGGTACTTGATGTCAAACCTGATATCTGTGTTTTTATACCCATGTCCCATATGATGAAAGGAAATAATTGCCTCACACGGCTCCCGCGTGTTGCACTCTGATTTTCAAATAGATGCCAAGTCAAGCAAACTCACCCACTTTTGCTGTTACAATCATAAACACAAAATAAAAACAACATAAAACCTAAAATGAAAACATGATAGAATTAGGTCAATGGAAAAAGTTACTGAGCACCATATGAGATTTTCATATTTAGTTGCTATCGAAGTATTACCTGAGGCAGATAAAAAATTGTGATTCTAGGTATTTGGTAACTGCATGAGCTTTGTCATTTCACACTGCCCAGAGTCTTCATGTTGACTTCCTATCTATATTCTTTTTTCATTCGCTGCACCTGAAATTATATGTCCATGATTCTGTAAGTGATTTTAATGGTAGTTTTATTCCACTTGATACAAATGGTTTGAATGCCAAGCAACCATTGACAGAGTGCTAAAAGATGATGACATCAGAACCCATTTAGGAAGGAGGTTGTGTGGAGGCTGCTTCTGTAGGGATTCAAAGGGAGACAGACAACAGATTCTATTTTTAAAAGTGCCTGAGAATGAGAGAGAGGAAGAGAGAGAGAGAGAGAGAGAGAGAGAGAGAGAGAGAGAGAGAGAGAGAGGTTTTTTCTTTACAATTGAATAAATAACATGTGTTAAAGTTTGTTTATGTGGTCATCCATTCTATCTGCATTATTAATAGTACTTAAGAAAGAATAACAGATTTAGAAAATCACTTCAAAACATCCTTGATTATATCTGATTTCTGTGTTGGCCAGACTTTACTAATAGTTCATAGGCTACCTTAAGAAATTTTGTAGTGCTATATGATAGTGACAATGTATTGTTGCCACATTTATTAGAAATCATCATCGAATGACTGAGGATTGAAAGTTAACACACGAATAACTACACAATCTCTAAGGTTTCCAAGAACCATTTTATGTGTTGTTTGGTTTCAGTTTTGGTGCAATGACAGCTCTGCAGAATGTTTTATGCCTCATTCTCACTGGGAAGGTGCAAAGAGAGTGTGAGCATTCAGTGTGAGGTTAAATGAATCACCACGCCACAGCAGAGACTTGGTAACATTGAACTGTTTCTGTCTTTGAATAAATTATGTTGAATTGGAAGTGAAGGGAATTTTTGTCTTTTTTACTGCTTTTCATTTATAGTATCCCTCATGCATTTTGTTGGCTCTTTGATAATTTCATGCAATGGTTTTTGATCATATTCACTCCTTTCTCCTACTTCTCCAAGTTTCAACCTAATGTCTACCCCTCCAACTACGTGTTCCTGTATTTTTTCAAATCTGACAAGTTTAGTTTATGTTTCCTATATATATTTTGGGCTATGGAAAAACCTACCAGGAGCTACACATTGAAGACAACTAACTCTTCTTCTCATAACACTTCTCAGTTACCAATAGCAATTCAGATTTTTACTTTTGATTTTTGATGGACTACCTTGGTTTATCTGAATTTTAGTATGTTCATTAATTCATAGGTATATACCGATTATCCATAGTATATATGGAGTACTAGAAAATTTAAAAACAAATCAAAGGGTTTATAAAATAAAGCAAATAAAGCAAAATTTTTTGAATTCACATGAGCAATAAACGAAGGGAACTGTGGGTATGCACAGAAACAAGTATGCTATACCTTTTTCAAAATACGAATAGTTCAGAAGAATTGGTGATAGAGAGCTGAATAAATATATGTGTAGTATAAAAGGATCAGAAAGTCTATAAATTCTGTGATTTAATTTTTTGTGATTCTGAGGGATTAGATTTTCCCTGTAGATCACAAAGAGAAAATATTATTTTTAGATACCATGTCACAGTATAAGTTCATAGAGTTATGTTGGAAACTACAAAGATGATAGTATACATGGTGGTTAAAACAAATCATAAAAAGAAAAGCAGAGATGAGAAGTTGAAGTTAATTGATGACTGAAGTCCCTAAATATGGGTCCATGCAATGTCCTTTTGATCGATAGAACCAGAAATTTCTAATGTTAACAGGAGATAACAGTATAATAAAATCATGTAAAACATGACTTGCTTCAATTATTTTGATAATACATTTTCACTTATGTGCAGAATTAACTGTACAGTAAGTAAGCTTGTAGAATAGTGTAATTAGTCGAGAAATTTAGCTTGTTGCAACCAATCTTCCCAGGTTCTTTTCTAAGAACCAAGCAGTGGAGAGATTGGGAGTAGTCATTGCTCTCTGTAAAAATTTACGACCTGGACACGATGACTCACAACTCTAATTTCAATGCTTGACAGATAAAACAAACAGGATTAAGAAACAGTTTGGGTTATAGAAGGAGACTCTGTCTCAACAGTTTCTTTTGAATGAAAGCAATTGATTAGGGGCTTGTTTACAGTGTCAGAGGTTTAGTCCACCATCATCATTACGTCAGGAAGCATGGTAGGATACAGTCAGGCAAAGAAGCAGTTTCTGAGAACCACACCCTCATCCATAGGGAAAGAGATAGAGACACAGCCTGTCATGGGCTTTGTGAAACCTCAAAGCCCATGCCTAATCACATACTTTCTTCAATAAGTCCATAACTCCCAATCTTTCTAATGCTATCAAGAGTCTCACTGCCTGGTGGACTAAGCATTCAAAACAAGCCTGGAGGGACCGGCTTATTCAAACCACAACTATTTTAGACAAGTAGGTTCCATTGCTTACTCTTGTTGATCATGACTGTGAACACAAATTCAACCTCTGGGTATTGCCAGAGGAGACAAAACTGGGATCTCATCTCTCACATCATTGTGTCAGAGTTTGCTTCACTCAGAAAACTACTGCTTCTAACGGCACTCCTTCTCACCACAGCTGAAGCTTATGCTACGGGATCTTCTCTGAAAGGTACCACTTCTTGTGCCTACCAATTATTTTTTAATCTTGTCCTCGCTGTTATTGTGTGACAGATTTTAACAAATCTCATAAATGGATATACAATGTTATAGGCAAATTTATTATGTGTTTTAAAACAAAACAAAACAATTACATTCATGGAAGCCTTGTAAATTTGGCAAAACAAAATCACGATACCAGTCTAATTCACTATCATGGACATAGCTAGGATTGAATAAATGCTTATTAGTAAATATTTCTCATTTATAGTAAAAAAACCACTCTTGACAAAAGATATTAAAATAGCCAGTGAAATTAAATTGTAGGGACCTATCTTTCCTTAATACATCTATTTCTGCCCTTTTCTCGCACTCCACACACTCACTCTTTTTCCACCGTCTCCCCCTTTTCCTCTCTCCCTTATCCTCTTCCTCTTGCTTTCCATCATCTCTATTTTCCTAGGAGATTCATGCATATATACATATGCATACTTCCTGATAGTTGTCTGCAGTGTCCCAGACTTAAGGATTTAATATACTAGAATACATGTCAGCCAAAAACCAATGTGTGTGTGTGTGTGTGTCTGTGTGTGTGTGTGTGTATAACAGAGAGTGGGGAGAGAGAGGGGATATTAGAATGAAAAATGCTTTACCTCCAGCAGGCATCATGAATACACAAGATGTACTGGTAGCTAATGTGGAGAATTATATGTTTAATGGAGTGAACAAGAAGAAAACCCAAATATTAAAGATTATGTTTTAAGATGGAGCTGGGGAGCATGGGTGATTCTGAAAGCTAGTTAAGATGTTGATACCCCACTTAGCGGTCACAATGAAAGCGAGGGCTTTTCCAGTCTATACTTTTTGCTTTTCCCAATAAAATAGAAGTTCTATGTAATGAGATTACAGGCAGAAAATTCTGGAAAATCAATCTTTTTCATTCATGAACATGTAGCCAATTTAATTTAGTTCTTGAATTTGAGTACTGTAGCTCTAACAAATCAATAGAAATCCTGAAAATAATTTTGCCACATGATTTACTTTTTCACTTCAAAAAGACCTAGAAAGAACGTTGACATTTCTCACAAAATAGCATAAAGCAATTGCTTACAGGTTTTGTAAGAATGTCCCCAACAGGTACTTGTAGTCTGTAAAAGGCCTTAGGGATGATTCCAGAAATTCCATAGAAGGATATCTACATGGTCTCACTATGCATTCATTATTTCCCCAATTTTAGATTGGTTTGAAACTAGATTTTTCCATGAGATTCTGATGAAATTAAAAAAAGAAAAATCAACCAAGCTAACATGAAATTTTGATTTGTACTAAATCCAAAGCTGTACTAATGCTGTGTAAAATGAATAAACAATTTTTCCCCCAAAGAATACAGAATTTGGAGGCCACAGCCCCAAAGAAAAAGATTTTTATTTTTGCCAGTATTTGCTAACTCACATTAGTATTCAGGTATTCATGGGCATTGGTGACCTCCCTCCCTAACCCATGTAATGCTAACTGGAACTGTTGCTGCTGTGACCTCATAAATATAACGGCCTTGACTATCTAGAAGAGAGCATTGCACACCAATCTTCGCCGTTCTATGGCTTTGCAATCTATCTGCCTTCCCTTACCTCATGTCCCTTGAGCTTAGGGCGTTGGTTTGATGCAGATGTCACATCTGAGGACGGACACTCCACAGTCACTTACTCTCTGCCTTTTAAAAGATTGTGAGTTTCTATGTTAACTACTGGCATGGGAAGTCCTTCTATATATGTGTGGCTTTATTGTTTAATAAATAAAGATGCTTCTTGGGCCTATGACATGGCAGAATAGAGAAAGGCAGGAATTCCAAGCTGAGACAGAGGAAAAAAGAAGGTGGAATCAGAGAGAAAAGATGTAGCTGTTGAAGGAATCTTACCAGTAAACTATGAGCCTTCGGGTAAAATATAAAATTATAGGAATGGGTTATTTTTAGATGTAAGAGTTAGTTAAAAAGAAACATGAGCTACTAAGCTGAGCAGTGTTTTAATTAATATAGTTTCTGTGTGATTGTTTTGGTTCTAGGCGTCCAGGAAAAAAAATCAGTCTCCATCTACAAACTAGCATCTGAGCAAAAGTAAGATTCTCTGATGAAGGGTGAAATTTTTACGATATGTGCAAGGATAAATATTTAAAAGGCAATTCCGAGCTACATCCTTCTATCAAAACAGCTGTAGTAGGTTCTTCGCTAAGGTTTATGCTTCCCCAGGAACCAGTACACAATAGTAATTTCCAGTTCCATCCTGTGGTGTTGGTTTTAGATCCAACTGAAGACTTTTGGATAAGCCTATAGTGTGCATGCTCCAGAAGGTGGCCTTACCTTCATGCATATACAGACGTTAACCAAGTTCTTTGGGTTATTTAACCTTAAAAGAGAATATAATTTGGGATGGAGGCATTGTGCTCATCTGGGAAAACTTAAGTGTAAAAGGTAATTATATATAAAATAGATAACATACACATAAAATAGATGATATATATAAAATAGAAAATATATAAATGAAATTTCTTTTTAACAAGAAAGGAATAAAAGGATATAAACAAATAGAAAACATACATGAAACTAAATGTCTCAAAATGATTTAGAGACTCATTAAAATGTGAGATTATGTCTCATAGTACAGTGTAGTATATATAAACAGCATGTGTGTGTGTGTGTGTGTGTGTGTGTGTGTGTGTGTGTGAGTATGTTACAGTATAGATGTTACCTTATAAATGTCTACTAAAAAACAGGCCTGGAGAGCTTTCCAGCTGTTCTAACATGATAAGAAAGTAAATGAACATTTGAAACAGGGCAAAGTCTAAGAAAGTCTCTTATTTATGTGGAAGCAGCTGAAAGCAAAACCCTAAAAGTCTCTGTAGAATGATTAACACATTATGAATGGGACAAAAATGCCAATATAATCAAAGTAGTTAATACTTTCGAGAGGCCAGGTAGAGCTCCAATTAAAAAGATGCGTTGTTCATTTGTCCTCATAGCAAAAACTTTAAAAAAAAAAACAATGGAGTGGATTGAAAGGAACTAACATTAAGGAAACGGGGGTAAGGATGCATGTTCTGAGAAACACACCGTTCACCAGTTGATTGACAGCATGAATGCCACTGTTTTTGAATTAGAAAATTTGTACAGTCTGTGGAAAATAAGGCTACAGATGTTTATAACACAATAGCGTGTGAATATCTGTTCACTGCCCATGATGTCTTAGATTTTGAAAACAGGATGCTGGAGAAGACAACTAATAACATAATCTGAACCTTCTGTCTTTATAGGAAATTGGATTGATTAAAAGAACAAACGCTGAAAGACCTGTCACACTTCTGTTTATGAAAGACTTCAGTTAGAACATATAGGGAATTCCCAAGATTAGTAGGAAGGCAAAAACTAAGTAACAAAAGGCTATGTAATAATTTTCGTACAGTTCAAGCTCCACTGTGGAACTGTAGGAACCCAGAAACAGTTGAACTGGGAATGCAGAACACATCAACTTAGTTCAATCAGTGGTACAGGCTTGAGCAAGGGTCACAGAAATAAGCTGGTACTTTATGTATATTTTAGTCTTGTACTACTTACCTCTATAAGTTGAAAAAAAACATTTCACAATATCCAGTCTATATGATAAAACACAACTTGGAATGTAAAGACTATAGCTGCTTAAAATCCTCCAAGAGAGTTCAGCAAAGGCTTTATGTTGACACTGAGTTTTCTCCTCTCTCTGTCTCTCTTTATACACATCTCTCTATTGCTCTCTCACAGACAAGGACAGAGACAGAAACACTGAGAGATCAGATGACTGAAACTTTTCCAAATATTCAGCATTTTGCATTTTCCTTAAGTTGGTTTTAGGGGGCTAAGACTGATAAGGTTAATTGAAGGTCAAAGCAAGACCCCATGGACTGAATTTTGAAAAGTGAAACATATGTTTGCTCAAATGCTGCTGATTTCCTATGATACACATCTATGAATAAAAAAGTTGGAAGGTGTTAAATTCCTCCTTCACACTTTCATTGTTTTGGCTTTGAATTTAAATGCTAATATGCTAACACTAACAACACTAACATCATCTGGGAAATCGCCTCACTTTTGAGTGCACAGCATAATGAAAGAGAGAACATCACATTTGGGGGCTTAAAAGCAAATCTAATCAGAAAAGGACATTCAGAATTGGACATAAAAACGTTTTTCTCTGTTTGTTTTTATGTTTTAAATACACCAAAAAACTGATGTGGTAAAAGTCATTTATCAGCATCTTTTGAAATCTACATCGAAACAGATATGGTTGTATTTAAGATGTTCATCCTGTTTGCCTGTTTTATAAAGCAGAACTAGTTTGCAAAGTCAATGATTAGGAAGAGAGAAAGTGAAGTTAGGGCAAGTCATGGTGTCGAGAAGAAATAAGAAAATTCATGAGTGTGAGAAGCTGAAGAAGCTAGCTGATAGTGCTTCTTTACCTATAAAACACCTTTTCATCCGTGGGAGTGTCATTCTAGTGTATTCCACCTAAGGCCACTTTTCTTATGATCCTGACATTTCAAAAAGAATCCAAGTACTGACCAAGCAATTACATATATTGGTTCTTTCATGTCCTTACTTTATCCCTGGGGCCAGACAAGTCATCTCTTTGATAGATATGTATGAATTGAAGGTTAGATATGCCCAAATCTATACATGCTATTATGCCTCAAACTACCTCCCCTTTAGCTTTCCTCATCTAAATACGGTGTACTAAAAGCTAGAAAATGCTAACAAGTGAACACAGTGGTACCCTGGGTTTCTACACACACAAAACCAGGTACGGATTGCACAGCAAGGACAGGCTGAGAAGCAGGCAAGAGACACCAACGTTTGATTCCAACTTGATTCTTTTGAACATCTTACTACTCACTTATCTTCCTCATTTATAAAACAATACTGACCTTTATTTACCTTATTTGAGCTTGACAGGGTAAAAGTATTATTTCAATTAAATTTTTAATTAAAATTAGCATCTTTTTTTTTATTCATCTGAGTATGAGGAGACACTATTAACATTATGTTGTTGGGGATGAAGTGTGCTTTCCTTTGTGAACAGTGCTGAGGAGCAGAACTGGGAGTGATCAAAGAATGGGGATCGTTTTTGATTACTTACACATCCTCAGTATGCGCTTCTTTGTAAAATATACACAGCGATTTTGTATTTGATTTATTGCTCATTTTTTATTGTTTTTATTGACCCATATATTCTTCTCCACTCCCCTTTGTTCCTCTCCCACCCCTTCTATCCTCCCCCATGGTCCCCACAGTCCAAATTTACTCAGGAGATCTTGTCTTTTTCTACATCCTATATAGATTAGATCCATGTATGTCTCTCTTAGGGTCATCTTTATTGTCTAGTTTCTCTGGCATTGTGAATTGTAGGCTGTTTTACTCTGCTTTATGTCTGATAACCACTTATGAGTAAATATATAAATTTGTCTTTCTGTGTCTGGGTTACCTCACTCAATATGATGTTTTCTAGCTCCATCCATTTTCCTGCAAAATTCAAGATGTCATTATTTTTTACTGCTGTGTAGTACTCCATTGTGCAAATGTACCACATTTTCTTTATCCGTTCTTTGGTCAAAGTGCTTTTAGGTTGTTTCCAGGTTCTGGCTATGACAAATGATACTACTATGAACATAGTTGAACACATGTCCTTATGGTATGATTGAGCATATTTTAGGTATATACCCCAAATTGGTATTACTTAACCTTGAGGTAGGTTGTTTACTAATTTTCTGAGAAATCGCCATACTGATTTTTAAAGTGGCTGTACCAGTTTGCACTTCTACCAGCAGTGGTGAAGTGTTCTCTTTACCCCACATCCTCTCTAGCATAAGCTGTCATCACTGTTTTTGATCTTGGCCATTCTTATGGGTCTAAGATGGAAATCTCAGAGTTGTCTTGATTTCCATTTCTTTGATGGCTGAGGATCCTGAGCATTTCCTTAAGTGTCTTTCAGCCATTTTAGATTCATTTGTTGAGAGTTCTCTGTTTAGATCTATACCCCATTTTTTTATTGGGTTATCTGTTCTTTTGATGACCAATTTCTTGAATTCTGTATATTTTGGAGATCAGCCATTTGTCAGATGTGGGGTTGGTGAAGATCTACTCATTTTGTAAGCTGCCGTTTTGTCTTTTTGATCATGTTGTTTGCTTTACAGAAGCTTCTCAGTTTCCGGAGGTCCCGTTTATTAATTGTTGTGAGGTCCCCAGTTAGTTCCTTGGGCAGCTGAGGATAGGGAACCTGAAATGACCCTATCCTAGAGCAATACTGACGAATATCTTGCATATCATCATAGAACCTTCATCTGGTGATGGATGGAGATAGAGACAGAGACCCACACTGGGGCAATGGACTGAGATCCCAAGGTCCCAATGAGGAGCAGAAGGAGGGAGAACATGAGCAAAGAAGTCGGGACCACGAGGGGTGCACCCACCCACTGAGACAGTGGAGCTGATCTACTGGGAGCTCACCAAGGCCAGCTGGACTGTTACCGAAATAGCATGGGATAAAACTGGACTCTCTGAACATGACGAACAATGAGGGCTGATGAGAAGCCAAGGACAATGGCAAGGGGTTTTGATCCTATTTAATGTGCTGGCTTGGTGGGAGCCTAGCCAGTTTGGATGTTCACCTTCCTTGATATGGACGGAGGGGGGAGGACCTAGGACTTACCACTGGGCAGGGAGCCCTGATTGCTCTTTGGACTGGAGAGGGTTGGGGAGAGGAGTGGGGGGAGGGGGAGAAGGGTGGGAGGAGGGGGAGAAGGGTAGGAGGAGGGGGAGAAGAGTGGGAGGAGGGGGAAAAGAGTGGGAGGAGGGGGAGGGAAATGGGAGGCTCGGAGGAGCTGGAAATTTTTTTTTATTCTCCTTTTAGCAATAAAAAAAATAAAAAATAAAAAAAGAAAATAAACATAGGATTATTCAAATGGCTGGTTCAACAGCAAAGATTTATAGTGATGAAGTCAAAGAAGTCTGTTTTATTTTTATATAATCCATTACTAAGGCAATATTTTTATGTAAAATGGGGAAAGTTGAACTAAATATAAACTAAGTGTGGATATATTTAAGGGTGAAAATAAAATCACAACAGCTTGAAATGTCTCCGCCTTTACTATTTACCTTCACTGACCAAAAACTTTTTGTTATGATTACTATTAAAAAATAAAATGAAGGAAAGATTTTTATAAAGATAACTTGATTTCTTTTTTATGACTTATTCCAAAGAACAAAATGTCTGCAGCCTTTGGTAAAATAAAATGCTTCCTTGCCCATCTAAATTACTCATTTCCATTTTCTACAACAGTATGGCTCAGCAATGTTATTTGAAATGGAATCTCTAGTGCAAATTACTAGCCCCTTGTTTTGCATGTTGCTCATAAAATGTTAATCTTGAGACCATTATGCATTCATCCGGGCTCTTCCGATGTACCTACTGGGCTATAATTTAACCTTCCAATAGAAGCAATTCTTAAAGAACCTTCCTAGTCATAATTTAGTACATAAAGATTTTCAGCAAGATTAAGTATGTCAAACCTTACAGTCTAGAAAATGTTTTCTACATGATGCTCTGTGGTTCTTTAGGAAGCTCCTTTTGCACTCTCATCCCTGTTGCCCATCGAGCTGTAGAGAAATGGCATGGGACAGTGGAGAGAGGGGATGGAAAGGAGATCAGGAATGAGAATTTTGTACATTTATTGAAGAGCAGTCCATTCCAGTTGAGAAATATCATTGTGGCCAGTGTACAAAGCAGTTCTTTTACAACGTGGTACTTTCTCACTTCACTTTTGTGATTTTTTAAAAAGATTTTTTTATTAAATTTTCATTTATCGCATGTATGCATGTACTCATTCAGCCTCTCGGGGAGAAGACAACCTTAGAAGTCAGTTCTTTCCTTTTGCCGTGTGGGACTCCTGGAAAGAACTCAAGCTATCAGTGCTGGCTGCATGTGCAGCCCTAAGAATTTCAGAGTTCCAAAGTTTCAAGACTGTTTTCCCTGCCAGATGTCTGTTAAGGCCTCTTATTGGCATTCATTTAATTTCATTTGCTTGTTTGTTTAATGAATTTTGAATTCAGTGAGAACAGTCTCGAAAACTCTTGTGTAATGTCTCGGGGGATCAATACTTTTCAAAGAGTTTAAGGACTGTGAAAAACTTATTCATTTCAGAAACTTATGAATCAGATAATCTTTAATTGGAAAGAACAAATGGAAACCAGGTTACTCAGTGTATAAATTAGAGATAAATTAGCAGCTCTATCCACAGTTGAGCTAGGCTATCATAGACAGGATGAGCTGGAGTTTCCACTTTTTTTTTTTCCTTAAAACTATTGAATTAGATGATCAAGCATCATGGAGTTGCATAAATGTCTAAGACTCACTGCATTTTTCTCGCTGTCTCCTCTCAGGAGGATTTACTAGAGCTGAACATATGGGATGGAGTCTGATTATTTATGTGTAATCTCCCCCGTGTACCTGGGTGTCAGTGAACAAATTGGGGTCACTTTTTGAGTAGTTTCATTAGTGATACGTGGATAAGGAAAAAAAAGCATAAGCAAGGTACAAAGATTGTCATTTATGTTTGAGATTGATGACAGATGTTTGCAATCTCTGGTCCCTTAGAAGCGTGTTAGGAGCCAACTCCATTGTCTATTACCCTTCAGCCACGAATTATTTTCCCAATAGAATACGTGGGTTATTTTTGAAGAGTGCTTTGTGATATATTTGATGACTATTTTTTTTAAAGTTGAAAAGATAATTTAGAATGTGGGTTAATATGAATGACCTCACCCTCAGCAGTAGCGATTTCAGAGTTCAAAGTTTTCAAAAATGTATTATTATCAGTTAGCTTAGGGTTCTTTTGTGCATCCATTTGACACCAATGATGGCTGTCTCAATGAATATATTTTCTATATTGATTCATAAGCTATAATATAAAATATACAGAAGTAAAAGATTGTCTAGATCACAGTTTGATCTCATATGGATTATGCACAGGAATACAACTTTAACTTAAGCCTCTTGTGTGAGGTCATTTGTTTGGGCCAGTTTCCCCAATATACAGAGACTTTAGCAAGGATGATTCACTAAATCATACTTAGTAGTGGATGTCAGAGTTTCTTTTCTTTTCCTTCCTTCCTTCCTTCCTTTCTTTCTTTCTTTCTTTCTTTCTTTCTTTCTTTCTTTCTTTCTTTCTTTCTTTTTTTATTTTTCGAGACAGGGTTTCTTTGTAGTTTTTGGAGCCTGTCCTGGAACTAGCTCTTGTAGACCAGGCTGGCCCTGAACTCACAGAAATCTGTCTACCTCTGCCTTCGGAGTGCTGGGATTAAAGGTGTGTGCCACCACCGCCCAGCATATGTTAGAGTTTCTTAAACACTCTGAAAGATTCCTGTATTTGATTCCATGGATAGATAAAGAAATTAATGATATGAAGCATGGTTCATGGCACATGTATACACAAGAAACAAGTTTGGGTACATATGCAAGTTCATTACAACTTGTTTCCTATCTATCTATCAATCAATCAATCTATCTACTTATTTATTTATTATCATGCATGTTTTATACACACACATACACACACACTATGAAGTATCTCTTAAAGCTGTTTTCCAGAAAATGGGAAATATTACTGGAAGACATTTTAAAAATCTGTAGCCTGCCTGCCCCATATTTCTGTCTGTACTTCTTCATTTTATACAATATCTGACAACAAAGAAATGGGTTTAATACGTTTTATTTCTTTGTTCCGCTGATTTTACTCTTTTGATTTCTAGGCTATTTTATTTCATGTTTCATTTAAATGTGCATTCCTGCCAAAAGAACATTTGGTTTGGATGGCAGGACTAAATCTTGGATCGACTAGTTATAGATATCCAATTTATTAACAATTAGAGTATTATTGTCTTATGTTGCTATAATTGCTTTTGTGTTCTCCCCTACAAATAAGGAATTACTTTACTATTTTTCTTCATCTACTGCAAAGGGACAAAACTGCTTATAGTTAGCGTTCTAGCCTTCTTACTACTGGTCAACCTCTATCTACTTTGTCACCTATGAGGCTTTTGAAAGTCAGACAGAAATATGTCTTACAGATAATCATGGCTATTTTCCCCAATTGTTTTTCATTTGATAAACCATTTGTTAGACAATGAATTCCCATAAAAACATAAACAAAAAATTACTAAAGAGAGAAAAGGAAAGAGAGAGGGGAAGTTACTTTCAGGGAATGAGAGAAAAAATTATGCAGAGGGTTTCACTTTGCAATATAAAATCCCTGTACTCTGAATTCTTATACTTTAAAGAACATGCTTCTTCTTAGAGAATGAATAAGAGAATAATTATACTATGTAATGTAATGAACACACATTCTCACTTCTCCAAAGAAAACCATCTGACCATCTACTAAACTTAGGATTTATATTTTTCTACGCACATAACTTTGGCAAACTTATCTACCAAAAGCCTCAGAGCTTTTTAAACTTTATAGGCCTTATGGATCTAACTTCCTCCACAATTAGCTAGATGATCACTGATAAGTATTGGACCTTCAGTTATTGGATTCCTCTACTGATACAATGAGCCAACTCAAACCTAACTAATAAATCCAGATTTAATAAACAGAGCAGAGTGAAGTAATTTCTTGGTTACTCAAAAAACTCACTGCATCTTTTCTGTGTTTTTTTTCTTCCATTAATTTTTTGTCATTACTAGTTTGTTTTAGTTTGTGTTTGTGTTCTAAAATGTTTCACTGTATTGCCTTGGCTGTCCTTAAACACCAGGTTCAAGTGATCCCCCTGCCTCAGACGTGGAACTAACTGAAAGCAAACATCTCATGTATTGTTAATGCTTGACAGCCATATGACTCTGAGGTTACTACCTGAACATATCATGCTTCCATTTCAAAAATAATAGTTGATATTTTACTCTGAAGTAAAATTGTTATTTGATGTTATTATTTCATATATTATATAAGCAGTAAGAAATTTTTAATAATCAAATGAAAAGTGCCTAGCAAGAGTATATTACTTAAATCAGTAATATTGGAGTTTCTGTACAACAAAAGATTGTCCACCCGAGTGACTAAATAATGAACCCTTTGTTTTTATTTGATTCAACTGAAAGGTTTAATTTGTTTAATGGATAAAATTATTGAAAATGTTGGTAAGTATTTGATTGTTAAGGTAGGTGAATAAGTTCAAGCACTTACTTCAAGCCTGACAACTCATGTATCAGTCCCTAACATGGTGAGAGGAAAGACTACCGTGGGATGTCATCTGAGGTCCACATGTGAACTGTGACACCTGTGCATCCCCCTCCCTGTGTATGCCCACACACAGAACTAAATATGTGTTTTTAAGTATCAGTAATTACCCTCTAAATAGATAGGTAAGATGTGCTCCAAATGTGAGTTTTTGCATTTAGTTATAAATGTTAGCCCAATATATGTTATCATATGAATACAATATTTAAAGATCCTAATAAAATAAAGTCTTTTGGTCACCAATACTGCAGGGACAGGAAAGTCAGTTTGAACAACTTGTTTTCAAGAATCCTACATGTGTATTTGGTGTGTCTCGCTGCTTTTGGAGAATATTCAGTGTGATATAACATTGCAAGAGCGATTTCTATATTATTATTATTATTATTATTATTATTATTATTATTATTATTTTTGATTTTCGAGACAGGGTTTCTCTGTAGTTTTTGGTGCCTGTCCTGGAACTAGCTCTTGTAGACCAGGCTGGCCTCGAACTCACAGAGATCCGCCTGCCTCTGCCTCCCTAGTGCTGGGATTAAAGGCGTGCGCCACCACTGCCCGGCTATCATATTATTTTTAATGACTAACATTTTTCAGTCTTTAGAGTTTCTATTTCATTGAGTAAATTTTTCATCTATCTTACATTCTTTTCTTTCTTATTTAAAACTCCTGAGATTGATAGGTTAGATTGGATGATTACTAACATCTTTAGCTTTTTAGAGCTCTTGACATAGTAATTATAGCTGTTTTGCCTTCTCTGGAATTCTAACATATTTCATTTTTGTATTTGATTTTGAGTCTTGTATTTGTATATATGAATGTATTATATATATTATGTATATATATTATATTATTAGGATTTGAGATTGACATAAACCCTGTATATATTCACACACACACACACACACACACACACACACACACACACACACACACACACGTATATATCCTAATAATGGCATAAAATTCTTCTGGTTTCAAGCATTTTGTCTTTTGTTCTTACTATTTGATCACAGTAATTTCCCAGATCTCTAATGTCTTGATTTTTCTGTCTTCCTGCATCTGTTGTGACAATTTGAGGTATAATTCAACATTTTAAAAAGGAGTTATGTTTAGTGAACACTGGAAACATCAGGGAGTGAGAGGAACGAGCTGTCCGTCGCCAGGGACAACTCTCTGTTTATTTGTCCAAGATAAGTTTTTGCAATAAAGAAAGTTCTGGATTGTGCCCTTAATCCTTCTTTTATCCTACATCCCAGTTGCTGAGCACGGAACCTCATGTGTTCACTGCAGATCTGACGGGCAGAGATAAATTTACTGAAGTTTTGGTGTTTTTCAGGAGACTTCAGCCCCAAAGAGTTTCTCACACTATAGCCTTGCGTGCTCCTAATCTAATGTGTTAAAATTGGTGTATAACTGCCCCAGCCCTTTTATGACTAGGGTTTCTGTCCCAAATAAGAGGATTTCACTGACCTCCTGGCTGAGTCTACCTCTCAGAGATTTCTGTGGAACTTTGCATGCACCTTCAATGTTTTGATGGGACTAAGAAAAAAGATGTAATTCCAATTCCTCTTTTTTTTTGTTATACATAACAAATATTGATGCCATTCACATTTTTAACAAAGGTGTTGAAACTGGAAATGTGAGGAACTAATTTTGAATTTTGTTAATGGCTACCAAAATCGTTGTAATTTGTATCTCCTGGTAGGGAATTAACTCCAGCTTTGTCTCCTCATGTCTGCTGCTGATACATAAAAAAAGCCACAGGATTCTTCCTTGTTAACAGGTAATAAGATTAAAATTATAACGCTGCTTGAGTAGGAAGTATCCTTATATCAATTCAGCTTTTAATGGGGGCCAAAGTCAAAGGGTATTCTAGAAAAAATGCTGAGGAATTGTTTTCTCCAAAAGACAGTTTCCAATGCATGAAATTCTTTTTCTGAAATTTGCCTACCACCTATTGAATATCTTTCCTTTGTACTTGTGATGTTCAGATATTAAAACACATAAAACAAATAATTATAGATGCAGATTTGAAGAAAAACTTTCCAGTATTTTAAGAGGGTTTTGCAAAGAGAGTGCTTGAGAGGGTCATTAAAGAAGAGTCTGCTTCATCATTTTCTTCTCATCTATAATCTCTCAAAATTTTACTTAACTCCTCAACAACTGTTGCATCTGTTTTCTTTAGTCCCATCATTAAAACCTTTTATACACAGGGATGTTTTCTTCCTCTGTCCATGGATTTTTGCATTCATTAATAATTTAGACTGTTTCTCCAAGAAAAATATGTGGTAGATAGAATTATAATACCCCCTCCAAGAAGATGAATCTCAAATAACCAAGAAATGCAATTATTTTAGGCTACATGAAGTAGAATTAAGCTTGCAGACAGGATGAAGACTGCAAATCTGCTGATTTTTGATAAGGAAATGATCCTGGATTATGCACAGGGGTAGCTTCTTTGATGATGCTTCTTTAAGATGAAGAGAAAGACCCTGAAGCCAGGAATGCCTCATGTTCTCAAGATCCCAGAAAGAGCAATGAAATAGATATCCCATGGTTTTTAGTAGTAAATATCACAGTTTGACGCCTTGGTGCGAGGCTAGCAAGCTGTGGTGGCTTCTGATAGGAAGACCTGTAAAATGAGACGTGGATGTCGGTATGAGATACCAAATTTAATGTTAGTTTGAAAGTAGCAGTGGGAACACATATCTCCTACTGACTCCACCTCTACTCAGTTTCCCCATTCCCTTCCTACTTCATTACCATATGGCATTTTTAAAGGCTTGCCGATGTGTTTTACGAAATCAAATTCCTCTTTCAGACGACTCTGTCACAGACCCAGTCACGAGAAATCATGGTTCAGGCAAAAGCTGTTTTCAAGCCACCTTCGTACAAATTTCTATTTCTTTCCCTTTGAAGTGATACCATAATTTTACATGATGTTACCAATAAAGATTATTTTCTCATCTAATAAAATGATATTTTACTTATAAAATTACTAGCGCTCTGAGATGAACCAATAACATATATTGTAATCGTAGCCAGGATTAATCAAGTATTAATCAAGGCTTTTTCAGGTAACTAGATCCAATGGGATATTTAAAGGAATATGAGGACATTTAATATTGAAATTATTTTACACAATAACAGAAGATGAAAATTCTTATTTGATGATCTTTTTAAGCTAGAGAACTTGAAATATCAAATTCAGAACAATTCTAAACACGTGAGAATGAGGAACGCTAAGTACTGGGTTTCCCAGGGGCAGGAGAATGACCAGTTCCCATCTCAAGGAAAGAGAATTCTCTGTTCTCTGCTTTATTTTCTATCTAAACTTTCGATAATTAGACAATGAATAAATCATTATTTGACACATGATGAAGATGTCATCTTGACTTGCTTTTAAAGATGGAGTGAGCGTGAGCATGCGTGTGGCATGAATATATGTTATGTGTGTGCCTAGCCATGAAAACCAGAAAAAAGCAACAGATCTCCTGGGGCTGGGGTTACAGAAAGTTGTGAGTTGCAAGACGTGGATGCTGGAAACTGAACTCTGGTCTTCTGGAAGAAAAGCAAGTGATCTTAGGTGCTGAGCCATTTATCCAAACACCACGTGATCTTAACTACTGAGCCATATATTCAAACACCACATCATTTTTTTCTTGTATCCTTACCATAAAATACCCTAAGAGAAACATCTGGCTTACAATCCACTATTTTGTGACTGACCTCATACTTTCATGGTCTTAAAAGAGAGAAATTTCAAACTGTGTCTTTCATTGGGAGCCAGGTAGAGCAACCTTATTTTCAGGTGACTAGTTGGTTTTATTATTATTATTTTTTTTATTGAGAAAATGAGAAAAAAAACAAGTTTCCACCTCCTCCCAGCCTCCCATTTACCTCCCCCTCCTCCCACCCTTCTCCCCCTCCTCCCACCCTTCTTCCCCTCCCCCCACTCCTCTCCCCCTCCCTCTCCAGCCCAAAAAGCTGTCAGGGTTCCCTGCCCTGTGGTAAGTCCTCCCCCCTCCGTCCATATCTAGGAAGGTGAACATCCAAACTGGCTAGGCTCCCACAAAGCCAGCACATTACGTAGGATCAAAACCCCTTGCCATTGTCCTTGGCGTCTCATCAGCTCTCATTGTTCGCCATGTTCAGAGAGTCCAGTTTTATCCCATGCTTTTTCAGTCACAGTCCAGCTGGCCTTGGTGAGCTCCCAATACATCAGCTCCGCTGTCTCAGTGGGTGGGTGCACCCCTCGTGGTCCCGACTTCTTTGCTCATGTTCTCCCTCCTTCTGCTCCTCATTGGGACCTTGGGAGTTCAGTCCAGTGCTCCAGTGTGGGTCTCTGTCTCTATCTCCATCCATCACCAGATGAAGGTTCTATGATGATATGCAAGATATTCGTCAGTATTGCTATAGGATAGGGTCATTTCAGGTTCCCTACCCCCAGCTGCCCAAGGAATTAACTGGGGACCTTGGGTTGGGCACCTGGGAGTCATTCTAGGTTCAAATCTCTTGCCAACCCTAAGGTGGCTCCCTTAACTAAGAATTAAATGATACAGAGCTGCGGAAAAGAGCTGGTGCAATTGCCATCCATTTCCTCAATCCTTCCTTTTATTGATTACTCAATAAAAAATAAATGAATATTGACTGTGTTTTAAAAACATACAAATATATATACAAATTATCTTATTTGACATTCAAGTTATTGTTAGCATTCTTCTAAATGCTAATTTCTTATTCAACGTTTACCCCATTATGCAACTTATCATACACCATCTCTGCCCTGAAACTTTACCAGGGGTCCAGATTACATTTGTTCTGGAAAAGATTTCAGTTCCAAATCCTACATCACAGTTGCTTGCCTTGCTTGCTTCTCCTATTCCATTATGAAAGAGAAAATTCCTTCGTTCCTTATCTTGTGGTTAAATAATTATGGACCACTTATTTTACTGAATAACTCTCAAAGTCTGGTTTTATGTTTTATTATGAAGATTATGCATACTTTGCAGAAAGATATCTAACATGGTATTCTAAGTGCAGATTATAGATTTTTTTCATTACTGATGATATTCATGTTGACCATTTAATAAAGATGACTTCTAGGCTCCTGGACATCTACTTAGGGGACTGGGGAGATGTCTGAGAGACCATGGTGACATGAATAATTGGACTCCATGAGCACACATTAATATATACATGTACAAACATGCGAACATATAATCATTCATGTGTATGTACACATGAAAATGTTCCTTTACGTACACCACACACATTCATGAACAATTTCCAAAATCATCATCGCTTTTCTTGCTGTATTACTTTAATATCTGTGCATAGTTAGCTTGTGGGAAGCTAAGGACCTCAATCCCACATTCCTAATCTGTGCACTAAAGCCTTGCATTCTGTCGCTCACCTTCCATTGTGTACCAGTCCTTTGACCATGCAGCCACCGCCAGCTGTAGATGCCCCTCTCTCTCACTTGTCCTCCAGTACACCTCTTTATAACTTAGGCTCTTCATTCACAAACAAGTGTGGTGAGCATCTACTGATCTTGGTCTCTTTATTAAATTTAGTGATGAAATATTTAAGGATTAAGAAGAATTAACAAGAATGACCACTTAAGGATAAAAGACAGTTGAATTTGGTGAAGAAAAGTATACTGATATTTTATTTCAGCACACTTAATACTTTGTTCCTAAAATTAATTTAATATATAATGATGAACAATAAGTCTAGACTAGTAGATAAAAATATAATAATTTTAAAACCAATGTGGGATATAATCTATGTCACCTAAATTCTGCCCTTCAATTTGCTGCCAATAAAGGCTTTTCCAGACTATTTTCTACAGCTCGTGGTGATGTTTTTGGTTTCACTAGAGTTCCATAACAAGGATCCTTGTGTAGAAGCTGTGTTTCTCTCAGGCAGCTTTTACAGCGTTCATTGTGATTTTTTCAAAGAGCCCTCTAATCTCATATATAAATTAATTTACTGATGGTATTGAAAATAAAATCAATTCTTCTCTATCATTTTTCTTGAAATTGGATACCTCTCTGATTTTTATGACTTCATTCTATCAACAAGAAGTAGGGCTTGTTATTAGATTTTTCATCTTGTAGTGGGAGAGAGTGCTGTGGTGTATGACAAGTGAATTACTTATTCAGCAACTGGGGAAATAAGGAAGGGTTCGGAGTTGTGGATTTATAAGACCCACTGAGACTGACTCCACCTACAACTCCTTGCCTGCTGCTCACTGGAGGAGTCACTTTGATTAAGTCACCATGGTGACATCTGGGGTTTTTAAAAATTAGTCATTTCCATAGCGGTCTAGCTTCTACTTTTTTAATTCAGTTGCCTCAATAAACAACTGCAGTTCCCTTTGGCAATTGGAGGAGGAATATTTAAATTTCATACTTGTTATTCTTTGTGGAATTTTGACAATCGTTGACATGCTGCTAACTGGGTTTCTGTTCTGTAAGTTGAGTTTCAAGCCAGAGGTCTATATTTTGACTATTCTGCTCTGTGCTTCTTGTTATATAGAGTAACATAAGACTAAATTATCACAAATAGGATTCACTGATAAAAATAGAATCATTCGAAGAGAAATGAACATATTATTAAGAAATACAGCAATCAGTGATAATTATTGTATAGTTGTGGAGACACCGAAAAGCAGAAAATATCATTAATAAGCTTTGTTATAAAAAGGAAGCCCTATGAAAAATACTTTAAGAATTGGCTTGAATTGTTATTGCTGTATACAGCAATACCCAAAAGAAAAGATACAATGTTGAAGAAAAAAGAATGAAATGAAAGATTTTGGAAAATATTAGCTTACTGAGACTGTAAAAAAAATGCTACAATGAAGAATTTTCCATTGAAGACGTAGGATGTTTTCTTTTTTGTCACGTGGATATCTACTTGTTACTTCCTCAGAAGAAAAGCAATTCTCATGGCTACCTGCAGACATTTCAGCACCTCTCAGAACAGGACTGAACACAAGAAGGAAAGATCTAAAGAAGCACCTAATTGTTAATGGAAAGGGGGTCTTCAGTCTATGTGGTCACTGCCAGCTTGTACTAAAAAGCATAATGAGTGGGACTATTTAAACAGAGATGCGCAATCCCCACATCTGCATGGCCAGCAATTAAGTCAACAAAGCTATTTTCTAGTTTCAGCAGGAATTGTCCTTCACAAAGTGGGTTCAATCTAGAATGGAGCTTCAGAAATTCCTGTTGAATTTCTAGTCCTCCAGAGATGGTTCTAGGGCTGGGGAGATAAATCAAATGTCTTGGGGAGGAAGAGAATTTAGGTTCCATCAGTCAGGTCAATGAGAGCATAACTCTATAATTCTGACTCTAGGAGATTCAGTATCCTTTGCTGGCCAGTTGCCTGCCACCCTGGGCATCTTAACTCATGTGCTCAAGCAATCTAAACATGAACATATGCATATGAATACAATAAATTAATATTTAGGGAAGCATTGATACAAGGGCATTAAATGAAATACAATAACTTAGATTGTAGAATTTCTTCTGTAATTATCTGATTATGAACCACATGAATCCTTGGAACACCAGTTTCCACTCAAGGAACTCAGGTAGTAGTAAATCCAGTCACTCATTCAGACACAAGTCTTTTAGACTTTGTATCTTAAGGCCACTAGTGAGATTAAGTTTTGTATCAATCAGAGTTTGAGTCTTATAACGTAGGGAAATCAACCTGGTTCTGCAATGGAAAATGTATCCTCATGAACTGGCTTTCACAGATCTGAATAGTGCCATGCACTCCACAGAAGCATTACAATACGCATCAGTTATGCCCAGCTATGTACATCAAAAGCCAGAAAAATAACTGGCCTGGAAAGAAATGCATACTAGCATAATGAAGGCACAAATTTCATGGGAGTTAGAAACCATTTTCTGATTGTGCTTCAGCCCTGCCTCACAAGACAAAGGCCATTTAGTGATAACATTTTAGGACGAAAGACCCCAGAGAGAACATATTTCTATTACTTTATTAATCTATAGACATAGTATTAAACAGATTTCTAACAACTTATACCAGTAGATCAACACATCTATCAATAATTACCTTTAAATATTCAACTTATAATTGATGGTTAATAGATGATTAACATAGAGATACACAACTGGCCAAGGTGATATGAATAAGAGAGCGCAGACTTTTCAGTAATAAGCAGAATACACACAGCATCTTCTTTTCCCAACGATCAGGGTTCATGGCGGAAGAGGGATCAGAAAGAATGTAAAAGATCAAGGTGGTGGATGACAAGGGAACAGGGCAGTTTCCTCTGTGAAGAGTTGCTATGACAGCATTCAAGAAAACTTCACAAGCCGAAGCCATGACAAATCCAAGTTTGCTGACTGGAATTGAAGACTAAATTCTGTCCCTATGGACAATGAAGCTTCTAGAAGAGGGAAAGACACTTTAACAATAAAGCCCTCCATAAGTCAGCTACTCTTTAGTTGAAGACCACACCTGCAAGATTATTTGGGCAGCACAAATAGATCTTGATTGATTGAAAGAAGAAAAAAAGATACAAAATAGGTTGTGTAGTGAAGGGGGTAGGTCTGAGACAAGTTGGGGGTTGGAAGAATATAATCAAACCCTAGGGGTGTGTGTGTGTGTGTGTGTGTGTGTGTGTGTGTGTTTGTGTGTGTGTGTAAAACTGCAATTACTGAAAGCAAGAGCATTACTTTGTAACAGAACAAGGAAGCATATATGGGTGAATTTGGAGGGAGGGAAGAGAAAGGTGAAATGATGTTATTAAAATTAAAAGAAATAATTAGAAAAAAACATATATTTGAAAATTTCTCCAAGAACTAATAAAAATTTTAAGAGAGAATAAAGAATGAAATACTTAAAGAGAAAGAAGAAAATAACTTTCTATTCATCATTCAGAAAAATTATACTTCAAATGTGAAAAAATATATTTGGAAAATAAGTTACTGTAAAAAATGCCTATAAGAAATATTAAAGTTAAGCTATTTAGAGAGCAGGATAATAGCAAATGTCATTAACCTGGATCTGAATAAGCAAGAAGAGACCTAGAAATAGAAAATGAAGGAAAATATTCTGACTTACTATTAACAGACTTAGAAAATAAATGTTTGGAGCATGAAAAGTGGAAATGCATTGGTAACTACTGCATACAGAAAAGTAACTTGACTTACAGAGATATTCACAAGGCATCCCAGGCAAGAACTGATGGCAAATACAAGATGAGACATAATTCAAGCAAACAAAGAAATAGAAAATATAGTAATAAATATAGAAATAATAAATGAAACAGTTAGGTTTCTGTTTAATGGAATCATAAAGTAGGATGAAAATCAAGTAGACTTCTGCACAGAAAGATAGAGAGTTGCAGCAGAAATGTGGGGACAATAACACAAAACAGCCATATAAGGAATAGAGGAGGCTAAATATCTGCTGGTGTGCAGTACATTAATATATAATATTAAAATGATAGCAGGTAGGTTTGCCAAGGATTCAGATAGAAAAAGACAAAAGATAGAAATGAAATACATCATAGATAGAGTTGTGTCTATTAAAGGGAAATTTCTTATAAATAACCATCCAAAACAAGAGAAAACCTCAAAAGAGATTGGCTTTAATGGAATAGTCTGCCAAATATGTCAGTAACAAATGTCAACTCTCCACATTTCTCAAATAAGGTGGAAGGGAAAGTAGATGTTTTCCATGAAACAATATTTGCAGAGGATGAAAAGAATGTTGCACATACAAGAATTGGCTTTTCCGTGTAGAAGACCTGTATGAGATAAAGTCAACCAAAATCCCAACACGGAAAGAGGGAGGACTCCTAAATGTCCAATCCCTAGCTGAGGAGATACTGACAACTGACGGCTACTGGTGGTGTGAGGGTCTGTCTTCTTCAGGGATGTTTTCTGGAAGAGGTTACACACATTCCAATAGATGGTCGTGCAGCCATGCACATACAGTGAGCACGAAATGGACTCGGTAAGTTTAAAGAAGCCATATTAAGTTGGAAGATAGAGTTATGGTAGGGACAGGGAAGGAATTCGATTGGAGGGATTGGTGAATTTTGTTAAAAATAAGAATACATGAAATTCTCAAAAATTGGAACAATTCAATTACAAAATAAAAGTTTAGGATTTTTTTCTATAATAATGAACTTGAAATAGAAACTTCTTCCTTAATTTTGAAAGGTTGGGGAAAGGGCAAAACTGATGAGAAGGAGCACAGAGAGATACTTTGATCAGAGAATATTACACAAAGCCTACAAGATTGAAAGTTCGAAAGGAAACCCCACTAAAAAAATACAGATAAAAGTGCTGGAAAAGTGAAAACTGAAGCCTCGATTTCTCATGGTCAGAGATGTGGAACTCCTACAAAAATGTACACAAATCAAGTTATGAGTGCAAGGTGTGTCAAACAGCTTAGAAATAGATCTATATATCATGGAGGAGTGATTTATTTCAGGTATACAAGGTTGGTTCAACATTTCAGTTTCAATCAATCTTAGCTACCACATCAATAGGCTGAAGAAGAAAAATGATGTGATAATATGAGCTGAGGCAGAAAAAGGCATTTGACAAACTATAGCATCTATTTATGTTTCTAAAAAATTCTCAGCAATACAATATGCGAAGCTTCTTTACATGAAAATTTCTTGCCCCAAAATATCCAGTATTGCCATAAAACGTTAAGAAGTTGAATATTAAATTCTGAAAACCATTAGTGGGTAGTAGTTACCTTTCTCATACTTAATCACCATCAATCAAAAGAAAAAAAAGAACATAAATAGTAGCAAACAAGGGAAAGAACAAATAAAAATTCCATTTTTAAAGAAAACATGATTATGTAATAGAGAGACTTCCAAGGATTCAGAGAGGAAAATCCTACTAGTAATATTCTCAGGGGACACAGAGTTCATGCATAAATGGCAATCAGTCTCCAGTACACAAGTAGTTAACTATTGAAAGTTGAAATATAAAACCCCAAATCATTTAAAGTAGCTCCTCTAAACAGAATATTTAGCTATAAACTTAATAGCTCACATTCACAATCTATATATGGAAACAGTTTCTGGGGAAGTATTAAGATGATATAAGTGAATATAAGATATATTTTGTATAAACTAGACCCTCTGAATGTGAGTGACAGTATTTGACTTGGACAGCCGGTGGGGCCACTGACAATGGGATTTATTCCTTGTGTTTGAACTGGTTTCTTGGAGCTCATCCTTTTTGGAGGGATGCCTTACTCAGCCTAAATAAATGGGGGAGGGCCTTGATCCTGCCTTAAAGTGATCTGTCAGACTTTGTTGACTCCTCAGTGGGAAACCTACCCTCTCTGAGAAGTGGATGGGGGTGGAATGGAGAAAAAGGTGGGGAGCAGAAGAAGGGGAGGAGTAGGAACTGGGATATGTAAAATGAGAAACAACCATTTAAAAAATAAATTTAAAAATATGTTCTGTGTGCTCAGACTAGAAATTTTGGTATTGCAAAAACTTCAATCTCTATCAGCTGTGGGAACCCACAGCTGGTAGCCTTTTCCACCTGACTGAGAGGTCAGAGAGTTTGAGCGTATTTCTGCTCTTTCAAACATTGAACAATATGTTGAAAAATGCTGTGACTACAAATGCTGACCCGTGGTGTAGTTACTTGGTGTTTTGGACACTAAAGGCAAGGTGGTGCACATCTTTAATCCCAGCACTAGGGAGGCAGAGGCAGAGTGATCTTTATGAATTCGAGGCCAGCCTGGTTTACAAGAGCTGGTTCCAGAACAGGCCCAAAAACTACAGAGAAACTCTGTCTCGAAAAACAAAACAAAAACAAAAAAAGATGGCCCATAGTGTTGGATCCACTCCATCCTGACCAAATGTCAGAGAATCCAAGCCTATTCTTGCTCCTTCGTTTTTTTCCCTTTTTTTATTGAGAAAAGGAGAAAAAAAAAAACAAGTTTCCACCTCCTCCCAGCCTCCCATTTCCCTCCCCCTCCTCCCACCCTTCTCCCCCTCCCCCCACTCCTTTCCCCCTCCCTCTCCAGTCCAAAGAGCAGTCAAGGTTTTCTGCCCTGTGGTAAGACCTAGGTCCTCCCCCCTCCATCCATATCTAGGAAGGTGAACATCCAGACTGGCTAGGCTCCCACAAAGCCAGCACATTACGTAGGATCAAAACCCCGTGCCATTGTCCTTTGCGTCTCATCAGCCCTCATTGTTCGCCATGTTCAGAGAGTCCAGTTTTATCCCTTGCTTTTTCAGTCACAGTCCAGCTGGCCTTGGTGAGCTCCCAATAGATCAGCTCCACTGTCTCAGTGGTTGCTCCTTCGTTTTAAAATAGAAAGTTTGACATAGGGAGTTGCTACCTACAGGAAACTTGGTCTAGGGTGTATTCGCTGCTTATCCTGCCCAAAACATCAAATGCTTTACCCCAGAAATACTGGCTTGATGTCTCTATTGAAGCAAGTAACTGTTCTGGTTGTCTTTTGTGTCATGCTAAAGCACTCTTTCGTCTTCTCCCTCCACTTTGTCTTAGGGTATCAAATCATGTGAAAATTAAATGCAGGTGAATTTAGTGTTCAGTATTCACTGAGTTGTCTGCCCAGGGCTATCCTGTGTTTCTGTGTTTCTTTCATATCTATGTTTCTCTGACCTAACATTTCTAATCCACATGCCCCTACCCTGGAACAGACAAACACTTTGTGGCTGGACCATGACAGAAGCGACCCCCCAAATATGGCTTTTGACAATCAACTTGATCTATAGATTTATCACAACTCAATGAATAAATCTGCAAATCATATATGTATATATATATATAAACATATAAAAATAAAGAGAAAAATAGAGAAGAAGCTACCCAGAATTTTAAAAGTGACAAAGTTGGAAGATCAATGCTGCCCAATTTTAATACTGTGAAGCTAGGGTATTAGAAATATAATATTTCTCATGAAATAATAGGATAGATTTAGACTTATGGCTATATTATAGTCAATGGATCTTATTAAAATGGCCCTGTAACCTCAGTGGAGAGAAGATAGATATTATAATGAAAAGGTTACAACAACACATGACAGTCACATTAACATCCGTTTTGATGTAGAACATAAGATTACAAATATACACCATATATCTATATCATAGTAGATCTTAGAGCTGAATGCGAAACACAAAATAGTAGAAACTCTAAAAAAACTTATAAATGGAAAGTAGTTGAGTTTCCTGTAGTGTCTATGGAACATTGGATAAAGTACAATTCAAAAAAGGAAATAAATTTAGATTTATTAAAAAATACATTAAATACATTCTCTGCAGAATGAACTAGAAAGAAATGAGAACAAAACAAGAGACTTGGAAAAAATATTTATGAAATATATTTGTATAAACATTTGTACACAAATGTGTACAGAGCTCCTAAAAGTTGGCAATAAGAAGAGTATTGTTAAAAAGACATAGTAGACACTAGAACAAAGAGAATACACAGGTTTCAGATGAAGATATCCAAACATAATTTAAAAAGCTAGTAATTAGAAAGCTTCAATATAAGATAGACATACCACCCTGCATCTGTTAGAATAATTATAACTTAAAAATATTGCCTCATTAATTGCTAGAAAGGATTTGAAATGAAGAGTATTCCTCTTCATTACTGATGGGTGTTAAAATGGCACATCCAATTTGGAAAACAGTGGCCAGTACCTTACATAAATGAGCACATCCCACTTGTATTACAAGAATGATTGATTACAAAATGCTGACATAGAACCATGCGTGTGAATATATGGACTTTGTTACTGCCAGTAGGAAGTAGCCGTGATATCCTTTGATAGTGAGTAGGTCTGCTGTGTAACATCATACAAAAAAAGATACTCTGCAGTATTAAATAGATGGGACTAAAAGACCAAGAAAACATATGACTTATTATTAATGTTTGTAGTTTTTCTACATAAAGTATTTGAGGGTATGATAAAATTGAAGAAACAAATGACAGATAAAGTTCAAAAGTGCCTCACTGAAGATTAAAAAGCAAGGCGGGAGGGCTGAACTAGTAACTGTGGGAGGAATGTAAACCATAAATCCAAAGACAAAATGAATTTTGCATAATCACTATATTGTGTTTAAGCTCTTTCTGGCAGAGATGTGATTCACATTTGGTGAAGGATGTGGAAGAGAATGGTGAGAGTTAGGCCTTTTAAAGTTGTAAAAAGTTACAGGTGAGCAATAGGGGAAGAAAAAATATCAACAGAGTGTTGAGTAAGAGTTGTGGAGACATTGCTATGCATTCATGCAGGCTTTAGAATTGCCAAATTCGTAAAATTCAAGGTGGGCCTGAGGAAGTATCACAATGTGTAGGTTTAACTCAGACATAAGATAAAACACAGTGAGGTATACTCTTACAGACAAAAAAAAGACATTAAAGGAAAAACTGAAAGAAATGAGAATATCCCTCAATGTTGACATATTACTTTTGTCCATTTATAGCAACACTAAGTAAGTTATAATAAAATACTAAAGACAGAGGGAATGGGAGCATGGATACTGATTCTCACAGCTGGTAAATATTTGAAAATTTAAAATTATGTGAAATGAGGAGTTTTATTTTTAAAAGAATCAGCTACTTCATCAATTGCCCAAATATGAAACGGCCTGCTCATGGAGTTATTAGAAGACATACCCTTCAGTTTTCTCCTCTTAAGTACTTTGTAAAGAAAATACTGTCAGAGGGATGGGGAGCAGAGAAAAATGTAAAGCACAATAAAAATCAATTAAAAATAGAAAAAACTGTTAGCTTTTAAGGGTAACAGAAGAAAAGGGGAAAGAAGTTCATGTTCCTAAAAGTCCAAAAGTTTATTTGGTAGAAAAGGGTAAGTAGAGACAATGCAGGAGAAAAATTATAAATCATTGTTATATATGCACAGAAATGTTACATTATGAAAATTCCACTGGAATTAAACTGAGGTTGTGAAATAAAAATTAATGATGTTAAAATAAAACAAAGGAAAAAAACAGGTTTATTGGGCACTGTGCAAATAAAATTACCAGTTTCCTGTGGGTATATTCGATTATATTTGATGGATAGTCATGAATGTTTGCTCAAAAATATGTTGAACACAAAGAATGTGGCTTTTAGTCATGGCACCATCGTTGGTATCGTTTTAGCGTTTTTAGTACTTCTAAGTGGTTGGGTCTACCCCATTTCCTCCGCTTTAATTTCTCCCCTATTGCACCACTTTCCCACTTCATGTGCTCTTTTTTTTTTAAGGCTTCTGTGTCCAGTTATGGTGCTGCTTATATATGCACGGGAGTAGGTCCATCTTGGCTAGGATTTCTATTTCTATGATGAAACTCCATTACCTAAAACCTGTAGGGTGTGAAAGGGTTTATTTGGCTTATACTTTCATATCACTGTTCATCATCAAAAGAAGTCAAGGAAGGAACTCCAACCGGCTCGGGATCTGGAGGCAGGGTGTGAGACAGATCCCATGGAAGGATGCTGTTTCCTGGCTTTCTTATCTTGACTTGCTCAGTCAACTTATAGACCCTAAGACCGCTAGCCCAGGAACGGAACCACCCAGAGTGAGCTGGGCCCTACAGCATCTGTCGCTAACTAAGAAAATGCCCCCACGGCTGGATCTTATAGACGCATTTTCCTAATACATGTTCCCTTCTTTTAGATAACTCTAGTTTGTGGCAACTAGACATAAACTCTCCAGGACAAGGGCCATGTCCTGGAGTACAGGAAGTACCTCATGGGCTGTATTCCTCAACAAACCAATTCCCCTCACCCTGTAGTCACCAATTGCTGAAGGTTCTTCAACTTGGAGTGAGATGCTTTAGTATATTCTCTTCTGTTATTGCTTATGAGTACATGTCTTTTTATCTTCTCTCCCTTTGCACAGGCTGTATCTTATGTGGCTGGGCTTTAGCTGAGCATGGTAAGAGTGGCTTTTTATGATTATTTTTGCTAAGCTGTTCCCGGAACACTTTAGAGTGAGCAATCATTGATGACAAATTCTGTTCCATCTTAGTCTTGACCTGAGCCTCAGATCTTAATGAGCCTCATGGAAAGGTTGCCTTCTAGCTCACTAGCCACCTCCGCACTCAGCAATTTAAACTGTAGTTAGACGTTGAGCATAAGAACCCATGAGTCAGCACTGACTAAAATTCCCTGACAAAAACGTCATCTACAGTCAATTACTCTGAAATAAAAGCTAAAATGCCCCAATTTCCTTTTTGACCTTCAACAGGAGTGAGATGGCAGATTTTTAGTTAACTTGTAAACATTATTTTAAGGGATGTAAACTTGTTAAGTATCATGGCTCATCTGTTCAAAAGTACAATAGTTGGGTTCAGCTAGAGTCAGCTGCTAAAGGAAGACCCTGTGACTATAGCAGTTGTTAACCTTGTAAAATGTGCTTAATAGTGATTTGTCTGCAATTATCACTGTCGAATATGCATCAGAACCACACATGCGTGTTTACCCAGTTTACAGTTCAGTGTTCACTGTATGTGTGCGTTATACCTGCCGCTGTTGCAAAAAAAAATGTTTGTAAACTTTGTATTATGTCAAGCATCCTCCATAGGCTCTATATTTCTACATCCCCACCTCTTTCTTTCCCTATCCTTGGAGCTAAACAAGTTATACTATTTGCCTAAAGTGAATCAGTAATGAAAATGTTAACGTATTGAAAGAAGTTGTACCTACATGTAAAGGAAATCATATGGGCCATGCAAAAAGCCTTTGTTTCTCTTCAAATACATTTTCACATTCTTACATAGGATCCGGATTTTGTTCCCGACACCCATGTGGTAGAACTGTTTTACAGTATGACATCCTCTTCTGATCTTTGTAGGAACCAGGTACACATGCTGTACACAGACATACAAACACATAACTGTTTAATCTCAAAAAGAGAAAGCTGTTAACTGTTTTACAGAGCAGAACACTAAAAGACGAGTAACAGAAAGCTATTGAAGTCACTGTGCAACTACAAAATGGACAAAATGCTGTCTTTCGTCATCTCCACTACCTCCCACATTATTTATCATTATGCTTAAAACAAAGTGTCAGGAGTAGAGCATTGGCATATAAAAGAAAAATAGTTGTTTTTCTTTTAAAAGAAGCAATAGGGCATTCATAAATATTTCTATAATTGATAGTTCATTGTATGCATTAAACTAGGAATATTATACTGTTTTCGAAATGTTCACTATCATTTCTTCAATATTCTTGAAAAGAAAGACTTCTCGGCAGAGGTTCCTTTTTGTCAGGGTGTCCTGATATAGGAGGGTTTGCATGTGTGCACAGATGTGGAGGTCAAAGCGGTGCTGGGTGTCTTCCTCAACCGCTCTCCATTTTATTCATGGAAGCAGGGAGTCTCAGTTGAACCCAGAGCTCACAGATTCAGCCAGTCTAGCCAGCTAGCTTGCTCCTGGGATGCCTGTCTATAAAAACACAGCTGAGATTCTGGTGGTGTTTTCCTGACTTTGATGTGTATTTTGAGGACATGATCCTTGGTCCTCATGATTGGGAGGCAAGCCCCTAGACTACCGAGTGAGTCAGTTCCTTAGTTCCTTACAGACTTTCTTGTGTCCATTGATTGCTGTGCTTTAAAGAGCATAGTATATTAATTTATATTACTTTTTAGCTATGCTGGATAAGGTAATTTTCCAATTAGCATTTCATTTTATCATTACGTGAAATTACAATGAACAAATATTACTTATAATTTTTTCTGAACTGAAGTATATACTAGTTCTTATTCGTCGCAAGACTATTTCAGGAAAATCAAACATTTAGCTGAAAAAAAACACAACAGTTTATGGTTAAAATATGTATTTAGACTGTATGTGTGTGTACTTGGTATCTATCTGTAGGTGCGGCAAGCGTCTGGAGTGTCCACAGATGACAGAAGAGAGTTTCGATTCTCTGGATCTGGAGATGTAGACTGCTGTAAGAGCAGTGACTTCTCTCTAACTGCTAAGCCATCTCCCAGCCCCAGTATTACCTTTTAAAAATCATTCCCCTATTAAATACAACCTTAATACAATCAGACTCCACCATCAGAAGAATTTTGTTACTAAGCCATTTCTCAGAGTGCTTTTTATGTCCATGCTCTCTGAAACTGGGTCAGCTGAGTACCTGATGTTTTCATTCCCATCAGATCTTAAGTCCTGGATCTGAACTCCCTTATCACAATGAATAAATCAAGTCAAAAGCTGAATATCCAAACAGCCTTGGCTCTAGAGAGCTTTCATTGTATGGAGATGGAACAGTGATTTAGGTGGTTGCCTCTCCATACATTGTTCTTATCCAAGGCTTTTAACTCATTTGATGTTCTGAGATGAAGTGTAAAGTGGTATTTTAGATGCACAGACATTTGCACTGGTCTTTCGTAAGCTTTCTATTTTATTATAATGAACACTGACATAACTGATTGTAAACAAGCATAAAGAATTAATATCAGTCTACATAAATAGTTCCCCATCTAGCATATGCTGACACCAATGCATAGACAGTTTTGAAGGTACTCTTAATGAGTAATGAATGTTTTTCTGATAACCACCTCCTGCTTCTTCTGGGATTTATTTCTAATCTCCTTCAGACAATTGCATTGATATTACCTGTCACTCAACATACAAATTAGAACTCTGAAATCTATAAGGAAATGAGAGACTGGATTGAGAATAGCAACTATTTAAACAATTGAGCTTAAGATGCCATAGTGAACTGCATTGAATGTAGTATTGGGATTCATTTCCTTTGGCAGTTTTGTCTCAAGGTAATTGTCACCAAGGCTGAAGCCCTAGAAATCGGCTGGCAAATAAAATAGAGAAGAGTGGTTTTAATACAATGGAGAGATAAGGACTTTTTGTAAGGTAGTGAAAAGGGTGGTGTGCAGTCATGATTGGAAAGCAAAGCTCACATTGGGGTGCACAATAGGTCAATAGAACAGGAACTCTGTAACAGGAGACATAAAAATTTCAACCGTTACCTGGGGAAAAAGATGAGGAACTCTTTTCTGTGATGACAGTGAGATATCAAGGTAAAATAGTCTGATTGTTTCAGATTGAGGACAGTAAAGTGTAACAGACTATCAAGTTTGACCCATCAATTTGTGATGATAGCTACTTAAACAAATCAACCTTTATTTTTTCATTTTTTAGTTTGAAATGTATGAACCATTACATACTTGTAAGCTGAATCAAGAAAATAAACAAAGCCAAACATTTTTAACTAAATTGTTATATATTTTGTTACCACTAACATTCTAAGGAATATTGGAGGAAAAGTGCTTAACAAAGTGTTTTGAAAAATAAATATGGAACAAATTATGCCTTAATAATAGTTTTTCAGTTAAATATGTACCTTGAATGCACCAAAAACTTTACTTGGCCCTTACATATATATTTGATTTTAAAAACATTCAGAAATACACACATTGCACTTATACACATATATGCAAACAATATAGGCATCCTTTCATGGGTAGTATATGTTAGTCCTATTTTATATATGAGAGAAATAAGGCAAAGGGATATTGTCAATTGCCAAGCCCAGCTGCCTATATCTAGCAACACCTATAATAGAGTGTGTTTAGGTGGAGAATGTTCTTATCTTACTGTACATCTTATTTATGTGTAGGATGCTCACTCTCAATTGGTATTTCTGAAGGAATAGATCAATGTTTATTCTCAAGGTTTAAAGTAGGTTCTAATGTGTTCTTGGATTTGGTTTGCCAGTATTTTGTTGAGGATTTTTGCGTCGATGTTCATGAGTGAGATTGGCCTGTAATTCTCTTTCCTGGTTGAGTCTTTGTGTGGTTTTGGTATCAGAGTAACTGTAGCTTCATAAAAGGAATTTGGTAATGACCCTTCTGTTTCTATATTGTGGAATACATTAAGGAGTATAGGTATTAGCTCTTCTTGGAAGTTCTGGTAGAATTCCGCATCGAAACCATCTGGTCCTGGGCTTTTTTTGGTAGGGAGGTTTTTGATAACAGCTTCTAATTCTTCGCGACCAACAGGTCTGTTTAGATTGTTCACCTGGTCCTGGTTTAACTTTGGTATATGGTATTTATCTAAAAAAGTGTCCATTTCTTTTACATTTTCCAGTTTTGTGTTATACAGGCTTTTGTAGTAAGATCTAATGATTCTCTGAATTTCCTCTGTGTCTGTGGTTATGTCCCCCTTTTCATTTCTGATCTTATTTATTTGCGTGTTCTCTCTCTGTCGTTTAATTAGTTTGGATAGGGGTTTATCAATTTTGTTGATTTTCTCCAAGAACCAGCTTTTTGTTTCATTGAAGAATGGATGAAGAAAGTATGGAATATATACATATTAGAGTATTACTCAGCAGTAAAAAACAAGGACTTCTTGAATTTTGCATACAAATGGATGGAAATAGAAAACACTATCCTGAGTGAGGTAAGCCAGACCCAAAAAGAGGAACATGGGATGTACTCACTCATATTTGGTTTCTAGCCATAAATCAAGGACATTGAGCTTATAATTCATGTTCCTAGAGAAGCTAAATAGGAAGGTGAATCCAAAGACAAACACATAGGCATCCTCCTGAATATTAACCTTCATCAGGCGATGAAAGGAGACAGAGACAGAGACCCACATTGGAGCACTGGACAGAAATCTCAAGGTCCAAATCAGGAGCAGAAGGAGAGAGAGCACGAGCAAGGAACTCAGGACCGCAAGGGGTGCACCCACACACTGAGACAATGGGGATGTTCTATCGGGAACTCACCAAGGCCAGCTGGCCTGGGTCTGAAAAAGCATGGGATAAATTTGGACTAGCTGAACATAGCGGACAATGAGGAAGAATGGGAACTCAAGAACAATTGCAGTGGGTTTTTGGTCCTACTGCACGTACTGGCTTTGGGGGAGCCTAGGCAGTTTGGATGCTCACCTTAGGAGACCTGGATAGAGGTGGGCGGTCCTTGGGCTTCCCACAGGTCAGGGAACCCTGATTGCTCTTTGAGCAGATGAGGGAGGGTGACTTGATAGGGGGAGGGGGAGGGAAATAGGAGGCAGTGGCGTGGAGGAGGCAGAAATCCTTAATAAATAAATAAATTTAAAAAAATTAACTGAAAAAAAATAAAGTAGGTTCTAGAATTTTTTCCTTTCCCTGTTTTTGTCATGCCTCAGCTTTACTACCTCATGAAAGGTATTGACTTTGCTCCAATAATATTGAATGTAACTCATTTGTGGGGTTTTTTTTTGTAACTGTTGTTTTTGTTTGTTTGCTTTGAGCACCTGATTATTATTAATTGAGCAACTGACAGGATCTACAATCACGAAGGAAATAAAGGTCTGGTGGGTATGTCTGTGTGGGGATTTCTAGGTTAGGTTCAATGAGTTGGGAGGACCACTCCCCCCAGATTATAAACACAAATATTTCTTTTAGCTTGGTGATGGGGGAGTGTCATATATCAATCTCTTGATTTCATTGGTTAAGCAATAAAGAAACTGCTAGGCCCATTTGATAGGCCCACCCTTAGGTGGGAGGAGTAAACAGAACAGAATGCCGGGAGGAAGAGGAAGTGAGGTCAGACTCCACAGCTCCCTTCTCCGGAGCAGACGCCTCAGGAGAGACGCCATGCTCCGGGCTCCTGGGCAGACACACGCGATGAAGCTCTGAACTAGAATCTTCCCGGTAAGACCGGTGCTCACAGATTATTAGAGATGGGCTAAATTAATATGTGAGAATTAGCCTAGAAGAGGCTAGATAGGAATGGGCCAAAGCAGTGTTTAAATGAATACAGTGTCTGTGTAATTATTTCGGGGCATAAGCTAGCCGGGCAGGCGGCTGGGGTTTTGGGGACATAGCCCCGCCGCCGCCCCTATTACTACAGCTTGGATCTTGGACAGTACATAAAAATGAAAACTATATGAGTGCTAACATTAAAAATCTTCCATCAGCCTGTGTTTCCTGTTTCTGGATGAAATTTAATTCATTGCTTCATGTTCCTGGTGTCTTAATTTCCCCCAACACAACTGTTTTATATCTTCAAAGCATGAACATAAATACACTCATCCTTGCTTAATTTATTTTGTTATATATTTTCTTAAAATAACAAGACAAGTTAACAAATGTCTCGGGTGATTCTAAAATAAGAAGACATGTTGACAAAAGCAATCAACCTCCTTCCTGGTTGTAATTTCAAATGTGCTCATCAGAGCCACTGATCCACAAGTGACTTTTGGTACAGGTCATTGAGCTAGAACACAAAAATGTGCACATACACTCTGGACCACAGATGTAAAATCTTCATCATGCCTTAGTGCAGTTGCCAGTAGCAATCTGTTTGCTTTATATAAATATTACTCTTAACAATTAATTACTAATTATTTTTACAACATTTAATGTTTATAACTTCTGTTAAAGTAGCAAAACTTAAATTCCATATTTGGCTTCTAGATTTTTAGTTCTTTCATCCTAGATTTAAAAGTTGTACACCAGGAAATAAAAAGTACAAGTTTTTGTTCAATCTTTTTTCGGGTTTTCAGGACATCGAAACTGGAAGATTGGCATAAGGTTCTCAGAGTGAATCCAGGAATCCCTGAGTGTAGCATGTTTCTAAAATGCAAGAGTAGACCATGAACCAGAGCACAAAAGACAGGAGGTCATGGGGTCGTTACTGAGGAAAATCTTGAGGGACAGTTATTATAGGGCTTGCGTTTAATTGCTAGAGCAATGGGAAACAGCTTGAGAGGTATTAGACCGGCTATTCTTAATATTAGCTATGTCTTCTATATCTGAAAATCAGATGGTCACTGTCCAAGTCAACATTGCCTTTGATTCATTCATGGGACTTCAAAGAATTTTCAAGTTGACATATGGAAGAAAACAATCATGTTTTATACATGCTTCCCAGAAAATTGCTTTTAACTAGAGCCCCAAACTCAATACATTATGCCACTCTGTTTTTATATTGATGCTAAACCCTACTCATCTCTAGGCATTGAACTCTAACTCTATTTGTTGAATGCGTGATGATATCAGATTTATTTTCTAAACACAATATCTAAATAGAGAGAGAAAAAAAAGAAAAATAAGCCAGATATGTTGGCAACAGAAGCTGCTTATGAGAATTTTAAGGGTTTAGGGAGTGTTGTTGTTTGAATAAGAAATGTCTCCTATATGCTGAGAATTGTACAGACTCAGTTCCTATTTGACAGTGCTGTTTGGAGAGGTTACAGGGGTGCAGTCTTGATGGAGGAAGTATTTCAGTGGGGATGGGCTTTGAGCGGTGAAAGACCTCACTCCACTTCCAGTTCCCTCTCTGCTTCATGGGACATTTCAGCTCTCTGCTCTTGCATTGATGCCTGTCACTTCCTGCCATGCTTCCTTGTCATTCTGGGCTCTCATCCATCTGGCGGTAAACTGAAATAAACACTCAGATTGGTTTTGATTATGGCATTCGATCACAGCATCAGAAAACAAACTCATATAAAGCTATAACATTCCATATTTTCTACTGTTCTTTGATATCTGAGAGAATATAACTTCCCCCTATCTAGTATATATTTATAGTATATAGTGTATATATATATATAGTGTATATGTTGTGTATATTTTTATTTCGGACTAGGATTTACATATTTTCTTGTTCATGACAATGTGTTCTTTCTCATATATAAAATTCATCACTTGTAAAACACAGTTAGCAAACCACATTCTGATGGTTAAACTTCTTGGTCAGCATGTTACATTAAAGATTACAAAGACAGGCATTTCAGAATTGGGAAAATATGTTTACATAAAAAATTCTGCAGAAAGCAGTTATAATGTAGTTATATTAAAGGATACCACTGGGGACCTTCACTTTCTTTAAATGCATCAGGTCCTTAAGAACTGAAATCTTTTGTCTGTGCTTCATTCAAAGTGTCTTTATCTTTGCCACAAGGAGATTGGTCTTCGGGGTCGAAGATGTGAAACTTGAAAATCAAATGTTCTGAGGCACCATCTCAAGTGATGGATTCCCGATGGTCTTTGAAATCCATGGGGCAGTCTGCAAATGAGATGGGAAAGAGGGTTCCATTCCTTTATGCCATGTTGGTAGATGCCAGATGTGTTTCAAGAGACCCAATTCAGTGCCAAGCTCTTTCACCATCTGGATGATTACCTTTACTGAGTTTTCCCCACCTGTATGAGACATTCAGTAACAAGAAAGCCTATGTCAAGATAATGCTCCGAGGTTTTCATTAGCTAAGATATAAGAAAACTTTTTGAAACATATTACTATATACAAATTGTCGATGAAATACCTGTTTGTTAAATTAATTCCAGAAAAAGGTAACCTTTTCTCAAAAGGCAGTGTTCCAGTAGGGCTGACATTGCCACAGAGTCAACATACATTGTTATTACTTTTGCAAAACTTCATCAACCGAAGCAATCAATATAAAACCACTTTCCTCACAGTGTAGAAACTGGGAAAATATTGAAATACCAAAAGAATTTCCACCAACACAGAAGTCAGAAGATGACCTCTATTTGAGCCATTTTTGATTTCTACATGAAATACTTTTTTCCATTTCAGCAAAGCCATCTCTGGAAATCAAGACACGAGAAAACAGTTCTTCTTTTCACCTCCTAAAATGCAATCTTCTTAAACACTTTAAGTTGGGAAGTTATTTTAAAGTGCGATATACTGCCACCTGTCCATACACAGTTTTATTTTGATTTGGAAAATAAAAGGAACTTTAAATATTGTTATATTTTATTGTATATGTGCACTGATATGTTTACACATAAACGTGTACATGTTTGTGCATGTAGAAGTGAGATAAAAACTTGGTTCTCTTTTTTACTTTAGGGCTTTCCACCTTGTTTTTAAAGAGATAGATTTCATTGGCCTCACACCTACAAAGATGGTTATTAACCAGCTAATCCCAGGGAGGCTCAGTGCTTCCCCAGTCCTGGGAGTGGAAGCATCTACAAACATATCTTGCTTTGTATATGAATTCTGAAGATTTAACTCAGGTTGTCATGTTTCTACAGCAAACATTTTCTTGACAGATATTTTACTTTAAACCCTTTATCATGTATTTATATGAGATTTCTTAAATTGTATATAATATAGTAGCCTAAATATAGAGCAGAATTGACGAGTAAACAATACATGACAATTTGACCACAGAAGCAGAGAAACAGAACTTAAAAAATAGTTTGCTATTATAATTGTGACATAGGTATTTTATATGCGATTTTTTCAGTCAAATGTTTATTTCAAAGATATAATTCTTCAAAACAAACCAAAACAACCAACTCAGCCACCATCTAGGCTCAGAAGCAGGGCTAGGAGTTGGTCAACCCCAACATCCACCAATTCTATGTACTGTTCTTCCCCTTCTCCCCCTTCCTTCTCCCCCTTCTCCCCCTTCTCCCCCTTCTCCCCCTTCTCCCCCTTCTGGGTCATACCTTCCAGCAGCCACTTTTACAAAGGACATGGAGGAAGGATGTCCTTGCTCTGCCTGCTTGTCCTAGTCCTAGCTCTGACTAGCAAGTTCATTCCTTCCATGGAATTAGAGCTTGTTTCATCAGGATTCCCGTGTTTACTGAAGAAGAACTAAGACGTTCAGCTTCATGGACTGAACAACTAATGGATACTTGGACATTCCTTTGATAGACAGCCATTGTTTAACAACCTAGTCCACATCTTCTAAACCACCCCAATAAATCCACTTTATATATACATTCTCTAAGTTCTCTTCCCCTGGAGAACCCTAATACAACTGCTCAGATGAATTAATTTGTTAATTAACTTTTACAATTGCATCCTAGCACTTTCCCTTCATGACACTGGCTACAGTTATGAAATTTGGTTTCCACACTTTTCTCCTAATGCTGTGAAAGTTTAGTACAATTCTTCATGTTTTGGTGACCTTCATCCTTAAAATTATTTCATTGCTACTTCATACCTGTAGCATTGTTATTGCTAAATATCATATAATAAATATGTGGTAAGCAGGCTATCTTGTATGTGACCCCCAAAGGGATCATGACCCATATGTTGAGATCCTGTGTTCAACATTATTATGGAGATGCATCTTGTTTGTTTCTGTATCTTTAGAGGTTATTACAACACAATATAAACCATATATACATATATACAATATTACAACACAATATAAACCATGAAATACCGATAGAAATGTTTTAATATTTAAAAAACAGAGAAGGAACTTTTATATTAAATATAAACAACATTTCAAGTTAGGGTTGTTTCAAACATAAAGTCATTCTTATCAAATGTTAAAGCAGCTATGTCTTTATCATTCTAAGACATGTTTGAGATTGACCTGGAATGTGGGTCAGTCATAGAATATTAGATTAGCATTGCAGAGCCCAATGCTTGATCCCTAGCACCAAGAAAAAAAGTCTGCATGCATCTATTTTGTGGAGAATTTAATGTAAAGCTGTCTTTGTTTCATGAATAGAACATATTGATTGAAGCATTATATAAATTTATTTTTATATTTGTTTATTATTTATTGGGATGTGAATTTGTGTGCATGATGTTTGCATGTGAGAGTACAGATACATACTTGCCACAGGGCATATTCAGAGGATAATCCTGCCTTCTTCCTTGTTAGAGACAATGTCTATGGTTGCTCACCTCTGGGTATGTACGTAGTAGGTCTATGAGATTTCAGGGTATGTTACTCTCTATTTCTCATTTAGGAATAAATTCTGGGATCATCGAAAATTGCTACCATATCGGATTTCATATGAGTTTTGGAAATTTGGACTCACGGGCTTTTATTTGTTGCAGCAAAGAATTCACTGAGCAATCTACCAACTAGTAACATAGATTTATTGACAAAAATAGAACAATCTCTAATTAAAACAAAGTTTATATCTAGGTTACAGCCATTTTAAGAGTCCCACTTGTAAATGTCAGTGTAACAGGAAAATTCTCAGTAGTTCCCGCTGTTAAGAAATAGTGGATAGAGCTGGTAAAAGAAAAGCAAGGGATCATGGGAAAGGTTGAGGCTAGATAGCAGCTCCACATAAGCTACCAGATATTTTTAACAATGCTATAAAAGCAAAGTCACTTTGCTAATGTAGAAGCTAGAGCCAAAATTTTTGTCCTCGATAAGCTGGCAGAATAAAAACTACTTCAGTATGTAGTTCAGTGTGATTTTTCTGGGGGAAATTTCTTCTTTAATATAAATATATTAATTGGAGTTAAAAATACATTAAATTTTGCATTGTTGTATTTCTAATTTCCATCAGAGTAAAGTGTAATGAAATACGGATGTTGGCCATCATAAACATGGGGGTCCTACATAATTAGCATAATCTAAATGAAACACCCACCTACATATAAAATCTGTTTTAGATACTATTAATGTTACATCATATATTTTCTATCCCGTTTTCTTTCTAAGTTGCTATTCAATCTGACTATTCCTTTCTCCCACAGGGAAGAATGGCTTTAACTCTGTGTGTGTGTGTGTGTGTGTGTGTGTGTGTGTGTGTGTGTGTGTGTGTTGGAAGGTCAGAGGTTACCTTGAGTGTTGTTCTTTAGAAGCTGTCCCTCTATATTATTTTGAGATTAAAGGACTCTCACTGGAAGCTGGGTATCTTAGGTTAGGTCCAGGCCGTCTGTGCAGTGTTCTCTGGGGAACTTGACCTCCTTAGCACTAGAATAGCAAGTATATGCTGTGGCATTCTTTTTTTTTTAATGTGGGTGCTCATCTTGTACCAGGTCTTAAAGTATTTTACTGAAAGAAGGATCTCCTGAGCTTCCTAAAATACTTTTTAATTCCACCAACCTAAAGTAAACTACACAATCTTTAACTTATGAAATCCTACAGCGGATCATAAAATTTGATTTTATTACTCTTTCGTCAGAAGAGTGCCCGGGCTTAAGAAAATAAGTGTAACTAAGAAAAGCAAATGCATAGAAGGTTTCAAGAGTGAATCAAATGAATAAAGGCAGTAGGAGGTGGTAAAATGTGCTGAAACAGAGGAAGATGCAGACCATTTTTAAAGCTGCCTTTGCAAGCACCTGAAGCATCTCTAGCCCAGGCTCTCTTTTTTTTTAATTTATTTATTTATTAAAGATTTCTGTCTCTTCCCCGCCACTGCCTCCCATTTCCCTCCCCCTCCCCCAGTCAAGTCCCCCTCTCTCCTCAGCCAGAAGAGCAATCAGGGTTCCCTGTCCTGTGGGAAGTCGAAGGAACCCCCACCTCCATCGCCGTCTATTAAGTTGAGCATCCAAACTGCCTAGGATCCCCCAAAGCCAGTATGTGCAGTAGGATCAAAAACCCATTGCCATTGTTCTTGTGTTCTCAGTAGTCCTGACTGTCCGCTATGTTCAGCGAGTCTGGTTTTATCCCAGGCCTTTTCAGATCCAGGCCAGCTGGCCTTGGTGAGTTCCCGATAGAACATCCCCATTGTCTCAGTGTGTGGGTGCACCCCTCGCGGTCCTGAGTTCCTTGCTCGTGCTTCGTCTCCTTCTGCTCCTGATTTGGACCTTGAGATTTCTGTCCGGTGCTCCAGTGTGGGTCTCTGTCTCTGTCTCCTTTCATCGCCTGATGAAGGTTAATATTCAGGAGGATGCCTATATGTTTTTCTTTGGGTTCTCCTTATTTAGCTTCTCTAGGATCACTAATTTTAGGCTCAATGTCCTTTGTTTATGGCTAGAAACCAAATATGAGTGAGTACATCCCATGTTCATCTTTTTGGGTCTGGCTTACCTCACTCAGGATAGTGTTTTCTATTTCCATCCATTTGCAAGCAAAATTCAAGAAGTCCTTGTTTTATACTGTTGAGTAGTACTCTAATATGTATATATTCCATACTTTCTTCATCCATTCTTCCATTGAAGGGCATCTAGGTTGTTTCCAGGTTCTGGCTATTACAAACAATGCTGCTATGAACATAGTAGAGCATATATGAAAATAGATCCATATCTATCACCATGCACAAAACTCAAGTCCAAATGAATTAAAGACCTTAATATCAGTCCAAACACACTGAACCTGATAGAAGAGAAAGTGGGAAGTACTCTACAACACATGGGCACAGGAAACCACTTCCTACATATAACCCCAGCAGCACAGACATTAAGGGCCTCATTGAATAAATGGGACCTCCTGAGACTGAGAAGCTTCTGTAAAGCAAAGGACAGTGTCGCTAAGACACAAAGGCAACCCACTGACTGGGAGAAGATCTTTACCAACCCCGCAACTGACAAAGGTCTGATCTCCAGGCTCTCTTTTTTAAATTCACTTCAGGCCAGTTCATATTTGGCAACAGAATTTTAAAACAATGTGCATAGATTTAGTAGGGTCCAAATATCTGTTACCAGTAGCTTAAGAATTATAAAAATGCTTCAATATGGCTTATAAGTAGCTTTTGTAGATAACCCAAGAGACAAACACATACGCTGACTGGTGAGATCAACAGTCAACTAAACATGTGCCTCTACAGGTGACCACATAGAAGTGTTTATTTAGAAATACACCTCCTCATTTTTCAATAAGTGACCATATTTTACACGTCACATATTTTCTCATGCCATGACTTAATGTAAAGTATGATACAGCTACCTGTGGCTTTGCTGTAAATGTGATAGGCTTCAGTCTATCGGCAGAATTGCCTTCCTGACTTCAAGACTTTAATCTCACTTCCAGATATTAATATCTAGTTCGTCCTTCATACATGGCGTTCAAATTTCTAAAATGTAAAGTGGATGGCCCCACTCTTTACCTTCATGCTATTTTCTGTTTGTCCACTGCCTTGCAGACACACAAACATTGTTTCTCACGGACCTTCTGCTGTACTAGTTATTTTCTTGCTCCACAACAAAATTCCCGACCTAAGTGATTTTAGGGGGAAAAACCTTATTTTGGCTCACAGTTCCAGAATGTGGTCTATTACAGTGGAAAAACCAAGGTGGCATGTGTCCTTAAAGGAGCAAGTCATGCGATGTCTTCAGTAAGGAAGAGATAATAGATAGTCTTGTTCATTTTTGGTTTTATGTAGTTCAGAATCCAAGGCCAGGGACTGGAACCTCCATGATCTAGATCATACATTATCAAGGATTTGTTTTCAAGGTGATTCTAAATCCTGTCAATTTGATAATCAACATAATCTTCATCTCAGATACGGCAGCGAGGATGGATCAAAGAAATGATTCACCAAGCCAACTTGACCAAATTCATGTATTTACTTGGTTCATTTATTTAGTATAGGTAACTCAAAGCAGTTGCATCACCAAAAATGCTACACTACCTTGTATGAAAATGTCAGTAAGGTGAACTAATGATTTCAGCCTTCAATGTTCCTGCCACCTCCTAGGTACTCTGGTAGAAGAGCTTGTGTGGCTTAACTAAAGAGGGACCAATGACTGGACTCCACATAACTGCCCCTGACCCCGCCTTGTCTGTTTCACTTGGGACTGTGAATATTTCTATCATTACCATAGACTGTTCTGCTTATTTCATTGTCATGACTACTAAGTATTGACTTTGTGGGTACCAAAGTAACTTAAGCTATGATGTAGAGTAAAAATCGTTATGGAATGCATAGAGGAAAATTTGACACTGCAAAGTTACACAAATGATCCCCTTTGTAAATTTTGCCAGGTATTTCCCACCCCTTGAGATCATTCATAACTTTCTTCCCCCCGTAGTATTTTCTTATCTTTCCTGCATTCTACGAGGTTGGAATATATTCCTAGCATCTCGATGAACATCCTTAGATAGACTATAATAAAATCCTCAAAAGCTGTTTATCTCCTGGACCCCAGCAATAGCTGTGACACAAAGATGCTTAAGTTCTGGCTGAATGGCAAGCAGGATAAAGCAGTCATAGAGGGAATTCCCCATAGTAGGTTGAATTATGTTCCTCAAATTCATGTTTAGTTTTTATCCATGGTAACTTAGAACATAAACATTTGGAGATGAAACATTTATAAAGATGATGTGATTGGAATGAAAGACCTTAATGCATGAATTAATTAAATCTGACTGTGATTTTTAGAGGGTGAAAGGACACCAGTGTTGTACATTTGGAAAAACAAATTCATCTATCCCAAAGGAGCGAGGCTTTGAAGGAAGACAAACTGGCCAGCATCTTGGCCATAGATTTTAACTTCCATAACTGTGAAATAACAGATTTCTGGGGATTAAGCACTCATTTTTCACTATTTTATTAAAACTGTCCTATTAAATTTGGATGTTTATTCAAGCTGGGATGAAGTCCTTTGAGGATCAAGGCCTGAAAATGCAAGGCATCCAGTCAAGGAGGTAGTAAAAGCCAAGAAACTGAATGTACATATGATTTTAAATAAAAACAAATGCTAAGGTTCATTGGACTTAGCTGGACACCATAGAAGTACAAAATAGAATGGGAAGCCAGACCAAGCCACAATCACTAAACAGAAAGAAACAGAAAAGCCCTAAAGCCAATAAGAAACCCATAACAACGAATGCAGTAATAATTGGACCTCATTTCAAAATAATTAATCATCATTACTTATGTGTATCAGGAGGGGTGTTCATTAGTTCAGGCATTCACGAAAGGTAGGAAAGAGTGCTGTATCACCTCCAGCTACAGTTAGAGGAAATTAAAGCCACTCAGTCTTCATACTGGGACTTCATATTCATACATGACCACGTCCTCAGCAAGAGCAATATGTACTCTTAATGGCAAAGCCATCTATTCAGCTACCAACTCTTGTTCTATTTGTTTATTTGTTTTAAAAATTATTCTTAAATTAGAGTAGATGTATATCGTCATCATGGGAAAGACATTGGCTACCCAAACACTTAATGAAAACGTCAGACATTTAAAGCTTACTCTGGAGACTGACAGCATAATGCTCTCTTGAGGGCAAGCATATAAAACAGTAATACGGTGTGTCAAAAAGCAACCTCAGATATTGATTGCAAATTGATTTCAGACAAAAGTACTAAAAATGCTCAGTGGGTAGAGAGCACTAAGCTAAGTGGTGTTGGACTAATATTAACAAACTAGGGAAATGATACGATGCACATAAATTAACAAAAAATAGACCCCTACCCGACAGTCCATTCTCAGATTAACTTAAAATGAATGGATTTTCTAGATATAAGTGCTCAAGCCAATAAAAACAAAATCAAATCTAAATTTCTATGATACTAAATTTGGCAATACTTCTTTCAAAGTGGTAAGGCATGCTTAAACAACAGATAACAGAACACTGACGAGTCAAAACTAATCATTATTAGGGATAAAATGTAAGTGGGATAAATAAAGTATTTTGGAAAATTTGTCATCAGAAACTTTAGTATCCATAATACACAAATTATTATTATTTCAACAATGAAATGCCAAACAACAAAATAAATGGTTAACACGGTCAGATTGTCCAACATCTTTTGTTTGAGAAATGCAAATTCAAACTTTGACAAGAGTCCAGTAAAGAGACTCAAGGAGTAGCTGTGCAAACAGGACCCGAATAAAAACACAGACATGGCTCTGTGTGCCTATAATCCCAGCACCACAAGGAGCAGAGCCTGGGGATGCTCGAGGCTTGCTCGGGCCAACCTACGTTGAGGATCATTGGAGAGCCTGGATCAAGGAAGTAAGGAGAATGATACAGGAGGACAGCCGACACCCTCTTCTAGCTTCTACACCCACAACAGGTACTTCATCCCATACAGTACCACCCCAAACAAAGTATAAGAACAGATACCTGCTCGTGAACAAGAAAGAATATCATGGGGAGATACTAATGCCAACTTACTAGAACGACACAATTGAGAAAAAGCAAGCAATTTAAATGTGTCCAAAGAAAGTCAGAAGATGGAAATTCCATACTTTGTGTCAGGTTAACAATTCCTCAAAAACAAAAAAAATGACTTCACCCCCCTAAAAAAAATAAACCACCCTCATAGAACTCTTCAGACACAGACATTCTAGTCCTAGGTTTACATAAAGCATCTGGACACAAAAATCGAAACCGTTATTTTATGGTGATGTTTATAACAGTGATACTGAAATTGTCAAAGGAAGAGAAAAATGCGAGTCTTTAGATGGATGAAAGGATAAAAATTATAAAATGAAGATTCAGTAGTATACATTTCATCAGGAGAAAAAAAAGTGTAGTGTTTATTACTGTGTTTAACCTTCAAAAACTTTTTAACAAGATAAATCCCCCATACAACATACTACATATTATAGGAGTCAGCATGTATAAAACATAGAAAATAAGTTAATCCACTGAGAGAGAATAAAAACAGTGATGGCCAGCAGATGGAGAATGGAGGAGTGGGCCAGCCACTGGCTAATGAATGTGGGTTTCGTGGCTGAGTAGGGAAAATGATTTTGAATTGGATAGTTTGTTTTCAGCGTGGTATCAAACTCTTGCTGTGTAAATTGTTCTCTTTAACACAACTAATCTTAAAATTTATGAACTTCATTATATTGAAAAATAAGTGCTTTATTGAATTTGATAGAGCAATTCTGTGATCTCACCACTCACAAGGCAGAACCAGAGGCATGAGGACCCTAGTTAGCCAGCCAGCATCAAGTAGGAAGTGTGTTATGGGCCAGATTGAGCAGAACACTAACTGGCACCATAACCAAGGGCCAGGATACAGTTCAGCAGGATAGAGTGCTTCATTAAGAAGCAGGAGGCTCTGCGTTTGAATATCTCTGCACCAGAGAAAACAGAATCCTCGTTCAACAGTAATCATATCAGCAGTATTTTGACAATTGATGTTAAAACTAGTATAGGATGTGATTTGGCACATTTTACACAGTTTCAAAGCAATATCTCAACAAAATGCATATTAACTACAAAGAAAATAATCTAACTTTGCCTCAGAAAATTTGCATTGAATCATCATGACCAAATTCATCAGCTTGATAGATGCACCATTTACTGAACAGTTGAGATTCAGTGGACTAAATCAAAGGAGACAGCTCCATTTCTGTAGCATGCCCGTCCAACCTGAATGATCTGTGAGCAGTCAAAAAAAAAAAAACCAAAAACAAACAAACAACAACAAAAAAAAACCCAAGGTATAACAATACAAACTTTGGTTGGCTTTTTCGGCTCTAAGGGACTTGTTCCACACAAAGGACCAAACAGTTTGCTTGCTTGGAAACATGTATGCAGGCTTTGGTGATTTTTTTTACCTTTATGCATATTGGAAAGTATTGTAAAACAATAATAAAACAATTAACCATAATGTTAGCTCAGTCAGAAGAGAAGATATAGAGGCCCTGACTCAGAAGTACAATGGTTGCTTTGTCATTTGATGAGCCTTTGTCTGAACAACGTTAGTACAGAGAAGACTCTCTGGAGGTAGATATTCAAACAACCACTTCAATAGGCATTGTATTGAACAAGATAATGCATGTTAAGTACTCTGAAAATTTCCTGTCTCATATTAATTTCTCAATAAATGTCAAGTACTATTACTTAATAATGAAGAGGAATCAGGAAACCGTCTCCACTGAGTTGCTCTGTGACAAGTCACTTTATAAATTGAAAGCTAAGGCAGTCATGGGTTACTTTAATTATTCCAATAAAATTAACATTCTTCAAATATTTCACAGTATTCTTGGTCAAAATGAATAACTTGTTACTTTTGATTTTTCAAATTAGTTTTGAAATATTATGCATTTTATTGAATAAAAAGGTCATGGATGTTTAAATAAATGGATACATTTTTATTAACAAATAGAATCGTATCACTTTGCCCATCACATTTCTCCCGTGCAGTCACTCTCCAATGCTTTCATTTTCCCCCAACTTTCTAGATGATGCATGTTTTTACTTTGATTATGATTGTTACATCATTATCATGTGTATATAATAATAGGTACGTAAACACACACCAGTATAAGTACAACCTCCTGAGACCATTTTGCTGTTGGTGTGAATCTAGTGTAGGAGTAACCAACATTGCTATTAAAATAAAATATTTAAAAATAGTTTATTCCGCCGGGCGGTGGTGGCGCACGCCTTTAATCCCAGCACTCGGGAGGCAGAGGCAGGCGGATCTCTGTGAGTTCGAGACCAGCCTGGTCTACAGAGCTAGTTCCAGGACAGGCTCCAAAGCCACAGAGAAACCCTGTCTCGAAAAAAAACAAAAAAAAACAAAAAAAAAATAGTTTATTCCAAAATTCATGCCATCTTAACAGAACTTTTGTTCATATAGAAGTGAACATTCAAAAATAAAAACCTACTATTTTATCATATTTTGTCATGTCAAAATAAATTATAATTTTTCACTGAACACATATTAATTATCTTCTCTTATATTTAATTGTATTTCACATTCATAGAAATATTTCTTTTTTTTATCAAAAGTACAGCCATTGTTCAATCAGACTATCAGCCTGACCACTGAGATAAAGGATACTTTGGGATTTTTTGTTTGTTTGTTTGTTTTCACTTTTTAGATTTTATTTTATTTTATTGTTTATTTTTTTTAGTTGTTGAAAAAAAATTACCGCCTCCTCCCCGTTTCCCATTTCCCTCCCCCTCCTCGCACACATTGTCCCCTCATCCCACTCCCCTACCCCTCTCCCCCTCCCCCCCCACTCCATTCCCCCTCCCTCTCAAGAATGAATTGCAGTTCAGATTCCCTGCCCTGGGGGAAGTCCAAGGTCCACCCATTTCTATCCATGACCAGGAAGGTGAGCATCCAAACAGGCTAGGCTCCTACAAAGCCAGAACATGAAGTAGGATCGAAACCTAGTGCCATTGTCCTTGGCTTCTCATCAGCCTTCATTGTCTGCCACGTTCAGAAAGTCCGGTTTCATCCCATGCTTATTCAGTCCCAGTCCAGCTGGCCTTGGTGAGCTCCCAATAGATCAGTTCCACTGTCACAGTGGGTGGGTGCACCCCTCGTGGTCCTGACTTCCTTGCTCATCTTCTCCCTCCTTCTGCTCCTCATTTGGAACTTAAGAGCTGAGTACGGTGCTCCAATTTGGGTCTCTGTCTCTATCTTGATCCATCGCCAGATGAAGGTTCTAAGGTGATATGCAAGATATTCATCAGTATGGCTATAGGATAGGGTCATTTCAGGTTCCCTATCCTCAGTTGCTCAAGGTACTAGCTGGAGACATCTCCCTGGACAACTGCGAGCCCCTCTAGAGTCAAGTCTCTTGCCAACCCTAAGATGACTCCCTTAATTAGGATATATATTTCTCTGCTCCCGTGTCCACCCTTCCTTTATCCCAACCATCCCATTCCCCCAAGCTCCCCCCATTCTCCCCTTCTCACGTTTCTCACCCCATTTCCCCTTAGCCCCATGCCACCTCACCCCCAAGTTCCCAGTTTTTGCCCGGCAATCTTGTCTACTTCCCATATCCAGGCGGATGACTATATGTTTTTCTTTGGGTTCACCTTCTTATTTAGCTTCTCTAGGATCACAAATTATATGCTCAATGTCCTTTATTTATGGCTAGAAACCAATTATGAGTGAGTACATCCCATGTTCATCTTTTTGGGTCTGGCTTACCTCACTCAGTATAGTGTTTTTTATTTCCATCCTTTTGCATGCAAAATTCGAGAAGTCATTGTTTTTTACCGCTGAGTAGTACTCTAATATGTATATATTCCACACTTTCTTCATCTATTCTTCCATTGAAGGGCATCTAAGTTGTTTCCAGTGTGTTCAGATTTCACATATAAGTAAAAACATTCAGAATTTTTTCTTCTGCGCATCACTTAGTAGTTGAGTTAAAAAAGATTCCCAAGTATTTTCCATGATGTGTATGTTCACTATGGACTTTAGAAGCATAAAATAATTTACACAACTACGCACATGTATTTAGAGTTCTATTCTCATAAGTCATTGGCTAAAGCAAAGCAAGAGATCCATGAACTTAAAAGAAAGGGAAGGCAGTGGGGAAACATTTATAAAAAAGAAAAATTGGTATTCATTATACTGACAATTACAATTTCAATTACAAATTACAATGTCTAAATTTGGCACAATTTTTCTAAGAAATGATTTATACAGATATCATGACTATTATTTAATATTACAAACAATGTAGCAATGAAAATTTATACTTATGTTTATTTGTTTTTTCTTATAAATGTGGAATTTTTGGATTTGTATACCAAAATATAAGCTACACTCCCAAAGAAGCTGCCTTAGTTCTCACTTCAACTATTTAGGTTATGGCTTGGGCAGTCCTTCATGATCTTTTCTATATTTCATACAATGTGTTAAATTGCTAGTTTGGTTTGTATTTTACATTGTAAGTGACTATGAAGAATTTTACTGATACTGAGACCATTCCTATTCATTGTTGATTTTCTGCTGAATTCCTTCACTTAACAATATGTTGTTTTATACAAAAATGAGTTGGTTGCATTTAACTTAGGGTGAAATTCTCTCCCTGCGTAAGTGGATTCACCGATGAGCCTTAGTTTAATCAAGGCTAGACCAATGTCTCAACAGTCCAGTGCAGGGCTATCAAATGTGTTTCTTGGAAACACTTTATCTGTCGGTATGAGAGACTCAAGTTTGACCAGTCAAAATGAGAAACATTATTCGTATATGCTTTTTATAAAAGAAATCCCTTGTGCTGCAATTGTTAGGTTTCTGGGTGTCAAGAATAGTTAATACTAAATTTTATTTTATTTATTTATTTTTTTGTTTTTGTTTTTTTGAGACAGGGTTTCTCTGTGGTTTTGGAGCCTGTCCTGGAACTAGCTCTGTAGACCAGGCTGGTCTCGAACTCACAGAGATCCGTCTGCCTCTGCCTCCCAAGTGCTGGGATTAAAGACGTGCGCCACCACCGCCCGGCCAATACTAAATTTTAAGAAAGAAGCTGAAGAAAACTTTCAGTGACCAGTCCAATCCCTGACATAAATCAAGAAAACTGCAGCCTGGCATGTCTACCCAACTCCTCACAATGCCTTCCTATAGAAAATAATATATTTTGTGCTGCCACCTGGGGTCATGGTGACATCCAACGCTGGGCTGCAGTGAGGGACCATGTCTGGGTACATGACCCTACTGCATACAGTGAAGGTCACTTTGATGGCTGTGCCTCCTGATATCAAAATAGGCCTTGCTGATGCCAAGGGTCTGGGCTGCCTCCTGGAGCTATGTTGGTGTATGAGGACCACATTGCTGCAGAGGCCATGCCAATCTGAGTGGTCAGCACTGCCGTCTGGAAACATGGTGACGTTTAAGCCTAGGCTGCTGCCTGGGACCATGTCTGGTTCCATAGAACTACCAGAGTTGGGCCCTGTGATGCTTGGGCCTAGGCTGCATTCTGTGACCATGTTGCTGCCTGAGGGCCATATTACCACTGGGGCCATTGTGGCATCTGGGCTATGGCTGCTACCAAGGGCCATGTTTGGGTCAGAGGCCCTATAGCATTCAAGGTTTGTGTTGATAGCCATGGTTCGTGATGCCATTGATGGCCATGCTAATTCCAGGGGTCCTGACAGCCACCTGTGGCCATGTTGATGTCCAAGGGCCTCACTAGCACAGGGATCAGACCAATCCAAGTGACCTGTGGAGTTTTATGGTTTTGGGCCCAGGCTGCTGTTTTGGGTCAAGTCTGGGTCTGTGATCTGACAGAAACCAGGATCTGGGCTGGTGTCCATGGCTTGGCTTGTCACAGGGAGTCACCGGAATTATGTGTGTTGAAATCCAAGGACCATGACAAGCCAGTCCTGTCTCTTGTTGCCTAGGGATAGCTGGTCTGACCCTTGCTGGGAACTATATCAAGAAAGCTGGTACCCATATCTTGGGCACTGGGTTGGCCCACCCTAACATCTGCCCCATCTTTGACCTACTGGAGTGCATGAAAGAACTCGTTCTGCAGAAGGAGAACCACAGAATCTCATGACTTGGGGCAGCAACAGGATGCCTGAGAGGCATTTCCATGAGTCCCAGCCCAGTGATGATGGTGTTCCAGTAACCAGAGCCTTTGAATCAAATCAATGATTTATTATAATGAATCTTTGCAGATGGGACTGATTGGATAAAAAGTCTACACCTCATGACACACCATAAATCCAGATGCCATTAGGATGAATAAAACTGGGTTGGAAAGAAGAGGTAGTGAGGTGGGGTTTTTTTTATTTTTTGTTTTTAATTAATTCAGGGGGCATACTGAAGGGTGAGAGTAGCTATGTAGGGACTGGGAGATGAGCAGAAATGGGGTGCATTGATGTGGGATTTCCCTCTGTATTCTGTGAATACCATTGGTTAATATAGAAACTGCCTTGGCCTATTGATAGGGCAGAACTTAGGTAGGCAGAGAAAGAAGGCAGAGTCAGAGAGAATTCATGTAGCCCCACCAGAGACAGATGCTGGAACTTTACCTGGTAAGCCCCAGCCTTGTGGTGATATACAGATTAAAAGAAACTGATTAAATTAATATGTAAGAGCTAGCCAATAAGAAGTTAGAGATAATAGGCCAAGCAATGATTTAAATAATATAGTTTCTGTGTAATTATTTCAGGGCGGAACAACTGGGGACAAATAAGTGTCCTCCTCCAACAGTGCATAATGTGAAATTTCCAAAGAATCAGTAAAAAATTACATTTAACAATTTTTAAAAAGTAAATGCTACCTTTTTTAACCTATCTTTTCTCAGAGTGCTCATGCCAATTTGATAATGAAATATTGACTCCTAGCTTATGTGCTGTTTGTCTCTCTTTTTGTCTTCCCAACCACCCATTCTAAAAAGACTAGACAAAAATTATGGAAGAGATATACTACTGAAAATCAGAAGAGAAGCTCCTGCAGCTTCTGTCTTTAGTGAGGGATCAGTGAGATTTTTCAGTGGTTAAATCCACGTACAGCCAAATCTGAAAATATGAGTTTTATACCCAGAGCCTGCATGGTGGAAGAATAGGACTGACTCCTCTCTCTTTGGTTCTAGCTACATACTAGGCACAGTGGCAAAAAAAAATTACCTAGAGAGTCAATAAATAAGTATAAGTTTTCACTAAAAATTAGTGTAGCAAAATACAGATGTTACAACTGAATACTGTATCATTTATTGACTACTGACCTTTTCAATATTGAACACTTTGGAGAAATTTTGGAGAAAGGATGATATGTCTAAATGTCAAGAGATTTAGGAAGATGGCAAGGGCTAATTAATTACAGAAGCTTCAATATACATTTTTCTTCCATAATAAAAACAGAGTTCATGTTTAGAAACAGCAATCAATAAGGCTATAGGCTATAGCTTGTGTGCTATAGAGCATAGTAAAAAGAATAACAATATTTTATTGTGTGAATATAATATTAATAATGGTTTGAAAAAAATCTAACAGTAACAAAACAATTATTTTGAGAGTTATTCCATATATTTAAAAAATATTTGAATTAAAGAGTGTTTCCAACTTGCAATGGTTTAGCCTGGTTTTTCCATTTACAAAGGTATATAAGGCAAGTGTATTTAGTATAACCTGAATGTTAATACTTACTACTGAGCACATACTGCAAGGTGGTTGAGTAGAACTTGACTCAACTTTGGGTTTGCCATAAAATCCCTGTGATAGACATCCATGGGACATGCCAGCCAGCCAGCCAGCCAGCCTAGCCAATCAGTGAAAAACAGAAGAATCCGAGATCCTGTCTCAAAAACATGAAGTGAATTATTTCCTGAGAAATATCATCTAGGTTGATCTTTGGCACACACACACACACACACACACACACACACACACACACAATTCTAGTTTCACTTTTGTTTGGATCTAAGAAGACTGAATTGAACAAAAAGTTAATTACACTAAGCTATTTTTCCATGCGTGATATGATCATGTATGTAAAAATGAACAAGATTTTAGAGGTAGGAAATATGCTACTACAGACAGGAACAAGTGGCTAGACTAGATTTTGAGTAAAATCTTTTTTTTTTCTTCATTGATTCTTTTTATTTATTTATTTATTTATTAAGGATTTCTGCCTTCCCCCCTCATCCGCCTCCCATTTCCCCCCCCTCCCCCGATCAAGTCACCCTCCCTCATCTGCTCAAAGAGCAATCAGGGTTCCCTGACCTGTGGGAAGCCCACCTCTATCCAGGTCTCCAAAGGTGAGCATCCAAACTGCCTAGGCTCCCCCAAAGCCAGTACGTGCAGTAGGATCAAAAACCCACTGCGATTGTTCCTGAGTTCTCAGTATTCCTCATTGTCCTCTATGTTCAGCTAGTCCGGATTTATCCCATGCTTTTTCAGACCCAAGCCAGCTGGCCTTGGTGAGTTCCCGATAGATCATCCCCATTGTCTCAGTGTGTGGGCCTTAAATGCAGTGCTGAAGGTTTCTGATTCCTGATACCACTGCTTTTCATAGAAAGGAAAGTAAACATGGGGTCCTAACTAATTAGCTGGGCAGTAGTGCATCTTAATTTTCATGTCATTACAAACAAATCATGGTGAGCATGCTTTCAGATGTCCGTTACATGGTTATCATCTTTCAGCTTCCCCCCTTGTCAGTTTGTTTTGGGGCAGGTCTCACTCTTCAGCTAGGCAGGCCTAGACCTCACTCTGCAGCCCGGCTAACGTTTATGGCGATTCTCTTGATTCAGAAATGCAGGTGCGCACACTGGAGCACTGGACTGAGCTCCCAAGGTCCCAATGAGGAGCGGAAGGAGGGAGAAGATGAGCAAGGAAGTCAGGACCACGAGGGGTGCACCCACCCACTGAGACAGTGGGGCTGATCTATTGGGAGCTCACCAAGGCCAGCTGGACTATGACTGAATAAGCATGCGATAAAACCGGACTCTGTGAACATGGCGAGCAATGAGGGCTGCTGAGAAGCCAAGGACACGGGGTTTTGATCCTACTTAATGTTCTGGCTTTGTGGGAGCCTAGCCAGTTTGTATGTTCACCTTCCTAGACATGGACGGAGGGGGGAGGACCTTGGATTTTCCACAGGGCAGGGAACCCTGACTGCTCTTTGGACTGGAGAGGGAGGGGGAGAGGAGTGGGGGGAGGGGAAGAAGGGTGGGAGGAGGGGGAGGGAAATGGGAGGCTGGGAGGAGGCTGAAACTTTTTTGTCCTTTTCTCGATAAAATAAAAAAAAAAGAAATGCAGGTGCTGGAAAACGGTCATGTGCCACTGTGCATATCATCATTGCCTATTCTTACTGTTTCCATAGTAAATATCCAAGCTTTCTTTAAGTTCACATACTAGCAGGAAAGCCTGCTCTCATGTGTTACCACTCTTCTTCCTCATCCTTTATTTCTCCTCTTTGAGCACTCAAAAGAGTGTTGAGAAAATTCAAGATAAGTAGGAAGGTAGGTGCTTAATAAGGTCTTCTAGTGAGCATTTCCCCATGGAAATCCTAAGAACTGGGGAAGGAGAAAGATTGCAATGCCTAGCATGTGTGTGTGTGTGTGTGTGTGTGTGTGTGTGTGTGTGTGTATGACATAGTGAGAAATGAAATTCTGTTTTAAACTGGAGTCATCCTGTTTTAAATTTAGCTTCATCACTGTATAATGGTGAAAATAATTATACTTAGGGATTACATAGAATCACATGCATAAATATTTTTTTCCTGGTGCACACTAAGTACCTAGTATGTCTATGGAATAGAATAGCAATAACTATATTTATTTGGGAGATATACTGCTCAAGAAAAACAAGTATGATTCAAAGGGCTTAGGCTAAGCCAAATAATTTAGAAAGAGTAAAGCTATAAAGAAAGAAAAAGTATAGGTAATAAAGAATCAAAGTTTCACCAAAGGCACTAAGGATTATTTCACAGAGGTGAGAAAAAAAAACTAATTCAAGGAATAATGTAGGAGTGAAAAATGACCCAAAGGCTTCTAAAACATAATAAAATTAGTACATCAAAAATGAGAAAAATAGGGAAGACTTTAGTGTCAACGTAACAGTATTGGACTTTCTAAACCATAATTTTGTTGGTATGATAGCACAGAGAGATTGTTATTTGTGCAGTTCTCTGCTTAATTCTGATTCTAATCTCTAATAATCAAGTCGAGAGACTTCAGTAAGTATATCTGAGCATTATCAATGTGACAGACATATACTCACAGTAAGTAATTCCATTCCACATATTACGGTATTCATTGTGGATAGAGGCATGCCTTTCTTGGTGAGCTAATAGTCTTATGATTGCCTTGTGTATTACAGTTTCGTGAGTACTACAGTACAGTAAAGTGAACAGGAAGAACCTTCAGTGAAATTCAGTAAATTAAGTGCAAACATAAATGTGGAAGAACAAGTTACTATCTTTCTGTTTCTTTTAATATGATCAATTATTTTCCTACACACAATGTAACATACATGTAGTCATTAATTTAATTTATTTTAGGTTAATAAACCTACATTTTGAAAGTGATGCTTTACCTGGCGTGGTTGGGTGAATCAAGCTGAATTTGACCTGGAAAACTATCCATAAAATCCAGAAATGGAATTTAGTCTTCTTATAATGTCATATAATTTTTGCTGGGCTCATACATTTCATTAGCTACAGAAATACCAATATTTGATAGTCTACACTATACACATTTATTATTTTCATACTCATGTAGATTCAGAAGCTCCAGAGAGATAGCGTGAGCTTATAGCAGATAATGGTATCTTTTGTACTAGACACAACTAAAGATAAAATTGTATTGGCCATGTATGATCAGGCAAAGGATTCAGGTTATAAATATATTTATTGCTGTTCCAGGATCACACAGTGCGCCTTGCTTACTGAAGAAGAGATATCCTCAAGAAGTTTCTGACATTGTGTGTACAGATGTGTGCATATGTTGCTTGTTCTTTTTCTTTGTTTTGCTTTATTCTTTTCTTTCTTTTGTTCTGCTTGATTCTAAAGGAAGAGAGGAATAAGGAAGGTATGTAGTATGAGGTTTATGAAGGTGAGGGGGATCTGGAGGCTCTAGTGACAAGGGATGGACAGCGAGGACTCTGTCTCCCCCATTACGTGGACACTTCTTTAGAATCACCTTCACATATTTTAAGAAGATTCCCTGTGCTCCGTTTCCAACAACCCTTCTAAGGTTCCTCAGCTCTAGCTGTTTTTCCCTTCAATTCTTCCCTCAAATCTCTTTATTCTTACCCTCCCTACCTGATCCTCCTATTCCAGCGAGGAGACTTTGTAAAGGTAACAATATTTGAGAAGGCTCTAAGATCATTGATAAATATATGGGATGTCATGAAATTGCAAAGTTTTTGTAAGACAAAAGATACCTTCATTCATAAAAAGCAGCAACCTACAGATTGAGAAAACAATTTTACCATCTATACATCCCATAAAAGGTTAATATCCAAAATATGTAAAGAACTCTAGAAACTAAATATTTTTTAAAAAAAGCAAATAATTCACTTCAAACTAAATTGGGCTCAGTGAAGCTCCCAGACTCTGAACCAACTGTTCGGGATCCTACACTGGACCGACCTAGGCCCTCTACGTATATGTGACAGTTGTATAGCATGGTCTATATGTGGGACTCCTAGCATTGGGGTCATGACCTGTCCCTAACACTTGACGTAGCTTTGCAAACCTATTCCCTATACTGGGTTGCCTCGCCTAGTCTAAATACAAAGGGAAGAGCTTAGTTCTTGCTCAATTTGAAGTGCCATCCTTTGCTGACACCCATGGGGGTTCTGCCCTTTTCTAAACAGAAAGAGCAGAGTGGTTGGGGGTCAAAGAGGAGGATAAGGGGAGAGAAAGGGAAGAGGGGAAGGAAAAGTACAGTAAGGATTTAAAATAAATGAAATAAAATTTAATTAATAAAAATGTGGTACAGATTGAAACAGAGAATCTTCAATACTGAAAACTAAAATTACTGAGAAACAAAGAGATGTTCAACACTCTTAGCCACCAGGGAAATATAAATCAAAACTACTTTGAGATTCCATCTTATATCTATCAGAATGTCTCAGATCAATAACACAAGTGAAAGCTCATTCTGGAAAAGATGAAGAGCAAGCGGGGGACACTCCTCCATGGTTGTTGGAAATCAAAACTAATACAGCCGCTTTGGGAATCAATATGGCAGTTTCTCAGGAAGATGACAACTGATCTACTTCAATATCCAGCTATATCACTTTTGAAGATACTTCTAAAAAATGCTTCAATCTATTGGAGGGACACCTACTCAAATGTGTTAATTGCTGTTCTATTCCTAAAAGCCAGAAACTAGAAACAACATAGATGTCCATGTCCAGCAATCAAAGAAAAAATAAAGAAAATGTGTATATTTGCAAAATGGAGTTTTACTCAGGTATCTAAAAATGACATCACAAAATATTGTTTTTAACTAAATCACAATTATTCAATTTTATCAATAAAGACTTGGGAGCCAGATTGGTGAAAGCGTGCTAGCTCAGAGAGGCAAAGAGAGCACCCAACTGACTTATCAGCTTAAATTCCTCCTACACTATCCCAACAAGAAACTTAAGCTAAATGTTCATCCCTTCTAGTTACTGTGTGTCTACTTATCCATCCTTCTGAGTCCCTCTTACTCTCTATGCTTTTTAAAAAATCCTATGTTCACTTCCTATCAATTGGTTGCTTGCTTTGCTCTTGACCTATGGTTGACTTAATTTAATCGTGTTTATAATCTTCAAACAGAAAACTCTTGGATTAAGGTGTGTACTAGTCTGAGTCATAACATAACCAGAAACAGGTTTCTCCAGTAAATAACACAACTTCAGCGTTCATAGTGATCATATATCTGCAGCAATATAATATGTAGGCAAATGGGTGGAACTCGAAAAAAAAATCCTTGTGACAGAGGTAACACAAACTCATACTGTTAAATTGGGTATTTAACCCCTTCTACGTGGATATTAACTATTAAATAAGTAATACCCAAACTACAATTCATAGAACCAGATAAATTAGGTACAAAGAAAGGGAAAGGGGCTGACAAATGGATCTTTATTTTCAATAAAGGAAATGAAATGGGGGAGAACTATGGAAATAATTATGTAAATTCCACATACTAAAAACAGAACTTTGGTATATTCTACCTATTTAAATTTGGGCATATACCTGAAGAGATATAATTAGCATGCCAGGGTACTAACTACTTAAAAAATAGTTGTTGAAAATTCTTTATAATATCCAAGTTGTAATACCAGAGTATATGTCCGTTAACAGTTGATAAAGAAAATCTCTCTCTCTCTCTCTCTCTCTCTCTCTCTCTCTCTCTCTCTCTCTCACACACACACACACACACACACACACACAGAGAGAGAGAGAGAGAGATAGACATAGTCATACACACAGTCATAAATGATGCAATTTATAGGAAATATAACTTGAAATCATATTAAGTGATAATGTCCATCACATAAAAACAAATAGATATCACTTTTGGTCGTAATTGAATATGGATTTTAAAACAGTTTGCATGTGATAATTGAAAAGAAAATGATGAGGACCAGAAAAATTTGGCAGTCGACAGCTTAATTGTAGGTGAATATGATCAAAATACAGAATGGAAGTTTGTGAAATTGTAACAAAACCTATTGTTTTGTGCACTAGACTATTGAAGCACAAAAACTTCAAATAAAGAAATGTCCTGGAATAACATAAAGCTTTAATACCTGTCTGGAATTTTGAGTTTGCTTTAAAGATCAGGTGGACCACACTACCTGGCCTCCTTGACAACTTGCTGTCTGTATAAACAGAAGAGGTGGTTGTCAAAAAGTTCCTAGCAACCGTAAGTCAAGCCATAAAATTAAGAGTTCTTGAGTTGTATCACTAAAAACCTTGTGAGATACATTTATTCCACTTTTTCATGAATGAATATTTTCCCTCTTTAGTACTTTATCTCTATGATAAAGTTACTTCTTCATTCTAATTTTTAATGAACATCTGTTCTTGCAACTATTTTATTCTTCAAGCATTTTGTCAACACGGCATATTTGTCTCCTTTGCTCAATGATGCATAATCCCTGGGTTTCTGGGCTTTATATCAACAGACTTACATTTCTCTTGTGGGGATGTTAATATTTGTGTGAGTGATATCCTGCACCCATGCGTGTGATCAAGAAGGCCAAGATCCTTCGTAGTTGTCTATTCTCCATTTAGATTTTGAGACAGAGTCTCACAGTAAACCCAGAGCACAGAGGTTGGAAAGGTGGGCTTACCAGCAACCTCTGGGAATTTGCCTGTCTATGGCAGCTTATGTTTTGGTTACAGGCAAGCATTGCTGAACTTGGAGTTTATATATGTTCTGGGGATTCTACCTGAAGTCCCAATTCTATGGCAATAAGAAGATCCATCACAGAATCACTTCCAGGTCGTAGATTTATTTATTTTTTGATGTACTCAGTATCTGATCAAAGATGACACTATTTATTCCAAGTTCCAGCTCACTCTAGTCCACACTTCTATTACACCTGTTTTCTCGTTCAATGACTTAGGCTTAATGAAAATCTGCACAATGAGCCTGACAGTGTTTGTAGTGTTGGACATGCCAATTACACAGAAATAGTTAAGGAAAAAATGTGTCCGGTGACTTCTCCAGGAATTCCACTTTCAGCTATCATGATGTTAAGTTTAGCTATAACAGCTTAACTTCACCAGGCTCCATTTTAAAGTTAAGTCCTTGGTTTTTATTGAAAGTCACTATCCGAATGAGAAACATAAAAGGTGCTATTTTAGTAACACTAACCATGTTATTGCAGACATTACAGCAGTGAGATTCTCTATAAAGTCACACATAAGAAATCTATTAGAATTCAGTCATGTAAAATGTGTTATTTCTTTGACTAATGGAATATTTACCCCCTGAATTATGTACTATTTTGTGTTGGCTATGAGAAAACTTGTCTCAAGCTTGAATGTCAGTACTGAAATTATGTTGTTCATTAAAGCTAGCACATGTTGAGATTTATTCTACTTGGCTTTATTTTTTTCTATTGATACGTTATTATTAATTGCAACATTTTCAGAAACAATTTCTCTCTTTCTCTGAGTGTAAGTGTGTGTGTGTGTGTGTGTGTGTGTGTGTGTGTTAAAAGGTTATCAGCATAAAGCTGCTATATTTTCCAACCAATGACTGACATTTGAAAGAGTGTCAAATATGTTCCACCTATTTCTTCGTTTGGATTTTTCCAAATCCAAATGACATAATAATGACAAAAAAATTCCTACTTTCTGTTCTTTTTTGAAACAAGGTTATTATTTTCATATGATTGGTGTCATTAAATATTTCCAGGAGAAAGGCCGTGTGTGCAATGTCTTTAGGAAAAACTGTTAATAGCTGTTAAAAGAGAAGCTATTATGAACCATAAATTACATTCATGGTAATTCCAATAGCTACCACTTTCTTTGGCAGCTCTCAATGATTAAATTATTTTCAATTATGAAAGGAGAGAAGTGTGCGAAAAGTGATTCAGAGGTTTCAAAGAGTGTGAAGGAAAGGACTGGAGACTGGGAAAAGGCAATGATACTCTAGAAGGAAAGCTCTGTCAACTACAAACATAAAATGGATTTGTGTGGATTTTTATATCCACTGCAAATTTCAAGTTTCTCTAGTTTTGCATCTCTATATGGATGTACAAAATATGCACCTGGTACCGTATATACATCTAGAGTAAATGACACAAAAACCTATGCATATCTCCCGTTTTCTACCTGCCTTGTTACATACAGCATTTGATCATGTCTCAGCCCATATCCTTTCCCACCTATCCAGAATAAACCACCATCTGATTTCTTTGACCATTATTATTTATTAACTAATTAATATAGATATATTTGTGTGTCTGTCTTGCTTCATTTGATATTTTGATGTGATTTCCATTTGTTAAATAGGCAAGTGGTTTATATTTGTTCATACCTAATAGTGCATAAGCTCACTGTGCCGTACTTTGTTAGTGTTGCATCACGGAAACTTGTTTAGGTTGTCTGATTGAGTTCGTTGTTTTCTTCTAATGAAAGGTTTTTGAGAAATTCACACATGAGCATTGTGTTTACATCATTTCCTCCTTCTTCCCCTCCTCAAATTCATGACTTCTTTGTTTTTTAATTATTGCTGTTCCTCTTATGTACACGTGTTTAGGACTAACCACTCAGGATTACATAATTTTCCAGGGACTCATCCCTGGGGAAGAGTAGCAAACCCTCTCTCAGTAGCCATCAATTGATTGTAGCTCAAAGGTAGTTTGCTAGATTTACAATGCCAGGCATCAGTTGCCTCCAATTAAATGGGCCTTAAGTACAATTAGCTATTAGTTATTGCGTAGACAGAGTGCCACTATTGAACCCTTGAGACCATCTTTTCATGCTGCTTATTGTTATGGTATATACACATAAAGCTCGGGAGGAATGTTGAATGTTTCTTCCTTGGAAGCTTGCCTTTGCACATTCAGACATGAGAACAAATCCTCAGGAATTAGGTGCCAAAGACGGGTCCAGTTCGATTCCTTCAAGCTGTGTCAGAAGTATTAATTGTTCAGTAACTACTTTTCTTATTCTAATTTGATATTGCTCTATCTCATTTATTCTTAAATGTGATGTCATCGTACAGCTTTGGGGTTGCTGAGGATTTCACCATTCCTCGTCATTTCAAATGCACAGCTCTAGCATCTCCAGACTACTCTCAGCTCTCCGTTTCCACTAGGGAACTTTGTTCTTGGAGTCCTGCAGGGTTTTTCTCTCTTTCCCCAGCAGTTATTTTTCTATGCTGTTCTTAGGTGTGATTTATTTGCTTTTTAAGTCCTTTTTTTGTTTCTGAATGTCTTATTTCAGGTAGTTTGTGCTTTTGCTCAGTTTAAGAAAATTCAACCTTCTGTGGGTTTCAAACACCATCTATTGTGTTAGGAGAGATGGCTTCTGTTGGAAATCTGCTTGCTGTATAAGCATAGAGAACCGAGTTTGACCTTTAGGACCTGTGTACTAAGGCCTGGTTCAGTGGCACACAGCTCTGATCCCAGCTGTGGGCAGACAATGACTAGATGATCCCTGGGGTTCACTGATCAAATGGTTCAGGGAATCCAAAGCGCCAGGTTCTATGAAAGACTGTCTCAAACAATAAAGTGGAGAACCATTAAGGAACTGCACACCTGACCTCAACTTTGGACACCACATGCCTGGCACACATGTTTACATAAGCCTCCAGACACATTTAAACATGAATATACAAACAAACAAAGAGACAGAAAAACAATTTTGGGTTTTCATTTTCTTCTGGGTATCAAATGTCATACTTTTGGACTGTTGAGCAATTTTTCATACGTGTTTCATGTGTCTTGCTCTTATTTATTCCTGTTTCACCCTCTGTTTCATTTGGAAATTTTCTCATAGTGGAGAATAAACTTCATAATCTTGGATTTTTCCCACTGAGGTATAACAATTTTTAAGCTATTTATTATGAAATAGCTTATGCACATAAGCTTTAATGTTCTTCATTTTATGCAGCTTATTCATATTATCATTTACTTGGAAAACTTTCATATTCTAAAATATTTGTCTAATATATTTATGCATGTATAATATATAATTATAGTGATATATGTATACATTTAATCACAGTATAGATATAATTGATATATGTATAATATACAATCACTATGTGTGTGTGTGTGTGTGTGTGTGTGTGTGTATAATCTGCCTTATGGTTCTTTTCATTGCTCTTTGTTTTTTCCTTTAAAGTTGACTCTTTTTCTTTAGGATACAGCCTGTGCTGGGGAGATTGCATGCATGCATGATATTTTACATGATAAGAATATGAATGTTGTTGATGGTGGTATTTTTCATCAGAAAGGCATATCATTTTGCTTTCAGTCAGTCACAAAAGCTATTACTACAAAGGATTTTTCTTACATTAGGCTGCCTTAAAATTTCATGAAATGTCATCATAGCTTTGATTTCTCTGGTGCGGAAGCCCTGAACTTCTCTTAAGAGCATAGCCTCTTTTGTTTCCTCGGGTCTGAGACACTTAAGGAGGCTCGGATGTGTTCTTTCAAAGACTTGGTGTTATAAGATTTAGTTATACTTCACAGACTAAAAATATTTTCATTTTCTTTCTTTTTCTTCTTCTTTTTTATGAAATCATTGCACTCATTTTAATAAAAACTTAAAGTTTGAACTTAGTGTAAGTGAATGGTACTGACTCCAGGCAATGTAATGTCGTAGTCAGGTGTGGGAACTTAAGTGGCAAGGGTGTCCAGGAGAAGATGACTGAGAAGTGATTGGTGGCATCACCACAGAGACCGAGTTCAGAAAGATGTTAGGACCAGAGTATAACTGTTGCCAGCAGAAGGTAAACTGAACACCGGATCCAAAACCATACAGACAAGAGACATGTGGATTTCTGGGTTGAAGGGCTCACATTCCTGCAGAGTTTTCCACCATGACACTTCCAGACACCAGAACAAGAGCTCTCTTGGGCTTAGGGTACAGCTCGGTGGCATGGTGCCCAGCAAGCATGCATTAGGCCTTGGCTCCATTCCTAGTATGGGAAACAGCAACAAAAGAAGCTCTTTGCCTCATAGGGAGAGACTGAGCATAGAACCAGAAGCTGCAAAACCATCAACAGCACAACAGCAATGCTGGAAACACTAAGGCACAAAGACAGACACAAAAGAAACGAGTTCCAGGCATGAATCGTTTCCAGACACTTGGCTAGGCTGCATTTTACCATCCAAATTTCTGAAAGGGAGAGAGAAGGGGGCTGGACAAATATCCCAAAGACACATTAAAGTTGGGGTCTTGCTTTCCTATTCATTCTGATCTCAAATTCACCGACTCCAGTGAATCTTCAGTCTCATGCCTCAGCTTTCTGAGCTGCCTCCATTCCATCTTGTTTTTAAATGGATTTTCAAATGTTAAAGTTTCAAATTTATAATGAATTGTGGCATTAATCCAGGCTGTCACTATCACTTGCATACATGCTTTGCTACACTGAATTTCCTCAGTTATGAACCAATCTTTATTTATTGTCATTAACATGAGTCCATACTTAATTCCAAAGTGTCATTTTTTTTTAACTTAATGATGTTTCTTGTCGAGTATCCATTTAGATGAGGATGTGATAACTCTGTTGTTTTGGGCTGTGACAGTTTTACAACTTACCTTGTTTTTTCTTTCCTTTTTTTAAATCCGTCTATTTCTTTTACATCCTGGCCACAGGGTCTCCCACATCCTCTCCTCCTTGTTTCTCTCCCACATTCCCTCACACCCACCCCTGCTCACCCAATCCTCTTCTCTTGCATTTCCATCCATGAAAAGACATGCCTCTTGTGAATATCAATAAAACATGGTATATCAAGTTTCAGTAATACTAAGCACCTCTCCATATGTTAAGGATGCATAAAGTGAACAAGAAACATCTTCAGCAAATGGTGCTAGTCGAACGAGGTGCCATTGTAAAGAACAATGCAAATAAATCCATATCATTCATCCTGTAAAAACTCAAAAAATGAACATAAATCCTGAAACATTAAATGTAGTAATAAGGAGCATCAGGGCTGCGTCCCCATCACCCCGGCCGCCTCACTAGCTTATGTCCCGAAATAACAACACACAAATTGTATTCATTTAAACACTGCTTGGCCCTTTAGCTCCAGCCCTTACTGGCTAATTCTGATATCCCGATCAACCCATCTCAAATAATCTGTGAGCACCGGTCTTACCGGGAAGATTCTAGCCTATGTCCATCCTGGGTCGGAGCTGAATCGCGTCTGTCTGCCCGGGAGCAGGGCATGGCGTCTCTTCTGAGGCGTCTGCTCCCGAGGGGAGAGCTGTCGACTCTGAGCTCACTTCCTCTTCCTCCCAGCATTCTGTTCTGTTTTCTCCACCCATCTGTGTTCTAACCTATGAGGGCCAGCCAAGCAGTTTCTTTATTTTTTTAACCAATGACCTTCCTCCATCATTTCCCCTTTTTCTGTTTAAACAAAAACAAAGGAAGGCTTTAATTTTAACATAGCATAATTACATATAACAAAACAGTTATCAAGTAAAAATTACAATAATCTTTATCATAACTAAGGACAACTATAACTATAACTAACTATTCTTAACTCCATCAGAGACTCCAGAAAGATACAATATTACCTAAGCAAACAAGAAATCCAAAACTCTAGAAATGACAGAGACATCTCGCTGCCTGTACAGTCACCCAAAGTTCCTCTGTACCATTGGGGCATCCATCTTCGGCCTACAGGCCCATAGTTTCCAGCAGACATTTCCACAAAGCAGGAAATTTCAAAGGCAGTCATTATCTGCTTGTCCTGAAGAATGTCTTGCAGACTCTTTCATGATTCAGGAACCCCAAAAGACCATCTCACCTTTAGGCAAGTTGAGTAGTCCTCTCTCTGCGGGTTCTCTGTGTCCAGTTTACGCAATAGTCCATGCAAGAACAGTTTCTTGCCCAAATGGCTATCAAACTCCATAAGGATCCTCTTCGATGCCCATCTTCTTCTTGAAGTAGATTGGTGCTGCCAGGAGCAGAGTGTCTCATTGTCATGAAAAGTCCTAAGTTATTAAAACATTTAAAATGCCATATTCTATAATCTTTGAAAAATATGAAGAATGCCTATCTAAAATATATCTATGTACATCTAGAAAATCTTAACTAACATGACTACAAACTTGACTATTATGATTATCTATTAACAATCTATATTTCTAATTATACATTACATTTTTAAATGAGCTACACAATCACAGTACCTTAATTAAGATTAGAAACACATATACATATAACAAAATTGACTTTAAATTTAAATCACTAAAACAAAATCCATATAAATGTAAATTATTCATATCTCTATCATATCCCCCTTTAAATGTAAAAGAACGTTTATAAACCATATTTGGGAACATGGGCGCAGTTTTTTCTCTCCAAACTGCTTCCTGCTGAATGGGGGTGTCATTAATTAGTTCTTTCATGGTATAACCTGTGTGCTAGTTTCGTCTCAGTTGGCAGTTGAGCGAAGCAATTTTCTGAAGATGTTCACAGTAACTCTTCAGGAGAACGTGGTCCATCATACCATATCAGAATAGAAGAAATGAACAGGGTCTCATCCTCTGTGAAAACAAAATAAGAAACTCCTTTCCAAAGCATAATGTCCTTAGATCCAAATTTCAAAGTCAAGGCATTTTCAAAATATCTATATTGGATTAGTTCAGCAGCATTTATAAATAATTATCTTTTAGCAGCTCTTGCTCTTTCCTCAGCATTCAAATAATTCAAAGAGAGCATAATAGCATACGGTATCAAAATTCTCTGTGTATTTTCCATCTTTGTGTGCTTTATTTTAACCTCTATTTCATTTATTTTTACTTTTATTTTTTATTCTCTGTGTATCTTTATTCTGAACTAGCTCTTGTAGACCAGGCTGGTCTCAAACTCACAGAGATCTGCCTGCCTTTGCCTCCTGAGTGCTGGGATTAAAGGCTTGAGCCACCACTGCCCGGCTATCTTTTTCCTGGAATAACTCTGTAGACCAGGCTGTCCTTGAACTCTCAGAGATTTGCCTGTCTCTGCCTCCCAGGCATTGGGATTAAAGGCGTGTGCTACCATACCTTGAAGTCACAGAGGTCAATCTCCCTCTGCCTCCCCAAGTGTTGGGATTAAAGATGTGTACTACCACACACAACAACTCTCTTTCTTCTTTATTTTTGTTTTCTACTTCAAGAATTTTAACTTTTTGTCTGCATATATTTTTAACACTGTAAATCGTTTAGAAATTTTCTTTGTCTTTGAATCTCTCTTTACTGTATATCTCTCTTTTTCTGACCTCATGAGTCTTTAATTTACCAAGCAATATCAGTAGGACTAAAGCTGTGGCTTTGCCAGCTAGATCCAGTCCATTCCTTAGCTTTCCAGCCTCAAGGCTGAGGTACTGGCTGTAGCCATGTTTACTGCCACAACTCTATGGCATTTCAAGTTCCCTGCCAGCAAGCGAGCTTCAGCAGCCTGTGCTTGCAAACAAACCGCCTGCGTAAAAGAGTCAGAGTTTGCCCTGGCAGGACAGCTCAGAAAGCCGGCATTTTTAATCAGCGCAGCTTTTTTCCTGCTACGGCTGAAAACCGAAAAGCATGTGTTCAGCTTTTCATCAACACCGTTTAAGTGTTTCATGGCAGGACCTCTTGATGAGCTGCAGGGTTTTGCAGCTAAAGCTGAGTCAGGAAGCCTCTCTTAGATGAGAGAGCTTGCTTGCATCTAGCAAGCAGAGTAGACCCAATAAATTGTCGCTACCAAGAAAACATGCTTTACTCTTTCCCAAGCTTTCTCAGGCTTTCGGTGGATTCAGTTGTCCACACATCTGGGCGCCATCTGTAGTAGTACGGAGCGGCGGGCTGTGTCCCGCCACCCGGCTAGCTTTACCCGAAATAATTACACGGAAACTGTATTCTTTTAAACACCACTTTGCCCATTTCTATCTAGCCTCTTCTAGGCTAGCTCTCGCACCTGGACTAGCCCATTTCTAATAATCTGCTGTAGCTCACGAGCTGGCTTCCCAGGAATGATCTTAACCTGCGTCTGCCTGGAGTGGGAGAATCATGGCAACTCACTGACTCAGCTTCTTTCTCCCAGCCTTCTGTTCTGTTTACTCCACCTACCTATGTTTTAACCTATGAGGGCCAGCCAAGCAGTTTCTTTATTACTTAACCAATGAAATCAACAGATTGATATATGACACTCCCACATCAATTAAACATGATAGAAGAGAAAGTTGGAAATAATCTCAAATTCATTGTCACAGGAGACAACTTCCTGAACAGAACACCAAAAGAACAGGTACTAAGATTGACAATTAATAAATGGGATCTCATGAAATTGAAATGTTTCTGAAAGGCAAATTAAATCATTAATAGGAAAAAATGGCAGCCCACAGAATGGGAACTGATCTTCCCTATACCCACATCTGACAGAGGGCCGAACTCATGAAGCTAGACATCATATAATCCAATTAAAAATTTGGTGGATATCTATCTAAACAGAGAATTCTCAACAGAAGAATTTCAAATGTACAAGAAGCACTTAAGGAGGTGTTCAGCATCCTTAGCCATCAGGGAAATGCAAATCAAAATGGCCTTGAGACTCCATCTTATACCTGTCGGAATGGCTCAGATCAAAAACAGGAGTGACAGATCCTACAGAAGAGGATCCCACTACACCACTCTTGATTGTATACCCAAAGGATCCCCAACAATCCTACAAGAACATTGCTTAACTATATTAATAGCAGCTTTATCTTCAATAACCAGAATCTGGAAACAACATAGATGTCCCACAACTGAGAACTGGATAAAGAAAATGTCACACATATAACCAATGGAGTAATACTTAGCTGCTAAAAACAAAGACAGCAGAAAATTTGCAAACAAATGAATGGAACTAGAAAAAAGTATTTCTGAGTGTATAACTCAGACATAAAAAAAACATGGTATGTGCTCACTCATAAGTGAATATTAGCTACAAAATAAAGGATAAGTATGCTACAATCCACAAACCCAGAGAGACTAGGTAACAAAGAGAGTTCATGAAGGGACACCCAGATATCCCTGTAAAGGGGAAATAGAAGAGATTTTCTGAGTGAACTGAGGATGGTTGGGGATGGGAAATTGAGCTATTAGGTTGGGGGGGGTGCAGAGGAGGCAGATGGCATTGAGAGACAAAGTAGAAGCCTGACACAGTGCAATCTCCCAGGAATCAACAGGGAGAAACCCATCTTAGACTCCTAACAATAGCAGGTAAGTAGCCTGAACTGCTGGCCATCCTTTGGGACCAGATTGGTGCCTGGCCCAACTGTCCTCAAAGGGTGTCATCCAGCAACTGATGGAGACAAATGCAGAGACCTAAAGCAAAATGTTAGGAGGAATACAGGAATGCTGTCGAGGAGGAGTAGAAAGGTGTATTGGAACCGGAGGGGTCAAGGACACCTCAGGTAGTCTTACACAATCAACTCACCTGGGCTTGTGGGGACTGAAGGAGCCTGCATGGGACTGGCCTAGGCACTCTGCAGGCAGGTATGTAACAGTTGTGTAGCTTGGCCATCTTGTGGGACTCCAAACAGTGAAAAAAAGGGGCTTTCTCTTCGACTGACTTTTGGTGACTTCATTGTTAAAGCAAATATTTATTCATTTCTTTGAATTAATTTTTTAAATATTGAGATTATAAGATATTTACAACATTTCTTCTTTTCTTCCATCCAAGTTCTCCCTTGAGCACTTCCCTCTCTTCTCCACATTAATAAACAGTTTTCATTAAAAGAACCTTGCCTGTCATCTGACAGAATGATATTGCTCTCACTGCATTTCAACCTCTCAGCACCAGGAACCGCAGTGGATTTCAGGAACCTTCCAGATAGCTCTTGGTTCAAATGCTCGGTTCCAACACTCCATGACGTCCACAGTTTCTGTGTGCTACACAAAACTCTCTTTCTTCAGTCAAGCATATATCTCAGTGCTTCTTGAAGTGGAAAATATTACCAGCAATTCATCACTAAGATAAGAGAATGTTTGATCCCAAAAGTGTAAAAAATATCAAACTCTAAGGACATTTATATTCAGTAATGTTTTCCAACTTAAGGAGGTATGGCAGATGGCAAATAATTAATATATCAAATAATACTTCTGGATTCTGTTAAAATGAGCTATTATAAACAAACTCATTTTTTATATTTACATATTTTAGTGAGTCACTACTGGGCAGCAAATATGAACATGCCTGGTTCCATTAAGACAAGAAATTCCTGAATCTCCACTCTCCTGACTTTGAACTGGGAATACAAATATTTCCTACTGAATAAAATACACTTCTATCTCTGATGAGTTCTCAGGTTTTTTGGGTTGTGTCCTGTGTTGGTTATATAGACAGAGGCAGAAGTACGTCCATATTCCTGCCAACTTTGCTATCTTCCCTGGGCCTCCTGGCAACTGCTGTGCTGAGAGAAAAAGAAGATTAAACAGGTGGAGTGTCTCCTCTGGAAAACACATCCCCTAAAGCAGCATTTGCCTCACAGGAGACCTGCATGTCTTTAGATTGCTAATTCTTATTAAAATCTGGTTAGTGATTAGTATTGAAATTCCCTCAATTTGATAGGATGATTAGTGAGAACTTTCAAATGAACAATATTTATCTTTCAGCTCATGGTAACGGTATTTCAATCCTCGGTTTAGATCTAAATTTAGGGTGTGGTTTTACCCATTGCTTAAGACTTATTCAATTGTGTTTTAAAATATTCAAAAATTTTCCAATATAAATTTGAAATATACATACCTGATGTTTTTGTTTGTCCACATAAAAGTAGGTCATTCTAAATGTTTAAATTCTTCCAGAATATACAATATATAAGCATTGCAATGCTATCTAGTCTTGACAGTGACACACACACACAGACAGTGATGATACTTTTCAATATCCCATCTTAAACCAAATATTATTTGACATATTCTAATAGCATATTAGAAAATAATCCACTATAAGTTGTACAAGAGCAGCAGTGACAGTTTTAAATTAGAAACAAACTCAATTTACAGATGACAAGATAGTATATATGAAAAGCCATTGAGAAGAAATAAGAAAGATGACAAGATAGTATATATGAAAAGCCATTGAGAAGAAATAATAAAGCTGTATTAAAAATAAGAGTTTAATAAGGTTACAGGGTACAATATTATCATCTGAAACCGAACTCTTCCTGTGCAGGAATGAATATAAGTTAGGTAATAAAATTGATTAAATAATAACAATAGTAATAAAATTTTAGAGAATAAAGTTAGTAAGAAATGCCTTAAATAAAGAATATCAGGCACTCCTGAAAGTCACAAAAGTAGCTTGAAGAAATAGAAATAAATTCCATCTTCTAAATTAAAAATGATCTCATATTTTAATTGTAGCTATTCTTGCGTTTATTTATACGTTGAATGTGATTTAACCAAAAATATCTACAAGTTTTTTGTTCTAATAATCATAAATATCATATAAAGTAAACATATGGAACTGTTATTAAAACGTTAAGAAGAAAGAGCCCCAAGGGATGATTATGTTCCAAGATGGTAAAGCTCATTTCAGTGCCATTGAAATGGAAGGAGGATGTACTTGAGTAGAATAGCTAATAGAATAAAACAGAAAGGCCAGAAACTGGCCCAACCTCATTCAAAAATGTAGTAAACAGGACAGACGTTGTGGGTCGCATCTATAGTCTTAGCACCAGGACAACCAGGGCAGGTTGATTGCATGTTGATGCCACACGAGGCTGCATGCTAGAACATGCCTGGAGAGGAGAAACAGGAAGAGGAGCTTAGATAAAGAAGAAAGAGTAGGAAGACAGGAGGAAGGAATTTTGATCAGTTACAGGACTGTGGGGCCAACTTTTATGTTAACTTAATACAAGGTAGAGTCACTGAAGAGGAGTGAGCCTCAGTTGAGAAAATGTCTCCAGAAGGGATGTGGACAAGTCTATAGTCATATTCTTAATTTGTGATTGATGGGGGAAGGCCCAGTCCATTGTGTGCAGTTTCATCAGAAAGCGAGCTGAGGAAATTAGTAAAAAGCACCCGTCCATGGCCTCTGTGTCAGCTCCTGCCTCCAAGTTTAACCTGCGTAAGTTCCTGTTCTGATTTCTTTCCATGATGAACCCCAACATAGAAGTATGAGCTAAATAAGTGCTTTCTTTCCCAAGTCGTTTTTGTCAGGAGGTTTTATCACCGCAGTAGAAATCCTAAGGAGTACATATTTTGCTGCCAGGATTGAAGGTTGTTGCTGAGCATGTGTTTTTGAGAGGCTTGTGGGAGGACTTGGAATCTTTGGGCTTGAAGAGCCATTAAGGGTTCACAGCTTGGCGAGCTGGTCTTTGGGAGCTTAGAAGATAAAAACGTTGAGAGCAGTGCCCATGACTGAGGCCTAGCTTGTGGACTTTCAGAGGAAAGCAATGTTTTTGTTGTTGTTGTTTTTTTTTCTTTTCTTTTTTGTTGTTGTTTCTTTAATCAGGCCTTTTGTGTGGAGAATCAGTGGTATCTGGCCAGCTGGAGATGAATAATCAGCGGTAATTAACAAGAGGCCTGAACTCCTAAAGTAAAACCTCTCCTTTGATGGGACAATAGATTCTGGGCAGCTGGGGCTTAAGGACCAGTTGTGGTTAAGCAGAGACCAGCATCATCGAGGTGAAGTCTTTTTGGAAGTTTTCCTCCGCATCAACACACATATTCCGTGTTCCAGAAGTAGCCTCATCCTGAACTTAGTCATGTGTATCTCTCAAGTGATAATGGCTTTGAAAGTATGAAAGTATTGGGGCTTGTCACTGTGCGGTAGGCCTGCAGTCCCTGAAGGGAGCCCGGGAGAGGCTGCTGGTGAAAGTGGAGCCCAGTTCCAGCGAGAGATCCCAGCATTTTTGAGACGAAAGTAGCAGGGACGACCACAGATAACAGCAGCACCCATGGGGTGGAGCCAGCCAACCTAGAGGACAAATGTTTAACGTATATTTGCTTTATAGGAGATCGAGTTGTAGTCTTTAGGTTTTAAAAGACACTTTTAGATTTTCAAAAAGTGAGTGAAATATTTTTTTTGAAGAAACTGAATTTTAAAGTGTTTGAATTTGTAAATATTGTAGAACTTTTTAAGTTTCTAAAATGTTTTACATTGTGGTGTTTATAGTAATGTGTGATCTTAAGGCTGACCAAGAAAGGAAGGTGGTAGCTTACCAGTGATACGTTTGCATGTCAAGCTGACGAGGGTCAGTTATGCTGGCTGGTTTTGCATCAACTGGACACAAGCTGTAGTCACTGGAGAGGAGGGTGTTTCAGCTGAGGAATGCCTCCATAATATTGGGATGCAGGCAAGCCTACAGGCATTTTCTTAATTAGTGATTGATTGAGGAGTTCCTGGTTCATTGTGGGTGGAGCCAATCCTGGGGTAGAGGTTCTGGGTTCTATAACAAAACAGGCTGAACAAGTCATTTGAAACAAGCCAGTCAGCGGGATTCCTTCATGGCCTCTGCATCCACTCCTGCCTCCAGGCTCCTGCCTTGTTTGATATTCTGTCCCCAGTTCCTTCAGTGATAAACAGTGATGGGCAAGTGCAAGCCAAATAGGCCCTTCCCTCCTAATGCTGTTTTCATCATGGTGATTCACCCCAGAAATAGAAACCCTAAGTACAACGTGGACCAAGAATTTATTTTTATTAGTTATGGTTAGGAGAACCATAGTCATTTAGAAAAAGAATAGTCTTCACGTCCCACAGTATTTTGTTCACTTTTTGATAACAACTATATCACACCAGTGCTGACACAGATTATTTTGTTTTATTTTTAATTAGTATGTGAAGATATATCTTGGTTGTTTCCAGTTTTGATTCTCATGATTGAGTCAGCCATAAACATGTATGTACTGATTTTCGGTAAACATGAGTTTTCTTTCCCTTGGATAGATGCTCTGGAGTTCATTTTCTGTGCCAGATGAGAGCTGCATGCATGATTTATTTTTTTTATTTAAAAAGTGAAATAATACTTTTCAGAACAGTTGAAATATTTTATAACCCTACTAGCAATATATATGACCCAATTTCTCAGGATTCTTGTTCATATTTTTTGACCCCCTATTTTTATACTTAGCCACTCTTAATTTGACTTTTTCATAAAAGAATTGATGCTTTTACATAATATTTTATGTGATATTTTATATGGCTGGATGCTAACTCTGAATATTCCCTCATTTTCTTGTCTTATCATTGAATTGTACTCTTTGATAACTACTGTGTTTTATGAGTTCGTTCTATATTTTGGATCTTTATCATATCTGCTTTGTAATTATTAAATATTTCCCATGATACAGTTTGTGTATTGTCTTAAAAGAGCCAATATTTTCATAGAATCTAGAGGAGAGCCTATGTATTATTGGTCCTTCCCCCCTATGTTTTTGTTAACAGACTATAAAGACTTTGTGTGTCTTAAATCCTGAAAATACACAGTTTTGTAAGATTTCTTAAAGATTAGATTCAGGACTGCATTTATTTGGAGTTGATTTTCATACAACAATGGGATTTCAGTACAAGTTTGGTTTTTTACCTATTTTTACTTGTCCTAGCATCTTTTTTTTAAAATAAGACCTTTTATCTACTAATTTATTTTCTACCAGCCCCCCCAAACCAAAACTAGTAAATTTTAAAAGATTATACAAAGAGAGAGTATATAAGTAGTTGGGCATACCTCAGGAGGCCGACCTTCCGCATTCCTCACTGAGACATGAGCTCAGTGTCTACAACAACAGAGTACAGTAGAGGCTGGATCGAGAGAGGATTTCATGAAGGAAAGTACTGGGCCTTCAAAGACAAAAACTCCAGCAAGGCAAGTGCTTCCATGTTCTTCTGGAGCTCCTTCAGTCACTAGGAGAGGAGGTTTGTAAAAAGATGCCTTTTTGCCCTCCTTTCCGCTGTCCCCACTACACTTCTAGTGCCTTCAAGTACCCCCATAGGTTGGGAGACTTGTAAGCCTCAGGGATTTACTCTCAGAGCAGGGACTGAAACTGTCACTGCAACAGCTTCTAGAACCTCTCGGTTCTGGGCCCATATGGACATGGAACTGGGATATCCTTATGCTGAGATCCCAGATCCAGCCTGGCCTTAGAACTGTCTGGGTCTTCTTATCAGTTCACGTCAGTTACTCTATGCATCCATAGCCTGTTCTCTTCAAGATTCCCAGCTACATCACCTCCTACTATGTTCAGATAGCATTGCAGGGGTGGGACCAGGAAAATTTAGCCTCAGAAAATTACTGAATTAACAGAGGTCTGTGACGGCAATTTCCTGAAGACCCACCTGTAATCCAGAAGAATGAAGACTTCAACCTGCTCTTCTCTCTGACTGGACAGATGGTTTGATAATTGGGTAGCTTTTTGTTTTTTAAACTAGTGGTTCCTAACTGCCAATATGAAGACATGGCTATTTATTAACCCACGTATTTTCTGATAGAGGTTTTGGATTTTTGTTGTCTATCTGTCTTAAATTGTTCTGTTCTTTCTCCCACCTCCCCATCAGCACCCTGCATGAACTTGTATATCGATCTGAGAAACGAGAATTGCTGCCTGTTGGGCGATTATGTGGGTCTCCTTAATTCTCCACTCTCTCTTATTGGTGGATTTGTTTGTTGCTCCACTGTTTCCTGTAGTGTGGAGTGCTGCAGCCACAGGATACCTTCAAATTGAACAGTTTGATTCCTCTCAAGATGGTATTACTTAAAATCGCTTGGCCTAACTCTTGTTTCTTGGCCATATCCTATAAGTTTTCAAATTGTCTTAGATATTTTCAGAAAAAAATCGACAAAATTTTGATAGGCATAGTACTAAACCACATAAGAGCTTGGAGACAATTTGTGACTTCATTGGGTGGGACTTCCAGTGTATAATTATCATGCATCTCAAATTACCACAGGTGCGATTTGTCCAGTGTCCTATCTTGTGCCCAATTTGTTCAGGATGACACACTTATTATCTTGCTTTTAATTGCTTTAGATTTCGGTTCTCACACCCACCTTCATTGCTAGTGCATAGAGGAGCATTGACTTTTGTTCATACACAATAAATATGGAGATATTGCATAGCTCAATACTAGGCACTGACTTTGTTTTGTAGATTTCTCATGAGTTGTTATCTAGATAATTATGCACATTTAAAAGATTTCTTGTTGTATTTATTTCTCTCTAAACTATAGTCTCTTTATATCTTCTCCTTCTTTTCTGGCACGGACTGGAAGGTATGCTCAACGAAAGTGGTGAGAATTGACATCATAGCTTTGTTTCTGATCCAGTAGTAAATAGTGCTGGTTACCACATTCCAGTAGAAAGACATCAGATTTTGTGTAGGTTCTCTATATAGATCTGAAGACGTTTCTTTTTACTTCTATTTTTCTGAAAGCCCTTTAAAAAAGTACTTGTCTATGTTCTTTTGAGATTTTATACATGAGCACGGTGTATGCACACATCATTCCTACACCCTCCATCTTCTCCCCCCAACTCCTCCCATGTCTCAGCTGACATCTTCCTCTCAGATTCACTCCATCTTCTTCTAGAATTCTTGTTTATTCTGTCTATCTATATAGATATAGATATAGTGTGTGTGCGCACGCACGTGCGTGTGAGAGGGCAGGGGAAGATATAGCTGCTTCTGATTGGTTGTGATGGTAGCTATCAGTCTGTTAATGTATCCAGATAGATTTCAGTTCTCCATGGGTGCACAAACCTTTAAGAGATATTAAATATTTGTGGAAGCAGCACAGTAATTAAATATAATACCTGTCTCTAGGCTAGATAATCTACTATGGAAGAAACTGACAAAAGAGACATTGCTTGGTCATTGAGCATAATGAAAACTAGGTAGTTAATGGTATTTTATTAAATATGTGCTTTTAAGGGGAGATAGTTGCATGTTTATGAAATATGTACTACAATAAATCTTAGAGACGTAGCATATGTTTCTTATCCCCAAAATGCTCCAATCTTGGGCGGTGGTATTGCACTCATTTAATCCCAGCAGTCTGGAGGCAAAGGCAGGCAGATCTCTGTGAATTCAAAACCAGACTGGTCTACAGAGTGAGGTCCAGGACAGTCAGGTGTGTTATACAGAGAAACTCTGTCTCAAAAAAATAAAAAAAGGGTCCAGTCTCAATCTTCCTGTTTTGTCTCTCTATCTATCTTTTTTCTCAGACAAACAATATAGCCAGTATAGTAAATATTAATAATAAGTAAATATTTGAAAATAAAAATGTTTTGTTTTTATTTTCAACATAATTGTATTTGAAGTTATTTCCAGTTAATAGGTGTTTTTTTTTTATTATTTTTAATTTAAGCTAACTCAGCGGTTCTCAAATTTCATGATGCTGCAACCCTTTAAATATAGTTCCTCATGCTGAGGTGACCCCAAGCATAAAATTATTTTGGTTGCTACTTCGTATCTATAATTTTGAAACTGTTGTGACTCATAACAATAAAATAATAATAAAAATAAAATACAAATATGTATTTTCTGATGGTCTTAGGTGGCCCCTGTGAAAAGGTCATGTGACCATCAAAGGGATCACTACCCTCAGGTTGAGAGCTGCTGAGCTAAATAATTTCCTGAAATTAACAAAAATGGATACTTGGAAATTGTTAGCTATTGATTTTTTTCTTTGCTTAGTGCTAGCTAAGGTCACAAAACTCATGTAATAATGGGCACTTGATGTTGCTGGCCTTCATAATCAGCATATGGAATATGCTCCCAGCAGTGGCTGTACCATAGTCGGCCCGTGATGAACGCTGGTTTCCCATGAGTGTTGCAAAAGTTCTACTTTCCATGGTACCCGTTGTCACCACCATCATTACATAGAAATCCCAAGAATCCAGGCATTCCTCGACTAGCACTATCAGTATGTTGATCTCTATTTTTGGTCCCTTATACTGCATTTTTTTTTTGGACTCTTCCTTTTTTTGTTAATGGAAAGCATTAATTTGAAAGAGAATTTGTTGGCTTTGTTGGTTTATTGTCTGTAGCGGAAAGATATGCAAAGTAGGTCCTTTTTACTATGTCAGATTATCTGGATTTTTGTGGATGAGCACTGGACTGAAATCACAGCAAGGTGAGAGAGAACAGTGGGGAAACTTTCTAATGTCACTCAGCTTATACATTTTGAAAGGTTTATTGTGTTTCATAGTTGGCATTGCTAGCTGAAGTTGTTACCTTGAAATACCTCGCAAGAGTCAACCTCAGTTGAAGAACTCTCTCTCTTCGATTAGCCTGCGGGTATCTGGGAGTCATTTTCATGATTGCTAGTTGAAATAGGAGGGGAACAGCCTACTGGGGACGGTGTCATTCCTGACCAGATGGCCCTAGTCTGTATGAAATATAACTGAGCAAGTCAGGCACAAGTGAGCTAGAAAGCAGGTTCCCATCCTTCTGTCTCTAGGTCCCTGCTTTGATTTTTTTTTTTTTTTGATGATGGATGAAACCTGTGTGTTAAAAATGAAGCTCTTCTCCCCCAGGTTATTTTGGGGGTTTATCACCACACAAGAAAGCAAACTAATTTAATAGGGCATTGTGAATTACTTGTGGACATTTGTTTTTAATCTGTACCATAGTGGTTTACCCTCTCTAGATGCTAGTATTTCTTATCTGTGCTTTACATAGCTGGTTCACTATAGATATCACTGCTATTTTACTTCATATATTCATATGGAGCACCTTAGACTCAGGTGATTTGCTTAAAAATTCATAGTAAATATGGGTAAATAATAATAACACTTTAACAGTTATTCCTCTTAATACAGAGGTAAACAAAGTTATTTCTCTAATTTTTACTTAGTTATTTTTAATGAAGTTAAGGATGGATTTCTGTGTAGATTCTGCTTCTATACTCAAATATCCCTACTCTGATAAGTATTAGTTTGTGAAAATAGTATGTTAGTTAAACCATCACAATTGACTTGTAACCACTGAATCCCCATCTGCTGATCTCTGCAATGAACGGTTTGAATCGGCTTCTAGATAAGACTCTGAGCTGCCTCTGCCAACCTTGCAAAAAAGTTTAATTCAGACACTCATCAATTAGACTTGGTGCTCATGGCAGGAAATTAAATGGGGAAAAAAAATCAATTCCAGGTGTAAAATGTTGAACAGAGATTTTCTTCTTCTTTTTTAATTTGGTGCTACAAGAGTGAGTACTTTCTCTATCTTAGGCTGATCCAATCTCCTTTATGTGATTGATTGTTGAATCTACTGAAGGGTGAGCCATTCACTTCAGCCTGAATCCCCAGCAGCAAGGTCAGTGGACGATGAATCCTCCCCCGAAAGGCTGGGGGTCTTTGTGGAATGGCCACCACCCAGCACGAGCGGTTTTGAGTATGCAGAACACAACATCTCAGCCTGAAACTGGCAGTTAGTACACACACACACACACACACACACACACACACACACACACACCACGCAAGCACACGCACACCAGCGCTTTCCCCTCAAGTGAGGCTGCAATCGCATCTTCAGCTTCCTGAGCGGAGAGAAGCGAAGCGGCTTGATTTATTGGAGAAGGAAGAGGAGACCAGTTTCCAGTTTCGGAGGCGCCGCTGGAACGCAGCTGTCACATCCAGTGGCAGGCAGCACTCCTTTCCAGCTGTTTTCCTGCTCTGGCTTGAAAGCACCCTGCTCCAAAGGCTTGAGGAGTCTGCTTGGTGCGTCAGGTAAAACCAGTTCCTAGTTGCTCCCTTTTCTATCCAGCAAACCTCCTTACCTAATCAGAGGTAGGTGCTTGCAGCTTCTTCTTTAGGTATAGAAAACCTTTGCTGCAACGTTTATTTTTAACTGAGAAAGTCTTTTCCACGGGAGGAGAAGGAGCAGTGAGGGACTTGAGAGTTCAGCAGGGATTTTTTTTTTTCTGATTAAAGTTTCAGTGCGGACGGTAATTGCAGGTATTCCTCTGATTTTGCAAGTAGACAGCAAATGTGAGATTTATTTTGTGATTCACAGGCAACTTTCCGTTTAGCCTGTGTGGGAGTCTAACCTTTGAGTTGGTTGACAGTTGTTACGCCACTCTGCACATGTAATTTAAAGAGCTTGGCGGATTCTTTCCCTCTGCTGGGATAAATATGTGTCAGCCTTCTAAAAGAAAAGCCAATGGGTGGGAACTTAAGGATTCACTTTTAAAGTGGGGTGATTGAGGCAGGATGGAAAGGTGCTGATTCACTGTTTAATGTCATGCAAATTGCTGTGTTTCTCAGAGATCAGTGTCAAATATTTTTCTCTTTCTTTCTTTCTTCCTTTCTTTCTTTCTTTCTTTTCTTCTTTCTTTCTTTCCTTCCTTTTTTCTTTCTCTCTTTTTTTAACTCTTAAATATGTCTGGATGTTGTGCTTTAAACGGAAGTTTGTACTTGTTATAAGTCAGTTTGTCTTGGTGCAGTGGCTATCGGGATAACACGACACAGTAAAGATTTAACCTAAGGATGTATTTTCCCCACCAGAATGAGATAGAATCAGGTTGAGGTTAAAGAACTTTTATTTTTTCTTTCTACAAACAAAACAGTAGATTTTATAACCAGAGACTCTTTACTTCAGTGATGTTAGTTAGTGTATCTTCACTTGCAAAACATAACTTAACCATATATGTTTCTATTACCAGTCATTTTCATTAAAGACAAAATTCAGAAATGTTTGCATGCCTACCTGCCAACCATCATTATTGTGTTTTCATGAACAAGTTTTGTGAGGGATTGACCACTATAACTTAGCCAGATGATTTATAATGATCATAAAGGAAATGTCACAAGCTCTCAGTCCTGTATTCAAGGCAAGTCCTTGATTTATCTGAGTAAGCAATGAGTTGAGAAGAGAGGTTTCAATGGAGGTGTGGTAAGCCCTGAATGTGGAAACAAAAGTTCCTGTGACCTCTCCTACAATGTCATGTTGCCAATATACTTGACTTGGAATGGTTTCTGTTTGTTACCCTTATGGGAAAATGATTGCACATCATTTTCCAGCCCTTGTCTTGATGGGAATGCTGGTCTTCTCATGTTAGATACTGGTACAGGAGTTCTTGTTGATTCTGAAAGTCAAGAAACTGCTTTAATATCACTCTGGAGCCAAAGGGTTATATATAAGAAGCCTGCCAGCTGCCTCCTTGGAGGTCAGAAAAGAACCCAGAGTTGCCCGTCGGCAGTGTCCCTGGAGTGTAGTGCTGTTACTCCCTCTACAGAACGTGATGGAAACTTTCCATCCATAACATGAATATAACACGTATGTTTTGGCACTACCTTTGCCATACCACTACCATACCACTACCATTACCATAATACCCATGGTTTCTAAGGTGGATGGATATTCATACCCTGATTTAAGGTTTTGTGCTCTTGTGAAATGCTATAGAACTTTACCTTTCTGTCACAGCACACTTTGCTTCCTACGTAAACTTGAGATAAAATCTGCATATTTCTCTTTCCATGGTATTGTGCTATAGAGCTGGCACTAAAGGACCGACAAGGGGGTCGAGGGCAGCATGGCTTTGACATTGAATCTTACAGAGAGGCCAAGGACACTCACTTCTTGTCTTGTCTTGCCAAAATTTTCCAATCTACCCGACAATCTAAGAGATACAAACACATGGTTTTAACCTACCCTGCTCTAGAGGTGAAAGGAAATTCAGTCCCGTTGTTGCTCTGGCTCTCCCAATGTGCCAGCTGCCTCAAGTTCATGGTAAGCTTCTGGAGTTTCTCGCAAGGTCCCAGCCACTCACTCTTTGCTAGTGTAGATTTGTGAGGCAGCAGGATAGAGTTAGCCAGCTGCTTGAACATTATGGACTGCCATTCAGAGTTGTCTTTGCTGAGAGGTAAGAGACAGAATCAATTCTATTTTATTTGGAGCCAGAGGTGATGAATCCTCTCTCACTGTGCCTTCAAGCCACTGGCCTTGAGGCCATGTCATAGGGAGTATGGCAAATTAGTGATGCGTGATCACTAGTTTTTAATAAATCAATGAAAAGAATGAATTCTATAAGGTCACGATGAGTTGTGAGTGAGTACCAATGTTCAGCGCTGTTTCATCACATATGTTCCAATTCCTCCCCATCAGAGGGGTAGAGTGTGGCATATGGACTTTTTTAAAAATTATATATGCATTTTGACTTGAAGAACTTGGGTGACCAAGCAAAAGGAAGAGAAGGAAAGGTAACAGGAATCTCCATGAGCTTTCATGAAATGCAAACAGGTGCTGAATACTGAGAAAACCGAGTCGTTTAGTTATACTCCCGAGCTGCCTTTCCCCAAATGGCCTTGGATTATGATGTAGCTTTAGCAATGGCGCGTGGTAGGCTCCCCTCAGGCCTGCGCTGAGTGAGAGCTGTAAACTGGGAGGAAAGAAACATTCCACTGGCTGACTGCTGAAGCGAGCTGGAATCTAGATGGTCAAGCTGTTTATAGAAGTACATCGGTGGGTGCTACAAGCATCTCCAGCTATTAGCCTACTATATTCTCTCTAGTAAGTGCAGTTTGGGGAGGGTAGTGATTGCTAAAACCATCCCCAAAGCCAGGGAAGTCAACTCTCTCTTGACATTGACCTCCCCATCTCGGGAGGCTGTTGCTCATCTCTGTCATTTGTAGTCACTGTACTCGAATGTCCGAGCACTCAAGATTACACTTACTGTTATTGTTTTCATTTTAAAGCATTTTATTTTTTTGCCCATGACTGACTGTTTCTCTCCGTGGGTCTCTATCACACTTTGGGAATACATCCAGGAAGAGTGTGGTATGCTCTCCCTGGGTCACAGAATGGTTTCTTAGACAGGGTTCCACCTGCTCTTCTCAGTGTCGCCTGTCTAAAGCCAACTTTTCTAATATTTCCTAGGCTAGAATGACAGTATCAAGAACTGCTGAGAAGCTATAGCTCGGATTCTGCCTTTAGATTTCTCTCTAAAAGAATCACCTTCTTTTTATTTATTTGTTTGTTTGTTTTAATCCTCCCTTTCTTTCTGCGTATAACCTGTAGTGGGAATGTTTTCCTTTTGCTGGGGCCACACTGTCTCCTCATTCTAGCAAAGGTATAGAAAGTGAGCCACCTAGTGGTAAAGAAGGGTGAATTTCAAATTCTTAGCCAAGATGAAGGACTTGAAAAGGACATTGTTGATTTTCTGTTATATTGTAAAGATGTGTGCCTTTTCGCATTTCAAATGAAGGTCTTAGCCACATATACACACAATTCAGTCTGATTGATGTTTCTATCTGATACGACCTTCTCCTGTCCTTTCTGTCTGTTGATTGTTATTTTTATATGAACACATTTAAAATTTGCCCATGCTGTTTGGCATGAATTAAATGACACATGCAGTACCCACATTAAAACATCTTACTATGCAGGAGGTACTTTGTGAAGAAGGAAGTGAGCTTTCATGCTTTCCGTGGTACATTTATCCTGTATTTTCAACAGCTTGTATTAAACACATAGTTTAATAGAGAACCTTGTCCACACCTGAGGGAATGTATATTAATTTATACTAACAACGTTATGGGGATGATAACAGCAAGCTGCATGCTCACATGGATATAAGCTTTTATTTTAGAGAAAAATATAGATAAATGTTAGTTATTACCTCCTAGTATTTAACTTCAGATGACAGAGGTGGCCCATCTTGCAGCTGGAACTGTATCTCTGGGATGCTCTTAAGGTCATGCCTTGGGAACTAGAGTTTTCTCTGTGTGTGAAGCTACCTGGAAAATAAAGGGCAATATTATGTATTCTTTCATGCTTGCTTGCTTGCTTGATTTCTTTCTTTCTTTCTTTTCTCCTTCCCCCTTTCAATATGGAATAATTGAGTGCAGGAGTGCAGGTGAGGAATATCACACTAATCAAATTTCAGATTATTTGCATTTTTAATGGATCAGAAAGAAAACTAATTTGTGACTACCTGGCAGGTAATTTGGTTAATTCCTTAATTTCCTGTTTAATAAAGGTGGCATTCTGAGGACATACTGGTCAGGAGCATGTGTTCCTGTTTGCATCTTCTGTTTTGAATTAGCTCTCTGTCTCACTAGGTGAACCCATTCCATCCACTGAAAACATTTATTTAGACAATCAACTCGAGTAACTAGTAACTGCTTTGTCTTAAAAATAATGGCAGACTGTCACTGAGTTAAACTTTGTTTTTATCTATGAGCTATCCCAGTGTGACACGTGAAAACAAACAGAAATTTATACTTTATAACTTGGCCACAGGAAGTGATGTTTTATGTAATGTTATGCTTCTGTGAGACCTGAGACCAAGTTCAGCTGCTCTGTTCACTTGAGGCCTTAATGTGAAAACTATTTCTCTTGTATTCCGAGGACGGAGATTCCCAAGTCTCTGTGAAAAAAATTTAAAAAGAGTCAAATTATTCAAGCATTCATAGAATTATCATTAAGTGGTAGATGTGCCACAAAAATCCATAAATGCTCATTTAAGAGTTTATCTATGTGCCAGCAGTTGGAAGTATGATTTTGAATGGATGATTTTGTTTGATTTTCACAAGCCTGTGTTCCTCTCACACTCGCTTTTTAATTTTTTTTTTTTTTTACAGACTGTTAAGGTAGCACTTGCTTAGATGTCTTTCCTAGATGCATCTGTAATTGTGTCAATGTATTTCAAATTGAGGTTCCATAGAACAACACAGCATTCACTCATTAAAAAAATAAAAAGAGGGACTCAGGGAATAGAGTCCTTTCTTGACATAAGTTTAGGGTGAAATGTATAGCAAAGACTCGAGTTTTCTGTCTCTTTCCTCCCTCCTTCCTCTGCCCTCCTCCTTCTTCTCTTCTTCCCTGTTCCCTATCTAGTATATTCTTCAGTTTTCTTTTCTTTCAAGCCTGTCAACTGCTTCTACTTTTAAACTCCCAATTTCCTGTTTTAAGCTCAGAAACCTACAGACACTTTCACTCTGTATTGTGATACATTTGGTCAATTCTTTCCCAATTGTCCTTTAAATGTATGCAAATTAGACTTTTGATGAACTGGAATATTTTTCAGATTCTCTGCATAAATCACTTTGGGTTAAAAAAAATCAACCTGTTTAAGGAGTTGGAGATTTTGAGACCTTGCTGATTTACTTCAGAGATTGGGGACATTTCACAGTTGCTTCCTTGAAGCATGTACCTCGGTTAAACCTACGTGCTCTTCGGGAAAGCATCCTCCTCCGGTTATTCCTAGCTTCCCAAGACCTTGTCGCGTGTATATTGGTTGACCCTGTAAATGGACATTGTGGCATCTGAACTCTTATTATCTAGGCTACAAAATGAAATATGTTTCTCATTGCTATAACTTAATGGAAGCAATAATTTAGAAAACTATTCTACTCTCTTGTAACAACACACAATAAAGCCTTCTTAAATTGATGATGGATTGTTTCACTATGTAGTAAGCTAATAATACCCCATATTCTGTACACATTGTCCAGCTGCTCTGAGCAGTTTACATGCATTCTTCATTTCTCTTGCATGCCACAATGGCATAGAACAAGTCAGACTACTTTCTCATCATATCCATATAGATCCCCTGTCATGGAAAGATTATGTACTCAGATTTCTTTAATTTTACGGTGGTAATTGCCAATCCATTATTGGTTTCTCACAATGATTGTCATTTAATTTTGCAGCCCTAGTCACTTCTTTTTAAACATTACTGTTTTCCTAAAATGTAGCCATACTAGTGCCTTGCTACACATGCTTGCACACTCATGTATGTATATAAAAGTATGTATGTGTGTAAGGTTAGATTTGTTCCCTAGATACACACATATCTATAGACATGTTAGCGTATTACAAGTTGGCGGTCTATAAAAACAACACAAAAATGAGGAGGTAAAGGAAATAGAGTCCTTTCTTTGCATAAATTTAAGCTGTAATGCATGGCAAAGACTCTTGTTTGCTAGCTTTCCATCTATGGAAAAGAATGCTCAGTGTTTCTGTGTCACAGTGTGGATTTTCTGTGTCACAATGTGGATTTTGGCATGACAATAGCTAGCTAAAGCATATTTGCTTGACAAATATAAGAATAAATTTTGATTTGATGATTTTTTTGTGTTATCATGAATGCCTTCCTGCTCAGGCTCAGATTCAAGGACTCTGACGTAAGGTAGCAGAGCAAGCATCGATGTCTCAAGACTTACAGAAATGGAGGACAAGGAAAACTGATTATATAAGGAGAACAAGAAAATGCCATGCTAGCCCACAAACCTATCGGTAGAATTATTGCTAATTTTCCTTAAGACTGGAGAAACCCAGAAAGAAAAATCCAGTGCTGTGCTTCTTGTTTTCACTAAACAGCCAGCCTATGTTTACAAACAGTTCTCTCAATTGTGTTAAATTGTTATGAATGGGTCTCAGACCTCCTCTTTGTGATTTCAGTTCTGTTCACTATCTTACCTAGTCTTTCTACTACATCTCCAGTGAAATATTGTTGCTGAGAAGACCATCGTACACACCATAGATAGGGCAATGTCTAAAGAGATGATGTAAAGCTATGGGAAGGGAAACAAATCATTAAGTAGCATTAGCAACTGTGTGAGTTAAAACTTCTAAAGAAGAAAAAAAAATATTTCTCTAAATTTAAATTTGTCACCTGTGCTCTGGCCTATAAATTAGAGGTAACTTTTAACAAATGATTATCCTACCAGTAATTACCTTTCAGGTAGAGTCATCAATTTTTCATAAATTTCTTTATAAATATTTTGTGTCTTATGTCTTGTCTGCATCAACAGGGCTGAATTGAATTCACGCCTGAAGGTAAAGGTTTCTTTTCCACAGGTTGCTTTTACCAAAATGTTAAATGCTAAAATTACTCACAGGTTTTTATTGTATTGTTTGTGATACCTATCAGAAGCTTTCAGGAAGTTTGCCCGAATTAAAGGTTTCTGTAATGATACGAAAAGATGGCATTTTTTAGCTAGTGAAGGTTTTACCACCATGCCACTCATAGTTACATTTGAGTTAGGCCTTTGGTGATCCACTGGGGCTGGTGTGGAATAGGTAGATTGATTCCTGAATTAAATACGCTATTACTGACTATATCCTGCAAAACTTAAGCCCGTGAACCCATTCAATTTGATTAGTCATTCAGCAATGTGTCATTAATGAATTTGATAAACCACTGTCTTCTATGTTGTCTGAATGTTTATCTGTGACTTTTTAGAGTATAGGGCCCAACTTTCTGCCACTGGTTTCCCCTTGGCTTAATAATTTTCCTTAACTGTGGCCATGTGTATGACTACATCTATAATTTATCCACTTCCCATCCAATTGGTAAAGATCTATGTCATTTAAAACTCTGTTAAATATTTATTAAAATTGCTTTATCCTCAAATAAGTCTTTATTAAAGAGATCAAACTTGAGAGAAAATCATGTTATTGGGATAACTGCCTATAAGTTTAGTGAGGCTCCAAATGATCATAACTTATTTTTCTGCAATTTATACAAATTTCAAGTTTACTAATTCAATATTGAATTTTGTAATTCAGTGGATAACAAACATTCAAATTATCTTCTTTCATGGGGGTCATACACTTTCTCATAGTCTTAAAATGATAATGAAGCATAGATTTTCTGCGAAAGGTGACTAACGTGAGTGTCGACACAGGTCTTCTGATTTACCTGTTTGTGTGCTCATTTACACAAATTCATCTTATTTTGCTTCTCTGGGAGCAAAACTGTGTTTTGTAATTTGGTTGACCTCTGCTTTGATTGACATGAAATCAGGTGAAGACAGTGAGCCCATCTCTTCTATATTTTGGATGTATTTGTTTAATCTAGAATTTAGATTTGAAGACTAATACACAGATATTTAATAAATATATTTGAATGCTATTTCTACTCTAAAATATTCATGAATACTGGAAATTTTGTGTCTTCATAAAACTTTAGATGTAACATTCTGTCACGACCACAGAATAAATATCTATGGATAGCCATACTATTAATAATATACTTGATTAACATAATACTATTTTTCATGACTCCGAGAATAGTCTAAACCTGGTAGAAAAGTGAGTTTGAAACTTCATCTTAATTCCCTCTGATATGTTTTTGAAAGACATCTTATAAGACATCATAGACCACAACATGAATTGATCATGATAAGAAAAACCGAACATTGGATATTGAAATTATTGTCTTTCCCCCCAAGTATAAAGATCCTAACAGTTTGTCAATAGGTAAAGGTAATTATTTCAGAAGCTTTCATAATAAAAAATAGGCCGAGTGAGAGGTAGCAAAATATTTCAGTTTGCTCTTTAAAAAAATAAACTGGAAACACCAAAGTTACAAATTACAGGATTCTAGAAAGATAAAGATAACATACAACAAATGAATATTATAGTCAATACTAGCATATTGGCTTGTTTCTGAAATGTATTATATTGCTGCATTTCTCCCTGGGGCTGTTCCCTGGAGAAAAGTGAAAAGATCTTTTTAAGCTGATGAATATTTGATTTCACTTCAATTGTATTTTCAGTTTGCTGTAGGGGGAAAAGATGCAGAATGTGAGCTTGGAGAGCTCAGGGGAGTTTGAGAAAGTGTAACACAAGGCTATAGATTAACTAGCATATGAACATGTAACAATACATCTCTTTCTCTCACTCTATCCCATAGTATCAGTCTTTTCCTTTTCAAAAATGCAAATTAAATGGTATTGTAAAACTATCTACCTAGCATTCTCTCATAGGCTGTGGTTAGTGTGTGTTATATAACCTTCACATGAAGGACCACGTTTAGAATATGTCAAAATACCCCAATATCTGCATTTTCATAACCTCAGGCCTTTCTTTAAACTAATTTTTATTTTTATTTTTTTTTCTTTTTTATTTATTTATTTATTTATTTATTTATTTATTTATTTATTTATTAAAGATTTCTGTCTCTTCCCCGCCACCACCTCCCATTTCCCTCCCCTCCCCCAATTAAGTCTCCCCCCCAGCCCGAAAAGCAATCAGGGTTCCCTGTCCTGTGGGAAGTCCAAGGAACCCCCACCTCCATCCAGGTCTAGTAAGTTGAGCATCCAAACTGCCTAGGCTCCCACAAAGCCAGTGCGTGCAGTAGGATCAGAAACCCATTGCCATTGTTCTTGAGTTCTCAGTAGTCCTCATTGTCCGCTATGTTCAGAGAGTCCGGTTTTATCCCAGGCTTTTCCAGACCCAGGCCAGCTGGCCTTGGTGAGTTCCCAATGGAACATCCCCATTGTCTCAATGTGTGGGTACACCCCTCGCGGTCCTGAGTTCCATGCTCGTGCTCTCTCTCTTTCTGCTCCTGATTTGGACCTTGAGATTTCAGTCCTGTGCTCCAATTTAGGTCTCTGTCTCTGTCTCCTTTCATCGCTTGCTGAAGGTTAATATTCAGGAGGATGCCTATATGTTTTTCTTCGGGTTCTCCTTATTTAGCTTCTCTAGGATCACTAATAATAAGCTCAATGTCCTTGGTTTATGGCTAGAAACCAAATATGAGTGAGTACATCCCATGTTCCTCTTTTTGGGTCTGGCTTACCTCACTCAGGATAGTGTTTTCTATTTCCATCCATTTGTATGCAAAATTCATGAAGTCCTTGTTTTTTATTGCTGAGTAGTACTCTAATATGTATAAATTCCATACTTTCTTCATCCATTCTTCCATTGAAGGGCATCTAGGTTGTTTCCAGGTTCTGGCTATCACAAACAATGCTGCTATGAACATTGTAGAGCATATACTTTTGTTGTATGATAAGGCCTCTCTTGGGTATATTCCCAAGAGTGGTATTGCTGGGTCCAGGGGTAAGTTGATCCCGAATTTCCTGAGAAACCGCCATACTGCCTTCCAAAGTGGTTGCACAAGTTTGCATTCCCACCAGCAATGGATGAGTGTACCCCTTTCTCCACAACCTCTCCAACAAAGGCTATCATTGGTATTTTTGATTTTAGCCATTCTGACAGGTGTAAGATGGTATCTTAAAGTTGTCTTGATTTGCATTTCCCTGACCACTAAGGAGGTTGAACATGACCTTAAGTGTCTTTTGGCCATTTGAAGTTCTTCTGTTGAGAATTCTCTGTTCAGCTCAATGCCCCATTTTATAATTGGGTTGATTAGCCTTTTACGGTCTAGTTTCCTGAGTTCTTTATATATTTTGGAGATCAGACCTTTGTCAGTTGCGGGGTTGGTGAAGATCTTCTCCCAATTGGTGGGTTGCCTTTGTGTCTTAGTGACAGTGTCCTTTGCTTTACAGAAGCTTCTCAATCTCAGGAGGTCCCATTTATTCAATGAGGTCCTTAATGTCTGTGCTGCTGGGGTTATACGTAAGAAGTGGTCTCCTGTGCCCATGTGTTGTAGAGTACTTCCCACTTTCTCTTCTATCAGGTTCACTGTGTTCATACTGATATTGAGGTCTTTAATCCATTTGGACTTGAGTTTTGTGCATGGTGATAGATATGGATCTATTTTCATTCTTCTACAGGTTGACATCCAGTTTTGCCAGCACAATTTGTTGAAGATGCTCTCTTTTTTCCATTGTATACTTTTAGCTCCTTTATCGAAAATCAGGTGTTCATAGGTTTGTGGGTTAATGTCAGGGTCTTCTATTCGATTCCATTGGTCGACTTCTCTGTTTTTATGCCAATACCAAGCTGTTTTCAATACTGTAGCTCTGTAGTAGAGTTTGAAGTCAGGGATGGTAATGCCTCCAGACGATCCTTTGTTGTATAAGATTGTTTTGGCTATCCTGGGTTTTTTGTTTTTCCATATAAAGTTGATTATTGTCTTCTCCAGATCTGTGAAGAATTTTGATGGGATTTTGATGGGGATTGAATTGAATCTATAGATTGCTTTTGGTAGAATTGCCATTTTTACTATGTTGATCCTCCCAATCCAGGAGCAAGGAAGATCTTTCCATTTTCTGGTGTCCTCTTCAATTTCTTTCTTCAAAGACTTAAAGTTCTTGTCAAATAGATCTTTCACATCCTTGGTCAGAGTTACCCCAAGATATTTTATGCTATTTGTGACTATCGTGAAAGGTGATGCTTCTCTAATTTCCCTCTCTGTTTCCTTATCCTTAGTGTATAGGAAGGCCACTGATTTTTTGGAGTTGATCTTGTATCCTGCCACATTACTAAAGGTGTTTATCAGCTGTAGGAGTTCTTTGGTAGAGTTTTTGGGGTCGCTTATGTATACTATCATATCATCTGCAAATAACGAGAGCTTAACTTCTTCTTTTCCGATACGAATCCCCTTGATCCCTTTATGTTGTCTTATTGCTATTGCTAGAACTTCAAGCACTATATTGAAGAGGTATGGAGAGAGTGGACAGCCTTGTCGTGTTCCTGATTTTAATGGGATGGCTTTGAGTTTTTCTCCATTTAATTTAATGTTAGCTGACGGCTTGCTGTAAATAGCTTTTATTATATTTAGGTATGATCCTTGTATCCCTAATCTCTCCAAGACTTTTATCATAAAGGGGTGTTGAATTTTGTCAAATGCTTTTTCAGCATCTAATGAAATGATCATATAGCTTTTTTCTTTCAGTTTATTTATATGGTGGATTACATTGATAGATTTGCGTATGTTGAACCAGCCCTGCATCCCTGGGATGAAGCCTACTTGATCATAATGGATAATTTTTCTAATGTGTTCTTGGATTCGGTTTGCCAGTATTTTATTGAGAATTTTTGCATCGATATTCATGAGTGAGATCGGCCTGTAATTTTCTTTCTTGGTTGGGTCTTTGTGTGGTTTTGGTATCAGGGTAACTGTAGCTTCATAAAAGGAATTTGGCAATGACTCTTCTGTTTCTATATTGTGAAATACATTAAGGAGTATAGGTATTAGCTCTTCTTGGAAGTTCTGGTAGAATTCTGCATTGAAACCATCTGGTCCTGGGCTTTTTTTGGAAGGTAGATTTTTGATAACGGTTTCTAGCTCTTCGCGACTAACAGGTCTATTTAGATCGTTCACCTGGTCTTGGTTTAGCTTTGGTATGTGGTACTTATCTAAAAAAATGTCCATTTCTTTTGTATTTTCTAGTTTTGTGGCATACAGGCTTTTGTAGTAAGATCTAATGAGTCTCTGAATTTCCTGTGTGTCTGTGGTTATGTCCCCCTTTTCATTTCTGATCTTATTTATTTGCGTGTTCTCTCTCTGTCGTTTAATTAGTTTGGATAGGGGTTTGTCGATCTTGTTGATTTTCTCCAAGAACCAACTTTTTGTTTCATTGATTCTTTGGACTGTTTTCTGCATTTCTATTTTGTTGATTTCCGCCCTCAGTTTGATTATTTCCAGTCTTCTACTCCTCCTGGGCGCATCTGCTTCTTTTTCTTCTAAAGCTTTCAGGTGTGCTGTTAAGTCTCCGATGTATGCTTTCTCTGTTTTCTTTAAGTGGGCACTTAGTGCTATGAACTTTCCTCTTAGCACTGCTTTCATGGTGTCCCATAGGTTTGAGTATGTTGTCCCTTTATTTTCATTAAATTCAAGGAAGACTTTAATTTCTTCCTTGACCCAGGTGTGGTTCAGTAGTTGACTGTTCAGTTTCCATGAGTTTGTCGGCTTTCTGGAGGTAGGATTGTTGTTGAATTCTAACTTTAATCCGTGGTGATCTGATAAGACACAGGTGGACACTGATATTTTTTTGTATCTGTGGAGGTTTCCTTTGTTTCCGAGTATGTGGTCAATTTTCGAGAAGGTTCCATGGGCTGCAGAGAAGAAGGTATCTTCTTTCCTATTTGGGTGGAATGTTCTATAGATGTCTGTTAAGTCCATTTGCTTCATTACCTCCAGTAGTTCTCTTACTTCTCTATTAGGTTTCTGTCTGATTGACCTGTCCATTGCTGAGAGAGGTGTATTGAAGTCTCCTACTACTAGTGTGTGTGGTTTGATGTCTGCCTTGAGTTTTAGTAATATTTCTTTTACATATGTGGGTGCTTTTATATTAGGGGCGTAAATATTCAGGATTGAGACTTCATCCTGACAAATTGTTCCTGTTATGAGTATAAAGTGTCCATCTCGATCTCTTCGGATTGATTTTAGTTTGAAGTCAGTTTTGTTAGAAATTAATATGGCCACACCTGCTTTTTTCTTAGGACCATTTGCTTGAAAGATCTTTTCCCAGCCCTTTACTCTGAGTAGATGCCTGTCTTTGTGGTTGAGATGTGTTTCTTGCAAACAGCAGAATGTTGGATCCTGTTTTCATATCCAATCTCTTAGCCTGTGCCTTTTTATAGGTGAATTGAGACCATTAATATTAAGTGATATTAATGACCAGTGGTTGTTTACGCCAGATATTCTTATTGTTTTTGGAAGTAGAATTTGTGTGTCTCCCTTCTTTGAGTTGTGCTAGTGAAGGGTCGCTAGATGCCCGAGTTATTGTAAGCAGTGTTGGCAATGTTGGATTCCTTGGGTTGCGATTTTCCTTCTATTACTTTCTGTAGGGCTGGATTCGTGGCTACGTATTGTTTAAATTTGTTTTTATCCTGGAATGTCTTGATTTCTCCATTTATAGTGAACGAAAGCTTGGCTGGGTATAGTAGTCTGGGCTTGCATCCATGGTCTCTTAGCTTCTGCAGTACTGTTTCCATTACCTGTTTGATCGTTCTTTCTTGGTTTCCCAGGGTATTATGTACGTATTTACTCATTTCTTCAAATTTTTGGTTATACTTCTCATCCATTTCTATAAGGGCATTTTTCACATGTTGTTTAAGGGACTCTACAGCTTTCATAAAGTCAATTTTTTCCACTTCTTCTGTGTTATGGTGTTGGAGACCTTCTGTTGTAAGATCGTTGGGTTCTGGTGTTTTCATGTTGTTTTTCAGATTATTGGGTGAATTCTTTCCTTGGCGCCTGCCCATCTCCTCCTATCGATGCTATCTAAGGGGTCTTTTAAAACTGGTTCAGGTTCCCCTGCTGGCCAGGGGCTCCTCTTACAAGATGCCCTTGCTCTGTTTCCTGGTTCCTGCCGGGGGGCCAAGATCCCTCTCACCCCTCAGAAAGGTCTTCAGGAATAGGACCCGGCTCCTCCTTTGCCAGGGTCCTCCCCCACCGAAGGCCTACCTCTTTGGTTTAACTGTAGTGGGGCGATCTGTTCTTGGTGTTGCGCGTGCGGTCCCTGCAGCCTGCTTCTCCTGCTGGGACGGTTCCCGCCGCCAGCAGCCTGTGTCCTCTGCTGCCGCTCTGGTCCCAGTGGGTCCCCGCCGGCTGCGCTGGGCGTCCTCCGGCCGCGCTCCGCCGCCCGGTGTTCCGGCCGCGCTCCGCCGCCCGGTGTTCCGGCCGCGCTCCGCCGCCCGGTGTTCCGGCCGCGCTCCGCCGCCCGGTGTTCCGGCCGCGCTCCGCCGCCCGGTGTTCCGGCCTCGCTCCGCCGCCCGGTGTTCCGGCCGCGCTCCGCCGCCCGGTGTTCCGTCCGCGCTCCGCCGCCCGGTGTTCTAAACTAATTTTTAAAAACCTAAAATGAGAGACTGTAGTCTGAGGAAAGACCAAACACATTGCTGGGTTCCAGCACCAAGCCCTTCATAGGAACAGAAGGTCATCACTCTGGATATGCATCTAGCTTTCTATTTCTAGGCTGCACATTATTTAAGTCTCTTGCTTATGTAAGGTTTTGTAGAAGAAACCCTGAGTCAAGTGGATAGGAGTTTGTAAAAGAAGAATCCTAGCAAGTGTTAGGGAGTAAATTTAAGCCAATAAGATTTGCAAACTCGGTATTTGAGGCATCTGTCTGACTGAATAGAAAGATTTAGGGTCAGAGCGACATGTGGATGTATTGTGGATGGTCAGAAATAAGAGTTCACACAGGAGGCGATGTGTTGAGCTCTATGGTCTATAAAAGACAGCCTCAGATAGCCATAGTAGAAAGGACGGGCAAGTTACACATAAGACTGTCTTGCACAATGCTTATAATACTAGCTTAGCATGTTTCCTTAAAAACAAGAGAGTGATAGGCATAATGGCTCCCTTTCCACTCTCTTGCTTACTGTTGCTTCTGGCAGTCTCCCCTTTTCACCATCATGGATGCCGTGTGGATTTCTGAGCCGCGGAATGTGGCAAAATTGACAGATCCCAGTGAGATGTTGGGGAACTCCAATGTTTGTAAGCTACAATTGTCTATGAACTAGGTTCTTTTTGACCATATTTTTTTTTGTAAAATTATCAAACAAATCATCTGAGATTGCATGTTTTGTTTATATCCTTCAGGAGGTAAGAAAATTGAAATCTTAGAAAGCTCAAACAATTGATAGTTGGTCTGGTACCAAATCTAAACATTTTCTGTTCCCTTTGATTTATCTACAGGAATTTACTCCCTAGTTATTATACTAAAACTCACACTACAGGAAGTAACACTGGGAAACATCATATATCTATACAATATTCAGATGTTGCTGTTTGGTTCATATTACACATCTGTAGACCAACTGGGCGATTTTATGGGTGTCTAGTTGCCTGTAATACATGCCCCACTGAAATGAACTTGTGAGGTCTGCCCATGATGCTCGCTATTCCTACAGAAACAATTACAACAGAATTTTTCAGGACCTTGGACAGTGACAAAATACTTGGGAAAGTATGTGTCAGGTCTTGTAATGAAACAATAAATACCAGGCAGCATGATCATAAGAAACCTACTAAAAGAAGGCTTCACAGTGATGGCAACTATTGACCTGTGTATTGGAGGAGAAATTCCCAAGGTCAAAGGAATATATCCATTAAATCCCAGGAAGGCTGGTGCCATTTACAGAGACATGAGCCAAGAAAATAAATGTCTCTTTACTCCACACATCCACATTTTTTTTCAGTTTTGTTTTTATGCTATACAGGATTAATTTAGGTTAATTATAAAGAATAAGTAGACAACATTGTAAAACAGACAACACCCAAACTATCCAGAACTTTCTATCTATAGTTAGTCAATAAATGAATATTTAAGACAGGAAGAGATTTGATACCCACAACTATGTTGTATCAATAATGCACTGTGGAAACATTAATTACAGGGAAGGCAAAGATGAAAATTTTCCAAAAAATGTATTATCCCTTTGCAATGAAAGATAATTGGATTTCTGCTTGTTGGAAAGAGCAAAGCGCTATTATTTTCTCCACTGATGGGTTAAATGCAGTTCTCTGTGTCCACACCTGGGGATCACCAACAGGGAACAGGACAGTAAAGAAAAAAATTCTAAGAAATAAAGAGAAAGTCTGCTCCCAGGAGGTATAACAAAATTCATCATTATGGTTTCTCACAGGCAGCCTGTGCAAAAAATGAATTACCCCATCCCCTTTGAATAGTAAGTTCTAATGATAACATTCCAATTTTATTCAAATCATAAAAAGCTGCTGTGTCTGGTGATACATACTGCTTTCTTTGGTACTTTACTCTCTGTCGCCTGATTTTTTAAATATATCATTAAAAGTAAAAAGCAAAAAAATATAAAATGAGATGTAATATAATTTTGAATATCATAAAGAATTGACACTAAAGAAATAATGAAAAAGGATAAAAAATATTTCGCCATTTCACATTAGCACATTGACTAAAACTTCTTGTTTCTCAAAAAATAACTAACGTGATAATATAATTTTCAAAAATATTTAAACAATTTGCCAGGAAAATTTATGGTATCTTAACATATACACTAGCTACTGCAAAAAGTCACCAATTAAGTTGTGTTAGGAAGTTTGAATTAATTTGTCATTGATTTTATTATTAAGATAAATTGAGTTTTGAATATCATCTGGCTTCTCTAAAAGTAACTTCATATAACAGATTAGGTTAGGTTTTCCTGATTTCTTGGTCAGTGGATTTCTTAGGCATGCGTGTTCTCACATCCATCATCACATCTTTTGGCCGAGTACACCAACCAGACACATAACAAGCACAAAGCATATTTTGAACAAATTAAAGGAAAGCAGACATACTCTCAAAGAGACTTTGCTTCTTCAAATCACAGGACATCTGATTTGTCTGATACAAAGATTTGACATCAAAGATATGGCATATTTTAAAGATTCTTTTATCTGTATATCCAAGTAAGACAAGGTAATTATCTTTTTCAATAAAAATCTTATTAGAAATCCAGAGGAATTTTGGAGAAAAATATATCATTATTCAGTGGAATACTGTGGCTTTATATAATTTTACTTTATTTTGAATTGTTTTCAGACAGGGAGCAGCCCCGCTGTCAGCTATAGTAAAGATTAGAAATAATTGAGTCCTGAATAGAGATCTGAGACCAACGTTCTGATTCATGGATAATGAGAAACCATGATGTGATAGATGGCTTGACTATGACTCATCTCTAGATAATTTTAAGTTGAAAGTTAATCCTAGAATTTCCAAAAATATCTTCAGACAGTGACATAGCAGATGGATCCCAGCATCAATGTTTCAAAGCTGTGCCCAAATTGTCCATTAATTGTACAGTTATCCACATATAGAAGTTTATTATTCTGGCCTTCATTTAACAATTCAATTTCATTTAGTTCACAAAGTATTTTTATATCACCTGCCATATGAGACTTCACAGACACTGAACCATATTCTTTTATTTTTTTCTCAATTCTTTTTTGGAAAGATTTTCTTTGGTGTCAGTGTCCTCATCGCTTTATATTTCTTAAAATGAAAGAATTAAAATAAATGTTAAAATTCTTTTCCACTTTTACTGTTCTAATAGGAAAAAGAAATATTGTTCTAATATTTTAAATAAACATTTACATACCTAAATATTTTAGCATTTGTCTATTTTGTAAGATCATACTTTTCTTCTTTTATTTCTTGTAAGTTTTATCACTTAATCTACTTTAATCACTTAATTTCTTCAATACTGAAAACTTCTTAACATTCAGTCTCAAAGTTTTACATATTTCATCCTGTTTTTTTTGTGTGTGTATATGTGTTTTGTTTTGTGTGTGTATAAATTATAGAAATGCTTGATGTTAGTTGATTATGTTACTATTAAAATTAACTTTATAAGCAGAAAAACCCAACGTTTGCGAAGCATTTCATATCACGTAGTCTAATAGCTGACAAACTCCAGAGTGCTTCAGATAGACAGTGCCGTTTTGTGTAATTAGTATACACATCTCATAATTTAATTCAGTAGGTCTGAATAGAACCTTGAACTTTCACTGCTAATGACTTCTCAATGGTGAATATGGTAATGTCTATGTTGTTCTGGGAATTTTTGAAGATATTTTTTTCTATGTTTTATTCTTTAATATAAAAGGTTTATGGCCACTTACATTTATAAAACAAGTTAGTACTAAGAATCGGCCAAATTTTCATTTTTACATAATGTCTAATATAATAATATTATAACTGTCTTTTATTGAGTGGATGTTCTATTGATCATAACATAGTATTCATTCAAAAATAATCACTAACAATGAGTTTATTTGTAATTCCATTTGCTCATATGTTCATTTCTAAATATTGTAGTTAAACAGACTGCTGCAGAGTCTTTAATTCCTATTTTAAAAAACATTTTAGATGCTTTCTTTTACATTTTTTACTTTGCAATAAATTGAACTGATATACCTAGAGACTGAATTTAATGACACTTATTTTCCATGAGCCCTGATCTCTTATGTTAAAGAGAAAGCTATAAATGTCAGTCAGTTTCTAAGAATTCATAGTTTTCAATTGACACTCTGTAAGTATGAATTTACTTCAAAGTCTAGAAGTCTAGTTAATGAATGAAGCCACTGTACATAGATAGCTTTGAATTGGCATAAGGAAAGTCTAGTGCAGAGTTAGATTAGTATCTGGGCTTTAATACATTTAGACATGAATTGCTATTTGAATATCAACAAAACAATAATTGAATTGTCATGCCAAAATAAGGTTGTTTGAAATATGTTGGGCTCCATATGTCAGTGGGTTTGTACATTCCAGGGTAGGGGCATGTGGATTAAAAATGTAAGACAGAAAAAACAGAGACACAAAAGAAATAAACAGAGACAAAGAATAAAGTTGGAAGGGCAACTCAATGAATACTGAATTTTCCCACATTTATATTTCATATACCTTATATACCCCAATCCAAATGGGGAAAAAGGCAAAAGACTGACTTACCATGATACAAAGAATAAAGAGAGTAATTAATTTTTTAATACCTGAAATATCAGGTATTAAATCTATATCCTGATTTAAGTATTCAGCTGTTTAGGCAGGACATGCAATGACCATACCTTAGACCAAGCATCCTGTAGGCAGCCACTCCCTGGGTTAACCTGCTATAACTTTGAAGGAGCAAGAATGGACTTGAACTTTCTGATCTTTGATCAAGGTGAATCCACATCCATGGGCTCTGACATGTATGTAGATAGATAGATGGATAGATAGATAGATAGATAGATAGATAGATAGATAGATAGATAGATACAGAGACAGAGAAAGACAGAGTGACAGAGACAAAGAGAGAAATACAGAAAGAGAGGCATAGCTATAAAGTGGGTATAATGGATTACCTATGCAATCCAAGCTTCTCCAGGGACAGAATCAGGATAAACATAAGAACACGGATAAAAACCTGGTATGGTTCCTTACAAAAAGTAACAGAGTATGCAAATTCTGTTTGCATATGAATAGGAAAGAAGCCTACAGTTTCTGGAACAGAGAAACTAAGCATTCAGGAATTAACCGGAGAAGGAATAAAATTTTCTGGACTGTTTAATAGAAAAAGTGGAGCTTATTGGGCAGACAGTGCTAGTCTGTAGTAGTTACAATAAGAATGGACTCCATAACTATTGAATTTGAAAGTTTAGTCCCCATAGAGTAGAACTGTTTGAAAAGGTTAGAAGGATGAGGGGTGGTAGGGGTGTGGTTTTGGGTGGGAAGTATGTCACTTGGGTTGAGCTTTGATTTTTCAAAAGCCCACACCCAGTCTCTCTCTCTCTCTCTCTCTCTCTCTCTCTCTCTCTCTCTCTCTCTCTCTCTCTCTCTCTCTGTCTCCTTGAGATTCAAGATGTATCCCTGAAGTACGTCTCCAGTACTATGCCTGTCTGCAATCAGGCTCAGGCCACAATGAAAATGAACTAACCCTCTTGAACTGTGAGCAAGTTCCCAATTAATTACTTTCCTTATAAGAGTTGTCTTGGTCATTGTGTCTCGTCACAGCAATAGAACAGTGACTAAGATGATTACATGCATGAGTTATGTCCAATGTATTTGGTTATGACCTGGGAAAAGTTGCTTAGTCACTTAAATCTTAAATTGCCGTGACTAACAAAGGCGCCATAGCACAAACACTGCAAAGCTGTAGTGAGGATAACTCTTCTAGACTCTAAAGAATTCTGATGGGCCCCTCATACTACTCAAGCCTGAGAACACAGAAGACCGAAGCTATCCATCAGCTTTCTCCTTCACCATTCAATACGAACAAACATACACTGATCTGCCAACCAGTCTTTTCTCTTACCTTTCAAACGTACCTCAGCACATTTTAGGTAACCAGAGTCTAGTATGGCAACCCTACACAACCAATTTGAAAAACACAATGTTTTTGTGTATGTATAATTCTGGGTGACACACATTTACTTTTCTCATGAGACTGTGGGTTGTTCCATCTGCTAAATTGATACTCTGGCATCCTCAATCTATCAACTAATATATTTTAAAATCATTTTTAAAAAGATTTATTTATTTATTATGTATAGAGTCTTCTGCCTGCACACCAAAAGTGGCACCAGATCTCACTATATATGGTTGTGAGCCACCACAGGGTTCCTAGGAACTGAACTCGGGACCTTTGTAAGAGCAGCCAGTGCTCTTAACCTTTGAGCTATCTCTCCAGACCTCTATTAATTAATATTATGAGAAGTTATTTATTCTTTTTCTCCTCTGCTATTTAATAGAAAATTCTCTTAGAATTTTGCATAATTCTTGGGTTCTGTTAGTTCAAAAATCTACAATTTAACTCCTTAATGCCTTTGGTACTCTTTTATTCTTTTTCCATTTTTTTCCATTTTTGAACTCTGTTATCCTTTTTCCTATTTAAGTATGCTGGATGATGAAGGAAATTAAATTACACTGAGGGACTGATTTAGTTGCATTAAGATTTCTTTCAGGTTCCTTTCTCCTTTTATAGTGGTTTCAATTGTAAAGGTTTTTCTCAAGCCATCTCACTGGTGTCTGAAGAATGTCTATGAGACTGCTTTATTCCAAATGTTTTGGAAACATTGTACACCTGAATACTTCCATTAAAGAGTGCTCCTGAACTAATTCAGATGATAGCATCTCTTTATTTTTTTAATGATTCATGTTTTAAAAATTGCAGGAAGAAGATATAAGAATAACATTGTACTGTGAGAAAAAGCACAATTACATAATTTTAAAAGTGATTTTAGAATACAAAACTCGGCGGGTGTAGGCTCAGTAAAATTCCTGTATGATGTGAACTGGTAAAGGGACTTTTGTATTTAAAATTTTTATTGGCATTCCATCACATTTAAGAGGAAGGCTGCGCTTTTGGAAGTTGATGAAGTCTCCTCTGATATGGATTGTATTATTGATTACTTTTGCTCAAGTATGTTTCTGATAGATACCTGCACTCCAACAATGAGGAGCTGCTCACAGTACCCGCCTCTGAACGTGTGGTGTAGTCTGTTGCCTCTTGTAAAGCTTCCATGCTCACATTAACCTAGATTGGTAACTATGTCTCTCTACTTTTTTCAAATTCTCCCGTGTTGCATTGTCTTTTCTTATGACACTCGTTTTTTTTCTAACAAGAGATGAAATCCAAATCTCATCAACTTCAAGTACCCAGAGCTTCTCACCACATCTTAGAGATTAAGAGCCAAGATATGTGAAAAAGTCTGATTATTCTTGCTAATTCATGACAACTAATACATATCTTAATGTTCTACCCATTTCCTAACACTTTATCCTTTTATTTCCTTTTCTGTTGCCACATACTTCAAATTATAGTCAATAGTAACAAATGAAATAATGAAATGGTGAGCAATGTTAATATCCAACTTTGTCAATAGGTGTTGTGTTCCTGAACAGGCAAGTTGAGGACTTATTTATTCACCAGGAATAGCATTAATATTTATTATTGTATTAAATTGGTTACAAGAGAATTATTATCGGCTGACTACCTTATACATATAGAATAGGTTATATTATTTTATTCTATATTACTATGTAGGTGAGGGAAGGAACATTTTATCAATTAAGACTTTTAAAAAACTTCACAAACCCTAACATTAATTTACAACTGAAAATTGTAAAATCTGTTCATTGTATGTGCCTTGTCTGAGGTTGTTCAGTAAGTCAGTATAAAACATTACTCCAGATGTTTTTAAAAAAGTGAATGAAATAGCATGTATGACCAAAGACTGAGCAGTTGCTGGCATATAATACATATTTTACAAGCTCTATCATTGATTACTGTCCAATTCACTTCTACTTCTGAGAATTAAAAGGGCTTTCATTTATTCTCCAATATGGATTGTATTGATAAAGATACATGACTAGGATAATATGTTCATTGTCAGCAAACTTCAACACAGTCAGCTGGAAGTATCATTGAGGATTACCATGAATAATGCACAGACTTATAACACATTACATGTGTCATTCTTAAAGTGTTTTATTTTTATCAAATATGATGGATTCTTATTAAATTTGCTTTCCTGAGAAAAGGGTTATAGATAGAGAGGTAAAATATATACTGGAAAATACCCTTCTTTCTTTACCAGGAGCCTTATTGACCTAATTCTATGAAGTTTTCTTAAAACTGGACTGCATTTAAATATGGGGTGTGTGTGTGTCCACGCATGCGTGCATGTGCGGTTTTTTGAGATAGGGTTTCTCTGTGTAATATAATTGCCTGTTCTGGGGCTTGCTTCATAGACCAGGCTGTCCTCAAACTCATAGAGATACTCTTTCCTCTGCTTCCCTAGTGTTTGAATTTAAGGGTGTGCCACCATGCCTGTCATAAACATGACTTTTAAAATAATAAGCTTTAGGAATTGTTAAGATGCTAGATTATCTTTTTCAAAATCACTTTTAAGCATTTTATTTAAATTGCATGAATCATAGTATTATATAAAGTGCATTGTTTAGTCTATTTTATTTGCTTTATGTAACATAAACATTAATTTCCTACTTTTAAATTGTTTGTGACCCTCATTTTAATGGCCCCAGACTTTTGCTTACCTATTTTCTTGAATGGATAAGCAGAGTTAAACTTTACAAGAGAATCTGCTATGTGTAGAATGAGTATCATTTATGTGACTTTAAGAAATAGTTTTAAATTTTACTACCAGTCATGTGAAATAGCTATTGTCGTTCAGTGTTTGTTTAACATTTTGGGAGGGGCATACATCACCACTGAAGGAGAGAGGAGATGCAGAGAAGAAGGACATTAGTGGCTAAGTAAACAGAACTGGGTAAATGAATGACCCAATCAAATAAAAATAAAGATTATAAATTGCTTCGGGAAAAACATATTGAGACCATGAGATTGAAACCTTTTATTCTTATACATTCATTTACATGCAGTAAAAATTTTCTCAATTTAGAATAATTAATTTACCAAAAAAAATCCCCATAAGTCTCAAAGCTATTACATTACAGAGAGTAACTGAAATCTACCATCTGCAGGGATATACATCATCTGGTTGGAGGATGAGCTCTTGCTTTGGGCACGGTGCTCTTGCAAGCCATCTGCGTACCTTTCCACAGTGGAGATAATTAAACTCCCCCACCCTCTTTTCAAACAGTCATTCTCTGGATCCTTTCCTCACCTACAGATTCATTTGAACAGAAATAATTACAAAGTCCGTGAAGTTTCTTCACAGTCTTACAGTGTCTGCTTACATTCGCCCATACATACAGGAGCCAACTCTAGTTTCCTCATGCTAGAGTCTTGTATGGCTTTAGCTGATCTCCCACCCTGGCAGACTCTTGACAGGATGGTTTGGTCCAATTAGAGATAAAGGTGTATTCAGATCCTAAAATGTGAGTTAATTCATTCTCACTTGTCTCTTCTCCCCCACCTCTCTCCCCTTATTTTTCCTGCATTGTTCTCTGACTTTCTCTCTAACAGAGGCTTCTCTACCTCACCACCCTCCTCTATACATACCATAATCTTCCACTGTTCTCCCCACGGACTCAGCCAGTCCTCTTTCTTCCCATCCCATTTGTAATATCTTGATTTTTCTTCTGACTCCCGAGCAGGATTTCTCAGGATTCTGGAAGTTAAACAGCATGGCTGCTGACCATGATGTAATCATCATGGTTTTTTTTTGGGGGGGTGGGTTAGATTAACATTTAAGGTTTCAGGATGAAGTACATGGATCTGAGTTCAGAGACATGTAGTTTCAAATTATGGCTGTCCCCTTTCTATTCATGGGATAGTGATGGCCATCTTCCCATTTCTCTAATGCATTCTCCTTCAAACATGCATGCATACATATATACATCTCTGTTGTATAGATTCTCATTTCTTTTCTTTGTTCTAAAATGCCATGTCTACCCTGATCTTCCCTTTTCTTCCATGAAAGACCCATTAAATTCTTAAAAATACACAAATAGTTTATATCAAAGCCTTTTCCATACTGTCCCATGGGTTTGTAGCCTTTCCATAAACATGCAGGCTGAGAGGTTCCTTATACTTCAGATTCCAAATTAGAATATAGTTTTCCACAGAACTGCTGAAATAGTTAGCAGATGAAGGGGCCTGATATTAAGTCTGACATCTCAGGTTTAAGCTCTGGGAGCCAAAGGCTGGAAGGGAAGAACAGGCTCCTGCAAGTTATGCTTGGACATGTCTGTCTATGCATGGACATGCACACAGACATGTTCACATACAAATGCACAAAAATGTAACAAAAATTATTTACCCTTTTCTGCCCACCCTTTGTAGGTGCCAAGATCCAGCCTTTTTTCGAAATAGCACTCTGATATTTTTGAAGTGGTGAACACCTCAAAAAACTGCTTCCCATTAATGAGCATATCACCAACTACATAACCTTCCCAATTCAAGCATTCAAATGTAACTAAAGAAGCATAATTATAGATTGAGGTTTACCCATGTGTACAGCGAGCAACTACTCCTGACATGTAAGTTACCCTTCTCTTCTCTGTTTAGGCATTCATGTTGTCTTTTACTTATACAACACTCATTCCTTCTAGCTTTCCTTATAATTATGAGCAAAGAGCATCCCTCTCCTTCTGAAGCTGTGTTTGCTCATGATGAAATTTTAACAGTCTTCCCATGTTTGGATACGGTTGTTGAGACCTTTCTAAGACATAATGTTGATACGATGTCAAGATTCTTTTCACCACACAAAATTTCAATTCTACAGAGACATGATGGTGATGATTTATCAACAATTAGTTCTCAGGCTCATGGAATTAATTTGAGAATGATGGCTTTCTACTCAGATGTGTATCTAGCAAATATGTATCCCCAACCAAAAGTGCTTACTTTTTCTTCCTTCTCCAAAAACCAGCCTGGGTAGCTAACGTGACTGTACATTCCATAGATGAAGAAGCACTTTCACACTCTTCCGGGTGAAACAAATCAAAGCTCACTGGAGAAATAAGGCATGCACATGAGGTGATTGATTACAGCCAGTCTCCAGGAGAGAGAGCTACATGGATATGAATCAGAGGAATGAGAATACAAATGTAAGATCTCTCCTTGTACTCAGTCAGATGGGTTTTTTGTCAGTGGAGGTGGATTTATTTTTCCTTCATGTTTTTCATTCTTAAAAAAAAATTTCAAAATCTATTCTTTTTCATTCTTTGACACAGAATATGACCTTGGCAGAGGGACAGATGAACTAGGACTTGTCCATTGCTGAACCGTTATAGCACAGCTTAGCCTACTTTTTAACCACATCTCTTTTGAGGATTGGGTAATTAATGTTTGTAAATTAACTAATTAGCACTACATGATTTTTTTCCCCTCAAAGACTCTATAAAATAGTAAGTAGTTTCTGAGGGAAAATACATCAGTCACAGTTGGTACAGACTGAAAGATCTGCCCCAAGAACTTGAACTTGTACGGGGCAGAAAGTCCTTTGTAGCTAATCAAGACCTAGAAAGAATATTAGCATCCCTAGGAGTTATGTAAAAGAGGAATCTCTACCCTTCTCTTGTAGAAACACTGCCAGGTCCGTCCTTCCTTCCTTCCTTCCTTCCTTCCTTCCTTCCTTCCTTCCTTCCTTCCTTCCTTCCTTCCTTCCTCCTTCCTTACCTTCCTTCCTTCCTTCCTTGCAAGGCTGTCGTTAATTTTAAAGATTATCTTGTAAGTGTGCTGAGAGCTGGAGTGTGTTCCTTCCCACTAGTATAGAATACACAAGAAAGTCCGCATGCCGGCAGAAACAGAGCACACGTGCATATCACCATTGACATCAGGTTTCTTATATTATCAGCCTTGAACAGGCCTCTCACTTGCTGTCTGAAAATGGGTCTTTTGCCTTTATAACCTGAGCCCTGGTGTCTCTGTTTGGGAAACAAGACTAACACGGTTGCATTTAGATGATATGCTGTAGGGACTAAATGAGAGAAAGTACAGATTATCTGCAACACAGAAAATTTACAGTGAGTTATAGCCTACATATCTTTCTGTTCCTTCCCACTGATGTGAGGGAGATATTCGGGGTTCGCATAGTGACTGCAGAGTTAGTTTGGGCCAGTATACAATTGTGTTGAACGGGCACAATGATGGTTTCAACAATGCTCAGTTCTATATTGATTCCACTTATGAAAAACAATTTGTATGACTCGTTCAAGTTTGTTTTTACAAAGTTGATTTTGAAAAGTGAATTTGGAAAGTGAGGCAGAATTAATGCTTCCTTCATCAGTTTCAGAATCATAATACTTAACATCAATTTTAGTAATTTTTATTTTCATAATTAGAGTATACTTTTTAAACTTGGGGGAGTAATAAAGAATTTGCATATTCCTTCAAGAACTCAAAATATAATAAAATAGCTTTGACATATGCAAAACACATTACCATACAGTTATAAAAGCACACGTACCACAAGACCAAAGAAGGCCTGGGGTCGCCATTTGTAGATTTCACTAGGGAAAGGAACAGAAGAATAATAGCATACTGGCTGGCCCTGCTCACTCATTCTTTGACTGTTCATCTAAACCCATCCCAATAGTGTCAGAGCTGGCATGCCCTGCTCGGTGTCTATTGTTTGGGTACTGGCTTGAGATAAAACCATGAAATGCTTCTTTCTTTCCTTTACAGTTTCTTTCTTGATCTGTTGTGAATACTGTAGTTGACCCTTTCACTATACTGCCTCAGGCACTGGATCTATCTAGGCTTGTACATAACCTTCCAGGCTGCTGGGCCATGCATGCTTAGTCTGTGTGTGTGCAACAATCAAATGAATTCTACTTGTGTCAACCAGGATAGAAGAGAAGAATCAAGCAATTCTCAGGCTTACCTTAAGGCATGGATAAATGACCACACTAAACTGATTGTGACCTCTGCTCTGGAACGCTGCCTGGATCAGATAGGAAATAGGAGTTTATTCACTCAGCATGAACAACCATTGTCATATCCTATCTTAAGACCGAATCTTGATCACATAGCATGTCCAACACACTAGGAAGTGTGGAGGTTTCTGTTGTTTATTGAGAGTAGTCTAGGAAAGGACTAGTCAAATTCGATGCAGAAAAGCAGGAATCAGTGGCACATGCTGTGGTAACTCTATGAAAGTGGAAAGAGAGTGTCCATGGTGGGATTTTGCTACTGGAATTCACTTCCAGAGCACATATCCAAAATTAATTTATTAAAAGTTGCAAAATGGCTCTTGCAAAACATTCAGTTCTAAGGAGATGTTCATCCACGATGACTGAATGATGAAAATGTGACATACTTGCACAATGGAATATTGTTTAACTGCTCAGAACTTAAAAATTTGGAGGTAAATAGATGGATATAAGATCATCATCCTGAGAGAGGTATCTCAGACTTAGAAAGACAGTGTATGCCTTTCGTCATGTGTGGATGTTAGCCCTTATGATGTACATATACAAGCTTCCTTTAGAATAGCAGCAGATGTGCAGTAATTTATAAGGGACCAAGAAGGGAGGGGAAATCATCTAAGAACAGGAAATTAGAATAGAGTATGATAAAGGGATGAAAAGGAATTAGAACAAAAGAAATAAGTGTGGAGGGGTGGGCAGAATAAAGGAGGGAATATAGAGAAGGATACCTAACATTAAAGACCTTTCGAAAAAGTCTTATAGAAACCCACTACTGTAGATGTTTTCTAAATATATACATGGGTAGAAGTTTTTTTTTAACAGAGTTTATATGCAATGGGGGGGTATGTATTACATGCGTCTTAGTTACAGTTTTGATTGCTTCAGTGAAACAGCATGGCGGAAATGCAGCATGGGTAGGAAAGGACATATTTGATGTATACTTCCATACCATAAACCACCCCTGCAGGAAGTCAGCAAGGAAGTCAAACAGGGTAAGAACCTGGAGGTAGGCTTGCTCCACATGACTTGCTCAGCCTGCTTTCTTAGAAAACCCAGGATCTCCAGTCCAAGGATGGCACCCCTACAATGGGTCAGACCCTCTCCATCCATCACTAGTTAAGAAAAAAGGCCCTACAGGCTCGACTTGGTCAGATCTTATGGAAGCATCTTCTTAGTTGAGTCTCCCTCCTCTCAGGTAATTTTAGCTGGTTAAGTTGACATAAAAGTATGTAGCGCAATATGCTACCAAATAAACCACCGAATAATAGGACTGCGTAGTAACACAGGTCTTTAATCCTAGAAATCAGCGGCAGAAGCAGAAATATCCCCACAGATGCAAGGTCAGATTAATACATATATTGAGTACCTAGACAGCCAGTGCTCCATAAAAGGCCTGTCTCAGAAAAAGAAAAAAAATGTGTGGCTTTCGATAGACATAGACATAGATATGTAGGTGAAACACAAGTGTATAGAAAATCTCTCTCTCTTTCTATCTGTCTATACATGTGTGAATATATGTATATACCACATAGTCACATGCATTTTTCTGTGACAAAATAAACTGGAAAGAAAACATTAAAACTTTAGGACATTTAACGTGAGGTCAAAACAAAAGGTTTCGTTTGTGCTTAGCCCCATAATGTGTGACAGAGACCGTATACATATGATCAAGTTACTTTACTTTTTCAGTCCATGTCTTCTTTTCAAAATATAAATATAAAGTTAATTTACCAATTACACAGATGTATTTTAATTTTATTTTTGACCAAAAGATCAAAAGATTTGAAATTATTTTGGTAAAAATCATAAGCTCAGAAAACAGGATTTTTATTTAAAACTGTTGGTAAGCTTGAACAGTATTATGTTTCATTTCATGTAATTTTCAGAAAACTGCAGGAAGTAGATAGAGTTATTTTCTCATTTGTAAGATGTCAGAAAGAGAGGCTCAAAAAGTTTCAAATACACCCTTAATTTCACAAATATAACACGCGTTGAAGACAGCGGAGTCCAGGAGATATCATTTGGGGCCTCACTCTGAGTCTTACCGACACCTTACTATATACAAAGTGGAGTTGCTCTGAGCTCACATAACAGCTAGCAACTTGTGAAGAAAGCATGGTGAAACCTCAGGCAGATTTGAGGGTTTGGGAGGACACAGTCAGGTAAGGGTTGGAGAGTTGAAACTTAAGTACACCAGCATAAACTTTCTGTACAGATTTGCCACAGGCTTCTAGCAAACTCGTGGGAGGAAAAGGATGAGAGGAAAGATCAGGAAGGCTACCCTAGAGTCTACTGAGACTCTAGGGTAGGAACCAAGGAATTCTAAACACATATATAACCCTGCAAGAAGAAAAACAAAACAAAACATCCCCACTCAGTAAAGGAGACTAAAAACCAAAATCAAATGAACCCAAGGTATTCAAGATGGGGAGAGATTTCACATCTACATAAAAGAAGCAAAGTGGAAGTGTGTGTAAGAGTGCACAGCTTGATAAAAATGGTGTGTGGATCTTCCATGTGTTTGCACTGTGTCTCGGGGAAGAGTTTTGTTTTTGAAGGCCTCTGGACTATTGAGACCAGGAAAACACATCTCTCAAAATTGGTTTATATTACTCATTTGATTTTTCTTTGACAGCCCTCAAACTAATCCTTGGGGATAAACTGGAAAAGAAAAAAAAAACACCCAGAATTTTTTTAAAAAATGACAAACGTCAGGCAAATAATACTGTAGAGGAATGAAAATAGCTTCAGTTCCATCAAAATATTAAAGATTAAAAGGGAATTATTTGGGCGTATATTGTTTTTTTTTTTGAGGTAGAAAAATGATGCCAGGTCTAGGCTGTGATTATGTCTGATGCCCGAGTCCTTATCCCCAGCCCTCTTCATGTTATAGGTACTAAGGCGTCAGAAGTTGCCACTTTCTGATACAAATCTTTTGTTCTCATATATGTGACAAAAGACAAGTCAACAACAATTGGAAACTCATAAAGCAACTAGTGGAATGGGGAAATGAATGACTCAATGATGTCAGATATACTGGTTAAAAAATAAATGTCACTGTCTTCAGTTGTCTTGAGAGTTACCCATTCTTCAGCATCTTTATCCACACCTATTACACATAGAGTCAAAAACTATAAACAAAACCAAACCAAAATCCATGAACGGTGATTGACATTTATTGGGTAGGAGTCAAGTTGATGTGGACGACAAGCAAGGGTAGAAAAATGAGTGTGGTTATGTTTTGTGTCCATGTGTGAAACTGTCAAATAATACATTAATAAAAGAACAATGTCTGCTTTGCCATTCTCAAACAAACCAGGAGACACGGTTTACCTTTCTATATTATTAAATTATAAATTTAAATTTGTAAAAATATTGAAAGTGAATAAGCCCACATTCTGTATGTATACAGAGAGTATGCAGGAGTCCTTGGAGGCCAGAACAGAGCATTTAATTCCCTGAAATTCGAGTTACAGGCTATTAGATGAGAGTTCTGAGAAGTGAAACACAAGAGCACTAAGTGTTCTTAACCATGAAGCCATTTCTCCAGCCTCTGTGATTAAAGAAAATACTATGTACCACAAAGTACTTGAGTTCAAATCCAACACTAAGTTTGATAAGATGGAAACATGAACTGTACTTTAGTTCTCAATTTTGCAGCTCTGATAGCAGTTCTATTCAGGCTTTCTTTTAGAATTAGGTTAATTTCCCCCTTTTATTAAAAATATATAATTTTCTTATACAATATTTCTTGATTACAGATTTCCCATACTCTACTCTACTCTTAGTGTCCACAGAAAGTGAAAAGATTTTTTACCAACACCATATCTGGTAGAGGAGTAACACCCAAAATATAAAAAAAATATTTAAAAAAATCCTTCATAAAGTGTATGCATATATACAAATAAAGTGATATAACTATATATCTATATCTATCTCTCTATCTATTTCTATGCTATATATCATATATATGATCTCTCTCTCTCTAACTATCCATGGGTGGTAAGATATATAGATAATATATATCTATTCTCTATATAGTATATCCAATTACTACAATTAAGACTACAGTACAGATCAAAATAAAATCCTCAAAGGGGAAAATCAAATGGCTGAGAAATAATTAAAGAAGTGTGGAACATTCATAGCCACCAGGAAAATGCAAATCAAACTACTTTGAGGTTTCATCTGAGACCCATCGAATGTCTGAGAACAATATAAGTGACTACATATGCTGTCTAAGATGTTGAGTAAGTGGAGCAATCATTCATTGATGATTTGGGTGCAAAATTGTACAGCCACCATAGAAATCATTGTGGCAGTTCATCAGAAATACGGTAATCAATCTACGTCAAGATCCAGCTATACCAGTCCTGGGCATATACTCAAAGGATGCTTCATCCTTCTCTAAAGATAATTGCTCCACCAAGTCTATTTTTACCCTATTCTGAATACTTAGAAGTTGAAAACAATCTAGGTGCTCCTCAACAGATTAGTTTTAGTGAGCATTTATTTTCAACACCTTTAACATAATTTCCCATTTCTAGTTTTAAGTAAAAAAAACCTTGAGAATCTTCTGAATCATGTTCATAGATACATTTAACTGCTAATCATATTAATCACAGTCATATAGCTTTTAATATTTATTTACTTTTTAATATATATGAATATACTTAGGTTCCAATCAAAGTCATGTGGTAAATATTATCAAAGTACATTATACGTATGTATGAATATATAACCACGACAACCATTGCTTTTATTGTCAAGTATATACCCATATGAGTGTTTATATATGTATCTGTGTATACAAATTTATATGTTTATATACACATGTATAAATTCACTTATCAAGCTTTGCATTATATTACAGTGCTCCTTCTTCAAAAACCTTTCCTTGCATCCCACTAAAAAATTACTTTCCATATCCAATTTCATGCCTAAATTGGAAATAGACAATAGGTCCCTCAAAGAATCAAATGTTAATTGCATCTAATTGAAAAATTGCCTGCTTAATAAATTACGACATGAAACAATGAAGAAATTACATCGATACTTACTTCCCATTGATAGAAAGCTTGTTGTTTCATCTTACGATGATGGCTTCATTTGAAGAATAAAGGGATAAACATTTGTGTGCTACTTGAAAAGGTGTATAGTGGTTTTGTTAAGTTGAGTTTCCTGATGAGGACTAATACACAAAAAGGTCCATGAGTCTACCTATATAATATTAACAAAGCAATACCCAGTAAGGTACACAACTGGTCACCAGATGCCACAGCTAATACAATAATATTTGCACTGTGAGAGAAATATTGAACTTGAGAAGTATAAAATATATTAAAAAAATCTGACATCCTAAAAATTATATATATGTATATCTATCTATATCTATATTTGTGTCTATGTCTGTATCTATAATCAGTCTATCTATCTATCTATCTATCTATCTATCTATCTATCTATCTATCTATCTATCTATCGCTATTGGATTTTCCTCGGTAGAAAATTCGAACTTATTCATAATTTCTGCAAAGTCTACCACGTGCCCCAATATGCAAGTTTAGTTGACATCTAGCAAAGACTTAATTGGATGTATTCTCATCTTCTAAAGGCCATTTCTGTGCATAACATTCAGGTGCTCTGTATTTTCTACGGCAATGACCTTTAGAGATTCTTAGAAATAATTTTTGATGCTTCTTTCTACTTTTTTTTGCAGATTGAAAGTCTCTTACTATATTGTTTCCTCTGAGGTAACAGAATCACTCTTGCTGAGGTAGAAATGGGCATGCTGAGGCTTGGCTGATCATGTCCAAAGTACATAGCAAAAATACTGAGCAGAATTCAAAATATTTGGCCTGTTTTTTCACTTGATTTTACACTTTCTTGCTTTTCTTTTTCCATTTCCATCATTCTGAATGCTGACCAATTTCCATGGAAATCTTTAATTGGTAAGCTGTATAAAATAGTGATTGCAAAGTTAAATAATTTAAGCTATGTAAAATATTTATTGCACAATGCAGTAATTGTTGTACGGAGTAGAGAGGATCTCAGGGAATACAAAATGATGTTTGTTTGAAATATATTCTGTTCAACATGTTTATCTCCTTGTTAATTTAATATTTGTTCATGATTAGGAGAAATTAAGTCATGTTAAAGAACTCAGGTTATAAATGTTTTGCATTGTATTCAGCTTAAATTAATTGACATAGCCTCTGAAAAATGTTTACCATTATTCTGTTATTATTAATGGGCCCACCTAAGAAGTATTGCTACTGCAATCACTATAACTCATTAATATCAATTATGCAATTAGATAGATTTATGATCTCAAGTGATCCTATATTAGCATGCTTCAAACAAAAACAATTTGCTTTGATAATCTTTCTATAAGAAGTCTGACCTTCAAAGTGGCAATATGTATCTCCTTATAATGGTTCAAAATGCTAAAAGGAAGTTTAGACGCCATTGCCTTGTGCAGATTATGAAGCATTTAAGTCAATGTGTAATGCTGATAAGATGATTAGAAGAAGAGGCTTCATATCTTGTTGGTGTGTTCAAAGTATGGGTTCTCACATTTTTCCCATTATATTAATCTGGGAAATGCTTCAGTTTACTCTTATCTTCACATTTATAAATTCAAGATAATAACATTATATAAATGGTAATAGTTTTGTGGTGATATATATCCAGCTTTTGCCAAAGGTTGGAATATGATAATTACTAAAAGCCTACAAATTGTATGAAGCATAATTTTTACAGAAATGAAACTATACTAATGAAATTAATTGGCTTGAAAAGGATGCTCTGCCTAGCCAGCCTAAGACTTGTTCTCCATCCACAACTCATTTAGTGCTAATGAAGAAACATTACCAGAAAAGAGGACAGATGCTGTGTATGCAGACATAAAGAATAGCCAGGAACAGGCTGGCATAATTTAAGCACAAGGCTTTATTTACTTGATTTTTGATTATGTAAACAACAAGTACAAACTGTTCTTTCCATAGAAAAATATTAGTCCAGCATGAAGTGATACTACTATTATCTAAATCTTACTCCTATAAAGAATTATGTCTTCTTTAAAAATAAATATAATAATATTATTGAGTAATTTTTTGAATAGTTTTTATTTTTTAATGTTTTAATTTATTCTTTGGAAAGTTCAGATAATGTGGTTTGATCGTATCCAGCTGCTTTTAGGAACCCTCTACAACTTTATGTTCTCTCTAACTCATAAAACAAATTTACAAATAAAAAAACAAGGAATCCAATTTGTGTTGGATAACTATTACTGAGCATGGGTCCTCCCCTGAATGTGCTTGATAAACCCACTCTTACCCCATTGAAGAAGACTGACTATCCATCTCCTCGAGGCTGTCCATTCCAATAGTCCCTTCACGTGCGTGGAACTTCATGCTCTATATCCTCCATGCTTGAACACTTTCTGGCTTTTTAAAAAATTTTTTAGTTGTTGAAAAAAATTTCCGCCTCCTCCCCGTTTCCCATTTCCCTCCCCCTCCTCCCCTACGTCGCCCCTCCCCCCACTCCCACCCGCTCTTCCCACTCCTCTCCCCCTCCCCTCTCTGAGACTCAGTCCAGATTCCCTGCCCTGCGGAAAGTCCAAGGTCCTCCCACTTCTATCCAGGACCAGGAAGGTGAGCCTCCAAACAGGCTAGGCTCACACAAAGCCAGTTCATGCATTAGGATCGAAACCTAGTGCCATTGTCCTTGGCTTCTCATCAGCCTTCATTGTCTGCCATGTTCACAGAGTCCGGTCTCATCCCATGTTTATTCAGTCCCAGTCCAGCTGGCCTTGGTGAGCTCCTCTAGAGGGGCTCGCAGGTGTCCAGGGAGATGTCCCCAGATAGTACCTCTGGCTTGTTTTTATACAGGTTTCATGTAAGCTATGACAGTCAGTTGATGAACGTTTATGTGTGCCTCTGCCTTATGTGTCTGAAAAACATAGTTTTGTTGAAGTCTTCTATCATTTCTGCCTCTAATATTTCTGCCTCGTTTTCCACAAAGATATTAGAGGAGGAGAGTAATAAAGACACCCTATTTGAGTTGAACATTCCAAAATCCATTATATGAAATAAAATCATCATTTTGCTGGATTTCCCCTAAAATAGCACAAAGAATCTACTAAATATTTTAGAAATTTTCTTTTCTTTTAGTGATTTAGAAATAATCATAAAATCACTGGAATAAAAACATGTTTTTATTTACTCTCAAAACAATCAGAAAAAAATAGACATGAAATCACATGAAAATGTGGGTTGTAAGTGGATAGGAAATGTTCTTCCATAAAAAGTCCGTGTGGGAAACACTTGGTCTGTAATGAGGTTCAGTGTTGGAGCTTTGAAGAAGGAGTGGCTATGAGGGCTTCACTGAGGGTGATGTAATCTGAGAACATGAGTATGAAACCAGGGACTGGGGTTCGAATAGGGTACGTGAAATCCGGGCGTATGGCAGCAATTTCCCTAGTACTTCCAGTTCCTTCTCTGCTTCGTAACATTCATGAGGCAGGCAGCTTTCTTCCACGGCGCCCTTCACGGTAGTATTACTTCCCAGGCCGAGACTCCAAGCAGATCTCCCCAGCAACTAGTGTACTAAAACTTCTGATCCACTAAGCAGGAGTACATCTTTATCTTTTTAAGTTGTTTACTAGGCATTCTTTTGCAGGGATAAATTACTGATGGAATGAGGGAAACATAAAAGTGAAAGAAATAGGAAGGGAAGCGATCAAATTCTCCCTCTTTACAGAAGACATGATGCCATATTTAAAATCAGTATTCTAACAGTTCTCTCTTCCACACAGCTGGGACATCCAGCAAAATATATATTTTGTGGGTTTTTTTGTATCTATATGTATTTCGAAATGTCCGTGTTACAGTGAGAATACATTATCTTGTAAATAAACTGATAGATTGTTTTTTTGTTTTTGTTTTTGTTTTTATTTTTCGAGACAGGGTTTCTCTGTAGCTTTGGAGCCTGTCCTGGAACTAGCTCTTGTAGACCAGGCTGGCCTCGAACTCACAGAGATCCGCCTGTCTCTGCCTCCCGAGTGCTGGGATTAAAGGCGTGCGCCACCACGGCCCGGCCTGATAGATTGTTTGATATGAAGCTTTTATTCAAGAAATATGTCTTTGCAAATGATCTCACATCTTGAGTTTTCCTCTGCTTTGGAAAGGCTGTGAATGGTATGCGATGACCCATTCCACCCATCACTCTGTCGCGGCTCCTGTAAAGCTTGCTTTCCTGCTAATGGATCATCGCTGTCTGGTGTCTTCAGTCTGTCACTGGCTAACACCTGCAAGTGCTAAAAGGCATAACCCCCTGAGAAAACACACATTTTAGTAAAGATCAGGAAAATGTGCTTTGCTTTTCTCAACTCTCACTTCTTTATTTTCCATGCCTTCAGAGAAACATTTCCTCTGACTCTTGAGAAAACTGCATTTGGGTCCCTCAAAATGTCACCAAGGGAAGAGTGAACTCATAGGACTCCTCGCCCAGCATCTGTCTACTTCAGCAAAGCCATACTGACTGCCTTTCAGACTGCTCTAACATATAAGACGTAAGGCCTCATTGGAGAATCTTATTTTAGATTTAAGTGCATGCCAAGGACGAGGACAGGCAGCGAGGGAAAAGAATGGCAGGATGATGCGCGATGCAGATATTAATCTGTGTTCCTGTGTTGGGAGCAGTGAGACCCCAGATCCTGAATTTCTTGCAATCCCCTGATCTGAGTGCCTACAGCTGCTCTGAGCACGAGACCTTCAGGAGTTCCTCATGGCAGGAGAGTGGGTTCTGGTGGGTTTGGCTGGGGCGTGGCTATCTCTATATAATCTGCCCCTGAACACAATAAAGGGGGCATTCTTGAGGAATTCTCTGTCTCTCTGTCTGCGTCTGTTTGTGTATTTTAACCTCCAGCCCCCTTGCCCGAAACTCGCGAACTGGGTAATAGCGCACCGAGCGCAGACACCGAGCGCAGACACCGGCGCTCGGTGTGCGGCAGCTTTGATATTCAGAGTCTAGACAACATGCTCCGCTCCAATGGTCCAGTTTTTTCTTCTCTCAGGCCAATAGCATCCTTGACTTGGTCTCAAACATAGAAGTTTTACAAGAAAGGAAATGTATTTTCTTAGATATTTTGCCACTCCAATATTGCATGTCTATATCTAGACCTATTTTGACAAAAGTAAAGTATGTCTTCAACTACTGAAATGTCTATGACTGAAAAAATAGCCCTGTTGCGATGATTTTCACTGAAATCATTTCTTGCTGTTGTGCACACTAACTGCTTATATAATGTATCTAATATTTTGATAAGTACTTCTAATTTCTAGATTTTTGCCAATAAATTTGTATTCCTGACAAATTGAATTATCCATACATTGAACCATCATGTAGGAAATTATTTATGTCAAAATATTGAAGAAAACTCTTAGAAAATCCCTTTCCTTCAATTTTCCCTGTGGAATCTATGTTTAAATTGGGTCAGCACATGTAATTAGTATATTTCATATGTGTCCAGTGTTCTTCTGTCTGTATTGTTGCACTGGTAATCGAAGTTGAGACTCTTTGTAATTTTAGGTTTATTGTTGCAACGATCTTATAACTATTTTCTTTTGAATCAAATATTTCTCACTACAAATCCTTCTCAATACTAACATCAGCATATATCTTTATGTTGTATCTTGGAGGAAGAAAAGGCAAAGGGAAAGCTATACAATTATACTATAATGTCAAAAATAAGAGAAATATTTTTAACTTAAAAGTCTTAAAAATATGTAATGTTTTGAAACATAATATTGTCTTCAATTAATAAGCACCAAAAATTGAACTCTAAACACGTTCAGAGTTCATGCTTTACCTTATTCAAGCACTCCTCAGTGTAATGTATCAAAATGTTCCTCTAATGTTTATGAGTCTTCTTTTTACCTCTGTTCAAAAATTAATTGAAACATAAAATTAAAATCCCAAGATGCTTTATAATTAAAAAAGTAAGTTGATAAAATTCAAAAGTAAGAACTTAACGTCCAAGGAGTGTTTCTGACTCTTTCTTCAATTTACACTTGAAACTGAGTTAGTTGCTAAGAGGTTTGAAGTGGTTTCTTATTAAGACTAAGAAATGTTTTTTAAAAAGATGATGTTAGAATAGATTCCCTTTATGTCAGTGGTGACCTTTTGCTGTCTGATTTAGTTTAAGAGCTTTCCAGCTGGAGAGCCTCTTCCAGTCTTGAGAGGACTCTGCGTTGGTGGAGAGTCTCTTATCTCCGCCCTGCCTTGTTACTTTTTGTCTGGAAGGAGCCATCTTGCCTCTGCCCTCTCTGAGTATGTCTTACTTCTTTTTAGATGGCTCTTCGTTTGAACCTCAGGAGAATAATGCAAAAAGCAATACTGAGAATCCAATTCAATAGAATATTTTCATAGACTTCCTCAAGTGCCACTTGGTAGAATACTATTAGCCAACATTAGGTACAGGTTCCATATCTGCTAGAGAAAAGACTCTTAGGGCAGGAAGTAGGAGGTCAAATGTTCTTCTTCTGGAGTTAGAACCAAAGTCCTCAGGGGAGATAATTAGATAGAGAACACTGTGGTCTGACTATTCACATCTTTTCTTATGAGCTAAAGAATTTCTCTCTCTCTCTCTCTCTCTCTCTCTCTCTCTCTCTCTCTCTCTCTCTCTCTCTCTCTCCTCTCTCCCTCTTTCTCTCTCCTTCTCTCCCTCTCCCTGTGTGTGTTTGTGTCTCTGTGTGTGGTATGTGTGTATGGAGGGGAATTAAACACTGATAACCTCATTATTTATGATGGAAATGATTCAAAAAAAGAAGAGAAAACGTTAAGCAGGGAACTTAAAAGGCAAGGATAATATTCTAGGTGTATTATTTAAAAGTGTAACTGTGGTTTTCAAAGCACTTGCAATAGAAACTGAAATGAAGCACATGGGATGGCAAGCAAAACACAGGCTTTTAGGCGAACGGAACAGGAGACTTCCCCTGAATGTCTACCTCAGATGCCTGGTGGCAGCTTCCCTGTAGAATTAATTGCCTGGGATGCTTTGAGCGGATGGAAAGGCAGGGATGATGTGTACTGCAGATTCCTGTAGGTGGCGCTAGAACCCTCACAACACCTGAGAACCACTGGCAGGCTACCCATCTTGAAACGAAGATGCTCTGAGCTCAGCGCATAGGACTGCTCTATTCATTTAGCATCAAAAGGCAGCAGTGAAGCCCATTCCTGCCATCCATACGAGATGCATCTTCATTTCAGTTATAATACAAAATCAAAACATATACCCTAGAATTTATGAAACGTGTTGCCCATAGAAAACTCGACGAGACACAAAATAATGGCTGCCTCACAGATACATCCGTATATTTAAGTTCAGCCTATAGGGCAGGAACACGGAGAAAAACAACATCAAAACGAGCCCACAAGCCAAAAATGAACTTGAGAGTTGGCAGAAAATAAACCAACCCATGAAGACGACCCGATTAGAAAACCCAGCCAAAAAGTTAGAACGAGGTAAGTCAAATGCAAGTCACTGGGAGGGAGAGACGGAAAACCAAAGTAACATGGAGGAAAGTAGCTAAAGGAAGGGCCACTAAGTGGGTGACCTCTCACTCACAACTGATTTGGGGAGTCCTGGTTATGAGCAGTCATGTCCACAGGGCAGTTATCCATGACCTTTACCGTACCATGCCGCATTTCCCGAGCATACAACGCTAGCGGGAATGCTGGCCAATTCTCTTCAGCTGTGCCTGCTAACTCATCACAGAGATCTGGAAGAGAGGACATGATTCAAACGAAAATTTATATTGGAGAACAAACATGTAAAAACTAGTTGCTGTCTTTGATTTCTCAAAAATCATTTCTATCCCCAGGCTAGTGGTTTTTATGATCCAGCTCCAAGAGGACAAGTTCTATATAAAATTTTAATAGGCTGACGCATTGACATGTAAGAAAGAAGCAAATATCATCACCACTATTTAACACAAATGACTAAAATTTGTAAATTGAGTAAAATGTTTTTTTTAAATAAATAATTTGCTTGGCCACCTGTTGAGAACAGCAAGGACAGAGTCCTTTGCCTGCAGTTTCAGAGAGAGCCACTGTACTTGCCCAGCCAGAGCTTCTCTGGTTTCCAGGTTTCTCATTTTAGTATTACTACCATCTATTCTTTAGGAAGCCACCACGGATAAAAAGTAGATAACATATATAACTTTCAGTGCATCTTTAATATCCTTAAATTTATTTTATTGCTTTGTCTATTTGATACACATTTTATATCACAGCCACATATAACATTTGGCAATTGCTTTCTAGAATTCAGTTTGTGACTGGATCCCAGTGTGTTCTATTTATTTATTTATTTGAATTTTATTTATGTGACTAGTTTTGCCTGCATATACGTCTGTGTTGCATCTGCATGGCCTGGTCTCACTGAAGCCTGAAGAGGGTATCCAATCCCCTGGAATTTGAGAAGTGAATGGTTGGAAACCACCATGCTGGTGCCGGAAATCAAACCTGGGTCCTCTGGGAGTGCAGCCAATGTTTCTATCCACTGAGGAATATCGCCAGCTTAATACTTAGTACTGTTCACAGCAAATCATCAGGCTAAACAAGTAATATTCCCACTCACGAGGGGGCAGACTAACAGCACAGAGAAGTTAGGTAGTTTGGCTTGGATCATAATTAGAAGAAAATAATAAACTTCATGTTTTTTGAATCCAAAGCTTTTCCTTGGTTCACAGTGTGGCTTCTTGGATAGCTTTATAAAGCATTTACCAAGGACATGGGAACATGAACAACTTAATAGTTGTATATTTTGCACATGTCTGAGATTCTTTCATGCTCACTTAATTCAACTTAGAGGTATTTCTAAATAAGTAGGAGGCTTGACAGTAATGCTGCTCAGATGTACTATGGGGAAAACGTTTTCTTGCATATGAATGGTAATTTTATGCCTGCCCTTAAAAATCGGAAATGGGTCAAGTTATTTATTACAATTCTTAACCCATCTTCTGGGATTCTGACGGTTTGAAGCGTATATTCTTTTCTCGGCTCTACTTCTAAATCTCTTAAGAAATCATGGTGATACTATGCACATCCAATCAAATATTTATTAAAGAAAATATAAAGTGACTATGAATTTATTTTAGCATTTTTTCTCCTACAGAGTTCAGAACCCAGTGGCAAGAATTACCTCATTTACCTTGATATTTTGTCCTGAGGAAGAACAGGATAATAATATTAGTTCAGATTAAAACTAAATGGGTAACTAGAAGCCACAGTTTCCAACGAGTCTATATCAGGTGTAACATGAATTCTAATTGTTCTTAGTAATAAAAACTTGGAGTCAGCTATCGGAGTGAAAACTGAAGGAACAGAGAAGCAAAGCAGCCAGTTACTAGAGTTCTTACCTCTACCAATGCGCAGACCAAAGGGCAATCTAGTCCTCAGAGTGACTTCTGCTCAGACCACATTGAGCTCCTGTCTCCACCCAGCCATATCCCTCCTGTCTCCACCTCCGCAGTGCTGGGATTAAAGGCATGCAATTCAAAATGCTAGCATCATCTTTGCATGAACTCTGTTTTCCTTTTAGAGTGGATCAATATCGCATAGACCAGGCTAACCTTGAACTCACCGAGATCCATCTGCCTCTGTCTCCCGAGTCCTGGGATTAAAGGTGTGCGCCACCACTGCCTGGCCTGTAGTGGCTTAGCTCTACACTCTGATATTAAGGCAAGCTTTATTTGTTAAAATGCCAAAACAATACCATTACAATCAAGATTGACACTGTTTTCAATATTTACAGGTAACTTGTTAAAAGTCACGTTTCATTTTTTTGTTTTTTTTTTTCCCCGTGAAATAACAAGTCAAGAATGGGTAGTCAGGATGATAATTAGAGTTGGCTTGGGATTACCTCAGTGCTCTTGCCTCTAGTACTCTACTTGTCAAGCTCAGGACTAAACAACAACATCTGTTGGTCTTTGTTATCATGATCGGCAGGCACTAGTTCCATCAAGACAGAATATTGTCAAGTTTCAAGTCTTGTTTGAGTTCTCCTTATATTTGTGAGGGCCACTTTAATCCTCAGAAGAGCCAACCTAGGAACTGCCAGCTAGGCAAAGCCATGAGATCAATAAAGCAAATGTATTTATTAAATAAATATATATCTGAGGGCATCCAAAGTCATCTTCTCTCAAAGACCAAAGGCCACCATAGGGACTGAAGCAATATTCGTTCATTTCTGGTGAAACTGTAATGTCTGGCACAAAATACACAAGAGAAATTTAATAAATAATGTTGAGAAAAATCATATTTAATTCTGGAGAATTATACATTAAGTTGATTGGTTCATGTTATTTACTTCTTGCTTTTATTTTATCACATCAATCAGATGTTAGCTTTCTGCTTTGAATGACATGCTATCAAATATATATATATATATACTTTGCTTTTATTTTTTTCTAATTTTTTTAAGAAAATATTTACTTTATGTATTTTGCCTGCATGTATGATGTGTATCATATGCATGTCTTGTACACATAGAGGCTATGAAAAGACATCAAGTTCCCTTAAACTAGAATTTCAGATGGTCATGATCTGCCATGTAGATGCTGGGAAAGGCACCTGGATGCCCTGGAAGAGCAATCTGTGCTCTCAACCACTGAGCCATCTCTCCAGATTCTCACTTGCTATAAAATCAAGATAGTGATATATACTTGTTTCCCACAGGATTTCCAATTATGCACAACCATTGTTTTCCTAAGCTGTTCATAGCTAAGTACCACAGTCTGTTTCAAAAGCAATAAAAATTGGTTTCTTCACATTTTTGGAGGCTCAAAATACCCGCCGGAGTCATCAGTGTCGTTAGTATATTGTGAGGTCCTCCCCTGGGACTTTGTTTTTACCACTTCCTTTCCATGGTGCTCCCTCTGTGCTTTTTCCTTTTTTGTGACTTTGTCTGTTAAAGACTTTTAAGTCAGGCTACACTAAGGCCAAATCTGCCTTCGAGTGCCATCCTCAAATACCAACACATTTGCAAATTCTGAGCCTCAGATTTCAACATATGAATTTCGGGGAGACATAGCTCTTAACATGGTTAAAAGACCCAGTGTGGGACCTGGCAGACAGCAGGCATTTGTTCGTGGAAATATTGTGATGATTAAATTTAGTCAAAGGCTTCCTATAAATCAAAAGTGATTCTACTTTGTCTTTTAAAATTGTTCCTTCAGTCTCTTGCAGAGCTTGCTTGAGAAGAAAAATAGCGTGTAGACAGGGCCCAAGCCATCCCAGCATGAAGCGAGAGCACAAGAAAGAAGATAAAGAGTCCTGCTAAAGGAAGGTATTCTCTGAGCTCATTTACAGATTTAGCAAGAGCTTGTCACGAACTGAAAAATAAATGGCCAGAAGAAAAGGTGATGCTATAAACGGCATCAAATCTTTTTAGATGAAAAATGAAAAACATAAGGAAGTATATTTGGAATCCAGGTGATGTGACGTTGAGTCATTGAGCCGAGCACGAAAGCTATCATAAAGGAACATTTTAGGACGGGGGAGATGACTCAGGGGCTAGCGTGCTTGCTGTGTAAGTGCTTGGATTTACGTTTGAATCCTAACGCCCACATCCAGCATGTATTATGAATCTATAATCATAGTGTTCTATGATGAGATGGAAAGTGAGGTCAGGATAATTCATGCAAGCTCACGGGGCAGTTAACCTGGTATAGACAGTAATAAACCAGATACTCTCTGTCTCTGAAAAGGATGAAGGCAAGAATAATCCCTCAATGTTTTTTTCTGACCTCCACCCATGCATCAAAGCAACAATGGACATTATGCTCCTGCATACATGGACACAGACACATAGAGATGAACACACACACAGCTAGATGTAATTTTGAATAATAAAATTACAACATTTACATGAAAATCTGGCGGTCAGATTTTGAGGGACAACTGAAGACACACATCAAACTTGTGATTTTTGAAGGTGTTTTTGTGTGGTGCCTCCTCCTCTTCTTTGTGGCTCCTTTTTTTCTTTTATTTATAAATACCCATCTTTCTCTCTTTTATAAAAATAAGTTCAATATCTGTCTTTTATGAGTCAAAGTTTGCTGTTGAATTACCAATGTATGAAAAACATTTATATGCCTGTATATTACTTTTACTGTAATCACAAATTCCCAAGTAATAGATTCTGAGAGTCTTACAAATCTTGTCTTTCCTTTACAAAGAAAAGAATAAGTAATTTTCATGAGGGTTCCCTACTAGGAGGAGACATAGATAGACCAGTGTTAGAGCATCATGAAGCACACTGCTTTGCCTCATCAATTCTCTCTTCTGGTAAAAGATAAATAGATAAGAAGAGAGAAAGAGAATGAGAGAATGAAAGAGAAAGAAGAACAGATGGTAGAGATATAAGTAGCTGGATAATTATATAAATAGAAGATATATGATAGATAGATAATGATTATAATTATATTATACATTTACACATATTATGTGGTATAATATAAAAATTACTACTAATTTCTTGAAAAATATATACACACTAATTTCTTTAATATTACTACTAATTTCTTAAAAAATATATACACATCTTTTTCACAAAAAGTTGATATATCCATGTAAAACACATGACTGATTTTGAGTGCCAACTATGTACCTAGACTTATTCTAGCCTTAACATAGATTATCCAGCGGTGATGGTTTCCCATATTAGAAGCAAAAATAAAATGGTAGATTGAAGATGGATGCTAAAAAAAATTCTAGACTAGCTCAGAATTTAGCATAATAAACGGTTATTTATTTAGGGGTAGACTCCCAAATCACAGTCCTCTGCATGATCGGAGAACAGCAACCGAATCCCGCAGCCAGAAGGGAAAGCAAGTGTGTGCTTTACATCAGCATTTAGAGGATGAGATCATGGCCAAGCAGGATGCTATCTCAAAGGCTATTGGCTAAAGGAGTTCCCACAGCAGTAGATGTCTTTCTGCTGTGGTCTTAACAACCTTCACTGTGAAGCAAGGAATATCCGTCAGAAAAATAAAAATTTGAAGATGAAGAATTGATGCCGTGCTACATAAGCTGAAGCAGAGGATGTTTGCTAGGGAAGCATGAGGCGGGTATAAATTTCCAGCTGAAGAGTGTTGACAGTGAAGTCCATGGAGCGGTACAAGATTTAGGATTAAGTCAGTCAGCAGCCAAAGGAGCTGTGACAGAGGTCATGGGTGAAACAGTTAGAATAGGATGATAGGGGCTTGGGGGGAACTCAGGAAGGCTGAGGAAGGGGAAATGGTGACTTTAAGAAAAAGAAGGTGATTGGGGAAAGGAGACAATTATGAATGGATCCAGAAAATAATTCTTCTTCTTCTTCTTCTTCTTCTTCTTCTTCTTCTTCTTCTTCTTCTTCTTCTTCTTCTTCTTCTTCTTCTTCTTCTTCTTCTTCTTCCAGAAAATAATTCTTCTTCTTCTCCTTCTTCTTCTTCTTCTTCTTCTTCTTCTTCTTCTTCTTCTTCTTCTTCTTCTTCTTCTTCTTCTTCTTCTTCTTCTTCTTCTTCTTCTTCTTCTTCTCCCGAGACAGGGTTTTTCTGTCGCTTTGCAGCCTGTCCTGGAACTAGCTCTTGTAGACCTTGAACTCACAGAGATCTGCCCACCTCTGCCGAGTGCTGGGATTAACCCACCACCACCTGGCTAAGATTCTAAACATGAATATATTCACTTAGTATTAAGTCAATTATTGTTTACATTTTAAAATAAAGAAATAAATTTGAGTTTTGTGCATGGCCAATAGATATGGATCTATTTTCATTTTTCACTTGTTGATATCCAGTTATGTCAGCACCACTTGTTGAAAAGGCTTTCTTTTTCCCATTGTATAATTTTAGTTTCTTTGTCCAAAATCAGGTATTCATAGGTGTGAGGATTAATATCTGGGTCTTCAATTCTATTCCATTGGTCAACCTGTCTGTTTTTATGCCAATACAAAGCTGTTTATATTACTGTAGCCCTACAATAAGAGCTTGATGTCAGGGATAGTGATGCCTCCGGAAGTTTTTTTTATTGTACAGATTCTTTTGGCTATCCTAATTTTTTTGGTTTCCATATGAAGTTGATTATTGTTCTTTTAAGGTCTGTAAAGAATTGTGTTGGGTTTTTGATGGCGATTTCATTGAATCTGTAGATTGCTTTTAGTAGGATTGCCGTTTTCATTATATTGGTCCTACCTATTCAAGGGCATAGAAGTTATTTAGATTTTCTGGTATCTTCTTTAATTTCTTTCTTCAAAAACTTAAAGTTCTTCTTGAACAGCTTTTTCACCTCTTTGGTGAGTATTACCCCAAGGTATTTTATGTTATTTGTGGCTATTGTGAATGGTGATATTTCTCTGATTTCTTTATCATTTGTATATAGGAGGGCTACCATTTTTTTTGAGTTGATCTTGTACCCTGCCACATCACTGAAGGTTTATCAGCTCTATGAGTTCCCTTGTAGAATTTGTGGGGTCACTTAGGTATATTATCATATCATCTGCCAATAACGAAAGTCCAGTTGAAGAGTGAGAGGAGTGAGGATATGAACAACAAGGTCAAGATCATGATGGGGACACCCACAGAAACAGTTTATCTTAGCCAATGGGAGCTCACCAACTCCAGCTGGACAGGGAAGGAACCAGAATAGGACCAAACTAGACACATTGTGAATGGCAATGTATGGTTGGGGCAGACTGAGGGTCACTGGCAGTGGCACCAGAATTTTCCCCTACTGCTTGTATTGTTTGGGAACCCGTTCTCTTTTGATGGATACCTTGATCAGTCTAGACATAGTAGGGAGGGTCATGGACCTTCCCCAAAGCAATGTGCCTTACTCCTACTGAGGAGTGGATGGGGTGGGGAAGGGAAGGGAAAAGGATAGGAGGAAGGGTTTTGGGAGCAGTGAGACCCCAGATCCTGAATTTCTTGTAATCCGCTGATCTGAGTGCCTACAGCTGCTCTGAGCACGAGACCTTCAGGAGTTCCTGATGGCAGGAGAGTGGTTTCTGGTGGGTTTGGCTAAGGCGTGGCTATCTCTATATAATCTGCCCCTGAACACAATAAAGGGGGCATTCTTGGGGAATTCAAGGATGACCCGTGTCGCTGTCTCTCTGTCAGTGTGCGTCTGTCTGTATTTTAACCTCCAGCCCCCTTGCTCGAAGCTCGCCAACTAGGTGCCAGCGCACAGAGAGCAGACACGGGGGCACGGTGCGCGGCAGAGGGGAGTCAGTGGGAACTGGGATTATAGAACTATGTGGTACATCCTAGTCAGACCGAAGTGGCACATTATTTCAAGGTTCAGAGCAACACTCTTTATTTCTTGAATCACCACCAAAGTAGAAAAGTGATTGAAAATATATTAGAGACAAGGTTGAAAGATTCTACCATTCATTTTTCATTTTTTTAAATTTAATTTGATTAAAATACATAGAAACTTGTGTCTGTGGAGTTGTCTTTTAAGGCAAGCATCAGCTGGGTCATGCTGACACGTTGAATTATACCAATTCTTTTCCTTGCTTAATGGCAAGATATTTTAATATAATTTTCACAGTCCTAATATGAAATTTTCTAAAAACATCTCTATCAAGTGTTTAGGCTCAATTGTTTACTAGGGAAGACATCCAAGGAAGGAGAAGAGAAGAATCAAGTAGAGAAGAGTGGCAAATATAGATATAAGGTTGATCTATAAGCAATGAATGTGGATTTCTGAGATATGTATAGAATTATTACCGCAGCTGCTAATAAGGAGAGGGAGAGATTTGAGTTTAAACCTGAATGCGCTCCCTGTGCAGGAGGAAAGCTGCTTCCCGGGAGTTTTAAGTCCACAGTCAAGGGTTGATATTGCATAGTGACTTCTTGAGTTGTTGTGAAAACTTCCTGATACAGAGATTTCAAAATTTAAGTCATCTTTCTGTCTTGGGTTACAGACAAGCAAGGTACATCCTTGAAGAATATCCTCTACTACTGAAGTCAAAGAGAGCCAACAGTTCAGAGGAGGCCAGATTAAGGGCTGTTGTCACATCATAGGAAGATAACACCCACACAAAAATCTCTCTCCTCTATTTATCTATATCTATCTATCTATCTATCTATCTATCTATCTATCTATCTATCTATCTATCTATCTATCTATCTATCTATCTATCTATCTCTATCATCTGTAATGTTATTTTATAAATATATATGCTATTTATATATTATATAATCAATTTTATAGACAGTATGCATATCATATAAATTTTATATATATATATATGAATATGTAGTCTCTCTGTGGAAATTAATGTTAATAAAAGTTGTGGATTTTTTTCTTGCCTTGAGCCCTAATGGCAGGTAACATACCATTCCTCTCAAATTCTCTAGGGACATATAAACTCCGTTTTTCATAGCTTTGGTTTGCTGCTCAGACAATCCCTCTACTTGTTTTGTTTACAGAATAAAAATAATGAGGAGATGGAAGCCCCTTTACTAAGAAATTATATAACTCATTAAATCACTGTTTATGACAATCAACCTTGCTCTTTCTTCATGGGGATGGCAAAGACTGCAAACATTGGCTTATTGTCTGTGAATGTGCACATAAAAACACAAAACACACACACTCATACACATGAACATACATGCACACAAAACATCGTTTGTTTACACACACACACCATACAGTGTTACTGGATTGCAACCACATGGTCAAGACAAAAATGTCCCCAGAGAGGGCTTGCAAACACGAGTGAAGAGAAGCTTAGTTCTACAAGGTATAAAGAGTGTTTGTCTTATTTGATTCTCATGTTTTTTTCCCCTGGAAGTCACATCTTTTGAGCTGTGGTTCTCACCAAGTTCCAGTTAGGTAGTTTGTATCTTAATTTTCCCTGCTATTGCAACTCTAGTTTGGTAACCACATTTTTTAAAAAATTCTTCTGTTTAATTGACCACATATGGTACTCATAGCCTAGATGATTTCTGTACAATTTATGAGTAAATATTTTGGGAAAAAAAGTACTTTTAAAAGATTAAGCTTCTCTGCCCAAATGATTCTGTTTCTCTCTCCTAGGTCTCTTTCTCTCTTCCTTCTTCCCTGTCTGTCTTTCTTACTTTATTCCTTCTTTTTTCTTTTCCCTTTCTCTTTTTCTTTCTTGCAGTGTCTGTCTCCCTCCCTTCCCTCATCCCTTCTCCCTTTTGTCTTCCATATCTTCCTTACTTTTTCTTTCTGTTTTTATGATTTGTGTGTATGTGTGTTTGAGAGAGACAGAGATATGGGCTTATGCTCTGCATCCAGGCAATGAACACAAGTTATTAAAGAAGATATAAAGCTAATAGATTTTCTAGTTTTAACTCTGTCATGGACTATTCATTTTGGGGTGGATAGGTACGTGACCATATACTAATAGTGAAAGAATCAGTTTCAATGTGAAACGTCACTTCTTCAGTTTCAAACGACTCTATTGACACTGAAGTTAATTGAATTGTATACCTTTTTATCTGATTAATTATTGTGTATCTTTTACTTGGAACATCAAAATTGAATTAATCATTAAAATTAGATTATCGAGAATCTAGTTCCTCAAAGTTAACCAGATGATCACACTTTCCATCTATTATTTGAAAAATAGCTAATAGGTAAATAACAAGAATATTAGCTTTTGAGGACTTTCATAATACAACACCATTTTGAATGACTTTGACAACAGGTATTTCTTCTCTCCTATCTGGAGAATCAAAAACCCATGCTCAGCCTGCCTGGATTGGCTTCTTTGAGATGACTCTCCTTGTTTATAGATGGCCATGTTTCCATTCATTTCATGCACAAGTTCCCCTGGTATCTTCCTTTGTGTCCCATTCTCTTTTCCCCACGAGGCCATCAGTCAGCTCGGATGATGTCACCTCTGTCTCACCACAATCTCTCTCTTTAAAGTTCCTTTCTCCAAATAGCGTCGCCTTCCTAGACCCTAGGAGTTGGGACATTCACATATGAATTTTAACAGTTCTGTCTTATAATTTCCCCACAAGAACGTCTGAAGAGTATTCAGAACACTCAACAGGTTTTAGAGCCACTGTGTTATTATTTTCTTCTGTTGGCTGTAAAAAAAAAATAAATGCTTGATTCAAACAAAATCCTCATCATTTTTTTTTATAAATCAGAGAATTAATAGAAAATGCCAGAGGCCAATAATCACTTTACAACAAGTATTTAAAGTAAAATTCTTATCGTTTTTATTATGACTCAAGAATGTTAATCACTTTATTATCTATAATGAAAATGTAATTATCATTAAAATTAATTCTTCAAGCTAAATTTTTAAAGTGTATTTGCTTCTTCAAACATACTTCTGATTTTACTGTCTGGTTAGAATGTATTTTAGCTAATGGACTAATGGGAAATTTTTATGCCTGTGAGATCAATTTCTTTTACTTATATTTTGCTGACAGCTTAAGAGAAAAGACACTTATTAGTAAGTCAAAGTGAGACTTCATGAAAGATAAGACTTGTTAAACACTCTGCTATCTTAATTTCTTTAGTACCAGAGAGGAGGAAGCTGGAGAAATTTGTGATAAGCTGACGTAGCAGAACAGAAACCACAATACGGGGTTATGCGCTTTTATTACCTTCTGCTTAAAGAATGGTGTTGAAATAGTCCCTGGGGTATTCACGCTTCCCTTGTTGAGTGACCCTGGGAGCATTTCAGCCTTTCTGAGCATCTGCTCTCACCTGTGGGTGAAATTTACCTAATGGTGAAACCTAGACACTGGGGTCCTCACCATGTCCTGCTTCTTTACTCCAGGGTGGTATAGACAGCTTACTTTACACAATATAAAGAGGGTTAAATGGATATAATCCTAGTGGAGATTTCTGAGAGGTGGCTTTCCACCCCGTTGCCACTCCTATCAATGGTAGTTTGTTTTTTGTTTCATTTGTTTTTTTGAACAGGGAGTGGTACTTACTTCTTGCTTTTACTAAGTGAACATCACATAGAAATCTAGAAAACAGTCTGTACATTAAGAAAGACCAAGTTCTCCACATTATCATCATCTTACAATGTGATCTCTAAATCTTAGACAATTATCAGATTTCCTTGTGTTGAGATAGATACCTACCTGGTAGTGCCATGGCCCACCAGTGAGTCTGCTGTGTGGGATTGCCCTCTACTTTCATTTGGGAAACTCACAATGGTACTAATCCTGCTTTGTAAAGTGTTGTTGCACTTGCTAATTTATTTATACGCCCATGCATATACATGGGCACCCAATTGCTGCTCAGAGGACAACTTGTTGGAGTAGGTGCTCTTCTTACATCATGTGAGTTCTGATGAATTTAACTCAGGGTTTGGCTTAAAGTGACTTTACCCGTGAGCTATGTGCTTTGCCCATTCAAATTATCATAATTTATCTTCCTCCTTATCCTCTTCTTCCCTTGTCCTTTTCATTCCTCCTCCTCCTCTCCTCCTCCTCCTCCTCCTCCTCCTCCTCCTCCTCCTCCTCCTCCTCCTCCTCCTCCTCCTTCTTCTTCTTCTTCTTCTTCTTCTTCTTCTTCTTCTTCATTGTCATCTAGCACAAATGTGTTTTCCCTTCATTTCTTGTCGTAATATAGATGTATATTTTCCAAGTCTAAGTGACTAACCCCTTCCCTCACCCTATTCACCTACCAGGCTAATATCTCTTTGTTGTTTATTTTACCACTGAAATTTCAAACCTAGGTGTGACAAATGACAGAATCTGATATGAAGAAATGAACATAGGAAAATGGAATTGGCTATTTATGATATTCAGTTTACCTTCAAATCCTTTCTTTAAATTGTTTTTCTGTATAGCTAGAAATTATATACATCCTGCATTTTAGTCATGTGTGAATTTATTTTTATAAGTACTGATATTTAAATTTCTTATTCTTAGCATGATTTAGAAGAAGTTATGTGAAAAGTGTCTGTCTTCATTTACAGCCCAACAAAGGTAGAAAATAACAATAATAATGTCTTTTTACTTTAGCAATGTGATATAGTGCCATGCCCTAATTCTTCCTGATTCTTAATTTTTGTTCTACCTTTTCCTTTGCATATATATTTCTTTTCTATAATTCTACATTTCATTATTGAAAATTCCATTTGCATGCAGATACCTTTGTGCTGTTAAAGGTTTCTTAGCTGAAAAACTAAAAATAGCATATTAACCTCAAATAATAAAAATTAAATCATAAAGTATTTCTGAGAAAGATTAAAGTGGATAAATCAGTAAGTTCCCTTGAACATAAAGTGTATATTTTATAAATGTGTAAAACTTTCAAATAAAAATACTACAAATAAAAATAGAAAGTCAAAAATGTCTTAATAAAATAAAATTAAGTCATGTTATATATATTCATAATAGATATTTCCACTCTAGTTGCTGCATTCTGTATGAGGGTTATGGGGATGGAGTAGACAGTCCACAAATCTAACATTATTGAATCTGCATCTACAAGAGCAAGTCATATTTACCTATACTAAGCTATGCCCTCTTCAAGAATGGCCTTCTTAAGGTGACAGTGCTACTGTTATTTGTGAGGTTCCTGTACTAGGAAATAATATCCAGAACATCATAGGACAAAGCATGCTTCACAATAGGTTCAAATAAGACTGCTTAAATGAAAAGGAATTTACCGATGTAGGTGCTGGCAAAGTTAAGGGACAAATAAGACAACGAAAGAAACAAAGGAAGTAGGAATATGGGGAAGGCCTTACTTTGCCATGTTTGAAAGACAGAGAAAATGTCCAACTATCAACCTTTAATAAAACCTGGGCCCAAACAGCTCCGACTTTAATCTCATTCGTCCCCCATGCACACTATGGATGAGTATCTTACACTCTTAACACTCCTTAACTCAGATTAGGTTTATTGATAAATCTTTCCCCTTTTCAAGACGTTATAGCACACAGACTCTTCTCCTTACCTTCAAGTCCATCACAGGACTCCCCCTGCATTCACCCCATGGCAGAAATACATTGTTTACACGGAGAATGAATGGGCGAGTAAACGAACAAATCCCTAGAGTTTTGCGATGCTATTTTAAAACTCCAGTTGTAAAAACTGCTATACGACAATCCCCCTGACTCTTCTGTAGAATTAAACTTGCCATACAGAAATGAATCAAAGCTCTTGTTTTGAATTTTCAAAAAGAAGAAGTTTGCACATAGATATGAGTGTATAAAACATCCTGCAGAGGTCCCCTAGGAGCTGTAATCTTTCTGCAAGTGTTAGATGTGCCAATTAGACAACACTATGTTTGTCTTCAGGTGTTCATCTTCAATCATAGTATAGCTTCGTTGGTCTTTCCTAATTTAAATTAATACTCAATTCAAGTTCTTCATTTGCAAAATTATGACTGCTTCGTCAGATTTTGACACTTATTTTGAATTTTATAGTGGAGAACAATATCATAGGAATAAGGAGAAGAGGGAAAGACATAGATAAATGTCTGCCCCCATGGCACACACAAGTCTAAGTAGCTTATTCATAGAAAAATGAGAACATGCACACACATACACACTCAAACATACAATGGATTAGTGATAGATAGATAGAAATAGATTTTATATAGTGCAAAATAATTAAGCAGAATAAAATCATAAGAATGTGCGTGTTTAAAAGGAATAGTTAGAAAAGACCTAGTGTCTAGCAAAATGAGAAGAAGGGGGCTGCAATGACTCATTGGGTAAAAGCACTGACCACTAAGCCTGACCACCTGTGACCTGAGTTCATTATCTGGTGAGTGTGTGTGTGTGTGTGTGTGTGTGTGTGTGTTTACGTGCACATGAAGATCCCTGTGTATCAGTGTGGGCACATATTTCCAAGGCAAGTTTAAGATCAGAGGACAATCAGATGCCAGTCCATTATACCAACCTCTGTATTGACCATGCTACTCCTGGGTTTCCTGAAATTCACCTTTCTCTTTGGGAGGGCTGGGATTACAGGTGTATGCACTGCAGTAGGCTTTATGTAGGATCTGGGGATCTGAACTCTGACCTTCATGGCTGTGTAATGATCCTATTTAAGTTGGATCATCTCTGCAGCTCCCACATAACTATCTCTAAGTCAGCGATCAAATTTGAGTGGGGCTTTTTTCTGTGACTTAACTTCCACTTACTTGCACTTCCCTGTCCTTTCATAAAACAGTAGGTACATTCTGGGATTCTTTGACATATCTCATTGTGTGTGTGTGTGTGTGTGTGTGTGTGTGTATGTGTGTTTCATTTTTTCCTTAAGTGGAACATGGTTTAGTAGATAGCATAGTTTTTCTATTGGAAATAGTTTCGCAGGAATGAAGAGGAAGATGCAGGCTGAATGGCTAAGTACAATCATGACTTCTTTTCTTTGAGGCATTATCTCCTATCTGAGATCAAAACCAAAGTTATGGGTGCACCCCTCACGGTCCTGCACCCACACACTGAGACAATGGGGATGTTCTATCGGGAACTCACCAAGGCCAGCTGGCCTGGGTCTGAAAAAGCATGGGATAAAACCGGACTAGCTGAACATAGTGGACTGGACTCGCTGAACATAGCAGACAGTGAGGACTACTGAGAACTCAAGAACAATGGCAATGGGTTTTTGATCCTACTGCACGTACTGGCTTTGTGGGAGTCTAGGCAGTTTGGATGCTCACCTTACTAGACCTGGATGGAGGTGGGTGGTCCTTGGACTTCCCACAGGTCAGGGAACCCTGATTGCTCTTCGGGCTGACGAGGGAGGGGGACTTGATTGGAGGGTGGGGAAATGGGAGGCGGTGGCAGGGAGGAGGCAGAAATCTTAAATAAATAAATATATTAATTGGAAAAAAACCCCAAAGTTATAAAAAAGTGCAAAATAAGCTCTAGTAGCCCAGTAATTCTTAGTGATGCTCCGAAATCAGCCTTCATTGGACTCAAAGGAAAAAATAATTGCTTTAAATTTGTACACAAATTTTTTTTTTTTAAAAAAAAACCTTTAGTTTAAAGTAGAAGCATAGAACTGCTTACTTAGAAATGTTTTATTTATGCTCGTGGTCATACTGGAAATTAATTTAAATAATAATCAGATAAATGTAAACTAACAATATTTAAAAAGGGTATAAAATCATTCATTCATCACTTTTGAAAGTTAAGGTTCTTTAATGAAAATCTTGAAGTTTCCTGTTTCATTGCATGTGAAAATAGGCATCTTTGTGCATTCCCAGATCGTGTAAGCTGTAAGCAACCAACTTATATGAAGCCATAGCTGTTATAGCACTGCATCTAGTACTGAAGACCACGGAGAATGCTGCCGTCTGTTTGGCTTCGGGAGTGACCTACGTGGGGCAGTAGAGAAGGAAGAACTGACAGACACATGTACAGAAAAGCTGGGACCAGGTACGCAGGGTGTTCTAATGGAGCAACACCAATAGACCCCCGTACCATGTGCATTTATTTCAAACATCTGAATAAAGAAGGCAGGTTTATTGTATTCAATCCAAGAGGAAGGCTGATTTAGCTAATCTCAGTAATGAGTCTGCATAGGGAAGCTCTCTCAGACTGTAAACATCCTGAAGGAAGAAACCGGAGTTGACATTTTCTGAGCACTCTGCCAACATCCACATATTAGCCAGAGCACGGCTTTGCTATTTTCTAGAACCTGATTGGAGGAAGACTTTGCTATTCCCTTGGGTCTGAGGCCTTCGGGTCCCTGATAAGGCTGTGTTAATGCCAACAACACACATTCGCTCAGGGAATCCTCTGATCCCAACAAGAAGACAGACACGTGGAGCAAGAAACTGTGAAACTACTGTTCCTCTCCATTTCCTTGGAATTCAGCAAAGAAAAAAAATGAAGCAGAAAACAAAGTTAAACAATAATGGATAGGGATGAGGGTGTCAGGAAGTACAATGTTGTGTGATAAGTAAGGCTAAGTAAGGCTGTGGAAGAATGATGCTTGTTCTTATCTGTAAGGATGTCTGGTCAAAGCTACATGTAATCGTTGTGTCTCCCATAGACCCAGTAAAACCCATCCAACACTCCACAATTATATCCCGAAAAGCTACATCATGATAACAGAAGATGGTCCCTGCAAAACTAATTTTGTTTCACTTCTTGGCCACTTTTAAAATGGTTTTCAGAGTCTTTCACCCATTAACCAACTCAAACTCATTTTTCCCACCTGTCTTCAGCAGTTGGTCAGTCCTTATCTCATGCAATTAACTAACTACCCAGGATGACAAAAACCAAAAACCAAAAACCAAAACAAAAACAAAACAAAAAACAACCTTGTCAATGTTTGAAGAATTGCTCTAACAGTTTTAAGTGATATCTTAACTTTTCATTTAAATGTTCAGGACTCTGTAGTCTATCTACCATGCTCCCTTGGATGGATAGATGTGTAACCTAAGGGTTAACATGCAGTCTGTCACCTCTGTCTCTTATGAAATCAATGTATCAAATGCCACAGAACTGGATTTAATAGGATTTTATTTGCCATTGACACGTTTACTGTGGAAATGACATCAAATCTATGAAATCTCAATTGATTGCGTGGCTCTGCAGATGAGTTTGCAGGCAGATTGAGGAAACCTAAGCAATGGAGAAATCCCCATTAGCCTAGTATTTTTCTCCTAGTGACTTTCGCTGAGAAAGGGGATTGCGAACAAGAACAGCTCTGTTTATTTCTGAGTAGCAGCCAGGTGAGCTGTTCACAAAGTATGCGATATTCAGAGTCAGTGGCAAAGCAGTCAGTGTTCACACTAGGATTTCATTAAGGTCAACAACAGCAACAAATCTGGGTCAGAGAATGGCAAAGCTCGCAATCTGTGTGTGGGGGAAGGAGTTTGGAAGCGGAGTTAAGGTTCCACAATTCTAGTGTTGTCGTTGACTGTCATAGTGGGAAAATTGCCCACACTTCTTAAGTTTGTTTAACTAGAAACAACTGAAAGTTGCTCAGTTTTTTTTGAATTGACATAATAATATTAGTAAAATATAGAAGATAGTCATATTCACACAGGCATTTTGTTATTATCTACTTTTTTTTTTTATAGTCATGATGTTAAGCCTGCAGTTTCCTCTTGGCTTCCCCAAATCTTTTCTTTTGTCTGTGTTCATTTGTTGTTTCACATCCAGACTTCACCATGGAAAGAGGTTCTTCTACAGTTTTATGCCACACACAAGCCAGGTTTTGCTAGTCATATACTACAAGCACATGATAAAAGAAATGAATGTAAAGACGCAAAGGTGCCACATTTATCCATTACTAAGGTAGCGTGTGAACGACAGCTACTAAGAAGACTTAAATGTTATCTTATGAAATAAGGCAAACAGTGACACCTGCTTCTTGGTGTTGTTTCAAATCTTCACTAACCTACACACAAATATAAGATCAATTTTAATGTCGTGTGTGTGTGCGTGTGTGTGTAAGTAGAGAGTAATTATCACAGTCCTGGATATGAGGAATGTTACAGAAGCTGCCTGGCCTTTGTGACCCCTGGCGAGTGAGGAGGCTGGGAGGCCTTGGATCATGGCAGATGCTATTTAAACGTTTTCTTTCCAAGCATGAAAATAAAAATAATTAACATAATTTTTACTTCCCTAGAATTTCTAATTCCTCTTTCATTTTATTTCACTATTTTACTTCAATACAAGTCTACATTTCCACACAAAAGAATGAATTATGAATAGTAGATGCAAAGATCTCCAATTGGAAGCATGTGCTAACTGACACACAGGCATCACTGCCTTGTTGGACATTAGCAATGGCATTTTAAGAATTACAGAAGCTAAACATAGGGTTAACAATATATGAAGCAACTCCCTGCAAAAAGGACATAGAGAGTCATCTTGTTAAATAATCTGACTGTTTAAAACAACACAGTAAAAGCATAACTTCATGTTTGTGCTCTTTTGATGTCAATTTTATCAAAAGGCTTGAATATCTGGTGCTGTAGCTACGAAAGATGTGTTGTTAAATAGTAACAATCACGTAGACAGACATTCAGAATAGTTGTCCAAAAAGCAGTGTGATAATGGAATCCATTGTAGAAAGAAGGATCATACATAAATAATGGTACTAATGAAAATACAGAACCCCAAGTTTAAGTCTTGGAGTTTTGCTCAGGAGCCTTAGGGTGTGTCTTTTGAGTCTACTTCTAATGTTCTCACTAGAAGTTGGTTGTTTTAGCTCCATGCATTTGCCTGCAAATTTCAAGATGTCGTTATTTTTTTCTGCTGTGTAAATGTACCACATTTCCTTATCCACTCTTCAGTTGAAGGGAGTTTAGGTTGTTTCCAGGTTCTAGCTATGACAAACAAAGCAGCTGTGAACATAGTTGAGCACATCTCCTTGTGGTATTATTTGAAAATCGTTTGGATATATATCCAAAAGTGGTATTGCTTGGTCTTAAGGAAGGTTGTTTCCTAATTTTCTGAGAAATCGCCACACTGATATCCAAAGGGCTGTACCAGTCTTTCTATCCCAGCAGCAATGCAGGAGTGTTCACTTTACCCCACAACCTCTCGAGCATAAGTTGTCATCAGTGTTTTTCTTACAGGTTTAAGACGTTGTGTTGATTTGCATTTCTCTGATGATTAAGGATGTTGAACATTTCCTTAAGTGTCTTTCATCCATTTTAGATTCCTCTGTTGAGAGTTCTCTGTTTAGGTCTGTACTCCATTTTTTATTGGATTATTTGTTCTTTTAATAACCAATTTTTTGAGTTCTTTGTATATTTAGGAGATCAGACCTGTCTGATGTGGGGTTGGTGAAGATCTTTTCCCATTCCGTAGGCTCTCATTTTGTCTTGTTGACCGTGTCCTTTGCTTTACAGGAGCCTTTCAGTTTCAGGAGGTTCTGTTTAATAATTGATTCTCTCAGTGTCTGTGCTGCTGGGGTTATATTTAGGAAGTGGTCTTTTGTTAGAAAGCATCATTTTGTGTGAGGTAACCCAGGCCCAGAAAGACAATTATCACATGTACTCACTCATAAGAGGTTTTTAAACATAAAGGAAAGAAAACCAGCCTCTAAATCACAATGAGGACTCTAAGGGAGACATACATGGATCTAATCTACATGGGAAGTAGAAAAAGACAAGATCTCCTGAGTAAATTGGGAGCATGGGGACCTTGGGAGGGGGATTGAAGGGGAGGTGAGATGCAGGGAGGAGAGCAGAGAAAAATGTAGAGCTCAATAAATAAAAATCAATAATTAGCATTTCCTGCATTTATGACTGTTTATGGTATTAATAGAAATCTGAATTTCAGACAGTAGTGTTAATTTATTTTTTAAAAACATTTTCATTGACTTTTGTTTCACATCCTGCATCATGATCTTACTCATCTCCCCATCCCTTCACATCTGCCCTCTGCTCCTGCACTCCCCCCCCCAAAAAAAAAATAAAATTTAAAAGAAAAAATAAAGAAATGTCACCATGTAAGATGCAATGTGACACAGTGGGTTACACAATGTACCCATTAGTCCGTACATCTATGCTTGCAAGTGCTTCATATGTTCCAGAAGATCATAGATGGGATGGGTATTAGGGTGGACCAGCTGATAGCCCTGGTTCTAGGCCTGGCTGGTAGTGGGGTTGATTAGCATGCCACCTTTCCCTCATCATCATTACTGGGACAAGATCTTTGGCCCCAAACCAGCTAGCACATCCTATGGAGCAAGCACCATGGGGCATGGCCAGCTGTCCGTCTTTCATGCTCTCCTGCTCTACCAGGCTATCTCTCCTACTCTCGGGACCTCAAGGCTGACTTTCCCACCTCTCATCTGGTACGGGGTGGGAACAGGGTCTAACAGAGTGCATTTCTCGTTTATCCATGTCACTGCATGGCAGGTGACCGCAGGGGCTGTCTTGTCATCTCACGTCTCTCAGCCAGCTCCCCCGTGCTCCTGTGAACACGGTCAGCTCTACTGCCTCCCATGTAACGTACAGTGCCCATTTTCTAGAGTATTGTGGTTGGAGAGGGCAGGTCTCCCACCTGTCGCAGGTGACAAGGAGTGAGAAGATAAAATAGATATAAATATTATAACTCTAATTCTAGCTTGATAACAGTTTTGTTGTATGTAATTTTACTATGTTAAAGCCTTCCTTTTTGTTTAAACAGAAAAGGGGAAATGGTGTAGGAGGCCCTTCTGTATTTGTCTTCCTTTTATTGGTTATTAAAAAAACTGCCTTGGCCTAGTTGATAGGGCAGAATTCAGGTAGGCGGGGAAGACAGAACAGAATTCTGAGAGGAAGAAAGCAGAGACAGGTAGATGCCATGAAGCTCCTGCCTGAGATGAATGTCGGTTAGAATCTTTCCTGGTAAGCCACAACCTCGTGGTGCTACACAGATTATTAGAAATGGGTTAGATAAAGATGTGGTAGTTAGCCAATAAGAGGCTAGAGCTAATGGGTCAGGCAGTGTTTTAATTAATACAATTTCCGTGTGGTTATTTCAGGTATGAGCTAGCCAGGTGGCCAGGATAAACAAGGGGCCCCGCTCCTTCTGCTACAGACAAGGGTCACATCTTGTGATCTTAGGAAACATCCCTGGTGAAATGTGACTTTGGTCACATAATGGTTGTTCTTCAAGTCCTTAGACTGTTACAATAGACTTTCTCATTTTGGCAGGCATACAGTTTTTCTTTATATATACTTTCTTGCTGAAATTATACATAATATCAGATAGTTACTCAAAACTTCTAAAATGGCATATTAGGCAGAGCAAATATATAAACTTTGATTTAAACATTCCATAAATTTATAATCAAACCTAAGTAGAAGCAAAAATATTGTGTTTCTTATTTTTATTTGGGTGGCACACTTATTTGGTGTGCCTATACTGTGATAATTAGAACTCTATGAAGGTAGGGTTTTATGTGATTTCATAAATAAGATATATATTTAATAAAATATTTCTACTGCATATAGTTGTTTATAGGTTTTTAGGTGTATAAAGATAATAAGAGTTTATATTTCAATTCATATATAGTTTTAAGATATAAAAGAATATATATATATATATATATATATATATATATATATATATATATGTTAAATATAGCAAAAAGCTATCATGTTGAGTTGTATAAATAAACGTTTCAGGACAATTTTTGCCTTTTTGAGACCGGATCTTACTCTGTTGTGAAGGCTGCAACAAAGTATTGCACTTCAGTGATCCAGAAGTCCTTCTCACAGCCTTTTATCCTTGCCTCTTAAGTACAAGGAAAGTATAATACATGTTCCCTGCCATGCTCAGCTGCCTTCAGATGTTAAACAAAGGAAAACAAGTAGCAATCCACAAAGGGAGAATGAAAACGACAAGGTGCTTCAGTGATCTTCTCTCCACAGACACAATGTAACATCTACTCACACTGCAATCTGCTCTCTTAAAAGCTAAAGCAATACGGCAATCTTCCCCAACCTTTGACTTTTTATATTTAAATAGCATTTTTTTCATTTATTTTACATACCAACTACAATTTCCTCTCCTCTCCTCCCAGTCCCTCCCCGCCACTTCCCATCTACCCAGCTTCCCATCCACCTTTCCACTCCTCATAGGTTTTCGTTCAAAGAGGAGGAGCTCCCATGAACTTATACAAAGTTGAGGCAGATTCTAGTTCCTCCCCTTGCTGAAAGGCTGGTCAAGGTAATCCAGAATGGGGAAAAAGTTCCCAGAAGCCACCTAAGCATCAGCAACAGGTCCTGATCTTTCTGTTAGAAGCCTGACAAGCCTCAGAACTGTCACAGATATAAAGAGGGTCTATGTCAGTCTTAAGGAGGCTCCCTAACTGTTGGTCGACTAGTTCTCACCAGCTCAGGTCAGTTGTCCCTGTGATTTCCCCTATCATGACGCAGCTGACTTGTACACTTCTGCCTCCCTTTTATCAACAAGACTCCTGGGACTGAACTCATCTGTGGCTCTCAATCTCTGCTTCCATCAGTTACTGGATAGAGTATCTCTGATGACAATTAGGGTACTCACCAATCTGTTTATACTGGAAGGCCAGTTCAGGCACTCTGTCCACGATTGTGAGGAGTCTTATCTGGGGTTATCCTTGTGGATTACTGGGAGTTTCCCTAGCTCTAGGCTTCTCCCTGGCTGTGAAATGCCCACCACCACGAAGACATCTCTTTCTTTACTCTCCCTACTGCCCCCAACCTTCCTACAAAGCACACCCAATACCCTCCCTCAAGTTCCCATCCCTGCATCCACCTTCTTTACTCACAGTTTACCCAGGAGAACTCTTTTATTTACCCTTCCCACAGAAATCCATGCATTTCTCTTTGGGCCCTCCTTGCTATGTAGTCTCCGTGGGGCTCTTACACCTTTCAGAACGGCTAAGATAAAAAACGCTGATGACAGCTTATGTTGGAGAGAATGTGGAGTGAGAGGAAATTAATGTGATGGTTTCTCATAAAACTGGGAATCAACCTACCTCAAGATCCAAGTATACCTACCTTGGGGGTATACCCAAAGAAGGCTCAATTATATCAGAAGAACATTTGCTCAACTGTGTTCAAGTGGCATTATTCATAATAACCAGACCCTGAAAACAACATAGCTGCCTGCCAACTGTAAAATGGATAAGGAAAATGTGGTAGATTTACACAATGGAGTATTACTCAGCTGTAAAAAACAATGATCTCATGAAATTTTCAGGCAAATGGATGACACTAGAAAAAAATCATTCTGAGTGAGGTAACCCAGACCGAGAAGACAATCATTAGTGGATATTAGGAGTAAAGTATAGGATAATCAGCCTACTATCCAACTTTTGACTTTCACAATTAGTTTTCCTGCATCTCCCTTCTTCTCAGAAGTATCCTAGTCTGATAACTTCCTGGCTACTGGCCAATCAGCATTTTATTAAACCAATATGAGTGACAAATCTTTACAATGGACAAGAGCATTGTTCCACAGCAAAGAGCTGTCTATCCACGATCAAATGTTCTTTAGGGCACTGTGTAGAGTTATTCTCCCTAGTGTTGTGTTCTCATTACTTGCACAATGAAAGGGAGAGAAAGTCACACCTTTGCGTACCTGTAGATCTTCAAACTTGTCTCTTCCAGTAATGATGTGTCACTTTCTCCGTGATGTCTCCGACAGTTTTCTTACCAGTTAAGGTTTTGTTCAGAACACAGGCTTTAACAATTTCAGATGTAGTACAATTTCCATGAATGCTCCATTCTGCTTTATCAGAAATCACAGAAAATAGCATCCTTGAAAGCAATGGGATGGGAATCTCTGGTAAGCTAGCACAGTGTGTATTCTGCATTCTACAAAGTGATTAATATTAATTTATGCTGTAACAATGGTCCATAATTTGTTAACACTTACAAATTTAAATTTCTTGATTAAAAACAAATTTAGATTAAATAAATCTAAAGTTATTCATAGGTTCCCATTGAACAAAATTGTATTCCTACAATAAGTAATTTTATGCTTAATCCACAACCAAGGACATATTAACACATAAGCCTTCTCCTTGAGTGTCCAGTCAAGACCATCTAGCTTCTTTCTATTCTATTTTCAGGACTATTATGAGTGAGAAAATATCTACCCTCCAATTATAGCAGCCTGGAGGCTGACTCCAGAACCTTTGAAGCTTTGTTATATTTCAAGTAAAGAGACACTTTTTGAAAGCTGCAAGAGAGGGTGACATTTCTAAGGTTCAAGAAAGTGTGAACTTTGCCACAAAGCATATTAAGCTATTCAGTTGTACTTCCTGAAGTTTTTACTTAATGTAGGCGTAGTGCTGCCATTGTAAAACATGCTTTTGAATCAAAGAAGAAAGAGGAAATATTTCAATAAAGGTAATTTTGACATGAAGGTGTCTATTGTTACTAGCAGAGCTTTTGAATGAACTGAAATAGTTCTTGACAGCTAAAGGGTTTTCAGTATATATTTTCTATGACATTTAAGCAAGAAGGAAGGAAAAAAATATGAATAATTCTTGAAGTCTAAGGTTTTTGATGGAATGTTAAGAAGTAGAAAATGAAAACTCAGTTCCCTAATAAAAATGAGCTAGTATTTGTTTTATCAGTCAGCAGTCAGAATTTAATTTGTACCTCATGAATATAATATTAATTAGTAAAAAATGAGTATTACACAATATATACATTGATTTATCTTTATATATGGTAGTTTATATAGTGGTACCACCAAAAGTTTGACTATTTCTTTCTATAATCTGTGTGTTTTACAAAGGCAGCGTTCCTGTGTGGTGTTGCCTTTGATTAATGTTGTTTCCATTTGTGCAGTGATGAGATGACTCTTTCATTTAGGATCCTTCACTCACGAGCTACATAGAATCTAATTGCCATTGTAATTAGACAAAGATATTCACCCAGCGTCATATAGTAGTATAATTAGATTAGCTATTAGGGCTTCTGGGATCCAGCCCCTTGCCTTTCCTCTTCTATGAAATGACATGCACAGCACAATGTGTATATGATTTTGCTTCATGTCTTCCAAATATAGCCTATTCACAGCCATACAACTCTATGATTTGATATTACCTGTTCCCTACTACCTGTATGAAACATTATCATGTATATTATGTAATTATTTCATCTTCCCAAGCATGTAGGTCGGATAATAATTTATCTAATCCCATTTTTTTTGGTATTGCACCATTATAGCCCTAAGATTACCAAATGCCTTGTATGAAGTGAAAATAACAAATTTGAAAGAGAGAAGACTTAACATCCTCCCAGTCAGGCTGCACAGGGAACTTTTTGCTACTACTCATTTTTATGAAAGTTTCTGGCCTCAGAGCTTCTGTGATCACTGAAGCAATGCACAGTCAGAATGTGTCCCCCGGGACACCTCTTATCAACATTCCATGTGTTCATTGTTGAAATACTTATGCTATTGAAGCCTGCTAACTCTTAGAGAAAGAAAAGACCAATGCAAATAATTTAAATATGATTATGCAAACTATATATCATAAAACTATTATATTATATAAATTTTTGAAGTGTTTAAAAATTGAAAGACTGTGGGACTTTTAAAAGTTAGACTGTGTTTTATGTTGTGGTATTGATAAATAAGAAAGGGATGGTTACAGTTTAATAGTAAGGTAGTAGTGTCAAGTTTGCCAGAAGACATTTGTTTTTTGGTTGTTTTTGTCCATTTGACACATATGTAGGTAAATCAAGGAACAGCAAAACTTAATTGAAAAAAAATGCTTCTATAAGCTTAGCCTATGGGCATGTCTGTTGAATATTTTCTTTATTAATAATTCATGTGGAAAGACCCACGAGGAAAAGCCAACATTGGACAAGTGAGCCTGAGTTATATATAAAAAAAGCAAGCCTAGTGAGCTGTGAACACTAAGCCAGGATGCAATGTTTCTCTGAAGCCTCTACTTCAGTTCTGCGTCAAGGTTCCTGCCTTACGTTACTGTTTTCACTTCCCTTCAAGATATACCTAAGAAGACAGAAATCTGTAAGTTGAAAAAACCATTTCTTCTCCAAGTTGCTTTTGGTTATGCTGTTTAATCAGAGAAAGACAAGTCAAAAACACTACTTTCTTGACTGTGTGTTTCTCCGGAAGTATTTGAAATATATGCTACAAAGTACCAAATTAAAAATGGGGCTAAAATATGACAAGAAATAATAAAAAGATGGGAAGTAGAGTACTGAATATATTGGAATTTCAAATTTGGATTACCAAGGTATATATTATATTGTTATATTATCCAGTAATATAAATTACATAATGTATTTAAAGTAGTAATACGTTCAAAATTAGTGGCTTTTCAACTAAATTTCTAGTAATCTCACATAAATGCACACACACACAACACACACACAGAGAGACACAAACCTTGATACTGATACATGCTAGACACACATAAAAAGGCAGAGATACACATTAAATACTAGTGGAGTATAAAAATATTATTTTATAAAATGTCAAAGAATTACAATGCCTGACTAGATGTAATTGCCTTGTTTTCTAAAGAAGTTGCATAGCTTTGAAACTGTTACTTGTCACACTGTTTTTTAAAAAAGATTAGTAAACACAATTCCAAGTGTGTTTCTGCAATTTATGGATCAATATTGGGTTCCTGATTTGAGAAATACTATTATATGTTCCAATTGTAGAGTTAATTTTATTTTTTTCAATTCTGATGTGAAGTTTAGGTAATGATAATAAGAATCAAAAAGTGATACCAGCCTCTTGTGACTGAATCCTCTAACATTGATACTTAATGTGATTTTATGCTCAGTATTTAGGTAGAAACTCAAGGAAAACACCTCAAGTATGAAATTTTGTATAAATTAATTTATTCACAAAACATCATAGGAGTGGTGAGCTAATAATGGCATTCAAACCACACAAAACAGTAAGAAAAGAATAATTAAGTAATTGCTGTACTCTAAGTTTTGAAAGTTCAATTAAATGAAATCTAAAATTTTTCTTTTTGCCTCCACTAATTGACAAGCTTGTTTCTGCTTCAGTTAAGCATGAAACTAATATCAGTACTGGCTGTTCATTTCAGGACTGCTTTTGAAATTTTCCTGGTCTTCTGGGATTAGATACAATTAAAGTGAAATTGAATCTCTGGTTTAATCCTGTTGATGAAGTCTGCTCTAAAGCAAGGCCCACAGCTTCACAGGGTAGAATGTTGGATGAGAAAGGTGCAATGTCTTCCCTAATGTATATTTATTTGCGTTCTGCTCCTTGGGTTTTTCCTGCCCAATTTGGTTGCCATCACTACCTGGACTTTCTGAAACTTCTCTGGTATCTGAATTTTTTCACTCATGATAATTTGTCTATTTATTTATATTTGTAATAGAGTATAAAATAGAGCATGATTTCTTAATAATGTTTGTTTCCAAGTTCATTGCTAATAAACAAAAGAGGAAATGAGGCCTATAGTTATTTTAATGCTTTCTCAGTGAGCAAACATTACCATTCCCGAATGGAATGCCACAGGGAAAATATGCAATGCTAAGCATTATTCAGTGTAAACAAAGTTGATTATCTTTATACTACTTATGACTGCCACAGATAACTGGACTTTTAAGACCTTCTGATATCAAATATATATCTGATAAATTTAGATTCTGTCAGTATTTTTACAGTGAATCCAGTGTACTATTATAGAATGGAAGAAATTTTGCAATGCATTTGAATCACAGATTTTGAGGCTTTTATATTTTTTAAAGTTCTTTAGATATTTAAGCCACTGTTTTATTTTTAATGAATATACATAGAAAGAATATACATCATTTCCTCTTAAGTTTTACAAAATAAGTTTATTCACACATTCAGTCACATCGCTATAGAGCAAACAAGTAAACAGCCATTTTAGAAAAGCTGGTGCATAAAATAGTAGGAAATTTGATATAAATGAAGCTGGGACAGAAGGCAAGTCTTGAGATAAATATGACTTTAGTACCAGAGACATTATTTACCCAAATGCCTTGATTTCAGCACACTAAGATTTTCATTTTCTATGAAGATAGTGGTGTAGAACAAATATAAACTGCCTTATTTTCTAAGACATTTAATATAAAAAGTGATGTTATGGTTTTAAAACTAAATTTTGGACTAACTTTTATCCAACATATGAGACTGATTCTGTATTAGAGAAATGTTTCTATTGTATTTTATAGTTAGAAATATTTCTGCAGAATTATGCTATGGCATAATTAAATGCTGCCAATCTTATCCTTACTCTCTACAAATGACAGCGACATTGACTCTTTATATTTTGATAGGCATTTATCTTCCGTGATATTTTTCCAGAAATTAATTTTTAGTGAACAATGTGCTGTTTTAATCTATGTGTCTATTTTAAATAAGTAGATATACTTGTCATGTGGCAAATAAATCTACTCAGTAAACACAATTTTTTGAGAATGATGCTTGAGGGAAATCCCCTGTGTAACATGAACCTTGATTCTCTGCTTTAGAGATTTTCACCTATCAAATTATAATAGCTATGATTAATATAAACATTGGGAAGTCTATACAAGCAGTGCATTTGTGCTCGGTGAGTTCACAATACACATGTAATGTCTTGAAAGGTATGTCCATTGTCAGTGTTTGAAACTAATTTCAAAAAGGAAACTGACATAGAAGAATAATATATAGAAGAATAATACACCTCCTGGAAGGAAGAGAGAAGTAACTCAGCCATTAAGAGAACTTGCTACTCCTCTGTGGGACCCAAGTTTGGTTCTCAGCATCCATACCACACAGCTTACAAGCACCTATAACTGCAGGTCCAAAGAATTTGACTTCTGCCTTTGACTTTTATGGTCACCTCGGCATAGATGCATATATACTCACATAGACACACTTCACAAACATAATTAAAATGTTTAAAATCTTAAAAATTTAATCTCCCAAGAAACAATAAAGAAATAAATGGCCTAGCAAAATTATTATAATAACATGTTTTTCTGGTAGGCGGCTAGGACATAGTTGATTATTTTTCTAGAAGTAACAAGCTGTAAGCTCCTCGCAGAAAATAACATACACACGGAAGCTACAGGCACATGGGAGTTACTTGATCTTGTAGAAGTATACAACATTTATTATAAATTAAATATTTATTGTACATATGCACACTTACATGTATTTAAAAGCTTGATAACCTGATGTCTCAGTGTTTGACTTAGTACTTCCTTCAAGAAACACTGCTCTATGGACTGGAGAGGGAGGGGGAGAGGAGTTTGGGGGAGGGGGAGAAGGGTGGGAGGAGTGGGAGGGAAATGGGAGGCTGGGAGGAAGCGAATACTTTTTTTTTCCTTTTCTCAATAAAAAAAAGAAAAAAAAGAAACATTGAGTAGTTTGGTTTCTGACTAATCTTCAACTGTGTAGTAACTGGGAAAGAAAATAAGCTTAAATATTCATCAACTGATGAATTGATATTAAAATATATGGTTTTATATCTTTGTAAAATAACATTATTAAATTTAGAAGTACATAGATGGCACTTGAAAAGCTGTATTGAGTGATGGATCCCAGGCACATAAACATAGCGCAGCGTGCTATGCTTCACATACAGATCCCAGCTTTGGCTCTCCAGTCTTATTGCATGAGACACTAGGAGCAGTCTGCAATACCGCCCTAAATAATTAGTAAATGCTTCGCTGGCTGCTATCAAGTAACATGGAATCTCTAAGATGCATCTTGACATCCATAATAAAGTCATCGAAAATAATATAGAGAACAATTTTAAAAATCTATTGCTTTATTTCACATTTTCCTTTTGCAATATAAGGCTTTACATAGTTAGATGTTTCAATCATTGCATAAATATAGTTCATTTGTAACATTTATTCCAAAAATTCAGCATGGGCAATTTAGAAAATCAGCTGTGTATTGGATAATTGAATCTGTTTAAATAGTGAATTAGTTATCCAAACATTAAAAAGTCCATTAACGCAATGTTATGAAATGCTATATGCCATATAAACAGGAGTTAAGACACCAGGGCAATTATGTTAGTTATTTCTACAAACATCATCAGTTTCTCGACTTTTCCATAATCATTTTTAATATAAAATAATCCCCTCTTTTAAAATGTTATTTATGTATTTGTGAGTGCTCCACCTGTGTTACACCTGCAGGCCAGAAGAGGGCACCAGATCTCATTACAGAGGGTGGCGAGCCACCATGTATTGAACTCAGGGTTCTCTGGAAGAGCAGCCAGTGTTCTTAACAACTGAGCCATCTATCTAGCCCTGCCCATAATTTTATAATTGCCACAATATCAGGTATGCTTAAGAAGTTGGCTAGATATATTTAAAAATGATAATCTACAGCAGAGATTCTCAACCTGTGGGCTACAACTTCTTTGGGGTCACATGTAGGATATCCTACATATTGGTTATTTACATTACAATTCATGACAGTAACAAAATTACAGTTATGAAGTAGCAATGCCTTTTTAAGTTTTAAAGTAGGCACGATATGGGGGAACTGTATTAAAGGGTCACTGTTTTAGGAAGTTGAGTGAAACTGAACTTCAGTGTCATGGAGGAATGGGCTGGGATAAAGTAACACTGAACTATTCTTAGGATGTTACAACCTCAAGAATCAGTTCTTCATAGCACCCAGGTGCGTTGAAAGGTCCCGTGGCTGCATTGTGTGTGGGAGGTGTTCTAGCAATGTAGGAGAAATTTCTTTGTGCAATTGTCTGTTTTAAACTTTCAGCTTTAAAAGACAAGGCTTTTTTTTTTTTCTCCAGAGTTTTACATTAAAAAACATGGAGAGCTTCTGGAATCGAAGTGGAATAGAAATGGAGTCTGTGGGGCATGCTTAAGTAATTCAGTCCAAAACCAGATTTAATTAGTCAATTATATAATAAACATCAGAATTCATAAACAGAACACATCTGAGTGTGTTGAATAAAAGTGGCAAAAATTGCCTATCTTCATAACGGGTGATTTAAACAGCATTAAAGATATGTAAATGCAAAAATCATTTCATTAGATCTTTAAGGAGGAGAAAGGTAATTAAAAAAGAACTATGAAGAAATATTCAGTTGCTTCCCACTTGAAATACACTAATGATATTTTGGGAGAAGATTGCTGTAATTCAAGTTTCTTTAGCAGCCAAGCTGCATGTGCAGTTTGACTAGCTCTCCCCTCTCCCCCTTTGAATCTGGTAAAATATAAAAAGCTATTGAATTTAAGAATTTATTATGCCATCTGGTTGATTTCAAAGAGTTCTACCACTTTTTTTTTGTTTGTTTGTAGGATTCAGAATTTCTGGGTTAACTACTGGCACCTGATAACCAATTAGGGGAGGAATCCCTGTGGAAAGCTTGCTCTCCTCTCTCTCTCTCTCTCTCTCTCTCTCTCTCTCTCTCTCTCTCTCTCTCTCTCTCTCTCTCTACATCTCTCTCAGCTGTTCTTAATCACCTGTAGTTCTCCGTCCTTGCGGAGGCTCTATGAGACATCCTTTCTCCATTACAGAATATTTATTGGGGTTGTTATTGTTCTGGTCTTTTTTTATAGATAGTCATATTGTTGTGCTGCTGTAGGTAAAGCTTCATCCAGCATTACTAGGAGACACAATCTTACAGAAGTCCTCTGGTTCCCATCCTTCTTAAACTTTCCTCTTTCTTTTCAGCTATGTTCTCTGAGCCTTATGTGCAGAAGTTCAGTGTTGGAGGCAGTGGCTGGGCTCCATATGGTCAGTTTTTCTCTGTGTTTAACTAGTTGTGGTTTTTGTGATGGTCTCAATATGCTACAAAAAGAAGCTTCTGTGATGAAGGATGAGAACTGCAATTACCTTTGAATATCTTTAAGGATAAATATTTAGAATTCAGCTAAAAATGATGCTGGCCTAGTATAGTGATGGGACTACATTCTCCTATAAATTCCATGGTCTCACTAGTGGCCCCCTTTCAGTAATTGACTAGGTTTCCCGTTTTAGGCCTGATTTCTCTCATGTTGGGTGAACTGTGAATCCAATGAGAAAGAGCTCTTGGTTACTGTGAAGATATGGGTGCCACTGTTGGGTCTTTGGGAGTATCTCCGCAGAGCTGCTAATTGTTTCAGTTCATAGGTCAAAACTAATTAGACTATTGATTTCTCTTCCATATTCATCTATCCTATATTTAAAAAATACCAATACATATGAAATTATTCAATATTTATTTGTATATATTTATTTTGAGATTAATTATTTATTATGTCTTTTATGCCCTTGGATAAACAATTTGCTGTGTAAATCTACTTCTAGTTTAAAAAAAGAAACAAGAAGTTTCTTCATCATGTTAAAGTCATTTATTTTTCAAAAACAAACTCAAAACATCAAACTGACTAATTTTCTGAATTTTTCATGCACTTTTACCCCTTATTATTGGATGTGGGATTCCCCTCTGGATGCTGTGAATACCACTGGTTAATAAAGAAACTGTTTTGGGCCTGTAGAGCAGACCTAGATGGGGGAAACTAAACTGAATGCTGGAAGAAGGAGTCACAGGAAGCCATGTAGCCCTGCAGAAGACAGATACACTAGAACCTTGCTGGTAAGCCACAAGCATGTGGTGATACGTGAGTTAATAGAAATAGGTTAACTAAAGATACAAGAGCTAGCTCGCAATGTGCTTAAGTGATTGGCCAAGCAGTGATTTAATGAATATAGTTTCTGAATGATTATTTCTGGTCTGGTCAGCTGGGAAATGATCAAGTGGCCTCCTAGAACAAAGTTATGTTACCTCTTTGGATGTATATTATACTATTTATTTTTATTTTCCGTGCAAATATCCTTTATATGAAAAATATGCATTTTTTTTCTCTTAAGGAGATTCACCACTAATGAAAAGGACCATGGTATTCATGGAAATGTTATATTAATCAACACTAAACTGCCATGCAGCAGCTTTAATATCAAAGCAGATGGTAATTGAATGTATAATTGTGAACTTTCATTTCTCAACATGGCAGAGGATTATATTTTATTTTATTGATATCACTGGATGGCACTAAATGTATTACTAAGCAACTAATAAATATAGATGGCATAGTGATTTATTCACTTTATTTCCCATGATATAAACTCCATACTGAATTTCAGTGTAGCTTGGGGTGGGAAAAGGAGTTCAGGGCAGAATAACATCCTAATTGTTGTTTGGTAGATGTTTGTGGCCAATTTCCAGGGAGCTCATGGGAATGAAAGCTCTATCTAGCATTTGTTAATTAATCTCATACTGCTCAAATCACAGTCAGCAATGACAAGAACACATTTTGGTAAATGTAGAGTAGAAAAAAATGTTTTTATTAGAATTTAATATATATAGTATACCCTCATTTCAGACACAACAGATCATCACTTTGGGAGCATACATAAGAATAAAATGTAAAAGAGTTTAAAAGAGGTGATTTTGGAGTATGCATTGACTCATGTTTTGTGTCCACACTTTCCCGACTGTAATAATGGCTGTGATGATTCATCAGATGTTTTCCCTCTACTTTTACCAGTTGCATTATCAGAATCATCAACTGACTCATACAAAGAATGTAATGAAACACTATCAACAACTGATCATCATATCCAATTAAGTGAAAAGTGAAAATATTTATATCTCTTGTCAGAAATTGCATGTTAGTTTCTTTTGCTATGAAAAAAATACAATAACCAAAAGGCAGCTTGTGGGGATGGAAGAGTTTATTTCTTTGTATGCTTCCTGATCGTAGACTTTCAGGGAAACTGGAGCAGGAGCCCAGGCCGAGACATGAAAGCAAGTGACTTATTTGTTTTCTCCTTATGGTTTGCTTATCTTTCCTTCTTATACCACCTAAAACCAGCTGTGCAGAGTTGGTATAGTCTGCAGCACTCTCACACCAATCAGTAACCAAGGAAATGGCCTCATAGACTTAGCTACTGATAATCTGATGAAGGCAACCCTAGTTTAAGGTTGCCTCTTTCAGGTGACTGTAACTTGGAACAAGTAAACAGAAGAATTGTTGAGCACATAAGTCAGTTTGAGCTGATTGAGGCTGAGGCTGGCTAGGTTACTTTCCAATTTAGAAAGCTATAGGTAAGACTACAAGCAAAAATGTATATGCTACATCGTTGCCTTCATCTTTGAGAATTTCCATAGATTCATTATCACTTGTGGTGGATGAAATTTTAAAGTTGTAGAGAATGGTTATTCTGAAACCATATTTTGAATGACGGGTTATTATTTTAAAATAATGGATACATCCCAATACCATTGTGAATGTTAGTCTATGTAGTTCTTTTGTTAGTCTATGTAGTAGTTCTTTACATCAAAACAATAATGAAAAGCTACCAGCAAAAAATAAGCTATTACAGCATTATAGGCATGGTGTAGCATCTTTAATTTATCTGATTATCAGTAGTTTACTCACAGATGAAAACTGTCTACTTATCTCCTTTTTCCAGGCCACAACTAGTTTCCCAATTTTTTGGTTGTTCAGAAACAACTTCTGTACTGATCATCAGAATTTAACATACAAACAGGAATCTGTTCTTTACATCATAGTAGTCATATCCTGAAATCTTGTTTCTTTACCAAGTTAATTAGCCCTCCTTGGATTTAAAGTATTTAGTTAACTACATTTTTTTCTGGCATTATCATCTAAATAGGGGTTTTTTGCTGTTGTTGTTATTGCTGTTTCCAAATTGATAGATTCATTTGCTTTTCAAGAATCTTCCTGGATCCTTATTATTTTTTAAAATATATTTTGACCTATGAATGATGAGTTTTAGTCTAGCTTTAAACACTGATTTTTCTAAAAAGTAAAAATGATTAAATATTCATTGATGATATAGGATGATGACAATGATGGTGATAATGCATACAGCTAATGAAATTTTATTAATAGAAATTTTGTTCTTTCTAATATAATATTTTGTGATAGACAGTGACATATAATACATACACATTTAGTTTAAAACCTAAAGAAAATAATTTGAATTGCTTTATCCAAGAAAGTTTGGAAGTACCAAGGTTGAAAATTTTAAGCCTTATTTTAAATATCTGAAGTTTTCTTGTTACCTCAGTAGAAGAGTGATTTGAGCAAGAATCCATTAATGACCGTGTACACAGAAAGTGTAAGAGGAGAATGGAAGAATATCAAACTGTAGATTAAGTGGACTACATTGCACAGTTATCTTTCCAACTGAAAAAGTTAATGAAGTAGGACAAGAGACATGAACAGTATAATGACACATGTATTTTAGGAGTGTTGTAAAACTCTGTAGTTATGAAGAGAGTTCTATAGTAATAACAATAAAACTCCATAAGGTGTAAGAAATTAGGAGATACTTAATAAGCCTGATAAAGAACCATGGGGAAACAATGCACAGGAGGCGGTTTCTACTACAACAAACGGCTCTCTGAAGGTCGCCTGAACCTATAAAGGGATTGAGACTTAAGATGCTGACAATATAAATAGTAGCTAAAAATATCAGGCTCCATTAACTTGATATGCCTTTTAATTTAAGTAGGAATAAATAAGAATGAATCATCAGAGAATATAACACCCAGAAAGGTTAACACATAGAGACTCATTGTTATCACCACTTACCACCTATTTTTATTTTATATTTCCAGGTATTTTGTATGCCTAGAAACCACCATGTACAATAAACTTTTGTTTTATCTTTTTTAAAAATTGGCTTCAGTCAAAACGACCTTTTTTTTTTGCAATTTAAAATTGAGTTGAAATTTGTGGTAACTTCTTCTTTTAGACAACTATGCAATGATTATCAACAGTTATGTGCTGGCCTAATTTTTCTTGGCCCATAAAAGTAGCTGATGCAAATTCCTTACAAACTTTTCAGTTTTAAAATCCTTTCTGCCCATAATTTCCATACCAGTCTGAAGCCAGCCAACGAGAACCTAGCTATGTGTTCTACCACTTCTCACAACTGAATGCTTGTTTCTTTCTTCCTCATATCTAAGCCAAACACCTCTCACTTCCTCCCCTTCCTTTATAACATTAATCTGACTTTTCACAAAGGTTGCAACTCCTTTTTCATCCTTTGTGTGGTTTCTATGTCTCTAGCCATAAAAATATTTTAAACGCCAAAGCATAGTGACTATTCAGCTATACCAGACATTCTATTTTCTGGATGACAACTCCTTTATTTAAGCCTTAGAAGCAACTGATATTTGGTACATATCATCCCTTTTGCTTGATGCCTTGTTTAAAATGCCAAGGGACAGGTGAAACACCCCAGTGTGTTGGCTTTTGACATCTCTCCTTTGGATCTATAGGCACATAAGCATTTGGTTTGGTTTTCAAATGGTGATAGTCAAGAACATTACCAGCCTCTTACCACTTAATCCAATGGAAGAATATTTCTCCAGGCTCCCATCTGATGCACAATTAATAAAAACTCAGAGACAGATGTTAATTAGCGTTCACCCTGAAGGTCAGAAAAGCAAAGCAGCCAGCCACTGGCTCTTACTTCTACCTCAGTCCGAAATGGCAATCCTGCCTCTGAGGAACCCCAGAATGAGACTGAGACTGAGAGATGTCTCCTCCAGTTTTATAATCCTCTCTTGTTCTGGGATTAAGGACATATACCTGGTTTCTATGGCGAGCTAATGTAGTTACTGGAATCAAAGGTCTGTGTCATTGTGGCCACTAAGTTAATGGTGCATGTCATTGTGGCTACTGGGATTACTGGTTTGTATCATTGCTGCCTGGTCTGTAAGGCTAATCAGTGTGACTGTTTTACTTTCCTGATCTTCAGGCAAGCTTTATTTATTAAAATACAAATGAAAGGCCACTACACCCATTTATCATTCTGTGTGGTATAGATGGCATTTTTATGGCACCCCTTTGCTCCAAAGCTACTAATTCCTATATTATTTATCATAAGATAGTTTTAATTAATAATTAACTACAAATGTTCCATTTCATATAATAATAGATGTGAAGAACCTACATCTACAACAGAGCAGTCACACAGCACCAGGGCTTGAATTCCTTTTCAAATGGTTGTAGGAGTACAAATTTATTTTGAATTTCTTCAAATAGGGGATGGAAGAGTGGAACATTGGAGAATGGAAACTGTATTAGTTTTCCTTTTTTTCCCTACCCTTCACAGAATAGTAGATGGCGGATAAATATTTAACCAGGAACTTGAAGACTAGTGTTCCCATGGGGTCACATACTAATCAGAAGGAGCCCTGTAGCATTGCTGCAGAAGCGTGATTCTTAAGCCCCCTAGTTTTATATTCCTCCTGTTACTTTATCAAAGAACATAGATTTCAGCACGATATTAAAAAAGCATATTACTGTGAGAAAGATACAGGAGTGTTTATAGACATTGTGTTTTGCTGTTCATCATTGGTAATCATTTTTAAGGACAGGATTACTGCTATAGTGTTGATGGAAAGCAATTTCACAGCTCTTGCTTTAAAACAAATAATTTAGTTCAGTTTTGTGGAAATGTAAAATGATAGAGACAAGGAAAAAAAACGTTATCACTATGGTAACTGTAAACCCTGAAGATAATAATAACTTTGAAACTGAAGTAGCGGTGTAGTCAGGTAGGGCTGAGAGGAGAAAGAAGAAGCACTGGTCAAAGGATATTAAGGTGAGGGATGCTGGGTTCTTATAAATTGTTTTGAGAATGCTGCAGTCCGGTGAGGTGTTTTCGTGTTCCCCACAGGCTTACGCCTATAGCTGGGTTTTCAAAAGCACTCTTTGAATACTGAAGGAAAGCATTTCTGCCGTCTCTCCCGGACATTGATGTTTCTTTGGTGCTGAGATGCTCATTGTGCTCATTAGGTGCAAATGAAGTTTTAAATGTGAAGTTAAAATATTGCTGGGTAGGAAAAGAAAAGGTAGTGATAAATACGTACTAATCATATATGATTTCTTATTTAATTACATTATGGCTACTTTGTCCATACCCTCTGCTCCCACTGGCTGCTTCCATGACTCCCTGTTCTTCTCAAAATCATGCACTCTTTTTCTTTAATAATTATTTTTCTACACACACACACACACACACGTATATATTTAAAAGCAACATGAGTTAATATATACTTGAATGAACTTCTTGAGCCAGGCATAGGAGGTGGCAGTGGCCTAATGAGATTTGAGGATGTAAATTAATGCAATTCTACCAGTTATAAAACTGGGATCAGGATGCCACATTGGGAAGACGAATAGTAAGTTCCAATTCAGGACTCAAAAGTCGGTAAGTAAGTACAGTCATGCAGGAGTGGAGGCATATCCGAAGAGCAAATGTGGATGGGCAGGACCTCAGATTGGAAGCTGAAGTGAAGCCTGCCGACAGTCTTTCTAATGAGCGCGTTATCATTCTTGAGTTGTCCCGAGCCTTTTCTTTTCCTAGTGTATGCTGGTTTCTCTTATCTGGTATCTGAAAAAAAAACAATGCTTATTTCTCAAGCGTCAGCACAGATGTCTTCTGTTTTCTGTTTTCTTTCCTGGCCTCCCTGGAGCCCACGGAATCACCCCGTGCCTTTGTTCAGTAACAATGCAGAACCAGCTACCACTCATACCCCAGTCTGGCAAATCTCTCCTGTCTTGCTTATTTTCCTCTCTAAAGGCAACGTATGGGTACACACAATGGTGGCAGCAATAGTTCCTCCTACCTTTGTGAGATGAATACATAAGTGTTCTTTTTCTTATTCTACTAAGAATGACAGGCTTTTTATCTAAATATTCTTATAACAGCACCATCGTAGAAAAATGTAGGCTTGTTATATATAATAGATTGATCTTTTTCTGATTGTTTTCTCTGTGCAAATCGATACAAATAGGTTGTTACTATCACTTCTTTCTTTGACTATTTCAAAACTCCGTGGCTATTTGAGGGAAAGGAATTTAAAACAACGCTGTTGAGACAATGCTTAAAAGGTTAGGTTTGTCAACCTTTAAAAGTTATGATAGCCTACTGTTGACTCAGTCATAAGTAATTATAACTACATGGTTGACAAGAATATTATTAAACAGCATATAACTTGTACATATTTCAGGTATTAAATGCAAAGCTATTAAGCCAAGACAATAATAAAATTTTAGAGAATAAAAGACACATGGGACTTTATTAAGAGGTAGTTTTTTAAAATTGTCCTTTTCTCTTTAGGGTATGTGTGTCTATGACCTTTCTAGATGGAGAATGATGTCAAATATTCCATAGTTTATGGATTTCACCCATTTTATTCCAGGTGATTTGTCACGGTACCCTTGCCTATTTTCAAAAGTAGTGAAAGCCAAGGATGTTAAACGACTTTTTCTGGAGCAAACAGCTTGTGGTTTATGAGATGAGCTTTAGATTCAATTTCTGCCCAACTCTTGCTCTGTGTAGCTGCATTATCATGATCATTGACTTTAACAATATTCAAAGTAACCACCTAGGAATTCTCTGATAGATTAAAACTATCACCCAAGGGTGGAACATGGGACGCTGAAATGAACGACAGGAGCAAAGCTAGGTGAGAATAATAACCCAAACACAAGCTCACCTTGGGATAGTTTCAGTGTTATAGAAATCACCTAAGTTTGCTTTCTCACTGATAGAATAAAAACAATATGAAATTTCCTAGCTGTTTTCTCAAACTGCCACAGGTGTCGAAAACATTATAAATATCTGCTGATTACCCAATCATGGTAAAGGATCACAAAATTGTGTCTTAATATATGCAAAGGCTGTGCAATCAGAGTTAGGTGTCAGGTGTGGGTAAATATAACAGTAAAAGACACAAATTGTGACCTGCCTATGCCACCATTCAGTGTGTAAATATACAAATTGCTCACAGTCCCTGTTTCCTCAACTGCTAACATATGCTGTACTGCTCAAAAGTCTGTGTCAAATGCCCATTTTTCTATTTTGAAAAACCGCAAGTCTAAGTGAATCCTGCTATATTCTTTGGCTTAGATTTTCTAACAATAATCAACAATCAAATTGCAAAACACCTGCCTATGGTTAGGGTACAGTTTCTGACTATGGCCAATAATGGGTATGGGTACACGTAGCCCTCACAAGAATTATAGGACTCTTATTAGCAATACCGTTAATGTTCCCTAGGGTCAATGCTGTTAATATTTCCTACGTATTAGAATATGTGTTCTGTTGTTATTTTTTTCCTGTACTATCTCAGTGTTAGCCCACAATCTGGAAGCCCAAGAACATTTTCTTCCTTTATTAATAAGAGTTTGGAAAGAAATCAAGTTGACATTTTAATGACTTCTCGTATGTGAGTGTTAGCTCACTACTCAATGCTCCAAGTTAGAGAATGAAAAGGCCCTATTCCTCTTTTCTGGGAGAAATAACACCCTTTGATAGAAGAGAGTTTTGTGCCCATATTTCCATCTGTTGCACACTGGCTCTTATTTACTAATTTGTGCTCACAAATAAACCATGCACCTTGTTTAAAGTGGACGATTATGGCGAATAAATGGCATTGAGCACTTTGAATATCATCTCTGAGCCTGTGTTTCTTCTGATGAAATGGAAATAGTGACAGCAAGTTCATGAAGTGTTTGGGAGGATCACATGGGATCAGAACGTAAAGTTTGTTTAAGAGTCAGGCAGCCACTGTTTAACCTCTTCCTCGTGCACATACCATTCTGCATCTTTTTATAGCCTGGAAAGGGAAGACAATGCAGAATTGTATTAATCTATGGATGGATGTTTAAACAAAATGAATATACATCCTAAAGAAATCTTGCATGTTGTTAGGTAAGTAAGTAAGTTAATCTCTCTAAGCATCAAATGACATTATCCAAAGAATTGATATAAAATACTGGCTTTGCAAGTAGTTGAAAACATTAATTAGGATTGTTTAACATACGATGAAGCGGACTTTCTTGAATCTTTCCTAAGTTTCAGCCAAAGACTTTTGAGATGCAAAAGACATTCCGTTTGTATATATGGGTGAATCAAATATCACAAGATTAATAAAGATTTAGGATAATATGTATTCAGATGATGATTTAATATGAGTTTGCTTATGACAATGGGTGACATTTCACTTGAATTTTTAGCTACAACCTGCATAATAACCATCTATTACACTTTTTTCTAAGTAGGGCAAAAGTGTTTATAAAAGCAAGTAGAGTAGTTTAGGAACTGTATGCAGACAACACTCAACAGCTGGAAAAACACTTGTGTCTATTATTTATTGCTTGTCACACTATTGCTAAAGTTTGTAGTGTTGACTTCAAGAGTTTATGAACACTCCCATCAAACATAATCTCAGAATGGGAGCATGATGTATCTCTCTTGTACAAGTAATATGGTAACTATCCTGAAATTATTAGGAATATTATCTTTGAATTTATGCTTTTAAAATGAATACTTACAGATAACTTAATGGATGGTGGCACTTAAAAGTACTGTCAAGTTTCATCTTTGAAGAAGAGAAATAAAGTGGGAAAAGTAAATATAAATAAATAAAATAAATAAAATGAATACCGCTGGTAACCTCTCCCCCAAACCAACCACAGACATGCAAAGTAGACAGGGAAAAGCCCCAAAGCCCTCAACCTTATACCAGGATATAAGAATACAAGATGGGCAAATAAAGAATGCTGAAAGTAGGGGTGAATTTCCCCTGGGAAAACCGAAAAACACATGGATAAGGAGTATTATACAGACTGAGCAGGCTAGATTCAGGAATATATATGCATATATATTCCTATATGTTTACAATGAGTGAAACTAAAAAGTCATGAAAAAGAGACCACAAATTTGAAAGAGGTGAAAGAGGGTATACAGGAAGCTTTGGAGGGAGGAAATAGGTGAGGAAATTTAGTATGTATTAAACTTGTAACTATGTTGTAATCTCAAAAATAAAACCAAATGGAAAAAGAAGAATTTTCATCATTTTCTATTTTTTATATTAGGAGGTAACTTGGCAGTAACAAACAGGCTGTTAATGAAATAAGAGGAAGATATAAACGAGACAAAGTAGGAATGGATGAAAACATGGAGCAACCTTCTCTTGGTTAAAAAGACATAGACTTCTTTAAGTGGGAGAGTAGCTTCTCTGCCCCAAAGCAGAGCTGTGCCTTCAGGTCTGGCTCTAAGGAACTAACAGCACTGAGGTTCTAACTGACAGAACTGCTTTACAGCCTGATTAAGGCAGAGCCTTCATTGTGTTTCCCTAGGTACTGCTGGCTTCTGCAGCTATGTCTATCATCTGCTCAACCTGATTTCTTCAATGCTAAAATTAAGCCAAACTCAAATATTCTAAATATTATAACATTAGAACCACTTTGTGCCTGTCCCATTTTTTTTCTGAGAACACAACAACTTTCTTTTTCCATTTTATATTCTAAAATCCCAGAGTTGCACTTCAACCTCCCTTTCTTTATTTTTCGATATCTGACTTACATCAGGCACGACTGATTTATTTTTATTTCAAAATATCTCTAGAATGTAGGTATTCATATTTATTCACTTTATAATCAGCGCAATCCATGCCATCTCATGACTTGTATGATTAAGTTCTTGCTATCCATTTGTTGCCCATCATTTTGATAACGCAAACCTGACCACGCCACTCTCTTCTTAGAAAATAATTCACGTGGACACTTAAGAAAAATAACAAATACTGAACTCAGCATGACAGAGCCCTTACAATTACCCCGCTTTTAACTTTTGATTTTCTGTACATCATGGTTCTCATTTCCACCTGTGCTCTTCTCCCCATGCCCTCCCCAATGCCTTTGCCTATGATCATTCTCTTCCTTATTTAGTCTCAGCTGCCCTCTCTACCTTTTAATTCATATTTAGTTTTCTTCAGACAGCAATCTATAATTGTTTCCTTGGAAGAGGCTTCCTTGACATTGCGACTAACAACACCCAATCCGATGGCACATGTCTTGATAACACATGTCAAATGGATATTTACATATGTGATACTTTGATTAATGCATAAATCAACTCACTAGAATGTAGTAAGTTATATTTTATCTTGGTGTTCTCACAGTGAAAGGTATAATGAGTATTTAATACACAGTGATTGAATAAATTAATGCATTTTTATTTTATTTTAGTCATCAAAAAAGTTAATATGCATACCTCCTATTATAAAATAAGTGAAATGGCTAAAAGATATATATTAAGAGCAGGTGATATTTCAGCATTGTTTATTCTCTCTTAATTTTAGGGGTTCTTCATAACCTGAAGATGTGTTACCTTAAGAGCTGCTAAAAATAATTGTCAATTTATGTAAGAGTATGTGCAAGATACACAATTTTAATATTGCTTTTTTATCTGCACATGAATGTGGAATGTTTGTATGTGAGTAATATGCAAGTTGGAGGAATATACAAAATGATGGGTTTCTCAGAATGAAAGATTTTTATTACAGTTCTCATGTTTCTTTGCAAATCCAAGCTTTAGGAGAGACTTTAGAGTTCAGCACTTCTGGCCACTTCAAAGATTTGACTTCACCTACAGAAGTCAATTTTAACACATTCTCAAAATGATCTATCGAAGAACTCAACAGTGACTGAGACCCTTTAATCCCTCCAGCAAGAATATTTACAATTGAATTTCTGAGTTTTGAAGTGAGGTCATTCATTTGAGGCCTTAACATTACCATAATCATCACTGGACTACTCAGTTATCAAAGATATTTAAATATTCATGAATAAAATTAGCTTGCAAATAACAATTTTATATACTTTATAGAATTAGCTTAAATATTGCAAATTGAGCCATGTAACATATTTTAGAATATATATTATCATTCTAATTATTTGCTTTTAATTCTTTGCTTAATAGTTACTTCATTTATAAAGACTGGACTGCAAATGTGAAATTCTACTGTATGATTAATAATTTCCTTTTTGATTAATACATATCTAGTGTGAAAGATACTTTAATAATAATTGTTAATTATTAACAATTGAATAAATGGTATTTGTAGGAGATTACTAGAGATGATTAACGTGGTAATTTGAAATGTTCATCAAAGGTTCAAATTTGGTATTTGCTCATATTTGATGGTATGACTTGGGGATATTTTAGGGGAGATACACTAGCTGATAGAAGTAGACCTGTTTGGGCAAGTTATCTCTTTCACTTACTGCTCACTCACTTACTGCTGTCGAAAAAGATATCCTGCCACTTATTCATTCTCCCATGAGGAGACCCACTGTGTTGTGTCTCACATGGTGGGCAGAAACCTTGTAAAATTTACGCAAAATGTTTCTTTTTTTTTTCTTTTTCTGATGTCTTCATCAGTATCCTAATCATTGAAATGCGAACTTAAGTAATGCTACCCGGAATCTATAACTTAAATCACTAGTACTTGTCTTAACTATGAGAGCAACTTTTAAATATTTTTTATAGTGGGTAACATGTGTAATAACTGTGAACTGTATGACCTAAATGTTTCCATTTAGGATCCAAATACAACATAGTAAGTAGCCTTAGCGTTCCTTCTTAGCATTGTATAACTATAATACAAATTCATTTAGCATCCATAAAATGTTCGTAATAATAATATGCATTTCACTTCTTAGAGTTTGGCAGAAAACATTGCCTCATCTGCTGGTCAAAGCATGTACACGAGTTAAAGATGAAGAAACTTTGAAACTATAGTAAAGCAGTTTAAAAATATTTTATAGTTTTTTATATTTTCTTGAACATTTATAAATGCATTTTAGTTAGGGGAATGTGTAATAAAGACAGTCTATGAGAAGGAAAGGAGAGATGCTGGCAGAAGAGAAAAATATAGTTTAGTTCCATGAAGGAGAGCCCTTGATCTGCACCTTAACTCTTATGTGCTTATTCTAATTTAGTTCCATGAAGGAGAGCCCTTGATCTGCACCTTAACTCTTATGTGCTTATTCTAATTTGAAAGAAAAGTCATATTAGAAATCTAACCTTTACCTAGAGCTTTCCACATGACATACTGTAAAAGCAACCTCTGCTTAGTTGAATTGACTTGAACAACCCACTAAAGACTGTCTGAATTTGTCTCAAGTAAATCATACAGCCTTCCTGACTCTAAAAAAACATTGCCTAATTTAGCACATAGAAGTATAAGGTTTCCAATAAAATTTCAATGTCATATTCAGAACATGTCTGTATTAAACTATTTTTCTTATTAATCATATCTCCTACCTTATTTGTATTTAATCAGACAAAGCAACTCTGTATCAATATTCTGTGTGGAACAGGCGTCAATAGCTATTAGCTGTTGACTAAAAATAAGAGAATGTAAACTGCAGGAAAAGCAGAATGCTTTGTCTTTCAAAGTTATTGTCAGTTCAAAGAATACAGACATGAGTTTTTAAATCACCATGTCTCTTGTAGAGTTCATGTCCTAGGAATGACTGTCACACATGAAAAGCAGAATATGCAAGCAAAAGCCACACAATGTGGTAAGTGTCATACAAAATATTCTGATTGGAATAAAAGGCGTGAGCAAGGAGTCGGAGTATATACATGCTTTGATATGGCAGACACTGAAGAAATCTTAGAAAAAGCTGATAAGATAAAACAAAGGTAGTTAGTATTAAGTAGAATTTTGAAAGACAGAATGTTCTTCATTGGAAAGACAAGTTAAATTGAAATAATTATTAGACATGAATTTTTGTATCAGTGTCTACCTTATATCACAATTCTATATAAACATGACACTAATTTAAAAGATTACCCATTTTCAGATGGGGCTCTGTCATGTTTATCCATGTGCAGTTCATCCCTTCAAGTTTAATGGAATTCTCTGAAGAACAAATAAGGAACAAATGAGATATTTAAGACTTGAAGCACAATTTAGACTGTATCTTTAAGTCAAATCCTTACAGAGAGTCAATAATACATTAATTACCATTTTAAACTAGCCTGCTGTTGTCTATATATCGGTCTTCTCATAAAGCGTTTCATTTAAATTTATTAGATGGATTCTCCTTGTTGCAAGAAACAAGTTATTAAAAGCAGTGCCTATGAATAAAATAATTATGCACAAGCCTGGTTACCAGCTAAGCCAGAGGCCTTGTTGGTTTATTGTCTGCAGAACACTGGCTGACATGTTGACTTTATTAAAACCCTTTTACAATCCTTGGCAGAGGAACAAAGGGAAAAAAAACAATTGCTAATTTTCATATCACTTTTGTGCTGCTAAGTAGAATGTGATCAATTTAAAATGAAAACATGTAATAGTACCATGTGATAGAGAGATCTGAAGAGAAGTGGGGCCAGTTATGAAGAAAATATTAACATACAGCATTCTTTATGTGTGTCCTTTTTATTACTTAATGAATTAATTAATTTTACATCCTGATTGCAGTTTCCCCTCTCTCTTCTCCTCCCAATCCCTCCTCCCACCTCCCTTCTATGTATCCTCACCTCAATCCACTCTTCCTCTGTTTCTGTTTAGAGAGGGGGCGGTCCTCCCATGGGTATCAGCAAAACATGGCATATCAAGTCATCTTTAAAATCCATAGGTTTAAAATGATATGGTTAAATTAATGATGTACATTTCCATTTTAATATCTGATGTAATGGATTATGAAAAATTAACTAATGAGAAAAGGAATGTATTGACACCCAGTGGTGAAACATTTGAAGTCTACCAGTTGAGAAGTAGGAGACTGAAGCCCATAATAGTATCATTAACATTATTTTCTATTAACTAATTATTAAAGTCATAACTGTGGATGTTTTACCACTAGAATTCCAAAATCAAAGCTGTGTTGTACAAAAACAGAAAAACCTTGCTTATACACTGAAAGCAATTTGCAATGTGTTATCCATCTTCGAACCCCTCATCCTAGCACATGCTACCTACAGCCTGAATAAATCATTTGCATTTTGTTTGCTTATGGTTCACAGTGGTTCATTGGTTAATATGTATTTCCCATGCTGCAAAGTCAAGAGAGTAGAAACTGCTCACAGAAATAAATTTTGGGAGTTCTCTAGGGCTTGAGTTATTAGAGTGGAGCCCTATGATTAACTATTGGATATTGATTGGTTTATCAGGAGAGAGACATGCCAGTTGAGACACACAGCCATCTGCTTATCTCTTTCCATGGAAAGCCCTATACTTCCTTGGACTATGGCAGTACAAAGGCTTCCACAACATCCTCCATGTCAAGCTTGGATAAGAACTCTAGGTCAGTGTTTATTTCTGGCTCACATATTTTGCTGTAAAAACAGAAAATAAATCGTCTACCTTCTGCAAAAATAACTGAGATTGTTTCTTGATTGTTTCAAAATATTAAACCCTTCTTTTTGTGTCTTTTCAAGTTTGTTTTCTCCTCCAAAAAGGATGGCTTGCATTCAGAGCTTCCCACCCCTCCCCCAAAATAATTAAAAGTTTTATCCCCTTAATTTTCTATTGAAGCGAACATGAAGTATGCAGTGGCTTTTTTCTTTAATCCTCTGGTGTTTTGAACTTGTTCCCATGGACAGTTCTTTCATATAAGGGTGACCCTGTTTCTGTTTCCACATCTAGATTTTAAGCTTTAAATCCCTTTGAGATTTCTTGATAGAGGTTTATTCAACATCATTATTCAGAAACAAAGTAAAAGCATGCATGTTCTGGATTGAAATATTTAAGGTGTTTTCAGGAGTACTTCATAGATTCCAAAATTGTAACACCTAAAACCCCAGAACTAATACTGTTATTTGTTTCTTTAGAATATGTTATCAATCATTTCTAGCTAAATTCATCGAGTTTATTTTCCCAATTTCCTGAACTTTACTTATGCTCTTGTCCTCTAGACTAATCTAGCAAAAAGAAATAATTTATTGTATATGCAGGCATATACAATTACTTTTCTTCAAACTGTGACCTAATGCCTGACAAATAACTCAGAAGAGTAAAATTAATTTTTCTCTAAGTTTTAGGAAATTCAGTGCAATGTTGATTTACTCCATGGACATGATAGAAACAGCTATTCATATGATAGTAGGTAGGGAGAAGGAAGGAAGGGTATTATTAGGGATGATACATTCCCAGGAAGCACTATGAATGATCTACCTGTTTCACCTATGTCCTATCCCCCTATAGCTATCCCCTAAAACAGCCATCTCTGGAGACCACATATTAAAACCATGAGCTTGTAACATTTCTTGTTGAGGTGGTAACAGCAGTACAGCCCTTGTATAGACGAACTATCAGTCCACCCACATCACCGTTCACCAATGGACTTGTCTCATTGTGTAAATGATTGCTGAGTCTACAGTCATCACATTCAGAGTCTAAACAGCAAAATTAAGAAAAGTTTGAACTCAGGAGTTTCTGAGAATATAAAAGGAGATGACCTTTAGAGTGCCTGTGTAACCTGTAATAAAACACTTAGACAGAATATCATCATATAATTTCACTTCATAATGAAAGCAGAGGAACGTAGCTTTGTCTGGCTAGACAGAAGACTTGTCAAAACTTAGCCTTCTATTATTATTGAAGAAAGGGTGAACAGATGCTGTCATTCAATTAAGATATTGCCTTGGAACTTTTGCTTTTTGAAATTTGTAGACACAAAAAGAACTTAAAATTGTTCTGGAGATTATTTGAGTCTCTTAAGAAAACTGAGGTCACTAACAATTTATGAAGGGGCAAGGCCATAGTGTTGAGATCAATACATTCTTGTCATTTAAAAACAATAACACAGAATCTAAGATAAATAAGAACGTTCATAATTGTAGTATTGTGTGGACAAGGTAACAAGGCTCTTCTCAAGGACAAGGAGAGATTCAGTGTCTTTGTTAGTAACCCAGAAAGACGAAGGACAGATTAATATTATATACGTGAATAGGATAGGTTTAGCCGCCACAGACAATGGCGTACAAGATATTGAGTCTGCTGAGAGGAGTAGCACATTAACATGGGGGAAGAGAAATATCTCCTACAGCAGAGGGAATGGTATCTGCACACTGAGAACAAAGACAATGTTTAAAGCAAAAATGTCCAGTTGACATTGAAGTGTAAGCGAAACTTAAGAGTGTCAAAAAATAGAAAAAGCAAGGCTAGCAATGCTCTGAATGAGATTGTCATCACACTTTCCTTAATTGAAGCAGTTTCGTCCTCTATCATGACTCACCAGTAGTCACAGAAATTCAGTCTGAGTTGTTTTATTTGAGAATGGGTTCACATCCTTTGTATTAACCAATATGTTCTCCCTCCAGATTTACTGTACCTTTGCTATAGGCAAAGAACAGTGTTCAGAGTCAGGGCAACATTAATATTCTTGGACACAGAGTTTAGTTCAAATTTTATCTTTGTAATCTCATGGGAAAGAGTTTACAAAACCCAGTTTTAGAAATGGAGAGATTGAGGATAAGATAATTTGAAGCAATAGAGAGAGAATAATTAGCCAGTTTACAGTGTAGTCAGTAGGGCCCCCCAAAGACTATGCCCCCAAATTATATTGGACAGGTTATTGAGACACTGGACTCTAGAGAAGTGGTCCCTAAGATTTGCCCTTATTTTGGGGTGAGAGCATTGTTTTTTTTTTTCATGAGAAGAGACTTTTACCAAAGGCTTCTCTGAAGACAATCCAGGAATCAGGCATGATTTAACCTTTAATCTCTATGACAGAATATACGTGGCAAAAGCTGCAGGTTAGAAGAGGGGTAATGAAATGCCAAGAACAAAAATGCCTTCTGGAAAGAACCGAGTTGTGATTTTGATGTACATTCTATCATATTATCATCAAAACAATATTCAAGTTTAGTTTCTGAGTTACAGTCTCCCTGGAAGAAAAAACTAAAAAAAAGAAAGAAAGAAAGAGAGAGAGAAAGAAAGAAATGCCGTCATCTTGCTGTCATAAACCTGGTTACCCCATAAATTGCTGCTTGATTTTAGTAAAAGCGATGATGCAAGTTAAAACTGGACAGAATAAAAAACACATCATCTTGTTTATAATTTGAGAGTTTTACTAATTAATTTTTTCTTCAATTATTTCACCCATATATATGTGTGTGTGTGTGTGTGTGTGTGTGTGTATTCATATTTATTATTTGAAGGCTTACTTTTTTTTTTACCGTTCCACTCTGTCTAGATTTCCTTACCTAAAATTCTCTTTCTTTTGGTTGTTTTGTGATCTACTGAGTTTAACTGAGGCCTTCTGAGTTACCTTGGGCTCAGAGCCATCCACTGGACCCTCACGTGCTCAATGGTATGCACACAGCTGAAAACAATGATTGACCTCTCAGATTTTATGAACAGTCTACAGATCTTCAGTTGGGAGAACCCCATGACGAACAGTTGACCAAGCTGTTTTTATGTAGACCCGGTGCAAATAGCCTCAGCTCCTCTTGAGAGCAGAACGGTAATAGCTGTGTCATGTATCAGGGATGGTATTTATAGTTCCTTTTCTGTCCCGTTCCCCTTTCTTCTTAGAAGGGTAGGTACATGCGTGTGATATGGCTGGATCCTCAAATGCCATTTACTCTCTGTATCTTGAGCATGCATGCTGAAAAATTGTAAAGCTGGGCGCTGCACTGTGCAGTCTTTCATTGAGCAAGCCCAAACCCTTGTGTCCCGTTGTTCACTGGGCTCTAGGAACAGAGATAAACACGAGCTTGTAGCCTGGCCTAATCACGAAGTATTTGATGCAGGAGCGCGTAAAGCAAGAACGCCTTGTGGATTTGGTCCCGGCAGGTTTTCAGAGGACAGAGCCTAGGAGAGTGACTAGAAGTGTATTCAGAGGCACTGAGGGGCTGAGGAAGAAGGTCGCACTGAGGGGCTGAGGATGGAGGTCGCACAGAGGAAGGAGGTCGCACTGAGGGGCTGAGGAAGGAGGTTGCACTAAATGGCTGAGGAAGGAGGTTGCACTAAATGGCTGAGGAAGGACGTCACACTGAGGAGGCTGAAAAAGGAGGTCGCACTGAGGAAGGAGGTCACACTGAAGAGCTGAGGACGGAGTTCGCACTGACAGGCTGAGGAAGGAGGTCGCACTGAGGTGGCTGAGGAAGGAGGAAGTCTTGAAGGTAAATTCAAAGAAATGTACCGAGCAGCCATGTTTTCCTCCAGGGTTCTTACTATAAACCTTTACAAGCTGAAATATAAGATTTTATTACAGTTATCTTTAAAGGCACATTTGTTTAAGTGTGGTGCAGAGGGCAAAATGACCGTTCTATCATCAACTCCGGGTGCTCTGAGGCAGTGACTCACCCCATCACACAGTGCAGGGCACGGTTCCATTCATTTGCCCCACAGTTTGCTTGTGAAGGGAGGAACAAGCCAGGTTTCATCTTCTCAGAATGTGGAATGTATTGCCAATTATGTCTCTTAGCTTTACACCAAGGCAAGACACAAATCCCCTCAGAGGAATACCAGTGTGAACTCCATATTTCACCTGCTTTTTTTTTTAATGTCCTCATTGAAGGGGTAAGAAATGCTCGATTGTCACAGTAACACATGAATTTTAAGACCAGTTTATCTCTACACAAACTGTAAAGACACGGTTCACGAGCTTCAGCATTAAGTTTCTTTTTCATCTTGGTACATTTACCATTTTATTTTCCTTGTTTCTTTAACCATCAATTCAATAAGCTTTCTACAATGCCAAGACAATATAAATTGTGACCACAGGGAACACAAACTTCTTTTTTTTTGTTTTTGTTTTTTTTGTTTTTTCGAGACAGGGTTTCTCTGTAGCTTTGGAGCCTGTCCTGGAACTCCCTTTGTAGACCAGGCTGGCCTCGAACTCACAGAGATCCGCCTGTCTCTGCCTCCCGAGTGCTGGGATTAAAGGCGTGTGCCACCACCGCCCGGCGAACACAAACTTCTTAAGTCGTTATTTATTTCCACCTTGCAAGAAGCCCCACTTTTACTGGATCCACAATAGTAGTTTCTGAGGATGATCTTACTGTCATTTTCTATAGGATCTTTATAAAACTCATAAATATGAACTAACTTATAAAAAGAAAATTCCAACAATAATAAGAGGGACTTGATTTTTATGTAAGACTGAATCCCATGTCTTCTTGCTTTTCATTACAATCTAAAAATAAAGTAGGTTTCTTAATTAGTTTTCTATTGTTGTGATTTTAAAAAATAGGACCAAAAGCAACTTTAAAGAAAATGGTTTATTTCAAGTTATATTTATAGTTCAGCATAAAGGGAAGTCGGGTTAGGAAGACAAAAGAGGAACTTGGAGGCAGAAACCAAAGAAGAAACCTCTGAGGAGTCCTGCTAACTCCTTGCATATTATGGGTTGCTCAGCCTCTTTTCTAATATCATCCAGGACCACCAGCCCAGGATTGGCACTACCCATGTGAGCTGAGCATTCCACAGTATCAGTCAAGAAAAGAAAATATACTCAATACTCTAAACTTGCCTCTAGACAAATCTTATGAAGGCATTTTTCTCAACTGTGATTTCCTCACAGATGACCCTAAGTTGTGTAAAATTAACATATAAACAAGCCAGCACCCTAAGAAAAATACCTGTAGAAACTATACTAATACTTATCTTATTCTCCCCTCTATGGCATATATTGTGATATATTTATTAGTAATTTGCAAATGCACATTTCATTAGCTTTTTACAATGTGATGAGGTGACTGTGATTAACAAACCCTGCTTTTATAAAATAAGAAACATAGGCACAGGTAGAAATGAATTAGTTTTAGGCCCAGTGATAAACAGAGACAGTGTACAAGAAGAAATTAATGTAAATTCTATGCTGATTGACTTTAAGGTCCTGTCTCGCCATGGAAACAAATTCAACTTGGATCCCTGTGTCTGCAGACCTTAGCTATTGTTAAGTCAGACACTATTTTTTACCAGAGTACTGAGCAATTAACATAGCAGCTGCAATAATAGATTGTGTGGTTTGTGATAGTTCCTTTTCTTTATCTTTCTCTCCATTATACACTTGTGGGCAAGACACGCAGACAGACAGTCAGATACACACAAACACAGAAAATCACAAACACATACATCCTGAATACTTAGATTCTTTGTGTAGAAATAGCTTAGAAACCACTGCATGACTACGATATTTCAAATTACTACTGAGATTTAAATTCTTGTTTTATATTTTATTTTAAGACAGTTCCTCAATATTTTTCTGTGATACAGTTGAAAACTGGAATGAACTATTTAAAAATGCCCACCTTTCGCACATTTGAATCATATGACACCATATTTGTATTTGATTGCCATGGTGGTCTTTGTCTCAAAAAAGAAGGAAAATTCCTCACCCATCAACAGGTGTTTAATTATAGAACATAAAACTTATTTAAAAGGCTGATCTTAGAACTTGAATAGCATATTTTATGACCTCAATTGGTAGATCACTTACAAAAATATAGTTATTTAATTTGTATTATTATTAATTTAGCTATTTAGAATTATAAAGTTTCTATTAGATATTGCTTTCTTGCTTAATTTAATTAAACATGAAGTAGATAATTATACCAGACTGAAGTTTTATATATTTAGAGAAAATTATAGGCCCCTGAATGAATTTAAAGAAGGAATGAAATGAGCTACTCTGCCTCATTTATTTATTTAGGTTTTGGGGACAGGCTTTGTCTGTAGTGTAGGTGCCTGTTCTGGAACTCGCGCTGTTGACAAATGTACAGGTTTCGTCTGGCAATTGCCATGTCTTTCTGCATTAACACTGTGCTCTACCACAATTCAAAAGTCAATGCTGAACAATACGATCAGTTTCTGCCCTTCAAACAGAGATCATTGAACAGATAAAAAAATTCAAGCAAATATTTGGTCCCTTCCTAGTTGTTTCCATAAGTATACAGAGTGCACACCTAAATCCCGTTTGAAAATATTATCAATGGTCCAGTGATAGCATATATACATATAGTCATATACATCAGGTCATATATATGCTGATAATTTGCCAATATTCCCTTAGGCGGGGGCTCTGGGTTCCTTCTTGATCCATGAATATATACTCACCTGTACACTGTACACTGGTCTTGTGGAGATGATCACAGCTCCAGTGAAATCATGAGTGCCAGGACTACGTCTTGTCCAGAAAACAACTTGAAGCTGTGTCTCTCCACTTTCTATGACTCTCGTATGCTTTCATCTCTGTTTTCTGTAATAGAGTGGGTAGTGAAATGTTTGTTGTTACTATTCTTGTATTATTATTGTATCTCACCAGATGCTGTAGAAGCACCGTATATCCTTAAAAACTATAAAATGTGGAAATCTTATTTGATTTCCCCAAATAACAGTTAAAACTAAGCTCTTACTTTATTGATTTCAAACCATAGTTTTGTTTTATTTTTATCCCAATTATCCTATTGTTTTTATTTTTAGATTTGATTTTTAAAATATCCATTGATTTTGAGCTGAATTTTCTCAACTATAGCCTATAAAAAGCATTCAATTCCTGCCTTTAGGTAATTGATATTGTAGTTGAGGAAAAGAAAATTAATCATTTGATTTATTGATTACAAGTTTTTCTTCTTATAAATGTGATAATTGCTACTGAGGGGAGGCATATGATGTGTGAGAGCTTATCAACAGGTTTGCCAAGCAAGAAAACAAGCCGTGATTGGAGAGTGACACCCTAGGGGAAAGAGACTAATTACATACAGAGGAACTTAACAAAAATAAAGACAGAATGTTTAAATCTAAGTACATTGCGAGAAATTAAATGTAAAAAAATATAAAAAGCATGCAGAGAATAGGGAGGAATCTTTGCTTAGAGAGACTGTTGTAATTACAAGAAGCTTAAACATCAGGAACTTTTTTTTAGAGTGAAATGTGCTTGATTTATTTTTGAAATGATTACTCCTACATCATCCCAGAAAAATTAATATTGTCAGTGTTTTGATAAGATTTGGTAGAATAGCAGCAGAGAATTTACTCTTTCAAACTTATATCTGAATTATTAAGCATGCAAAAAATATAATGTTTAAATGGCAGGGTAAAGACTAGAGGCTGGAGGCCAGATGTGAAAAATTAAAAGAAATATGTTGGTCCTGGTTACGTCTAACACAGACATATGCATATGTGTCTGGTTTACTCAGCTACGCAATGAAACACAGGTGTGCTGGATTCACAGGCTGAGGTCTAGCTCTTCACCAAATGGTGCCTTATTCTAGATGCTCATTTCTCATTCTATTGTGACTATATAGGAGTGGAATACATTTAAGGAAGGAAACTTCATGATGGCGTAAGGTGGATCAGAATCCAAATCTCTGCAGCAATACAAATTTATCCACCTGACTTGTCAAAATCATGATATAGCTGGAATAACCTCTCGGTTAAAATGTATCTATCCCTTAAGAAAGTAATATAGATTGAAGTAATTTAAACATTGAACTGAATCAAGCAGGGCCAGATAAACAAGACTATAAATGTGTAATTCTCCAATGTAACACTTCCTCATCGGAACATCCATGCACCAGCATAGAAATGGGCTACATTAAGAATGTTGTTCACAGAGCAGCTGGATGGGTTGAGAAGGGACTGGCCTACATTCTCGTCATTCCTCATTATCTTTGAGGGAACCCTGCAGGCACCAATTCAAGCAGGGATCTGCAAAGAGGTGCGAATGAAAACTGGGTTCAGACTGCATCGACCTAGATCAAACTTCATGAAGTCTATATGTCAGGGAGTTCGTTGTCAGAATATTTAGAACATGATACAGTTTGGGAAAAGGTTTCCAGGTGACCATCATTCTTATTTCAGGTGTGCAATAAAGCTTCAGACATGACTTCTTAGGAACTCCTATACAAAGAGCATGTGACCATGAAGGTGGGTTCTATAGCAAAAAGCCTTATGTTCTCATGTGATCTCAGACCAAAATAACGCAGAGGTCAGCAGTACATAAAGTATGTGGGACATCTCCCATGAGGATAGGTTCCTTGAATTCTGTAAGCTAAAGATAATGGTCTAGATAAACAAGATCCAAAATTCCCATATGCATTTTTTTCAAACTATAAAAATAAAATTGAAAATAGGCCCCATATGGCGCTCTCTCTCTCTCTCTCTCTCGCTCTCTCTCTCTCGCTCTCTCTCTCTCTGTCTCTCTGTCTCTCTCTGTCTGTCTCTGTCTCTCTGTGTGTGTGTGTGTCTGTGTAGGTGTGTGTGTATAGAGTAATAGGAACTATAATTTAGATAGAATCTATTGCTGAAGATACCATTATTTGAATTCCACTTCACATGAAGCTATGCTCCTCCCAGAAGCACAGGTTGCAAAATAGAAAGTACAGTTGTGTGTGTGTGACATACCCACTCTCTAGTTCTTGGGCAAAAGTGCTCTGCAGTCTTCTAAGACAATACAGAAAATTAACAGAATTAACAATACAGACAGTTTCTCTTGGTTGCCCCTAGAGACAGACGGTAAAATCCCGGATGACTAGTTTCCTGTCAACACCTGAGAAGAAGGAAACTACACTGAGAAACTGACTCCATAAGATTTGTCTGTAGGCTTGCCAGTGGTGGCACACACTTTTAATCCCAGAACTTGGGAGGCAGAGGCAGGAGAATCTTTGTGAGTTTGAGGCCAGCCTGATTAGAGGGTGAGTTCCAGGACAGTCATGGCTGTTACACTGAAAAACCCTGGTTTAAAAAACAAACAAGCAAAAAAGACTGTTCTATCAGCTAGCCTGTGGGACATTTTTGTGATTAAAGTCTGATGTAGGAGTACCAAGCCCTTTTCAGCTGGGGGTTATCACCAGGCAGGCGGTACTGGATGGCTAAAGAAGAACTCTGAAAGTCGTAGGTCAAGCCATTAAGTCACCGTCATGCATATTGTCTTCATCAGTTATTGCCTCCGGGTTTCTGCCTTGAGTTCCTGCCTTGGTATAATGACTGACATTCGGAAGGGGCCTTGTAAAAATTTATTTAATAAAACGGCAATCAGCAAACCTTATTTGTGGCTTCTCTGTGCATTTGATGCATTTATTTACTGTGCATAAATACGTAACTTGGGCATAGTCTTTTATGGAGAAGTATTTCCAAACGAACTAATATTTAAAGTTGTAATGGTAAAAGCCACACACACACACACACACACACACACACACACACACACACACACACATTTACACTGTACTACTGGCAGGAATTTACTGTAAGACAATCTAGCATATATAATTTGTCTAAAAATATTCATGTGCTCTCTTTGTGTTTTCTTCCCCATGTGTGTGTGTGTCTGTCTGTCTGTATGCATGTCTGTACATGCACATACATTAATATCAGTGGCAGGAGAGTCTAAAATAGTATATATGATCTCATTGAGTTTGAGGAGTTCTGCGGTGATGATTAACGTAGTTATTGTAAGTATAACTCTGATCCTCTAAAGAAGTAACAAGTGGTCTTAATGGCTGAGACACCTCCAGCCCCCTCATATGTATTATGCTGTTTAATACTATGATGGTTGCCAGAATATATTTATGTATAATACAAAATATATTTAATGACAACTATCACAGTATTAAATACACACAGATATTAAATATTCTTATATACAATGTTATATGTGATTACATATTATTCTAAAGTTATATATTATATAATTATAGATTTTTATTATCCATATACAAAATGAGAACTAAGGGTTAAATAAGATAACAAACACAGGGAGCTGGCAAAGTGGCACAGCAGATAAGGTTAATTGCTTCTTTGTTTGCGGACCAGAATTCAATTTGACGTATAATATGTTTCTGGGAAACAAACACTGGCAGAGAAATAAACGCTAATTTTGTGCCTATTTTGTATCAGCCTCTGAATACAATGTAGACTGTATAATAATAAACTTTCTGGGTAGAATTTTATGCCATCCATGCCCATGCATATATTTAAGTATAAATCATGTGAGCGAGGCCAGGGAGACCCATTCATTAATTATGTACAAAATATTCCAAATGCAATGTATGCTAGCTACTAGTGCTTCATTTTACACAAGATGTTTTATTTAAAAACTCTCTTGTGACCTCAAAGAAGGCTAAAGAGAAGCAATGATGAAATAAATTCCCCTTTACTATAAAAATTAGAGCAGAATGCTTTCTTTTGACACAACATACTACAAGGATAAAGATACTGCTAGTAAAAATTCGATGAACACAGAATAATTGCATGTGAAATACTGCCTGTCTACATGTTTGCTTAAAACAGCAAAAATATTTCACATATGTAAATAGTAAATGAAAAAATCTGACAGTATTAATGTAATTCTGCACTATCTGGATAGGTAGTATGCAGTCCCATTGCCGTTCCATGGCAATCAATACTATAATGTACCATTAGCACACCCAGTTACATGTGAGAGAGATTAAATGATCAACCATGGCAACAGACTTTTGGTTCTAAAGCTTTCACTTCTTCCAAACGATCCTATGCATCTTTATTTCTGTTTATTCATACCTCTTCCACACTAACAAACTTTAACAATTTAGCACTAATGGGGCCATGCAAATGAAACTCAGTCACTCCATGCAGACTTTGTTCCCATATCTTGGCACATGAGAGTTATCCAAGGAACACATGCTTATTCCACTTCCAACTGAATGAGTAAGACATTGACCACTGTTTGTTTCTGTCAGCTGATAGTCTCTGTCTTGTTTGAACTTGTTATGATTAGATCATCCAGTACAAACTGAGGTATAGTTAAACCAACTCTCCTATTAAAGTGCTGGTTAAAATATTTTTACATGGCCTCTCAGGCCCCCAAAAAAGTGATGAATGGTTACACATTAAAAAAATGAAAGGGCTGAGAATAGACATCTTTTGTAATCATGAAGACAGTTGAAAAGAGAAGTTGTCAAAGTTCAGTCTGAAATTATTCTCAAAGTGCATATTATATAAGAAAGAAAGGATGAGAAACTACTGAGTTTCAAGGGCAAAGGATTCAAGAATTTTGAACTGTTTTATTTTGTCTCTTTGAACCACATTCAAAGAAGAGAAACCACAATTTCAGAAGATTAAAAAATTAAATCAAATAAATCCCACACCCAGAAAACTTTTTTTGCATTGCTAACATTGAACCAAATAAGTAATTAATGATTAGGTGTCAGAATATTTAGATTCAAATTTTTATCAGCCACACTTTCCAATGTGAGCAAGTTTATTCTTCCTTTAATGCCACCTATTACTAATTTTTATATTAAACTAGAATTCAGAATAGATGGAATTTAATTATTGCATTATTTCTTTTAAATCTAACAAAGTGGTTTGCCTTTTATCCTCCAAGAGAATCAATGCTGGTGCCTTGGCTAGAAAGGTGATTTATGGGATCAGACTGCATGGAATTGGATACAACCATGGCTGTTATAGATTCTGGAAGCTGGGACTGCAGGCTAAGCACTTATGAATACAGCTTCTTTTTATTATGCTTATATATGTGCATGCCGATATGTGTGTGTACATGTGCAGGTTCATGTGTATGTGCGTGACTGAGAAAAACTGAGTATTATTCTTAGGAATCCCTTCATCACCCCCCATGAAATAGGATGTCCCATTTCTGCTGGATATTCCATTTGGCCAGTCTAACTGCTTAGTAAGCCTCAGAGATCATTCTGTATCTGACTCCCGAGTGCAGAATTATAACTACACACTTGACCATTGTTACGGGAGTGGGGCGGATTAAACACAAGCTGTCATGGTTGGAAGGCAAACGCTTCAATGAATTAGGAATCTCCATCATCCAGGGATATAATGTCTTACTGGTTAAAAACTGGTGGTGAGGCAGTCAGTGGCAGCGCACGCCTTTAATCCCAGCATTTAGGATACAGAGGCAGGCAGATCTCTGTGAGTTCGTGGCCATTCTGACCAACAAAGTGAGTTCCACGACAGCCTCCAAAGCTACACAAAGAAACTCTGTCTCAAAAAAACAAAAAAGAAAGAAAGAAAAGTGATGGTGAAAACAATGTATAATTTAAAGCAATATTTTAATGAAGCAAAGTTGGGAACTACTCTTTAAATATATTATTTTATGATTTTTGAGACTTTCATGTATACATGTCATATATCTTGATAATACTCACATTCTACTCTTTCCCCAACTGTCCCCAGATCAATGCCCACCACCAGCCCATCACAATTTCCTGTCCTCTTTTGATTTTTCTCTATAGCCTATTAATTTAACTTGTGCTCCCTTCATACTCATGGCAATGGTGCCAACCACTGGCGTCTGGCTGACCTATCAGGGCCACATACCTAAGAAAACTGGATTTTTCTACATCCTGTGACCAAAGCCTATGGGATCATCACCAAGAGGATTTATGTTGATATGATTAAAAGCAACTTGGGGAAAAGGGTTTATTTCTTCTTAAGTTTTCTAGTTCATCACCTGCATCTGCAGGTGATGCAGAAAGTTTCTTAAGGGTTTTCAGCAGAGAAGAGATATGACTCAATCTGATGCAACTGAAATGTTCTTTAAGCTCAATCTGGAAGATCGTTAGCACTACAGATTATTGTTTTGTGGTGCAATATATTCTTCATTTACCTTCTCAGTTCCCATTAAAAATAAACAGGAAAAAACAAACAAAAACCATAATGGAAAATATGGATGCAACATGATGGAGCCTTGACATGGTGAAGCAAACCTGTAACCCAGAATTCCTGTGGAGGAGGCAAGAAGGTTCAGACTTTATGCTCCACTAAAGTGTAAACACAGTTCCCTCTCCTTGCATCTAACTGCCTACAGATTTAGCAAATTTGAAACCATATTCCTGGGAAGAGATACCATGACCAAGACAACCCTTAAAAAGGAAAACATTTAACTGGGACTGGTTTGCAGTTCAGAGGTTTAGTCCTTGAACATCATTGAAGGAAGTATTTTTCCATGTAGGCAGACATGGTTCATGAAAGACAGCTGATTATTCTACATCCAGATAGGCAGGCAGCATTTGAAACCACAAAGCCCACTTCCAATGACACACTTCCTCCAACAAGGCCACTCCTCCTAATAGTGCCACTTCTTGATGATCAAACATTCAAATTTATGAGCCTGTGGGGACCATTCCTATTCAACCCACCACACCCTCCCACCCTTATTTCTACTAAGAATGTTAATAAATCTTATACTGTATCTTGATGTACCCTCTAGTTATACAGAATTTTTCTTAGCAATATTCTACATGAGTACATCAAGGTAAATGGTGTCAGCCCCCATGGACACTCTTCCTGTCTGTCTCTGTGGATTACCAGGGTCTTTCATTCTTCCCTTTCCACCCTGGGAAGTTTCTTCCCAAAGAAGATCAGCATCACCTGGTAATTGCTTTAGCATTCAGGAAAGCAGACCTTCTTTTTCAAGCGATTTACACATTCATCTGCAACTTGCTGTAGCTAGTACGTGAAGGGCCTCAATTAATCCATCTCTCCCTTAGACCTCATAGTGTCTGTTTTATTTTCAAAAGCTATCATGACTTTGACTACTTGTTTGCTTTTTTTATACCCCTACACACACACACACACACACACACACACACACACACACACACACACACACGTTTTGTCTTCCTTTTGAGTTAACCTTTCTATGCAAAGATTATTAATAACACAGGTATAATAGTCTTTCTGCTAGTAGCATCTTTTTAGCTGGGATATAGTTCAAAGCTGTTTATTTGTTATGAAATGAGCTAAAATATGTTGTACCTATCATCCCCTTCTCTTGCTTTCCGAACCTTTCTAAGTAGAGCCCTGTTTCTGCACCATCACAACTCAAAGCCATTCCTGACAGTCTTTGGTTTCTAATTTCCATCTGTCAGTAGACACTTTTTCTTAATTGGTTTCCGTCTTTTATAACTGACCTTAAATCTGTCATCCCCACAACATCTTTCACTATCTGATGTAGTGCCCAATCTTTCTTGTGTCCCCTTGAGTATTGTTACCTCAAGCCTTCATGGTTCTATGTGCCCTCACCTGAAGTGTGTCTTGTCTTTCTTGATTAGGAACATGCTTTCCCCACCATGTCCACAGCAAGGACCTAGTTACTATTTTCTTTGTGAATAAACAGCGTGTACCAAAACTACTAGAGATACTGATCATGATACCTCATTGGTGACAGCTTCATGACTTCTGTCACCATTATTCTTAAACAAATACAGCCTTCTGAAACATTAAGTTAATATATAAAGCAAGCCATGTGCATGATGCTGTTGCATTTTATTAACAAGCTTCCGTTGTCCCCAAATTAGAGTACATACTGGTGTATCAAGACAGTTGTCTGTGCACATTAAATGCTGCCCCAGGCTTCCTTACTGCTGTAATCACAGACTGCCTGGTTTCTCCTGCATTCAGTAAGTCCTGATCTATCAGTATTTCCCCATACTGCTTCTCACTTAAAACGGCAGCAGCTGATCCTCTCAGAATACTTCCAGTAGCTTCCGAGGCTTGTCCGTTAGAAACCTTTATGTGAGTGTGTCAAATATCTGACTTGTGATTTTCATATAGGTTTTATAGCTTGATTTGAAAACAAAATAAATAAAACATCCTCAAAGACAACATGCTACTAGACTTTATATATAAAGTATTTGTGAGAGCAGACTTCTTAACCTCCTGATTCATCAGAGAGCTGCCATGCTGCCTGACTACTGCTCCAGATAGAGGGTATTCTCTCATTTTCCCAATCCCTATACCGTGTTCAGTCATCTCTTTTATTTCCTTCAGTTATTTTTTTCAGAATCTTTGGCTACACCTAGAAGATGTCCAGCCAACCCTTTACCACTCTTTGTTAACTAAATGGCCTTTAACTTCTAGGTCTTATTATTATTATTATGTTTTGTAGAACATTTATAAAATCTTAAGTTGTATGAACTGGCTTTTGGGGGCCCATTTCCTATGATGTGATACCTAGTTCAGCCTTCATATGAGGAATAGGAGATTGGTTCTGCCTCAGGTTGCTATGCCAGACCTTGTTGACTCCACAAGGAAGGCCTTACTCTCTCTAGGATGTAAATGTGGGATGGGAAAGAGGGAGGAGAAGGGAGAGTAGGGGAGAGATGGGAAACTGGGTTTGGTATGTAAAATGAAAAGCATTTTTAATAAAAAAATGAAAAAAAACCTTCTGAGGAAATGGGCTTTCACTTAGTTCTCGGGTATTTGTGCCGTATTCACTGCACCTTAGTCACCGAGCAGTGCTTGTGACAGCAGAGGCTACATGCCTCTCTGTTTAATGTCATATCCATAAAATCCATAACAGCAAGAGTAGCCCTTTTATGATTCGTGTGTCCTGTGTCCTTCATGGATTTAGAACCCTTCAAACCACAGAGCAAATGGTTAATCAAATTACAGTTAACTGCATTGAAAATCACACAAAGAGAGGTAGTATTAAATTGTTTTATTTTTAATTGTGTGTGTGCCAGTCTACCTATTTGTTGATATGTACATGTGAATGCAGGGGCCTACAAAGACCTGGGGAAGGAGTCAGATCTCCAAGAGCTGAAACCCAGGTCATTGTGAGCATCTATATGGATTTAAGTTCTCTACAAGAACAGCAACAATCTGTGTGTGTGTGTGTGTGTGTGTGTGTGTGTGTGTGTGTGTGTGTGTGTGTGTGTGTTGCTTAATTGGTTTTTAAGGAAGAGATTCTCTGTATAACAGTTCTGGCTGTCTTGGAACTCTCTTTGTAGACAAGACTGGTCTCCAACTCACAGAGATCCTCCTGCCTCTGCCTCCTGAGATGTGGAATATAAAGAGTCCACCATCACAACCAGAGCCATCCCTCCAGCCCATGTCTCCAGAGAGAAATAGAAAGAGAGAGGAGGAGAGAGAGAGAAGGAAAGAGAAAGAACCTAGTGTGTACATTTTCTGTACATGCTTTTTTTCCTATATATATATTATACTATTTTGATTTGGATGTTTAAAACTGAGTGTTTAAAGGTGTTTCATAATATTAGGATAAAAATAGGATGGCATAATTGGTGCATTAGCAGTAATAATTACTCTAATGGAACATTTTGGAAACTGATATTGAGATTGAGAGATGCATGAATAAATCAAGAGGACATGGGTCACCTCCACAGAGGATTAGCCCCTGCGAAGGTTCTGAGAGCAGAAGTAGAAGGCCATGGAGGAAGAAGGCAGAGGTCAAAGCAAGTAGCTAGGTGCAGTGAGGGCACAGACTGCAAAGATCCGAGGGCAGCTGAGAGCCTGCAGCTCAATGGTGAGTGTCTGCACAAATAGTTTCCCACAGTAAGAAACGAGTTTTAAGCTGTGAAATGAACAATCCTGACTTTAAGAAATAGAACAGGTTTGATTCAGTGGTGATTTGGACTGAGGTATAATCATTAGAATAAAGGAGAGAAAGAAAATGCAAAACAGCAAAGTAATAAAGAAGAGAAGGGATGGAGAGACTGAAAGTGAGACAAAAGAAGTAAGGACAGAGGTGATCTAGAAAGCTCTATCTGTTTTGGGTTTGGTTTGGTTGGTTGTTTTTAGGTTTTCATTCTTCCTCTTTTGCAAGACTGAGCCTAGTGTGGTCCTGCCCTAAGTATATTTTGGCACTGAAATACCTCAGCTGCTTCATATAAAACTTTTTCATTTTAATACTCAACTTAGATATATAACTTCATCAGCCCTGGAGTTTAAAGAAAATAGAAAAAAATGCAGGGCAAAGGTTAGGAAGAATGTCAGGTCAATATTGTGTTGGCACAAAGCTTCATCCTCAGTAAAGGAGCTTCATTCTCAGTAAGGGATAGCGCTAGGTAATGAAACTTATAGAATTGTGCTGAGTGTGTCTATACATTTTAATGCATATAGTTTGCACACTCTTTCTCAAAGATGGTATCCTTATCACTATTTACAATATAAGGAAGCTGATAGAAATAGATGTTATTTGTTCCATGTTATTCCCCTGGCAGGACTCATACCTATATCTACTAAAGGTCAATCTAGTGTGAGTTGATTACACTGTATAAATTGTATAAAGGAAAGTTAGCTCATAAGCAGTAGGAATACTGTTCAGGAGAAGAATATTCGGGCAGCATAGGAGAGACCTAAAAGTTTTGTCCTTGGCTCTGAGGGGTGTTACAACCATTCCTGGCATCTCACTCTGTGTTCATGGGTCCTGATTAGTATTACAAAGTTTCAAGACTATACAAATTTGATTTATAAATTGATTTAAAGATAACTTTTGAAGGCAAGGGACTGGAGAGATGGCTCTATGCTCAAGATTACTGGCTACAATTGTAAATGAACAAGCTCTCTTTCTAGAACGTACTAGTGCCCCACAAGCATCTGTACCTCCAGTTCTAGGGTGTCTACTGTCCTCTTCTGAGCTTCATTGGTTCCTGCATGCATGTGGTGCACAGAAACTCTAAAAGCACACATATATACACACAAAATAAACCTAACTAAACATGTTTTTATTAAAAGAGTAACTTATGTATACCAAATGTACTCAAGAAAATAATATTCTCTTAAGAGATACCATTGGCTTGACAGAAAACCTTATAGCAAAAAACCAGTCATTTATTTTTTTTCGACTTTTCAAATTTTAGCCTCTCCTTTATTACATACTGACTGCAGTTTCCTCTCTCTCCACCCCTTCCAGCCACTGCTTCACCTCCCATATCCCACAGATCAACTTCTTCTCTGTTTCCCTTATTTATAAAAGAACTGACCTCCCAGGGATCTCCACGGAACATGGCCTAATAAGATGCAATAAGAATAAGCACAAACCCCTATATCAAGGCTGGAGGAGGCAACCCAGTAGCAAGACATAGGTACCAAGTGTAAGCAAGAGTCAAAGACACACCCCACTCCCATTGCTGGGAGTCCCACAACAGCAGCAAGCTATAGAACCGTAACGTATATGCAAAGAGTCTAACACAGCCCCATACAGGGTCCATGATTATTGCTTCAGTCTCTGTGAGCCACTATGAGCCCTGTTTCATTGATTCTGTGGATCATGGTCTCCTGGTGTCCTCAAGCCCTCATTTCTAGTCAATTACAAATTCAATATCTGAAACTTACACAAAGGCCTCCGCATGATTTCTACAAATATTAATATCTTTCCACCTTGAGTTAGTTGACCCCCTTTTCTCATATATGGAACTCTGACTCTGTGGTCCTTTGCCTAGCTTCTACACATTTGCAAAACTTGTAGTAAAGTCATACCCTTGGGGAATAATTCCTTGATTAACCCAATAGTGTCCCCTTTCAGCCATGTTATTCTCTCTTGTTGAACTCTGCTATTTCTTTCATAGAAGCCATCTCAATTTATCTCCATGTGTCTGTTGGTCTCTGTGAGTTAACTGGTTTATAAGATTATGAAGTCAAAAAGACTTTTCTATTTCCCAGTGTTCATTTAAAGGACAAGGCTTAATAAATATTTATTAAATTGATTTTATAACAAATTAAATGTACAGTGAAGATATTTGTTTGTCAAAGAAGAAAAACTCGAAGCCCAGTCTACTATATATCTGTTTATATTTCTTTCACTTCCATTTTCAAAATTTGGTAAGATCAAAATATGTAAGGTTTCATTCATTTTTTCAATGAATTTTGGATAATGGCTGAATTAATACGTACCCTAGAGTAATCTTAGTGAGCAGAAATACAGTTGGTTAACTCTGGGCTCATGAGAGACCCTGCCTCAACACTTAAGTTGGAGAGTTGGTGGGAGCCATGCGATCTCTCCAGGGGTCAATGCCTGAGAATAGCATGAATGCTTCTCCCCATGGCAAGACCCTGGAGATCCTGACTCACTTGGCAGAGACCTGTGGCAGTTCACTGCATGAATCCAGGCATGACCCTGGGAGTGGATATGCTATGGGCTCTCCTTGCTTTCACTAGGCTAGCCGTACTGCTGGGCTGAATGAAACACAGTAGGTCAAAAAGTTTAATATTATATATTTACATATTTGTTCTGGAAAGAATGACTTTAACCACTGGAGTCTTTTAGAAATGTTATTAAATGATGATATCAAGAGTTAATGGGAACAAGGAATGAAATAGAGTCATAGAAACCCACATTTCCCTTAATTCTAACAATTGTGCAAATACCCCCCAAAAATAAGGAACATAAGAACAAGGGATAAGCAGTGTCAACTATTAAAAATAAGTTTCCAAGTTATGTTGCTTATAGGATAAAAGGAAAAACCTGATGTAGTCCCAGATGAAATAGAATAGTACATAATATAAAATGGATTGATCCAGTTTTTACTGGTGAATTGATTGTGAGAACCCAGACACTACCAGATGTAAATATTAACCACAAGAGACAAATCTGTCTCTTCCCCGCATGGTGGTATATCTGCATATGCTGCCAACTGGGAACATTGTTCTACCTGTAGCTGTGCCTAATTAGAAACCTTGCTTTGTAGCTTTCAAGACTACTTATGCTTCTAACAGTAGAGATATAGATCAAAAATGTAATTGCTACCAGTTGGAAAGTTGGGGGACAGATGTGTAAAGAAAAAGACAAGGAACAAACTGGTAATTATTGAAACCATTTTTAGCTTACAGAAGCAAAACTGATTGCAAAACCATTCGTGCCAACCCTTGAAGCTATATAAATAACAACAGCCCAAGCTATGTGAGGCTACTTGTTTGAACAATAGGTAGTCACAATCTCTTCTCGGCACCGACTTCGCACATCCATCCCAGGTCATGGACCACATTTAGAGAAAGGCTCCCAGCAAAGAGAGCTCTTGGAAGACACTTGATATAAACTTCTGGCCTCCACAGGAACAGGAACACAGGTGTGTGCATACCTATACCTTCACACCATGTTTGACTATATGTGTGTTTGTGTTTGTATTTGTCATACACACACGCACACATTCAGATAAAGAAACATTATCTCACTGATATAGATAGCTTTTAGTAGCCAAGCAAAAACATAAAAACAGAAATATTTAATAGTGATGCATTTAAATTAATTATTTCCCAACTGTCATATCAATATAAAATGAGTGTTAAAATAATTATCAAGATTTTGTACATTATTTTTATTAAAAATTGAAATCCAGTGTGTAATATAATTCTATGGTTCACTAAAATTTACATGTAAAATTTTCATTGTACTTGTGATACATATTTAAATCTGATAAAATTTGCAGTTGAAAAGTAGACTCATGTTAGATATAAATGAGCACTGAGTTGGAAGATAGGAAGATAGTTGCATTATGGTCAGGGTTATAAAGGGGCATCCTACATGGAAAGGTAAAACAGATTTTCATACTTATTTAATCTGGGCGCACTTAAAACTTCCCAATAACTTATTACTAGTATTAAAATTACTAGTATTAAAATCAAGTTTATATGACTAAAACTACATCAGATTATGTTTATGTTCCCAGTCCTCTCATTCACATTTCACGTTACTGCTTCCATGGTAGACAACAAATTGAAAGCAGAAATGTGTGAATGAGTCTTTGTACAGTTTGTTTTTTTGGATTTGTAAAGGGTGGGATTTTTGATAAAACTATTTGTCAGTAGCCAGGCCAATTTTCTTCTGTGATCAAATGCCCAATAGAAGAAAACTTGATCATGAGACAACATTTGAAGAGCTACACTCGTTATAAACTCAGAACGGTTTCCTAGAAAAGACAATTACATATTGATTTATTCAAATCAGGTGCCCAAGATGGCAATGCCAGATGAACAGCTGAGGTTTTGCTTTCTGAGCTTCTGCTGTTGTCTGCTTAGCCACCACAGAGTGTCACTGTGGGCTGAAAAGCCTTCCAAAATCAACAACCAAGACCGTGGCCAGGAATGAGAGAAGAAAAATGAGTGATGATCAATTGAACTCCCCAGGGTTTCTGGCTCTACTCCTCACTTCTGACAGTAGAGCACTTCAAAATCCATAACAAGTCCATGAGGAAAATTAAGTCAGAGCACAAATCCAATAGGACTCCCTAGTAGATAAGTATTTTTTTTTGAAGAATCTAAACTCACATACATTAGTCAATGCAGAGTTGATTAATGTCACAGAAATAGGATGAACTTTTGGAGCAGGATGCTGCCAGCGTGAAGAATGAGGTCTTGTCTTGATACTCTTCCCTTGCTAAATGGTTGATAGTTTTACATTTGCTTCTTTTGACTTTTTGTTGAAGAATGAAAGTTTGGAGTATTGTTATTTTTGTAATTACCTCCGTAAAGGTAATCATTTTCAAGTGTACTTGATGCATTTAAATTCAGAACATAAAGTTCATGAATTTATATTTTTCACATGGGAGAAAGATATATTTCTAATATAGGCTAACTTATGAGTGACCATTGAATACATTTTTATATTATTTGTTTTTTATTTATCTTGTGATATGCTCTTGTTTAGTAGCCCTGCTGGTCTGGAAATCTCTATACAGTAGTGATTGTCTGTGAACTTACAAAAATCCTCCTGTCTCAGACTGTCAAGTGTTGGGATTATAAGCATGTTATCCTATGCCATTCTAATTCTGTGCTTTTTGTTAGACTTGGGAATTGTAGAATACCATTCATATTTTCATAAAATATAAAAAGGTGCTTTTATTTTAGGGATTGGTATAGGCTTTCTAGGTTCAAATTTGACATTAATGGTTTTAGTAGAGGGATTTATTCATTAGCTACATACTATAAAATGAAGACTTATGATAGTCATAAGAAATATTCAGGAATGTTCCAAAGGTATTTTCCTTACTCTACTATATCTAAAATATGACACAAAAATGAGTCACTATAAGTGATTTTGTAAGCTTCTAAGACAGACGATTTAGAAACTTCTAATTTTGTAATTGGGTTTTTATTAAATTTCAGTATATAGTTTCAAGCATCTGAAATAAGTACAAAGTACCTTATTTATTTATTTTTGGATGTTATCCTTAATGTGTTCTGAAATAGTTGTGTTAGTAAAGATCATCTTTAAGAAATACCTGTACCATATTTCCTTTATTCTTTTGCATCTATGTTGTGGAAGAGTGAGGAGGTTACCAGCTCAAAATGAGCCCATCCTAACGAGAGATGGTGATACTGAAGCCAACAGGTGTGCTTCAAATAAAAACTGCTAATTATCAGTTCTTACTTGAGTTATATTCTTGTTCAAAACAAAGAATGAATAAGGGTGAATTCAAAATGAAGCAGAAGTGAAATTCAAAACTTTGGACTATTTTGACACTAAAGAGCACCTTCTGTTTCTTGCAACTGACTACTTAAACACTTACTACCTAATAAGCATCTGAATATTCATTCTCATACTGGAAGTAGGAGATGATATCCTTGTTACACTAACTGTCATCTTGACACAGCATAGAATCATTTGAGAAGAGAAGTTTCCATTGAGAAATTTGTTTGAACAGATTGGCCTATGGGAATTCCTATAACGGTTGTCTTTGTATGAACTGATCCAGAAAGGCTCAGCCCACTTTGGGCCTGCCATCCTAGGTAGGAGGTCCTGAGCTGTACAAGAACTTTAGGGGCCTATGAACAAGCTAGTAATCAGTGTTCCTCTGCGGCTCCTGCTTCAGTTCCTGCTTGACTTCCCTAGATAGTGTACTAGAGTCTAGAAATGTAAGCTGAAATAACCTTTTTAGTTGGACCTTCCTTTGGGCCACCAACTCACAAATTACAACGCAGAGATTCGCTATTAATTATGGAAGCTTCACCTTAGCTGAGGCTTTTCCCCAACTAGCTCTTATAGTTTAAACTAACCTGTCTTTATTTATCTGCATTCTGCCACATGGCTCACATACCTCTCCTCTGTATTAGAGTTTCTCGGTGCCTACTCACATCTCCTGACTCACTGGCTTGTAACCCTGAGTTCCTCTCTGCCTGAAAGTCCCATCTATTGTCCCCTGCCTAGCTATTGATCTTTCAGAACTTTATTAAACCAATCACAGTGACACATATTTACACAGTATAGAAATATTCTGTAACAAACCTTCTATTCTCCTAATTGCTCTTGGCCATGGTATCATCACAGGAGCAGAGAGCCACCTAGAACAGAGGACCATGAATAAGTCTTTTACTCATAATAAACTAAGGCCTGGATCAGTTCTGTAATACAGAGTTTCTGCAATTATTAGCCAGGATTCTTTGTAAAGCCTGTTAGCCAATACCCAGGTCTAGCCATCTGTTCTAATTTAAATGGCCCCACTTGTGAACTAAACCAAGGAAATGGAGATTTCTGTTAAGTGGCTATAGAAAAAAAACTCTACTCTCTTACTTTTTTGTGTACTCAGAATATTATTTTTAGGTTTTAATACTTTATGTTCCTAATACCTAGGCTTTTTAAACCTGATTTTTTTCATGCATTACACAATGTGTATGCAAGATAAACCTTACTGGGAAAATTAAACTTCACATAGTAAACTATTTCAATCTACCATATGAAGAGTTCTCAATAAATGCTAGTTATGTCCATTGTCATGAAAAATGAATTGGTGTAATCTTAACTAAAAATAGTTTGTCAGACACTATTGAATCCTACTCACAAATGGTTTATTCTAACATCAAAATAGTTAAGAGATAGTTTGATTTATTTATGTTGTGTTAGAGTTTGTATTGTCATGATAAAACATCCTGGATTAACACTATGTTTTAGTTTTAGTACTGTTATTAACATGCTTTGTAGTAATAGAGATATCAAGTTAGTAACATACCTTTTCCAGATTCTGACAGTTAATATGCTAGTTCCTTTCCACTTAATTCATGATTCACTCTATAAAATCAGCAGCAATGTCCTTAATTCATAGGTGAGTCTAAGATGAAAAGACATTTAAAAACCTCCAGAGGGTCACATCACTATTTAGCAAATAATTGCATTACAAAACCTTAGTCTGTTCTATAGAACATAATTTCACACGGAACTAGAAGTTTTAAATTAAAAATTTTCAATATTTTTCCAGAGGCCTATATATAATGCAAAATTCTCAATTCATGAAAGACAGAAGACTCTTAGCAGGTGGCCTCCCTTCTCAAGCCAAATCTCCATACCACTTGTGATTCACATCTGTGACTGTTCTCAGCCCTGATCACGAGAGCACCAAGGTGTCATTCCTTATACACCCTTAAATCAATTTCCAATGTCTTGCTTATAACCACATGGTATCAAGTAGCCAAACAATGCTTTTGCTTTAGAATTGTACCTTGTAAAACTAGTTTTTAATGATAATGCTTTACTTCTTTAGCCGCAGGTATCTCTCAATGCGCTTGCGTATATGTGCACGTGAGCACAGATACCTGTAGAGACTAGAACAATATGTCAGGTCCTCTGCCACTGGGAAGCATGGGCTTGCTTTCTGTTGCTGTGAGAAAAGACTATCAGCAACATGGAGAGGGAAGCATATATTTCACCAAACAGCTTACAGTCCATCATGAAGGGAAATAAAGGTAGTTACTCATGACATGAACCTGGAAGTGAAAACCAGTGCAGGTTCTATAGAGAAATGCTGCTTACCAGCTTGCTTGATTTGCTTTCTTTTGCAATTTGGATCACCTGGGTAGGATTGATCGTGCTATCAGTAGGCTGAGCATTCTCATTTCACTCATCAATCAAGAAAATGCCCCTATAGACTTGTCTATAGGCCAATCTGACAGAGGCAGTTTCTCACCCGAGGTTTACTCTTCTGAGATGATCCAAGCTTGCTACCAAGTTTTGCTAGGAAAAAAAAATTCTATGAGCACACTGAATTATAGGCAGTGATGGTCTTTTTGATCTGTGTGCTGAAAACAAAGTTTTGGTTCTCTGATGAAATATCACATGTCCTTAACCACTGCTTTAACATCTCCCAAGCAAACTAAAGCTAAGGGATTTTAAGAGGAAAAAAAATCAGCATAAATAATGAAAAAAAGTCTTGGGTATGCTACATTTAACAAACTCTAAGATTTTAGCTATGATGGATATAAAGTTTTCTGAGGGGCTGCCTATGCGTCCATGATATCCTATAGCACAGTGATGATCAAACCTTCCTCTTTCTTTAATAGCTACTGACTTTTATTCCAAGAACATAAAATAGCCTTTATATTTCTTTTAAAAAATAAAATAATGAAAAGATTTTTTACTCTATATATGAATTGAATCATGGTGACATATAACTTTCTTGGATGCTTTCATTTATGGAATGATACAAGCTTCTTGCAGGTGGGCACCTAGTATTCTGTGTGGAGGAAAATTGTATCTGAGCTAGCTCTGCCTCTCTGCTTGTCTCTGATCTTAGCAACATTTTTGCTGGTTAGAGAGAAGGAGGATTCTGGATGTCTTTATGTCCTGAACAAAAGAGACAGCACTATCATCTTCAAACAAGCTCCTAAATCTCCAAGGATGAATGTGTGGGCTGTCCTTTCTCACCTATGTGTTATTCCTCATGTGTTCAAACCATTTTCCCAAACAGAAGCTCAGCCTGCCTGAACATACTTTGTACAGCATCTCTCTGATTAGAAGGCACCCCAGAATGTGTTCAACTTTGCCCATAAAAATCTCGTAGACATTACATTTGTAAGCCCGACGTGGACAAAGTCCTTTTGTATCAACTATCCAGTTATTAGAAAAAGAAATAACTGTGTATAACGTAATCTGGAAATTTTACAAACTATTCTCTATTTTGCTAATGTCTGACTTAGAATGCACATATCGATTACGATCAGTGAAAGTAAGATAAGTCCAATTCGTGTATTAATTTTATTTTTGAAAGTAATAGGAAATGAAGGCAAGATAGGTACATCAAGTGAGTGAGGCGCACTCAACTCTAGATGGGACATCAGTATTACACCCCACTTCCTAAGAGTCAGGACCATTGTGGAGGTGAGACAGTGGCTGTAGATGTCTCCAACAAAACTGTTTTCAAGATGTGAAGGAGCCCACAGAAGTGAATCTGTTCCACCTTGACTAAAGTCAGAGAGTTCAGATTTATTGCACTTTCAAGGTTATAGGACAGAATGTTTTGTGTAGAGTGTGTTTGCTTGATGTTTGGAGATGTGAGGAGAAAATTATTTGTTTGTTCTTTGTATTATGGCAAGGAAGTCTTTTGTCTCCCCCCTCTTTTGGATTTGAGTATATAAAGAATGTTGAGTCGTAAGCTTAGGGAGGATACAGTACTCACTGGATGTCCTCCTGATCCCGTCTGCTATCTCTGGTCTATTTCTTTCTTAATCCCCCCTCTTCTGGAGTGTACTGACCTGTCAGGCCTGATCTGACAAAGACACAGCAAGTTGTTTACACATGTGGACTAGCAGAGATTATGAGAACGCTGTAGGCTCAAAGCAGACAAAATTCCAACATGAAATAAGGAGGTAGACACAAAGTCCCACACCTGTGTAATTTATAGCTGCTGGGTGTGGGAGAGCCGGTTTTCTTAAAGGTGTGGTTCATAGAAAATCCACCAGACTTCAGTGGAAGAGCACACATCCAAGACCATGTCAGCATCGCAAACTATGTACTGAACTGATTTTAAAAGGAAATAATAGAAAGGGCACACGTTTGCATGGAAGAGAGGGGATTAGATCTGGAAGGCTTTGGAAAGAAGGTGAATAGAATCAAAACATACTGTATGATATTCTTAAAGAGAAAATAAAATGAGTGGGAAGATGATGGGTAGAAGACAAAGTCGTTTTGAATGTCTGTAATATCCTAGACCCCTTGCTATATGTAGTAACTTATGGAAATAGAGAATGTTGTGGCAGTATAAAGGCCATGATCCCTGCCACCTGTGTCACATGGCATCCTGCGGTCATGTACATTCCCATACCTACTATACAGAACACTAATTTTCTAATAACATTTCAAAGATATGTTCTTAACCACTCAAGACTTTACCTTAATACCGTAAGTTTTTTTTTTTTTTTTAAAGAATGTTCTTTTACCCTAAAGCATTCAGGATTTGACTATATTCCTTTTAGGAAACTTATCAAGATAGCAATGCAGGGCCACAGTTTAAAATAATGGCAGGCATGTTCATTTGTGTTCTTAAATAAGTCAAAAGAATCTCCAGCTCTATCAAAAATAGTGAGACATCATTTCTTGTTCATAATGTCTAAACTTCTTTTCTTAATTACCTCAGATTTTCTCTATAAAGGTCAAATTTATTTATCCTTAATAAAAATCAATTTTGAATTAAAATCTATTGAGAGTCTAATTGGCTGAAATTTTCTCACATTTTAAACTGCACAAAATTGTTCATTTAAATCCAAGCCAGCAATAAAATGCATTACAAATCATACAAAATCTTAGGAATGTTTATTCACTTACTGAGAGTCTGAGTCTATAAGCCCCCCTCGTCTGATAAGCATTGGCCATATTTGTTAGGGAAAAACAAGCTGAAAATTTCTGAGAGATACAGTGCCAAAAATTACCTGACCCAATATTCAATGTAAATTAAAATGGTTGCTGTGTGGAACAACACAAAAGTATCTTCATTAGACTCTGAAGCTAGGAAAAGTGTTGAAGAAGGAAAAGGAAAAATGAAAAAAATATAAAGTATACATGGTGATTACACAGATGTTCTAAGTAAGTCAAGTTATTAACTGATAGGAAAGACTACAGCCAGGAATCACTACTATAGAAAGGTTGTCCCTAGAAAAAACAAATATAATTTTATAGTGTACTGTATCAATCACAAATATTTATTTAAATACAAATTGTATTATCATATTATAAATTATTACTATTTTAAATCATACATATTTTAACTATTTTCCTTTATGTTTAGGGTTTCTATTGCTGTGGGGAGACACCGTGACCACAGCAACTCTTAAAAAGGAAACATTTAATTGGGACTGGCTTTCAGTTTCAAAGGTTTGGTTCATTATCTTCATGACAGGAAACATGACAGCATGCAGGCAGACCCGGTGTTAGAGAGGTAGCTGAGAATTCTACATCTTGATTTGTAGGCATTAAGAACTGACGTGTGTCACATGGACTGTATCTTGAGAACGGGAAACCTCAAAACCTGCCCTTCACAGTGGAATGTGTCCACAGTGGAATTCTATTCACTCAGAAAGAATAGTAAGCTGCACTATTTGGGTGATCTTATAACCTAGAGCAGAGGTGATTGATGATACAGATTTGATTATTATTTGTGATCATCCATTCACCTCATTCATTTACTGCTTTTGGGTTTTTGAGACAGTTTTACTTTGTAGAATAGCCTGGCCTGAGTTCACTCTGTAGCCCATGCTCGCCTTGAACTTACAGCAATCCTCCTGTCTAGTCCTCCAGGTGCTCTGATTATAGGCATGAAACACATGCCCAGCTGTTGCAGGCTTTCTTTGATCCACCAACCATCTCCTATATCATGACATGGAGAATTACTGTTAATTATGAATGTTTGACCTTATTTTATGCTTGTCCCACTAGCTCATTTAACTTATTTTAACCTTTCTTTCTTCATCTACATTTGCCTTGGGGATTTTTACCTGCCTTTTACTATGTGTGTCCTTTTCTGTGTCTATCTGTCTGACAGCTGCCTGGCTGACTGGTCCTGGACACAACCCCCCTCTCTCTTTCATTCTCTCTCCTACTCAAGCACGGATTCCTCCTTCTTATTCTCTCTGCAGGCTAGCCTTGCCTATCACTCGACTGCTGAGCTATTGGCCAATCTGTTTTTTATTAGACCAATTAGGTGCCGTAGGCAGGCAAAGCAACACATCCTTAGATCATTAAACAAATAGAACATAAACAGATACAACACATCTTTACCTCACTGACCAAATGTAACATATCTTTGCCTAAATAAAGTAATATTCCACAACACCCATCTTCTTTCTTTGTATGTTCTAGATTTACAATCCAAGAATTTTTCTCTATTTTATTTATTTATTTATTTATTTATTTATTTATTTATTTATTTTTCAAGACAGGGTTTCTCTGTAGCTTTGGTGCCTGTTACGGACCTAGCTCTTGTAGACCAGGCTGGCCTCGAACTCACAGAGATCCGCCTGCCTCTGCCTCCCGAGTGCTTAAAGACATGCGCCACCATCCAGCTTTTTCTCTTTTTTAAAACCTTTCTACATAGTCTTTGTATGGTTGCCTGATCTGATGAAAGTGTTATTTTGGTGATTTGATGAATTATTTTCTTAGCTTGATACTGTGTTAATTTATAGCTTTTCTTTAGTGTCAATAATTTTTTTCTAATTTCTTTGATTTTACTGATAAAATTGTGTTAACTTAAGCATTTTCTCAAGAATTCTAAGGCCCTAGATTGCTCTACGTAATCAGAATAGTCATAACTATACGTAATGGTTAACTTCTTTATGGGCACTCTAATCTTACTTCCATGTTTGGCCCATGCACTCATCTAACTGGTTTTTATGATTCAAATGTGATTTACAGTCATAAATTAAGTAATTGTCTGTGGCACTGCAAGGACTATTGGGGCTGCTGATGTGAAATTTGATTAGTCTTGTAGAGCTTAATGTGGCCTGTGAATAGAAACCGGCTCAGGAATTTATATCCTGTTTTATTGTCTCCTTCAGCCTGGTCATTGAGATCAGGAAATAGAAAAAAAAGAAGAAAACGTATTATCTGTCTCAACCCTGTGGCAGTGAAGTGAAAAGATGTAGAAAGTTATAAAAATTACATGAAAAACAGAAGAGTATGGAAACAATTTGATCAGGGTTATTTGGAAGCAATGGAGCAGAATAACTTCTGTCCAGCAGCTCATAGACATATACCCAACTGGCCTGTACCTTATGCAACTGTGGAGGACCACATGTTACTTGAGATCCGCAGACAAGCAATGCTCATAAATTCATCACTCACTCCCACACCCAGTGTTCTGTCCTGTGAGCCTGAATTATTATAGTTGTGTAAAGAGAAAAAAATGACACAAGTATTTTATAGATAGAGGACAAAGGGTAAAACAGTTTGGTAGCATTTATTACAGAGGAAGATCATGAAGATGTGTGGGAACACAGAGAGAGAGAGAGGGGGGGAGAGGGGAGAGGGGAGGAGGGGAGAGGGGAGAGGGGAGAGGGGGAGAGGGGAGAGGGGGAGAGGGGAGAGGGGAGAGAGGAGAGAGGTGCTGTGTTGTTTAAGAGGTAAGAGCCATCACCTATGTCTACAATCCTTTCTTGTGGGGCAAACATGGGCTAAGAAAAGTTGACTTTTGCCCTCGGTCATACTGTCCAGGTGATCTCACTCACCTAGCAATGAAATTGAATTTTAAAAGATATTCCCAGAAATTTTCTTTTATCTATTCACTTTCCTGTCCACTTATGAAACTTAACCAAGTTTTGTATTCCCTTCAAACACACTTTCCTCAGAGGCCAAAACCAGCGATTTGATCAAGATAGAGCTTCTTGTAATTTCACCCTATAATCCTTAATAATTCTATTAAACATTTGTGGAAGTCCTTGTAGAATTATGTATTTGTTTATTCCTACATTCATTTCAAATTAACTTTTCAGGTAGTTTACTGACTAGTTAGATTGCTCATTAGTTATCTGAGATGGCACAGAGTGACTTTGCTTCAGCTGTTCTCAGGCAGGATCCTCCTGCCTCAGCCTTCCATGAAACTAAAAAACAAAATCGGAGCGTGGCACAGCTTCTGACTCTGGGAGACTTTACAGACTCCTGTTAGCAAGAAGGATAGTATCATTTCATCTCACTGCATTGTGGCAGAACCGATAAGATGCAGATCAATAACATATAAAGCAATAGTAAGTACCAAGCAAACAGAGGGGAACCGTGTTAATGGAGGTTTGCTTTATATTGCATGTAGACGCATGGGCTCATGCGGGAGACTTCTGAAGGAAGGAGAGCTTGCTAAAATTGGCATGCCGGCCAGTATTTAGGATAAGATGGGAAGGGTTGACGTCACTGTTTCACCTACCCCTTCTCTGAACCATGACTAGAGTTCTCTGTAAATCGCATGATAAATGTCCTCAGATGGAAGCTTCCTCTCTGTTGCGACCATAAATGCACCAGCTGCTGCAGTTGTACTTTCTCCTCACCTCCTACCACAAAATGAGGTCCTCTCTGATTTCTGAAATATTTCATGTGTGAAAGACTAATGCTATTACAATATCATAGCTGTCTATTGATGCATTGTTTCTTTTTTAATTTAATTTAATTTATTAACTTTTTAAGTTATTTTACATACTGACCACAGTTTCCTTTCCCTCCTCTCTTTCCCTCCCACCTGGCCGCCATTCACTCCTCCTCCTCCATTCAGAAAGTGGCAGACCTCCTATTGGATTGAACAAAATATGGCATATTAAGTTTAGGTAGAACCAAGCTCCTCTCCCTGCATCAAGGCCGGGCAAGGTAATCCATCATGGGGATTAGTTCCCAAAAGCTAGATAACCACCAAGGACAGGGCTGATTTCACTGCTAGGAGCCTTACAAGCAGACCAAGCTATATAACTGTCACACACATGCAGAGGGCTTTGGTCAGTCCCACGCAGATTCCCTAACTGTTGGTCCAGAGTTTATGATCTCCTACGAATTCAGGTCTTATGTCCCTGTGGGTACCACTATCATGATCTTGATCCCCCCTTGTTGTGGACAATCTTTTTTCCCTCTCTTCAACCGGACTCCTGGAGCCCAGCTAAGTGTTTGACTGTGGATCTCTGCATCTGCTTCTATCAGTTACTGGATAAAGGCTCTCTGAAGACAATTAGGGCAGTCACCAATCTGATTAAAGTAAATGGCCAGTTCAAGCACCCTTTCCACTACTGCTGGGAGTCTTAGCTGAGGTCATCTTTGTGGATTCCTGGGAGTGTCCCTGGCACCAATTTCTCCCTAACCACAGAATGGCCCCCTTATCGAGATGTATTGTCTCTACTAAAATAACCTATACACAGATAGATAATCGAGTGGGTCACAAGCTTAATGGCCATAGTTTATAATACCCTTCAGCTTTCGCATTTACTCAAGACACACAGGAACCACACTTAGCGTGTCTAGGTATGAGGACTGGAATCTAATGATGTTTGAGGGAGGCTGAGGTCCTATCCTCTAGAACCTGGTATATGCCACAGGATTTGATGGGAAGGCTAGTCTCTTATTTACTAATGACGGGTGAATTTCTTTCTCTTGTCTTTGTGCCTGCCATTTCAAAGTTTTGACAGTAATCACTTGTGGCCCATGCCTCTCCTAGCTCATGATCTACTTAAGAGAACAATACATCAAAACTATTAACCCACTCTGACGCTTTTGCGGCTGCTTCATGGGAATCGTCAATGTGAGAGTGCCAGCAGGGCGAACATATCCCTCCACCATGGTCTTATACATGTTTATAGCACAGGAAAGCCACAGTGAACAGATTGGTGTTTGCAGATTCAGAACAGCTGAGTGTTGTCACCAGCAGCAGGTACTGAGTGAGAACCCTCCCGCTAACACTGGCACAGCACCGTGTCTATCTTTCTTGCCGGTGGAGTATTGTTATAAATTGTCCTTTCATACACTTCAATAGAAACAAAATTCCATTTCTTGTGTTATTGAATCAGTGTTAGGTTGGTTGCAAGGACCTCATACTCACTAGACTCACAGAGATAGGGTCTTTCCTGCATGGTTTTGTTTTATTACATTCTGGATAGAAATATAGTTTATATTGTATTTCCCTTTATGAATTGTTTTATAAAAAGCATACTATGAAGTATATACTATGATTTTTTTCATTTTTTTGTATTTTCCTCCTGAGTAAATAATATATCTTGAGGGATATTGCTCTTGCCAAGAGAGGAAAAAATCTAATTCTCTCTAGTAAGAGGGAACAAGATTAAATTGGGATGTGTGTCAGTAAAGTTTAAGCTTTATTGACAAGGATGCTATATCATTGTGTAAAATTCTTGCTAACTGTCTCTTGAGATAGCCTAAAGATATATTAAATGCACCGTGACATGGAGAGGCTGGCCCTGAATCTCAGCACATGGAAAGGCTGGCTGCATTGCATTTTCCCCTTCAAGATGTATTCAACATCCAAGAAAACCTCAGAGAGACTCAAGAAAAAGTTCAAGCATGCTAATCTTAGGTTATGGGACCTAAGATTTAAGTGGGTAAATCCTAAGTGACACACAACTCACCCTGTTCTCCGGTGTCCCCTGCTCCTATATGTCTTTCCCAGAATGACAGGTTCTGAAGGGCATCACTGCCTATGAATTAACAGGTAACCAAAACACTGTCTTGTAAGTGGACTTTCTTTGGACCACCAGCACCAAATAATGACTCAGAGACTTACTATTAATCATAAATGCTTGGCCTTTACATTAGGGTTGTTTCCAACTCTAGCCTACAATTTAAATTAAACTGTTCCTATATTAATAGATTACTATGTCCGGCCACATGACTCTTTACTTCTCCATTTTGTAGTCCAGTATTGTCTCTGTCTCACCCTCTGGTGAAATCCTCATGACTAGATTCATCCCCTGAGATTCTGGGAGTTTCTTTAACTTCCCCCTGTTTATCTATTAGTCATTCAGTTCTTTATTAAACCAAGTTTAATAAAAAAATCAGGTTTTTAAGCACATGAGGTAAACATAGACACATTTCCATGCAATGTGATTAAATAACCTGTAATATTGTCTCCTATTTAAATAAAGTCAGGCTGGGGAATTTGGAAGTGGGTTGTTATTCAGTCAAAATATCTTCTAAGGCAAGCTGAAGTAAATTGAAAGGGAAAGTTGTACCCATTTGATTTGTGTACAGATTTGCATGAAGATATTGATTCATTCACCTTACTAGATCTTCATAAGCCATTTATATAATGATTCTGATCTATGATAATCATAATAGGAAACTATTGATCCTAATCTCCTTGGTACTCAGTATGTTGACCAAGGACAAACTAATAAAAGGTGACATATAAGCATATGTTTTATTCCTAGAGCATTTATCATCTTCCCCATGATTCTCTCTTGGACGTTGGGTCCGTAGAAAATCAAGCATGCACCTTGTTTTTACATTCCCTTCCTCCTCAATAGGCAATTTGTCCTTTACTGTCTAGTCTCCATAATGTCCAGAATGGGCTGTCAATCCTTTAACACAGTGAGGTGCTCAAACACAATCATGATGCAGCCCAAGAAGACACTTTATTTACCTATACTAGGACAAGTGAGGGGCCTTGTTCTACTCTGCGCAGAACCACATCTTCCTATCCATTTATTTTCACCTTCATTAAATTATTTTCTTTCCTATTGTGCCATTTCTGAACAAAAAACTGTGAATCAGCAGAGTTCTTTGTACACTGAATTATATTCTAAAGTCCTTCAGAATGGGGCATATATGGTAGTAAAGTATGTGACATATTTAGTCTGTCCTTGTCTCATCTTCATTCTTATGACCTGACAATATTCAGATATAAAATTATACCAATTTTTCCTACTTCAGTGTTTCTATCCTACGTTTTTTATAGACTAGCTCTGTGCACATCTGAACAAGATAAAAGATCTCTGCAACCCTAATAACATGCCTGGATCTTTCCTTCCCACTATCTAGAGAATACTCTTTCTGTCTGTATCACATTTTCTCACAAAGATGAATTCAATTCCTCTCCTTCAAAGTGAATTTTTATCTGCATTTCATAAAGACTCTTTGTCAGAGCACTTTCCTGTGTTGTCAGTGATACTTTTTATGCTTTCTTTTGCTCCCTTTGACATGCTAGCTTCTTAAAGGCAGGGTGTGCTGTTGGCTTTTATACCAACTTAACACAAATTAGTCGTCATCCAAAAGGAAAAATCCTCAGTTGAGAGACTAGCCCTAATAGGCTGGCCTATAGGCAAAACTCTTTGGCATTTTTAAAAATTGAGTTAAGAGGAATCAGCTCACTGTGGGTGCTATCACGCTGGGCTGATGGTCCTGGGTTCTATATAAAAGCAGGCTGAACAAACCGTGAAGACTAAGCCAGTAAGTAGCACCCCTTTATGACCTCTGCATCAGCTCATGCCACCGGAGTCCTGCCATGTTCAATTTCTCCTTTGACTTCTTTCGGACATGAACGCACAAGGAAGAGATGCCCTTTCTCCCCATATTGCTTTTGGTCATGCTGCCTCTTCACAGCAATAGAACAGTAACTAAGACAGAAGTTGGTACCAGGGACTAGGGTATTAGTGTGACCTATGCCTAAACACCAATGGAAAGCTTATGCATATGTATTTCAAGGAATAGGCCAGGTTCTAGCTCCACCAAGCAGAAGAACTTGTCAGCTTTGGTGTTCTGGTTCTGACTTTAGAGTCAGTAAGTCTATAGAGGAAAGGGTTATGGTTATAGACTATTCTTATTGTGTTAAGGAAAGTCCTCAAGGCCAGGAATTTTCAGTGGAGGACCTGCACAAAGGCCTGGATAGGTCATTGCATGAAGTCGTGCAGGTGAAGCCTGGACTGCCTTGAGGAACCCACACTGTTGGAGAAGTCGGAGCTGTGGGATGCCTGCCAAGGTGAACTGCATGCTGATGTGGAACAAGCTCAGGTGATTGAAATATGTCACACGCAGCAAATATGGAAGGGAAGAGTCATTGGAGGCTTTTGCCGTCAGAATGGAGACACAGGATTTGGTGTTTGGGCTACTATTTTCAGCCTTGCTTTGGTCCGGTATTTTTTCACTAGGCTCCCTTTCTTCCCATTTCGAGTGGGAACAGATATTCTATGTCATTGTACGTCAGAAGTATGGGACCTGGTTTTTTATTTTTATTTTGCCAAGGGTTACATTTTACAGTTTAAGAAATTGCCTTGCGTCTCAGCAGAGATTTTGGACGTTGGGCTTCTAAACAGTGTTGACACTGTAAAAGCGTATGGGGACTTTTGAAATTGGTCCAAATACATTTTACATTATGATAGGGCTACAAGCCTATGGGATACAGGGAGTGGAATGTGGTGATTTGAATGAGAATGACTCCCTTGGCTCATATATTCAAATTCTTAGTCATCTGGGGGTGGAAATGTTTAAGAGAGACTGGAAGGATGAGAAAGGGTTTGCCTTATTGGAGTAGATGTGGTCTTGTTGGTGGAAGTCAACTAGAGGTCAACTTTGAGATTATGAAATTGCATGCCAGACCCGTGTCTCTTTTCTGACTGCTACTTGAAGATGGGAATGTATGGTTCTCCTCTACTGCTGAAGCACTACGGCTATTTGCTTCTCCCCATGGGCTCTTCCACTCTCTGGAAATTAAATGCTTTCTTTTGAAGAGTTGTATTGGTCATCATGTCTGTTCATAGAAATAGAACAGTAGCCAAGACACAGGGCTTCTTTAATGTAAATATTATTGGTGTGAAATATGTTACTGGTCATCAAATATGGCATACAATGTTTTTCAAAATGTTGCATTTTCTCAGTTCAGGTTGCCTCCTTTCTACAATTGCAGCTTGTGTCAAGTTAACATAGCAAACACATTAATCATTTGCTCAGTGTCTATTGAATGTCTGCCAACATTCAAATTCTGTTCCAGGTTACGATAAATAGAACACGCAGAAAATTAAATGCATTCCTTGTTAAAGTGCATCACCATCTTGTATAGAATAAATATATCTATTAATTGACATTTCAAAGTGTATGCAATTATGAATTTCGTGATGAGACCGACTCATGTGCATGTTTAGAAGAGGGAGAATTTTTGGTCAATAAACAAAACCAGAAAAATTATTATAGTGCAACATGTTATCTCAATCATAAAATGCAGTTAGGAAACAAATATATATGCAACATTTTGAAACTGTATATCAGAAAGCCAGTAGACAGTACTCCTCTGTGATCTCTGCAGCATCCTCTGACTCTGGGTTCCTGCCCTGCTTGAGTTCCTGCCTTCGCTGCTTTTGGTGATGGACTATTATATGGATGTGTGAGTGAAATAAGCCATTTTCTCTTCAAGTTGCTCTTGGACATTGTGTTTCATCAAAGCAATAGTAACTCTAACTAAGAATGCAATTGGTAGCAGCATTGTAGGGTATGACTCTAATAGACCTGACCATGCTATTTTTTGAAGGATTTTCAAAGGTTGCAATAGAAAAGCTACTGAGTGAGTGTTCTAAGTTTCATGTGTTGCTCTGTGGGATCTTGTAAGATAAGATTATTGAAAAATGAGAGAGCCCTGAGTTGTGATGTTCCAGAGGGAAGTTTGAGCATCAGTTAAGGACTTTATCAGTACATTTGCATATTTTGGAATAAGAATTTGTGGTTCTGATTAGCTGTGACTAAAGAAATTATCTGTGGTTAACAAGTTTTCAGAACTATGAAAGTAAAATCTGATTTTCCTGGAATATTTGATGTTGGTCACTGAAGTTGAGAAATTAGCAGAGATTAAGAAGACACCATCATCACTAAAATTAAATCTACTAGAAGTGTTTCCCCAGGTTCAACATACCGAAGCTGTGTTCCAGAGGGGGCCAAGCTGTAACTCATGCTGACAGCGGAACTTAGTCATTTCTAAGAGTCTCCTAGCTGGTATTGGTTCTGAAGGCAGGAAGCTTAGTCCTGTGAAAGGCCAAGAGAGGGCAGTGGTGAAGGTACAGTCTTGGTAGCAGTTGAAACCTCATGGTGGAAGGGGTTATGGGGAGAAGCTGAGGTTTGACACCATGAAGAAAGCCAGGAGAGGCTTCTGGAGAAATTGAAGTCCAGCTGTAGCAGAAATTCCAGCATGCTGGAGATGATGGTGCCATGGGAATTTCCAGGAATAGCAATAGCTGTGGAGTGGAATCAGCCTAGGAGACAAGCTGTGTATCATAGAGGCTGGAATCAGAGAAGTGACCCTAGATCTTTGGAGGATCCTAGAAAATGGCAAGTAACATTAAACACTTATGTATTTGTGATGTTGAATTTGGTTCTACTTTGTGAAAATTGAGAGTCTGTGCTGTTTATTTCTTCTTGAAATATGAAAATATTTTTATATTGATTTTATAGGAAACACAGTTGAGAGACTTTAACATTTAAACAGATTTTTCAATTTTTAAAGAAATTTACATATTTTGGAGACTTGATGTATTTGAGACTGCAAGTTTTGAATTTCTAACAAATATGGGATTTTTAAGTTATTCATCCTTTATATTGCTAAGTTAATATTAACAGGGCTTCTTGGAGACAAATAAGAAAAGAGACATTCTAATTGGCCAGTGATGTGTCTGTGTGTCAAATTGAGAAGTATTCAGTCATGCTTCCAAGGTTTAAGTCAACCCAACATAAGCTAGAGTAATTTGAGAGGAAAAAAAAATCTCAGTTGAAAAAAATGCCTTCATAAGAAACGTATATAAGACTGTAGGACATTTTTTTTCTTTTAAATTAGTTATTGATGGGAAGTTGCCACTTTGGACTGGTAGTCCTGGCACACACACACACACGCACGCACACACGCGTGCGCGCGCACACACACACACACACACACACACACACACACACACACACATATATATATGAAATAGTAGGTTAATCAAGACGAGGAGCAAGCCAGTGAGCAGAACTCCTCCATGGCCTCTGCATCAGCTTCTGACTCCAGTTTCTTGCTTTAGCTCACAGTGATGTGAAAATGTTCTGTGCATATTTCTGAAAAAGAAGGAAACACATGTGGAAAAATTTTATATCAACTTTCTAAAGCAGAGATATTTTAAAGCCAGCACTTTAACCCACAGCAATTATTTCACAGGTTAGAACCGCACCTTGGTGAGATATATTCATTTTCTCTTACCTTTTCATCTGTTTTTGATCCAGAAAGTATTCCATGGAAATATGAAAGCAATTCAGTGTTGAAAATGACAGAGCCATCTTACAGCACACTTCCCGTGAGTGGTGTATAGGTGGGATGATAGATGTGAGCCTCACAGTCTGCCCATGACTTAAGGTATTCTGAACGCATTTAAGACGATGGCCACCATCGACTGTGGTTCTCTTCCTTCAGCCCTAAGAGGATGTCTCAGCTTCAACTTTGACTGCAAACTCTGACTTCCCTAAAGCCTATGTAAATTTCTTACAGTCCCCCATCAATGTCCAGAGAATGAACTCTTGCCAAAGAAGGAAGACCTTGCATCATTTCCCAAGCCAGGGAATAGCTTGTGCCCTTGCCCACAGTGTTGTGATTTGGCATTGGGTATGGAAATGCTGACTCTATCTCTGATAGGGAAGAACTGTTCTCTCCTCTGCTGAGCATTTAATACAATTTCAGTCAAACAATACAGTGGTTATACCATTTAGTGTTTATTTAATAGAGACTATACTAGTTTCAACATCAAATGAAGAGGGTCCTCAGGTGCTCTGGCTACTTACGGCCCTACTTCTCTGCAAGGATCACCAGCCCCGTCCATGCTGACTTAAAGATGGGCAGTAGTCTGTTCCTCCTATTGTTTGAGAGTATAATTACAACATTTCCCCTTCTCTTCCCTCTTCCCAAGCCCGCCCAAACACCTTCCCTTTTTCTCTTTCAAATTCATGCCTCTTTATTCATTAATTGTTATTACAAGCCTATGTTCATATATAATATATATATACATGCACACACCACACACACACAAACACACATACACATATTCTCTAAATATAACTTGTCATTTTCTCTATATAGTACATTGCGACATGTATGTGTGATTTCATATGAGATAACCAATTGGTGAACTATTAACCTGAGCAAGATGAGTTCCCCTGCTCTCTGCATTCCTTTGTTCCTTGTAGTTCTGCATGTAGGGTTGATCATCTGGGCTTTTAGTCCCCCACTTTTCATGTCTATTGGTGTTCTTGTCAGATTATGTTTGGTTAGGCATACTGGTGTGAGACGTTACCAGGTAGTGCTTCTGAAGGTCTATCTAGGAGGCACAATTTCACAGCACACTTCCTGAGGTTGCCTGTTACCATCTTTTTGTGCCCTTCACAAAGTTCTGTGAGCCTGAACCTTAGGTATAGGGGTATTTTGTGGTTGTATCCATTGGGACTGGGTTCCCATGGCTCTGCGTTTTGATTGGGTATGCTTTTCTGCAGTCCTCTCTTTCTGCTGCAGAGAGAAGTTTCCTTGACAAGGAGTGACGACTACACTTATCTGTGGCTGTAGGAACAAATGCTGAGGTAGTCATTGGGGACTATGCTGGTTTAGTAGAGATCCTAGCGTCTCTTCTAATAACTATGACTTCACTACCAACGAACAGTTAAGCTAGATTCCCAGTACTAGACAAGGCTTTCTTCTTGTCTGGCAGGTTTTGAAGTCTAATTAGAGAGCTATTGGTCACCGCCAATGTACTCTTAAACTCTTTCAGGTGTTAATGCATGGACAGTCTCAGTATTTTGTGATGTTCAATTTATACATGTGGAGCTTATTTTATATAGAGGTTTCTCAACATATATGGTTCTAATCTTTTAAAAGTTAATCCAGGGAGTGAAGCACACGCAAGCAGTTTGGTTCCAACCTTGTATACTGAATACAAAACAGACATGGCTGCCTAATTCTCACAGAATTAATATTTTAGTCATCAGGGTTTCTTATATCCAGCAAGTATTCATTATATAGCAACCATATGGTAAGAATAAAATTTAAAAAATGGAAAATAAAAGACAAAAGTTTTGCTACCTATTTTATTTCTGATCTACACCTTTGTTTTATCAGGTTTCATAGGAACTCAGAGACAGAGCTATATGAAGGGTAATTTCAAACATGTAGTAGTGAAATACACAGACAAGAAGTGTTTACGCTGGAATTATGATGAAAGTTAGTTCTGGGTGTTTCCTAAGACACGGCTTTGTTTCTGATTGCTGACCACTAGTCTCATTCAGTAGACTCATGGTGAGAAGGATGGACTTCTACCTTGAAAGGATGTTGGCTGTCTTGTTTGAACTAACAGTTATGTCTGCTGTAGACAACATGAGAAGCTCATAGGGTGTTGAGCATAATAAAGAAATAATGGAAAGAGTAAAGTAAAAAGAATACATGGAAGAAATATTTAACCGTGGATACAATAACATAATTATCAATTAGATTTTTGATCCTTCTTTTCTGAGAAAAAGTCTGTCCAGTTATAAGTAAACTCACTCATGGGATCTAATTTGATTGTGTTGTGAATCTAGTTAGAATTATTCTCTCTCTCTCTCTCTCTCTCTCTCTATATATATATATATATATATATATATATATATATATATATATATATATATATATATATAAACTGTGTGTGTGTGTGTGTGTGTGTATGCATGTATGCATGCACTGGCCATAGGAAAACATGTCTGCTGTTCTGTACTTGGAAATACACTACACTGGAGTTTATGCTCCTCTCTGAGTGGAACATGTTATATTAGAGTTGGCAGTCTGTCTTCTAGACTTTCTTTGGGCTTTATCCCACTTTCCAGTTCTATTCCTGAGAGATTCCGATAATGCATCAGAGCAAGTCAAAGAAGCTGTTATTTGTAGCAAAGATCTTTCAACTTTCCCATGTGAGAAGCAACTCCAGGCAGATCTACATTCTTAATGCCACAAATGATCCTTTCTAACCAATTCTCCTAGTAGAGGCATGGTGGTTTTGCCACTGTAGAGCAGATCAGAAAGAGGAGTTCACAATCCTCAGAAATGTTATTTCGTATTTGCTGCAGTGAAATATGAGAACAGCTTCACAAAAACAATTTGGTCATTTTCAAAGTGCCAGGGCTTTGCTCTCTCAGGATTCTCAACTGTGGGAGAACATTCATATTTCTCTGTTTCTCACAATAACAATAATAAAAGCAAAATAAAATAATAAAACAGACCCTTCATGTCTCTAGTCCATTGCCAAATTTAATTCAAAGCAGTCAGTATTAATTCAAGCCCCAGGCCCTGAGGAAAGATAACACACGCCAGACTTCTCTCCTGTATTTGATTTTGTTGTGTTGTATCAAGGTTTTCTAAATCTCCTTAGTCCAGATCCCAGCCTCAGGCATCTCTGTGCTGGTTTCATGCTCAGTCATCACGCTTTTGCATTCCTCATAAAGAATAGATAGTTTTATGTTATTAAGAAACCACAATAAAGTGTTCCATGACAAGGAAAAGATTGATTTGGGGAACCTCTATCAAATCCACAAAATTGATTTTTTTCATTTTTTTTTCTTGCTGAAATAATAGAATGCTTTTGAAACACATTAGAGGATCCCTCCTTAGGGTAACTGGTGTGATGGGAATGTATACAGGATGTTCCTTCCTCTGGATCATCCCAAGAGACAGAAAATATGTAAATTCCTCATTTATCATGAATCCCCATAGGAAACACTAGAAGCCACCAGAAGGAGGATATAATACTATTAGCAGTACCAATAACAGAGGAAAACAGTATATTCTTTTGATTTTTGCATGCATACGGAATAATGGGGAGCTGCTGAGGTAGCTTAGCAGGTAAAGTACTTGCTATAAAGCCCGAGGACCTGAGTTCCACACCTCTGATCCACATAAAGATGGAAGGATGGAAGAATTACACAAAACTGTCCTCTTACCTCATATTTACCGTGGTATCTATGTATGCATGAACAAGCTTTATACACACAAGAATAATAAATAAAAGTTCACACCACCTCTACCCAGTCAATTTCCTACGTGCTGCAGGAACTAAACTTTGTACTACAAGGATTTGCATGAATTCTCTAAAATTATGTTCACAGCTGTTCACATTAGGTAGCCCCCATTTTCAGAGAAAGAAACTGACCTTTAGGAAGGTCAAGGTCACTGTGGGATTGGAGGGAGGTGGAGCCGGAGTGGGAGGAGGGGAGAAGGAGCACTGTGGATGATGTGCAAAACAAGTAAAAAATATAAAAAAAAACTAAGAAAGTTCAATGTACTTTGTCAGGCTTGGCAGTTGGTGAGATCGAGAGAGTGCAGAACTGGGGAGATTTGCATGGTAGAAATGCCTGTCTTTTTTCCATCAATGATGCTAGAATAGTATATTATTTGCCAGTTGTTTGGAAGTGTTTGTTGATTGAAAAGGTAACAATTAACAGTGAGAAAAGTGGATCTATTTTAGTGAAAGTACAGCACAGGTCTGCCCTACAGATACACAAGACTGGTTGTTGTGTATGTACTCAGTCTTCCGTATCCTAAATTTTTTGCAACACATTTTAAACTATTAAAATCTGATTGATTAGTTGGTTGGTTGTTTGGTTGGCTGGTTAATTTGCACAAGTAGAGGAATGTTTGCCAGTGTTGGCACATGTGGAAGCCAGAGGTTGAGGTAGTAACGTCTTCTCAATAACCTCACCATCTTACTCATTGAGGTAGCACCTGGCGCTCAACTTGGATTCTGCAATTTTACTATCCTAGCTTCAGCAAGCACCTGGAATATATCTGCCTCCAACCTATGCACCAAGGTTAGAGATGCATGCAGTTATGACTTGGCTTTTGACATGTATCCTAGGGCCTGTATTCATATTCTTGTGTTTGTACTTCCCCCAGTAAGTCATCTCCCCAGTCTTAAAATGTTGATCTCAAATGCACTTTTATAGTTCCAACATGTTGGTTGTTGTGAAAACTGCTTTATTATGTTTTTAAATGTCAAATATATAGACCCAGATTCTGACCATTTGAGTAGTCGGCAGTATTTGCAATTCATATTTTTCTAATATGCCAATCAAATAGCTCATTTTACATAGTAAAATCAGTGTCAAAGTTTTATTAGTCATTAAATATAAAATATGAATCTTCTAAAATGGATTCTTACATGATAAGAATTAGCTTTGATAGTTATTCTTACACATTTTTAATAAACGAAGCACTAATTTCACAAAATGATCATCTTCTAAATTATAAAGGGTCATGAATACTCTCTCTATATTTCCGTGAAGGTGATTAATAGTTCTCTTAAACTAGTAAGTAAAATTAAGTGTTAAAATAGATGTCTTTATGCTCAGCTTCCAAATTCTCGTATACCTGTCATGAAAATTAAGTACAGAAGGAAATATGTAACTATAGTAGAAATTGAGGTCAATTAGGGACTCATTATGAAGGAACAGTGAAATTGATTTGCAACTGTATCTTTTAGGGTTTCTGATGTTAATAATAAAATCTTAAATCTGACAAGAGGACCCATTAAGGTACTTCCCAGGTACGGTTTGTCATTGCTTCAGAAGTGGATTATCTGGAACGTATACCCATCTTCTCCTAAGATTTGTCATGTCGAGGAGATTAATGGCGTTGAATATAAATGAGCTGGCTGACATCAGTTACCATGATCCACATTTTTGTGTGCCGTGGTGTTACTTTTTTGGTCCTTAAAAAAGAAGATGGTTCTAGAAACTAATTGTTAGCTTTAGACAATTTGTGCTGTCTGTCCTGCATAGTGTTTTCTCTAGATGAAAAGGAGTGGGATGTGACACCATGAGAAAAACAGTTCTCAGGATGAACGCTAAACTACTGGTTGTCCTACAAATATCACAAGCCGCTCCAGTGAAGTAATCAGCAAAGGATCAACTAAATCCACTTAATTTCTTCATTTCCAGACAGTGCAAAAGTTTCTGTCAGTCTACAAGATTGTTCACCTACAGTAATTTCTATAAAGTTACAACCATGGCTACATACGACCATCTCATACAACACTAATGTGATTTGTTATGGCTTGCACAGTAGAAAAACCCTCAGGTTAAAAATGTCCAAATATACTTACTAATAGTTCTGTGGGTTGGATCACACTGTGGCTAGCTAGATTCCTCTGAAGACGCCACTGTGAAGACAGGCTTGGATGCTCTCATCTGGAGTTTGGAACTCTCTTTCAATCTCCCTGTCAATCTGTAGGTATTTGGTTCCCTTCTTTATACTGGCCAGGATCATCTTGAAAACACCTGTGTTTTATTGAGCCTTTCTGATGGTCTTGTTGGTCTGACTTCCTGTCCTAAGTTTTAATGGTTTATGTGACTACAGTAGACTTACCCAGGTAATACAGGATTGTGTAATTTTTTTTTTGTTACAGCTGACTAGTAATTTTAACTCCATATGCAAAGTCTCTTGCTAGGTAAGCAAACTTAAGCAGAGAAACGGCACCAGAATACAGAGTATATTTAACCAATGGTGATGGTGGCCTGTGTGTAGGAAAAAGCATTCTCTCTTCCACAATTTGAGAATTACAAGTTTTGAATGTCATTTCTGCAACTAAGTAAACCACAGTGTCGACCTGATTGAAAATAGAGATTTTCAAAGATTTTTCATGAAGTTATGCACAGCAGGCTTATATCAATTGAATACATAAAAGAGATCGTATTGAAGGCATTTTGTGAGGTAAATGTCCATTCACTGTAGGTAGTTAGATGCCTGATTTGGAGTTGGCTTGACCATTGTATAAACAATGTGCCAGTATTGGACTCTTAAATAAAATGTGTTTTTCTCCTCAAATATCAGGGGTGGTGGTTTTTATTCTTTAATTCATGAAGCACGTGTCTATATTATATCAAAAAGTAACTGAAAGGTTGGCTCTTTCATGTATAAAATGCCTTTTTAAAGTGTAGAAAATACTGTCATGTTGTAGGCTGACTTGCATTTTATTCAGCCTGACAACTGCAAGGAGAATAAACAAGTCCAAATTTTGATTAAACTCTAAAAGCCTTCAATTATTATCATTATCAGTTGAGATTCTAGACAATGTACTTAGCACTGCTTAAGACAAGGGAGACATTACTTCTACCCAAGAATGCTTGAATCTAAATAGCCTTAAGTGCACACTCAGAAATTTAATACTTTTCATCTTGATTAGTAGCTGGGGACTCCAATCAGACTCTAGGGTGACCAGCTCCTTCTCTGTGTCCCCACAAATTCTCCTGTCCTTTTACATACCTCATGTTGCCTGAAATATAAAATTTTAATTAGGTCTTAACTTACCATACGGTTGTTGGAGGCTGTTCATTCGTTTCCTGGCTGCCCAGACTGCCAAAAGAAATCTGTTTTAATTGCAATACAGTTTGCCCAATAGCTTAAGCATATTTATGGCTAACTCTTACATCTTAAATTAACCCATTTCTATTAATCTGTGTATCACCATGTGGCTGTGACTTACTGGCTCCAGCAGAGGTGTTTGTCTCTTAGGGGCAGCTACATGGCTTCTCTCTGACTCCACCTACTCTCTCTCTCTCTATTTCTTCCAGCCTGGCTATATTCTGTTAACCCACTGGCCGAAAGCAGCTTCTTTATTAACCAATAACAATAAAACATTCAAGGCCTACATCACCTCCTACATCAGCATACTTAACTTCTGTTCCATTGATTGGGAATTCAGACATGAATCTACCAACTTCAAGGGTGGATGAGAAATGCAGTCTTGATAAGAAAAGAAACTATGAGGTGAATCTATCTGTCATCTATCTATCAACTAACTATCTGCCTATTTTGTGTCTTATACAACCTATTTCAATATTTTGAATTTTCTGGTTCTTTTCTATCAACTCTATTCCTGGTTCAGATAACAATAATTCCCAGATCTTGGAGACCCACCCTACCAGCTCCATTTCCCTGGGGCAGATGTTCTATCTTTGAGCTTTCATTACAACATAAGCATAATACAACTACATCCTAGAAGTTTTCATATGTTTGAATCTATTATCCTAAAATGAGCTGCTTTATTTATATTTATGTCTCTAACTTTTGGTATAATGCCTAGATTTTAAGATTGTGAATGAATGAATGAATGAATGCTAAGATTCTTAAAGTGCGTTTTTTTCTCCAGATTTAGGGTAGAATGACTAGAGAACAATTTCTTTGGATTACTCTACCATAATTCGTATTAATTCATTATTTTCATTAAATATTGAAAACAAGAGACTATTAACTCTTGGTTAATAGTCACACTCTAACCTTTTGGTGGATACCATGGGTAGTTTGGTAAATGAGTGTATAGAATTGTATAAGGAAATGAATGATATCATTGCCACACTTTAATCTTCTCATTAGATCAACTATTTTAGATTACATTTAAAGAGGAACACTGAAGAAGAGAATACTAGTTTTAAATTTTAAAGATGCTATTATATTGACTAATATCTCGTTGGTGCTGAAGTATTCAATAACAAAATACACCAATGAATTTAATATCTTCTTTATGAAGGAATGATGAGTATAACCAGTTCAAAAAATAATTAGTAAATATGTTATAAATTACTCCCACTTTCTTATTTTCAATCAAGGTGTAGGTGCATCCTAAATTGTATGTATTCCTAAAACTTAGAATCCCTAAACTGTGAATTGCAAGAAAGTTTATAAGTTTGAATTTCCATTGCCTTTAAATTAAAAAAAAGATCTTTTATTAGAAAACTATTCACTTTTTATATTTTGGGGACATTGTCATGAGATTTACTTGAATAACTCAACTCTTCTAACCATGGCTTTCAGAAAGCAGGTTTCCAAAAGAAGAGCAACATAAGACAGGGAAGTAACCAAGAACAGAAGTGGTAACAGAGACCCAAGTGTGTATAACCTAACGGGTCTTTGATAAATACTGACATGATAGTGCATCCAAAGAATCTATACATAAATTCTATCACTGCCACAGCACAATGGTATAAGCTCAGGATCATTATTGTATCACAATCATATCCTCATTCTCTCCAACAACTCCCCCCTTTCTCCCTCTCTATCACGTCATTATGTTATCCATGTTGACCTCAAACTTGCCGTCTTATATTCTCATCCTCATTATCTGTCAATATTAACATCACATTCTCCATGATCTGCATAGTTCAACCATTTTTTGAAGTTTTACATTTTTACCATTTAGATTTGCATTTAAAAACTTTCGAGAAACAGGAATATCAAACCAGTTAGTTTTTTAGAATAAGTTCATAGCAATTCATCACATAAATAGTAAAATAATAATTTAGAGAAACGATATCCCTCCACTGACTCACTGAATTAATATTGTACTGATATGAATATTGAAGTGAGCTAACTCAAAAATCAAACTGTGACATAAAGTATTTACAGAAGTCAGTTTTTTTGCCCTCCACCTAAATTACACATTCTTGGGTTTACACTTGCATTATCTTTTTTCTCTGTTAAATGACATGAAGAATTAATTATATTGTAATCATTTTGCCAGGCAAAATACTTGCTTTTGCATAAAGTAGTTCATTTTGATTTGTTTCTTCAACTGAGGGAATGTCAAATACAAATCCCCACATTGGAGAGGTTATGCTAAGTAAAATACTACCACAAAATTGAATGACTTAAGAAACAATCACTCCTTCTTTCTCACTCTTCTATATGTTGGCAGTCATAATGAAGTATGTGTTAAGTCCTTACAGACACAGGTGGTTCACTCATACATCCCTGGAACTGTCAAGGCACTGTAGGGTCTGGCTCTGAACTGATAAAACACCACTTCTGATCCACGTGTTTCCTCAGCTTCCGTAACACTGTATGATACTTTTATATTGATACTTTATGTCTAGGATAATTGTCAAGAGAATGCAGAAGTGGTAAAAAGAAAACCTCATGAAATCCAGAGTATAGTGGGAGCGAGACCTTTTCTAGCATGTCTCATTTACTGGCCAAACAGCAAACCTGACTTAGAAGACAGAGAGGTAATTCTCACTTCCTCTTAGAAGGTACTTCAATGTTTTACTGTGAAGAGATACATACATTACTTAGCACAAGGCTCATTTAGAGACAGCACTAAACATACATTATTGGACTGATAATCTATAGTTATTGTATCACATAACTTAACTCCTCTATTAAAATATATTTTCTTCTAAGTAGAAAACCATGATTATCATTGTTATCATATTCCCAATCTCCTTCCTCCTTCTATGAGAAATTATATATGTATGTGTGCGTATGGAGCCATCAATACCCACTTATCTCTTTATCCTCAAAAATTTGAAAGTGATCCATGTTGCAACTTTTTTTAACTTCATATATTCTTTGTCTTCTTAATTCAGCAAGTTATAATTCAGGATGTGATAGAAACACAATACGAAACAATATCCTCTTTCAAGCAAGAACTCGCAAGCTGTGATTTTCTCATTAGGCGTTCTTGAATTACTATGAAAAGAGGCAAGCAGAAAGAGAAAGGGTGGAGACAGAAGTAGAAAGCCCTCCACTGAGCATCACATTATGACAGTAATAGGGGTGGGGTCGGGGATTGTCCTAGTTACAAAAATTTCCTTACAATGACAAGTTTCTATTATTTTTTTCCAAGTGAAACCCAACTGTCTATATAGACTGATGAGTATAATTTTTATCAGTTTTATCAGTGAAAGAAATGAGATTCAAATCTAATTATTATGTCCAGAAGAACTAAGTTAGTAACTTAAAAAAGCATTTTTTTCAAGAAAATAAATTTATACTTTGAAGGCTCTTTAAGAAAAGCTCAAGACTGTGGTAAAGCCAAGTGGTATATGTTTTTTTTAAAGTGGCAGCTATGTCCTGATGGATTAATTTATTCTGTGTTCATCATCATAGCCATATTGCCCCTATTACCTTATACAATGTTGTCAAATGTTTGTGTAGTTAGTACATTTATAGTTATTTTGCTCAATTTATTTTGTCACATGAAATAATAGAGAGTAAGATATGTCTTTCTTTCTATTACCTGGTAGACTCATTTTAAGTTTTCCTGAAAATGCAATATAGTCAGTTCTTTGTATTTATCTGATCAATAATTTACATATCACAATTATTTGGAAAACTTGCATATGTTTTGCATGTTCCTTTGCCATGTTTACCTAAGCAGTGTACTGTAAGAACTATTTCTATCACATTTGTATTTTAGGATGTATTAGAAGCAATCCGGAGCCATGTGTGTTTGTATGTTTGTGTGTATACATGTCAATGTGTCATGTTAGTGAGTGTGGTGTGAGTGTATGTGCTCTAATGTGCATGCCCATACACACATGCACACAAGTTTCTTGGGCATTTACAAAGTTTTATAGCTACAAAGTAGAATTTGAATGAATTTCATGGAAAGCAAGGGTTGGTTGTTTTCTTCTTAGAGTTAAGCCCAATTTATCATTCTGGCTTTATATTGTTTCTCTGCCTATCATGAGCTCGGTCTTTCTCTCTTGTATGTTTAAGTGGTGTAGGATTAGTCACAAAAGAGAGAAGACACTGTGTATGAGCAAAACTAGAAACTGAGTAAATAAAATGGTTTTTATGGAAGTAAGAAAAGCATGGGTTTTTGGCAGTACTTGGAAAGACACCTGAATCTTTCCAAGTCACAGAGAATGAAACAATAAAACACAAAAAAGCATAAATTTCCCCTAGTGCAGGCAAATTAAATTGCTTGCCCTTATTTTCAGATTTCTTGGACTTTCTTCCTAGCTTTCTCTGGCATTTGTATGTACGAGCTGTGAGCCACTGATTTCTTCTGGTGAATGTGATGGAATTCTCAGTGGTATTTCAATTCTATCCACGACTCATTTATCTCTTCTGCACTGTTTTGTTTTATTTGTTGTTGTTGTTTGATTTCTGCTTCTACTTTGCCTTGATACAAATTTCTGAGACACTCAGGTGAGTTTTGGCCACTATTCCAAAATCAATATTTATCAAGAAATAGCTCTGTTTTCTTCCTTTATGGAATGTTCAAGAAGAGCATTGTATATATTTATGTATGGTCTGCAGACATGTTAAATGTACATAGTTTCTGTTTTATGCAAGAGCTAAGTCAACTAAATATTATTAACCAAAATAGGTACTCCAAACAAATAGGTGTCAAAGAAAAATTTTGGAGTACATCTTTAATCCTTTCATAATTGTTCGTACAGAATTTCCTTTGAACAGTCATTTCCTCCCCCTACCAACCCAAACAAGGCCTTGATCTTAGGGGGATTCACTTTAATCTCTTAGAGGGGCAAGAGTTGGAGTTAATCAACCTAGGTAGTAAAGATCCAGCACTTGAGTTTGGATAGGAAGTGTCCCATGGCAGGAGAAGATGACAGGGAATCAAATGAAGATGAACTCTCAAGATCTCGATAGAAAACTGCACTGCTGTGATGATATCTGAACATATTCCTAAAGGATGAGAATAGAGCAGCAACACCAGCGAGGTAAATCATGGACCTAACTGATTAGCACTCTAATACAGAGTAAAAGTACTTTACAAAGTAGACGGCGAGCAGTGTGGCTGCTGGACATGTTGCATGGAGATGTATTATAAAACATATCTGTTTTTGTCCATTTCTGGAAGACTTAGTAAGATGCTTGCATTCCAAAGCACAAGCAAAGGCAAGACTATACCAACAGACAGTCTTTCCAAGATCTGGCAAGACTACACCAACAAAGGAACATTTACTTTTGATTCATCCCCTACCCTCTATGTGCTTGCCTTGGTTGACTGAAGCTGGACTTGTCAAGCATCACTGGAGACACTAAGTTAACTAAGTAAAAACAGTATTTTTTAACCTTGATCCCACACTTAAGTCTCATAATATGTGTTCAGCGTTCTGGATAGTAATGCCTTAAACAAGTGGAAATTTAAAAAGTGTGTGCCAATTTCATATTGGATTTTGAGAATAATGTGTTCATGGAAATGACAAAATGAAATTCAGTGTGAACGCTGAAGAGCAGAGAGTAGGATGGGCCCGTTTCTAAGAGAATAAAGAAAATACCTGTGATGACATTCCTCTCTGTAACAGAATTTTCAAATCACATTCAGACATTTTGTTCCCTTGCAAGAACTCTGTCAAGTGATTAACTGACATTAAGAGTTAAATGACCTTAACATTAATTCAGAAGCCTAAAATCACTTTATACACATTGATCACATCGCTAAAACCACTTCAATATTTCATTTGATGACCAATTTCCCGGTAATGTTAGAGCAGAGAGAAAAGGTTAAAGTGCAAGCAAAACCTAGAACTGTCTTCAACGTCCTTCTTTCTACCTGGGTACAGGAAAAATATTTAAACAAGGAATAAAATATACACAAATGGATTGATCAATAGATATATAGATAAATGATGAATAGATAGAGACAGACAAATAGATAAGTATATATATAGAGAGATGATGATTAGATATCATTCATAGGTAGATGATATTTTTTTTTCTTCCAGAAGTAACAGGAAAGTATGGTTCTTCTTACAGGATTTATATGAACAGCTGAACTAAACTAGAATTCTCTTCATTTTTTTTCTTTTGAAACACGTTCTTGTTATATAACCCTGACTGGCCTCCAAAATCTTTCTCCTATTTCTCCTCTCACACCCTGGGATTACAGCAGTATGCTATCATATATCTCTAGAGCTTTTGCATAAAGTATTGTATATGTTTAATAACATTTCCCCCTGTTTCCTCTTTCCTTTGTCAGTCAAATAAATAATGATTGAGCTTCCCTTTTTGGGTGATAGGGCAGAGATGATGGAAGCTTCTGAAATTGGTAGAAAAGAGATATTCAGGAGCCTAACAGGAACGTGGAGGCTAAGGAGGAAGACAATGAAGTAACAACGGAGGTTGGTAAGACTTGGTGGGTAGTAGTCTGAGAGAGGGGGCTTCAGAGCATGTTATAAACAGCTTCTAAGGCTTCTTAAGGAGCTCCAACTTTACTGTGTTAAAACTAGGACATAATAGGGGGGAGGATAGAATGACTATAATGTGTGTGTTCTCTCTCTCTCTCTCTCTCTCTCTCTCTCTCTCTCTCTCTCTCTCTCTCTCTGTGTGTGTGTGTGTGTGTGTGTGTGTGTGTGTGTGTGTGTGTGTACAATTCTTAGTCAAGCCTGGATGGGTGTGATCAGAGTCATAGAAATGGCTAGTGGGTATGAATAAAGAGATTGTTGGCAAAATGCAACTGAGAAAGGACATGGGTATAAATTCCGAAGCAGAAACATTGGAGGAGACAGTGCTGAACAGATATCACTTATAAATACCTACTGAGTCCTCAGAACCCTGATATTAGTAATAGTGGGTTCAGTGACCTGGATAGGAGGGCCAGAGTTCCCTTTGGAATCTGGCATTTGTTTCAAAAGGAGGAAGCTAATTCTTTTTAATGTGTGGTATTTATTTAGGGTTATTATTGACTTACCTCCAACACTACTTATCCTCCACCACAATGTTTCTTCTGTGGTGTTTGACAGAGGGAAATCTACATATTAAATAAGTGGATGAAGTGACTTTACAGATAATTGAGAAAACCAGAAAAACAGAAGTGAAAGAAGCCTACAGACCTAAAACAGCAGGAACTTATAAATGAAAATTCATGGGTGACAAGCTGAGTTCCTTTCCTTGATAAATTCTTAAAATTAATGGATAGAGGAGAAAGCATGATATATTTAGGCATTAGCAAAACATCTGATACTATGTCTGATGATATTTTACTTGCAAATTCATTTTAAATGAGCTTAGATGACAAGAAAATCAGTCAGATTAGAGCTGAGAAAAGGCTTATAAGCAGAAAGTAACAAACACTAGGTCTGGTCTTATTTGGCATTTTTACTAAAGATCTGGATGAGGGGAGTAAATGCCATATAAATAGAAATAAGAAATGGCAGTAAATTTGCAGGATTACAAAGGGTGCCTGTTTCAAACTGTAAGAAAAGCAGAAAGTGACCCAAATACAATAAGAATTTAAGCATGAACAGAAATTAATATCAAATAAAAATGTCAGTAACCAGTCACAGATATATTTAATGTGCAGACGGCAAGGGCAAAGAATGTAGTATTAGAGGTAATGTCTTGGTCCAATTGCAATGATGCTGGGTGAGAGCTGGGTGACAAAATGTTCAGGTAGATGGCCTTGAGCAGCGATTCAACTCCTTTGGACCACATACCTTCTCAGCTCTGAGGTTTAAACATTGTTCAAGGGCCTATGGTTTCTTCCATTCCTAAGTTCTGTTTGTTTCATCTTTTCTCCTCCCATGTAAATGGTCAGCTATTTCTTCTATAAAGAATACTTGTTTTCTATCACCTGCGGCTTCTCTGCCTCAATGGGGTCATGCACAATGTTCCCAAGCACACATGCTCTCTCCAGAGCCATGCGTGTTCAAACCTAACACCAGAAGCTGGTTTGATGACCCTGAATTTGGGAATGATTCATTGACAGATCTATAGTTGTCTACCCCCATTGACCACACAATGAAGACCCTGTTAGATGGAATCTCAGATGAATGCCACATGCTACTTCTTTTCTTTTTGTCTGTTTCATGCAGACGTGGATTCATACAAATGCTATTCTTTAGGAAAAACATGGATGTCACCTTTATGTAGGGTGGTAATTTAGTGATTGTGTTGATTATACCCATCAACATCTATTGTGTTATTTCCCTTCTAACAATGTGATATAAGAATCATTCTTTTTTCCCCTATGAACATGTGTCATTTGTCAAATGACTTACACACAGAAATCTAGACTAATCCTAGATAAAAGCAAAGTAAATGATACTGCTTTCATTTATTCTCAAATTAAATGAAGATGTAATAGCTTATGACCTAGTACAGTCTGAAAGCAATTAACTGCAAGAGTTTAGCTATATTTTTGCCTGCCTGACACATTTATGCTTCTATGTAGTGCCACAAAGTTACTTTTATATTGCTGATGTAATATTACATGGGTGTGTTTTTAGGCCCTTCATAATATGAATAATATTAATGAGGGCAGTCAGAAAATTATAGACGAAAATAGTTTTACTGATAACTTGTAAAACTATGTGTTTACAAAATAAACTAAATAAAAATTTAAAATAGCACAAAAAGACACAAGAAATCACTTTATTCCAGGTATTGAGATGATATCAAGTGTGCACTATATGAGTAGGATAATATCCAAGATTTATTCTAACTTTATATGAATATTAGTGGGAAATTTCATGAGAGACTTGTATATAAACATACATTCTTCATGAATTTTAAAGAATATTCTTTTAACACTGCATCTAGACTGAATTTCAGTATGGTTTCTAAATTCCATCAACATAAAGTTCCCTTCTTGTTCCATCCTATTTCTCTCTAGAATTTACGTAGTCTATGCTCCCGTTCAAGGGCGTTTCCTAATGGAAGCTGCTTTATAAGACATGGCATTTTAGTAATCTGACAATCTCCTTGTTCTTTCTCGGAACTAAATGCATTACTTTTAATTCAAACCAGACACTACCTTTCACATTTTAACCTTATGTGTATTATTCATGTGCATAAGTGTATGTTGATGCATAGGGCTTCATGTAAGTGTGCAAGTACCCTCATACCATGGTGCATGCATGTAGCTAAGGGGACAGCATTGAGTGTCAGATCTCACCTTCCTCTTGTTTGAGCTAGAGTCTCTGTTGTTTGCTTGCGATTGGCATTAATAGATTTAGAAATTTGGTGGACTCATGTGTCTAGCTTCCATTTAGCCATAGGAGCATTGAAATTATGGATGGACACTACTGGATCTACACTTCTTTTGGGTTCTGAGTATTCAGACACTAATTCTTTCACTTGAATGATAAGTGCATTAACTATAACTTAATGAACATATCTCCATTGATACAAAAATCATTTATGTATATATACACATTTATGATAAGATATATATCACTATATCTGTGTTTACATTTAACTTATATTGCTTTGAAATATCACTAATTCTTTTCTTCATAAGTTTGTTCTATATTATGTCACATTATAATGAGACTGAAAAGTTGTAGGTCCCTAATATATACTCATTAATTTTAGTAGCTTTTTTATACCTATGACATTGAATAACAAATGACCATATAAATAACGTGCCTTAAAACCAAAATACAAAGCTCTAAAGATTTATTATTTTCTATTTTCCTGTAAAACTACTCCTGAATAATTTTCAAGTTTGAGCATGAACTCTTGCCTTCTATGTTATCTGAAGCAGGGTATCTTATTTGTTAATGAACTGCAGAGACAATTATAGTTGACCTGAGAACCTTGGGGCATGCTCCTGTCTCCACCTTCCAACATATGACCCTCGGTTTAAGATTTTGCTATGAAGATGAACACCTGACGTTATTGCTGCTCACAGTACATCATTAGCATATGGACAAATGCCTGTTCTGAGCATTGGTGCTTGGCCCTAGAGGCATAACCTGGCAAGCTACACTTTTGACTAAATTAGGACAAATGAGCTAGAATGAAGTTTCTGTCAAGGAAAAGTTTCTACTGTTCCTTGTGATTTTAGAACATTATCATTAATACATTTTACCTTTACTGGAATGGCTACTGCTAGTTTGGAATTAGCATTTAAGCAGTGGTAGCCTGCAGCCCTTAGCTCTAAGATTTTCCCCTCTTGTTTTGCAGCCCTTAACCCCTGCTGAGTTGATCCTCTGACTTTGTACCTCCTTCACTTTGTTCTTTCACTGAGATCTAGGACCCTAAGTTGATGACAGCAGAATTTAGAACATAAGCGATCAATGTGCAATACAGCAGAGCCTCCTTTGGCTTGTCCACTCCTGGCAGAGTTAGGGAAATCTGGCAATAAATAGAAACCAAAAAACTCAGTCAGGATCAGGGAGCAAGGTCACCAACAGGAGGAAGAAGACTTTGTTGTAGACGTTCCTTAAAGGAACTTCTGAAGAAAGGAAGAGGCAAATGTTACTGATACAAATTAGTATTTCCCTGTTTTGCTCTGTCTTTCAGTAACGCCCATTGCTCCTTCCCACCATTATCTCCCACCTATTCTGAGTGACAATGGTGTTAACAAATGTCTGCTGCCCTCCTGGAGATGATTATAAAAGAGTTCATGTTCTGGGAAATTAACAATATCCACAGCTTCTACTTTTTTGAAGTGAACAATTAAGGTTCCTCATTTTCAAATAACCAGCTACATAAATGGTATTTTCCACTCTCCACCAACTACCTTCTCGAGAACCTGTTCCTCTTGAACCTCTGAAGAGCCTGAGATATGTCTGAAACGCCATTAGTTGTCCCCTAACTGAGATAATCCAAGTTATTTAGTTTCTAAAGCCTATGCTTCTATTGTTTAGCATTGTACTTCATGCCATCCATTTAGCTCCTTGGACTGATAAAATGTTCTGTATTTGCGTTCCCATCTGTACGTGTTTTTCCTCTAGAAAATGATATCTGATGTTTATCTCTGTCCAGATATTTTGTTTATATATAAAAATAGAACCAGGAACTATAATTTCAGTTATAACCTAATCTCTAAGCCTGTGTACTTAGGCTCAGAGCATTCTCTGCTTGAATAAGTTGTCTGTCTGGTATGCCTATGTAAAGACAGCTAGTTTCTTTTTATTTTTCTAATATTCCATGAGGGAAGTGGACGTCAATCATTAATTCCTACAAGGCTAATGTATCTTTTTCCTTTTAGCTGTTTGTATTTGTTGTTCTCATGTATGTAGCTTTGGTCCTCATAGATCTTTCATTCACCCATGTCTGTTACTTGCAGTGTTATATAATATTAGAATCAATCAGTTGTGAAACTATTTAATATCATCACAAAGGACAGAAGAAATGCCAATTAATGGAGTTTGACTTCAGTGTCTATCCCAGGTATCTTACGGGTAAAGTGCCCTTGCATTGCCCATCACCTTCAGGAAAGGTCTCTCATATCTGTGCTTAGATACGGTTCTGATTCTAATCAGCGGATTCCATTATAGACCTTTAAGTTAAAAAAAAAGTGAGAAAGGGAAAAGAAGGAAAAAAAAACTGCTGATGAAGGCCATAAAAATAAATGAGGCTTCTTGGTTCTTGACATCTTTAGCACTTCCCTGGCTCCCTGAGTGAGCAGCAGTGGCAGACAATAGCTGGAAGATTGTGTGTAAGATAATGAGAAAAATAAATGCATCCTCGGATGCAGCCAACAGGAACTGCTGTTAACATTCATTATCCAGGGTCCCGAATGCTCCCACGATGATGCTATTAATTTGCAGAATGAGCTTAGAGGTGTGAAAGAAAGCTGATGTTTGCTTATAACCTCCTTGACCATCACTTTGAATATTAACTAAGGGGTCGGAAATGTTATTACTTTGATACTATATTTCTTTTATGTCACAGATGCCTGCAGGCAGTATCGGGCCAGCCTATATTCTTACAACCACTGAAAAAAGTAAATGAAATCATGAAAGCGAATGTCCAAAACTACCTTGAGATTCTGACAGAGGGCCAATACGCAGTTTATAGGATTTAGTGCTTTTATTTATTTTTTTTAATGTTTAAAGTTTTGTTTGTCTCAGGTTTGTTTTATGGTTCTAGCATTCAAACCCAGAGTCTCACTCCTGGTGGGCAGCATTCTATCATTGAGCATCATTTCTGGTCCTTATTTGCAACTGTATAGAGATGCAGTATGTTCTTGTTAGGAGAATGAGAATATTAGAAACCACTTTGATCTTACTGATTTGCATAGAGATAGGATCTGACTACAGAAACATAAAGTCAAAATTTAAAATGAGAACAATCATTTCTCAAGAAATTTAAAAGTCTTGTTATATCTTAAATCTAAAAACAAACAACAACAACACCATGAAAACACCCAATACATTCTATATTCATTTCAGTGGAAAATTTTTGCCAAATTCAAACTTTTTTCTAGACTATACAAATTCTCGGCACCTCAAGTTACCATTCCTAGACTTTCCTAGTGTATATGTAATTCATTTAGACAGCAAATATGAAATAATAAAGTCTGGTCAGAGGAAAACTAAACTCTCTGACCTGGGTAAGTTGTGATGCTAGGAGCTGATTTGCCCAAGGTTTTCTGGAGACTAGAGAGCATGCCCGTGAGCTTTCCATGGCACCATGCCCTTCAAATCTAGTCTAGGTGCAGCGATGATACAACCTTTTCCTTCTTCCCTCTCATTCTCTCATAGGTACACAGAGGGGATTTTTCAGGAGTTTGGGACCTGGAGAACACATGCAGGCATAGATAAAATGACTTCACCACTTTACTAGCATGCAAATATTAGATATTTGTGAAAATGTAAAATACAAAGCTCAAAATATTACATTTATTTGAAATGCAGCTATTTTATATGTATATTTTTAGGTAAGTACTTAATGAGTTAATTGCTTTTGTTTTAAGGGATTTAGCTTGATATTGTTGACTTTAATATATGGTAAATATTTATAACCATTACTCATGCAAACAAAGTATATAAAATATAAAGACATTAATATATGATAAATATTTATAAGCATTACTCATGCAAGGTGATGTGGGAGTCCCGTCTGTATGCTGTGAGTATGTTTTATTTCCATTGGTTAATAAAGAAGCTGCTTTCAGCCAGTGGCTTAAGAGAGTAAAGCCAGATAGAAAATCCAAGCAGAGATAGAGAGAGTAGGTGGAGTCAGGCAGATGCTGTGTAACTGCCAAAGGAGACAAATGCCAGAACTGTACCCAGTAAGTCACAGAATTGTGATGATACAAAGATTAATAGAAATGGGTTAATTTAGGATGATACAAAGATTAATAGAAATGGGTTAATTTAGGATGTAAGAGTTAATTTAGGATGTAGTTAACAGGAAAACTAAGCTAATAGGCCAAGCGGTATTTTAATTAATATAGCTTCTGTGTGATTATTTAGGGTTGGGATGTCCAGGAAACAAATGATAAGTTTCTTCCTACAAATAACTTTTTGAAATTTTCAGTAATTACAATTAGAGGAATTTATACAATTGTTAATTTTTCCTTTATCTTATTATATCAGTAAATAACACAACAGAATTTAGAGCCAGGAAAAAAAAGGCTATATATATTCCCCTGGCCTTTTTTTCCTATGTATGTATGTGTGTGTATATATATATATATATATATTATATATATAATATGTATGTATGTGTGTATATATGTGTGTATTATATATATATAAACACATACATACAAACATATATAAACTATGAATGTTGAAGTGCTAGAATCCATGTTTCCAAAAAAACTTAATTTCTTTATGCTTGTTGTGATAGGCATTGAATTCAGAGACTCAAGTGTACCAGATAAGTGTTTGATTGCCCAGTCATAGCTCCAATTCTTAGTATCTTAAGTGTCTGATAGTCTACAGAAAGAGTCACCACAAAGCTAAAATTATACTTGGTGTTTCAAAACATTTTGACAAACTGTAGAAATCATGTTAAAAGGTGAGAAGACAAAGAATATACTATTGGTTGAAATTAGTAGACAGTACTTGAAAAGCACATGACATTGTTTCATAAGTTCAAATGAACCCAGTAAAGGTAGCATACAATTGTTTTTTTTTAAGTGTAATTGGATTTAGCTATTAATTCTCTTTTTCCCCCTCTAAAATGCCTTCCATATTATAATTTTTTTAATTGCTCCTTCAAAGTATTAAAATAGATAGAACCTTATCCCTGGGTTTCTTTCCTTTTTATTGTCCTTCCTATCTGATCTGAGCAGGCCTTAGGATGCTAAGATCCATTCATGTATCATCCATTCATGTATCATCCTTTCAAGACCATCTCACATGTGAATTTCTGGGTAATACCTTCTCTTTATACTCAGCATTAATGTGAACAACTGCTCGGTTGCATTGTCACTTAGCTCCTTGGATTTCTTATCACGTCTTCAATCTGTCCCCACATTAGCCTGATACTCCTTCAAGAGTTAGGTTTCTATAGAATTACCAAAGGGAGTTACTTCTACCCCTAAAGTTACTTGATCCTAAAAATGTGATGACATCCGTGCTACAATATTAACAACAACAACAACAACAAAACTTCCATTCATTTCATTAGTAAATTCCATTTCATTTTCAGGCTATCTGACATATAGCTACTCCAACTACTGACATTGTTGCTACTGTCATTAGGCTAATAACCATTCCTTGTATTAGTTTAATAGTAATTTAACCTGTATGGTGCTTTGATCATTGGTTCCAAAGCCTGGAATCTACACAACAACCAGACTGCCCCTATTAAGTCCAGTATAAAATTCTCATGCAGATTATATGTCCCAAAAGCAGGCTTACTGTGTACAAGTTCTTACAACCTACTTAATGTGTGATTGCATGTACCAAGTCTGTGCTTATGTATGCATACTGAGATCAGAGGAAGATGTCTATGTCTCCCTCTAACTTCTTCTACTTCGTTGCCTCGAGATAGGGTCTCTCACTAAAGTGGAAGCCAACAGTTTTTTACTAGGTTCTTTGGATAGCCAACTCTCATTATCTGTCTGTCTTTTATACTCTGTTCCAGGGTACCAACACATACAGCCATGTGTGCCTTTTTGTATGGATGTTGGTAATTTAATTTGGGTATTCTATCCACAGAGAGAGCAAGCATAATTACCAAGTGAGTCATAGCCCCTGTCCCATATTTGTTTAATTTTTTGTTTAACATCCTAAATCATTCAGGCCATGCATTCATTATTCTTTTCACTATACTTTCCTATTATGAATATATCTTTAGTGATTTCCATTAGTCCAACATATTACTGATTATATGTGGGAATAATGATAAGAGGGCCATGTCCCTTAATGTTTCAGAAGGCACAGCTTCATGGAGATGATATAATCATGCATATATTTAATCATATTCCAATGTGATAAACAGGGTATATGGAGAAGGGAATGACTACGAAATGTTTCTTGCAAGGCTGAGGTCTAAAGATAAATGTGGTACAGGAAATGAGTTTCTGGCAGAAAAGCACAAGCAAAGGCTGACATATGAGGTATTGAAAGGTCTGTTGAGAGAGGATGCAGGAGAAGGCAGGGACTTCAGAACTGTTAAGGGATCTTCAGTTATGTTCAAGCATCTGGAAGGACTTGGAAAACAGCTGGCAAACTCCTAATCAAGTAAGCGACTTCAAAGTCTGTGGATTGCAATGGTCATGTGGGTGATATAAAGGATTAGATAAAAGGAAGAATTGCTACCTAAGCACTGTTTATGAATCCACTGAAGACATCAGGAAACATGTTAGTAATAACTGGAAAATAAAAGGACAAAGGAAACTTCTAGTTGGCAGTATTGAGGAAAGAAAGACAATAAGAAAACATTTTAAACTGCAATCCTTCAGGTCAAATATTTGTACTAGAAAGTAGAATTACTTAGCCTTTAATCCAGTATGTTTTGCTAATTCTACCCTTCAGCCTCTATTTCATTCTATATCCTGCCTGGTTATTGATTAAACAGCTTTTATTGTTAATCAATGAGAGGAATATATAATCATAGCATATAGAAAGATCATCCCACAGCGACAGTGTTTAGAAATTAGTCTAACTAAATATATTTGGTATATAATGGTATTGTCTAGTATGCAAAGAGAACTGGTGCATAAAATACGATGTTTGTGTTGTATGACATAGAAGTTCCGTCTACTGTACTACATTTTAGTAAAAGAATGACTAGTGTCATGGAAATTCAAGCTCACTTGTAGAAAGGGGGTAAGAGAGTGTAGAACTCTGGAAATAACTGCTGTGTTCTGAATGATGGACACTCACTTGGCCAAGCCTATTCAAGTCCATCCTTCTATAGCCATAGATTGCCAGGCTTCGCACACCTCCTTATTATACAGCAACTTTATACAGAAGACTTATTATTTGAATCTGAAGATCTTAGTGGACTAAATATTGAATTTCTGATAATTTGGGATCATATCGTCTCTGTATAAAAATAGCATCCTAACTATTCTAAATATATATTGGAGTTACTAAAATGCTAGTATTGTGACTTTCATGATCATTTTGATCAACACTTATTTCTCTTTATTTGTCAACAGTTTCTGAAAAGTGCTACTTGCCCATTTTAGATAAACTACTGCCACCCAAAAATCTTTAGGGTAGATATCTATGTCCACTTTTACAGCAAACACATTCTCCTTGGTATGAGATAATTAATGAACAAAGAAATAAGCATATAGACAGAATTTCAGATAGTCTTGCCTATTCTGGAAGATGAAAGTGGTGTTGAAAATACAGAGTCATTGACCATGAAGAGATGGGATGGTGAGATGAAGATAACATGAATAATTAGGAAATATCTAAAGAAGTGAAATTTGAGTCGTGACTTAAATGACAGCAGCAGCTTGGCACTGTCAGTAGCTCCACTTTCACGGGACCCAGTGCTCACTTCAGACCTCTGAGGGCACCAGACACTTACAAGTGCATAGACAGACATACAGGCAAAACACCAACAAACATAAAAATAAGTAAAAATATTTTTTAAAGACTTAATTATGTTAGTGCGCAGGAACCAAGCTTTTCCTGTCAAGTAAACATGAAGAATATCCAGCTTGGGAACCCTTGGACATCTCAAGGAACTCAGCACCTGTCTTAACTTACTGTCTATTGCTGTAATAACAATTAAGACTTATTTGGATACATGTACCCACCATAGTCAATCATTTAGGGAAACCAAGGCAGGAACTCAAGGATTGCAAGAACCTGGTGTCTGGGAGGAACAGAGGCCATGTTGGGCATTGTTTAGTGGCTTGGTGCCCTTGTTCTGCTCAGCTCGCTTTGTAAAGAAACTCAGTGTCATTTCTCAGGGATAGTGGGCTCAGCCCTTCAACATCAACAATTAAAGACTTGCCTTCAGACCAAACTGATAGAGCCATTTTTGTAGATGAGGTTTCCTGTTTCTAAATTACCCTAGCTTATATCTAGCTGACGGAAAGACAAGCCCTCACAGTAGCCATGGCAGCTGTTACTACTGAAATAAAGGTACACACATATGAATTAGTGTGTCTTATGCTTTGAAAGAGGTGAATGTTGCCATTGGGTTGCTTGGGCTTAATATTAATGTAATATAGATGGAAATTAGTTCATAGATAATTTTCTTGCCTAAATAATCAAAGCTGTGAAGAAATATTTGTTGGCCTGAAGTATGAATATGCTAAGTCAGTCATAACTTGTATACAGAAAAATGTTAGCATGCATTTGTGCTTGGGTCTCACAAATGATGACACAGCAACTCGATTTCATTATTGGTTTGGAGAGATGTTGCGGAATTTAAGAAACCTTGTTCTCCCTCCAGTGGCTACCTGCACCCGCATAGGATAGGTTACAGCTCTCTATACTTCTTCATCCAGGAGATATGACACGCTCTTCTGGCCTCTGCAAGCACCTGAGACACCCATGGTAGACACTCACCCGGACGTATACACATACACATGAAGAAAAACAAAAAAATCTGAAAAATATTATTATCATTTTACAATGAAAAATCTGTAATTTTAAATGAACTACTTGACCAAAATTTTTCATGAGTAGTAGTAGAAGGATGTATAATTTTGCACCTGTGTTGTGAGTCAGGATGAAATCTGTCCTTGATGCAAATTATGTGATTTTAGAAAACACTTTTAGTGTTTTCATGTAAATTAATTTTTAAACATAAAAAATACTACATGGGACATATATTTTTTATAATATACATCTTTTTTTCCAAGGAGCTATTTCTCGTGCTAGCTAATACTGACACTGGAGTGCCAACCATAGTTCCGATTTTATAAAGCGCTTCAGATGTCTTTAGTGTATTAACACACTTCATCTTTACAACTCCGTGTGGTAAAGATCTTCCCCAAATAGAACAAAATAATGAATTAAGCTGAATTTTGCTCATCCCGTATCTTCTGCCACAATTTTCCACCCGAACTCGATTTCCACTGTGCAGGAATTTGTCGGAATTACTGCCTGCTACTGTAGCTCCATGCCTGTGATTGTGTTTTCTTTTCTCTGCAGAGGCACGCTCAGCATGACAGTTAATAAAAGCATCTCCCCTGCCCAGCAACTTTATCAATTCTGCTGCTCTGTCAGATGGGTCTCCCGCCACTCTATCGTCCAGACTCTAACTCTGTGTCCTTGACATCAAAGTCACAGCACAGTGCTCATAGATTTCTCTTCTTTGTAACATTTGTCTTTCCTTATCAACAACACCCGGTGAGTTGGTCTAATCTCCAAATGGGCAGTGTTAATCACTTTTTCCTGCTTGCCCACTAACAGGAGGACCCAATCATGTAACTGGCCATGTTCTTCAGGATGAGGAAGAATGCGGCTTTATACTCACACATATCCTTTTGCAAATAGCATTGGTACCACCTGGGTATTTCTCAGGCGTTCACAAATCCAGGGCCTACTGGGTTTACATCATTGGGATCTGCATTTCAATAAGAACCCCTGTAGGGTTCCCTGAACCCAAGAAAGATTGAGAAGTACTCCTGTAGAGGAACAGAGGATATTCTCCACTTGATCTTACAGACAGTGGGAAGTCAGGAGGAGCCTGTGAAGGAGTGAAGTCTCCTGCACAGCAGAAGTCTCTATTCCACACCAATTATAGGCCCATGCTGCCTGGGTATTGATTAAATATTTTTACATTACGTTTATCCTGCATGTAATCGCACAAATCACCAGATAGTATCATCTGACGATAAAGGTGAAAAGTTTGAGGTTATGCTGGAACAACTTTCTGGTCGCAGTGTTGGAAGCATGAAGGTCCTTATGCCCATAGAAGGTAGATGATAGGCTTAGATTAGAAACTTGGTGTGTGGCCTCATCTGGAAGTTCCTTGCCTGAACAGACTGTTCTACCTTCATTGACTGGCATTAGAGGCTCTCTGAGAAGAAGCAGAGGAAAGGCATCTGCCTTTTCACTAATATTTGAAGCAACAGACTTAGCAGCCACACAAGTTGTACCCGCATTCATGTGCCTTTTAAAATCCCATTAAGAGTATGTTCATTTCCCTCAGCTAGAAAGTCCTAAGGTCGAAACTGGTGTCTATATTTAGTTGGGAAGGAGTGTAAGGTTGAATATTCATCAGGACTCTGGTGATGACCAGCGCTAATAAACAAGGACTTTCACCAAAGATCTGTCTGAGAGAAACCATATTGATACTGTTGACTACATAGACATCTGTGCACACAAAGACCTCATCTCCCTGGTGCTAAGGAACTGAGACACACTTTACTGCCATCAGCTGTTCTGCTGTACCCTTCATCCCATGACAGAGGGAGTACACATGGATGTCATTGTGCACATCTTCGTCATCGTTCATCAGGCACCAGATCATGTGATGTGTATTTCCTCATAGCCTTGACTCTTTGTAGAAATGTCCATTGATGCAGAGTATAGGGCTTACCATTATTTAACGAAATGACCCCCAAAGTATGTGTTTATCATTCTTCTTGCTGGTATAAAAGACAAAGGTTATTTCTTAGAACTAACAAGACAAACCACTATGTGTTATTCAATGATCGTAACATTTGACAGTATTGAAAACAGAAAAGCCCCATGTGTAAGGGACCTCATAATGGTTTGTTTCATTCTATCCTCAAAGGAATACTCTTTAAAATTTAGTCTGTCATATTTGCATTTTTTAAATGGGAATTGACATGTGACCCTCACGCACATTAACTAGTTTTCTCAGGTATCACATTGACTACCTAGTTTGGCCAGGTTACAAGCTTAGGCATTTTTTTCTAATTTACTTAAACTCATTTGAAGCAACTATACTGGACAGTACAGATTTTTTCTCTCCCAGGCTGTGCCCTGTGCTTTGTTGTTCTCTTATTTTTTATTTTAAGTTGGATCCCATTCCCAATGTAGGATGCCTTGCTCAGCCTTGATGCAGAGGGAGGGGCTTGGTCATGCCTTATGCTTTCAGAGGAGTGTGGGATGGGTTGGGGAGATGTGAGGGAGAACACTTACGTCTCTAATGGAGGCAATTTAGTTTTTATAGGAAATACTCTATAACAGAGGATCATTGGATTCCATGGTGGGGATTCAGGACTAAGGAGTAGGGGGCACAGCACACTTAGTTCTTAGGGTTTCACACGGGTGTTAGTATTCTCAATTTTGTGTGTGTGTGTGTACAAATCTTAAACCTTAGCAAGTTTAAACTAGTAATTGATCATTTGCTGTCTATCACAGCTGAGTTCAGCTAGGAAGTTTTGCTTCACCTGCTGGCCAAAGATGTAAGCCTGTGGAAGGCTGGGATCAACAGAATCTCCAAGGTAGCTCCTCCAGTCATTATTGGGTAGAGTGAGACTACAGAATCTAGGAAGGTCATTACATCTATGTGTTTAAGGACTACCTGGGAAGATAGTCCCTGGGGAAATCTGTGTCACTTCTGGGTCTATTAGTGGCCTTTGGCAGCCCATAGAGTTGATAGGTTCTGAAAGGCATAGTTGGGATAGCTACCATCTTCCCATAAAAATAGTGCTGGTCACATTTGTAAGACCTATGCATACTAGAAGGTTCTAGTTTAACTAAGCTTCTCACTAGTACAAGTTAGAACCAAAACTACCAGGGGGTGAGGAGGACTTTGTCTTTTTAATACCACTTTGTAGATAAATACTAAATGGTCACAGTAGCTAGAGAAGTTAAAATCAGTCTCAATGCATTTAAAACATTATTTCCAAAATATGCCTTTGGTTGAAATTGCTTTAAAGAATTAAGTGTTTATTATTTGCTATAGTAGTAACCTGAAATCGAGGACTTATATAGCTTCTATCCTGACCATTTTTGGGAGCCTTTAGACAAATCACTGAAGTTTTCTAAGTTATACATTGTTTACGTACCACATAGCAACTTTTTAAAAATCTTGACTAAAACCCAGGTCTGTGTGTCATACCTGATAGGTACAATTTCCTAGGCTTGTTATTCTTTTGAATTCTGTCTTACTGAACTGAAAAATGGTATTGATGGTGTCCTTATTTTCTGAGGAGTCATTGAATGTGGACCTGAACTGAGCTAGTAAATATAAAAGTCTTTTGAAAATGGCAGTTATTATATAAATAAACTTCACAGTTATTATGAGTAATTATAGACTTACTGGCTCAAGCTCAGGAGACCACATGGCAAGGCCAGGAACTGCCAACTGAGAAGAAACAGGAGTGCAACCTTTCTTGTGGAGGATCCTTCAGAACTTATGTTCTATCATGGTGCAGTGTTTAATTGATTAGGTCTGGTGCTGCTGAGTAATTTAGTTTAGGAACAGTCTGTCCATACAATTCTCTAAGTCCTGTCACATCAGATGACTTCCCACAAACTGAGATTTAGGAAGAGTATAAACCTTACACTTGTGGGGATGTATAAGATAGTCATGATATTCAGCAAAGAGATCATAGGTTGCAAACAGAATTCTTTTTTTAAAAATTTATTTATTTATTAAAGATTTCTGTCTCTTCCCCCCCCCACCGCCTTCCATTTCCCTCCCCCTCCCCCAATTAGGTCCCCACCCCCCTCATCAGCCCAAAGAGCAATCAGGGTTCCCTGCCCTGTGGGAAGACCAAGGAACCCCCACCTCCATCCAGGTCTAGTAAGTTGAGCATCCAAACTGCCTAGGCTCCCACAAAGCCAGTACGTGCAGTAGGATCAAAAACCCACTGCCATTGTTCTTGAGTTCTCAGTAGTCCTCCTTGTCTGCTATATTCAGAAAGTCCGGTTTTTTCCCAGGCTTTTTCAGCCAGGTGAATCCAAAGACAAACCGAATTCTTTTAAAAATGATTTGTAAATTGACATTTTCTTGTTTATTCATTTATTTATTTGTGTGTGCACGTGTGTGGAGGGCAGGAGGCTCCTTTTAGAAGACAGTTATTTTTCTTTCTCCCTTGTGACTTCTATGAAGTGAATTCAGGCTATCAGGCTTTGTAGAGGACAATTTTGTTTTCTGAGCCATTGTAGTTTTTCCATGGTTGCTAATTTTATGAGTATATTTGCCTCATCTTCCAAGCTTAAAGATGTACACAAAACTATGTGTATATTTATTACTATTAAAATTTATTTGTGCCCTTTTCTTTTGGAATGAAGGCATAATTCTTAAAGCAGAGATGAGTCTTTCATGATCAATAATCTTTCTTGCCTCATTCCACGAATGAGTTCTAGTTATACTTTTCCATCTGAAAATGCAAAAGCATAAATTTACATCTTAATTTATTCTTTCTTCCTCTCTTTTACTTTCTTCTTGGAGTTCCTCTAACACTCCAGTTATAATTATTTTTATTATCAAATCAGTATTTTTCGTAAGAAATAAAATCATCTCAGGCATAGAAAGAGGTGACTTTATGTTATACTTTGTTTATCATTAGATAATAAATATTTCCAAGCTTTCATTTCTTCTCTGGAAACTTGTAGTACCAACTAAAAAAACACTCAATCACATTTACAATAAAACTACTGCCTACACAGTAATAGTGAGACACATTTCCTTCTTCTTGAGTTTTAACAAATATTATCACAATGAAGAAGAAGAAAATGTAGCAAAGTATTGTGAATCACTACCGATGAAATTGTGGCTTTTTTAACACCCTGGGAAGGAGGGCAAGGAAGGCATAGGTTTGCCAATCTGATCCAAAATAGGCATTGACTTTATTTATTGAAGTCAAACCTACAAAAACCATGTAAGATGTTTACTTAGATTTTTTTTTTTTGAGAATGTGGTAACTCTTAAAAATGTGGAACTCTTAAAAAGTGATTTTTTCCTTGTAGCTATCTGTACACTGTGCTTTTTTCTTAAAATAAATGGATATGCTTTTATTTTTGAGCAATGTGGAAGAAGGGTATTGATAAAAATTTGGGACTTTGAATGAGGAGCTGAAATTTATTGATGTTTCAAAACTGTCAGAAATTCAGAGGTAAGTTTTATTTATTGTCAAGTTTTCAAAATGACTCATTTATCCCTGCAAGCCCATTTATAAGATTCTGTCCTATAGCTGTATATAAAATAATGTGTCTTAAAATAACATGTAAAAAGTTCTAGCAGCAGTATTCTTTCAGCCAATAAAGAAATGAAACTATGTAAACACTGAGTGCTTTGGTCCTGATTAAACAGCATTGCGATTATGGAATGTTCGGAGGGTTTTTTGCAGTACAAGCAAAACTATGTATTCTGGAACTGCCTTTATGATAGAGTATCCTCCCTGTGGTGGCTATTGCTGGTTGTCAACGTGACTATACCTGGAATACAGAGGTTAGCTACACCTGTGCGGGATTTTCTTAGTTAAATCATTAGAAGTGGGAAGGCCCATGTTTAACCTAGACCACATCGGATGGTGGTTAATATAAAAGATGTGGAAAACATAAGCATCTTCTTTCTATCTTCTTGCCCTCACTCTTAATGGTAAGGTTATCCCCCACTGGTATTAGAGACCACTTCTTTCTGAGTCCACTAAAGACCAGATGAGATAGCCAGCTAGCATCATGGAGTAGACAAGCGCTGGACTCTTGGACTTGCTGTTGGTAGAAGGCTGTTGTTGTTGAACTAGCTTGACCAAGACTGCTGTAAGCCTCTCTGCAAAATCATATGTGTATGTATGTGTATAATCATATATATATATATATCTATATATATATATATGATTTTGTGTGTATATATGTACACATATATATATTCATCTTTTAGTTCTGTTCCTCTAGAGAACCCTGACAAATACACACACTTCAACATTAACATAAACAAAATTTAAAGTAAAATAGATTATGAAATACATACTATTTTAATATGAGCACATATAAATTATAGGTGATTGATATTATGTTCACATAAAATAAGAACATATGTATATATACTTGTGTAGTTCTTCAAATAATTGCCACCTATATGCTTGAGGAACAGGACAAAAATATCTTTAATGACATTCAAATAAATATTTAGAAGGCTGAACAGATTTTTTTTGGATTTTAAGCATCTATAAACTTAGTGTTGTATGTTTTACCTTATCCAATATTTTTTAAAACTTTGTTTAAAATCAATTAGAACACAAGTAAATTAAGAAAGATTAAGTTTTCTTACAGAGCTCCGGAAGTCTGTTTGACAGACTAATGTAATGTAAGCACATGTTCACAGTACACTCTCAAGGAGACCTAGTATTGATGCCATTTTTAAAAAAAAGGACAGAACATTTTTATAACCCCATATTTTATTATTACATCTTTTTTTTTTTTAGTCAGTTCTATGCATTGAACCCAGGCTCACAATAATGTAAGGCAGGGTTCTATACCTGATCTAATCTTTAACTTTTAAATAGTAAGCCTCCAATGCCAATTTGTAACCCTGTGAATTCAAGAAGCAAGTTTAGGTAAAATAAAATTACAGGCAATAATTATTTATGTTGTTTTTAAATACAAAAATTAGATTTGAGTACATCTTCAGTTCAGACTTACTGTTCTGCATTAGTGAACTAGCATACTGTATGTATGGTTCACAAAGCCTAGGAGAATGGCAGTTGACAGGCAATAAAACTGCAGAGGGGCAGAGTCATCTAATTCATTCTGAAATCTGGTTCCTTGAGCGAGGAACATGTTCATAGCTGTCCTCCTGTTCACAGTCAGTATGCAGTCTCTCAGTTAAATATATTTATTTCATCAGGAAACACCCCTCGTTGCTAAGTTTATGCCCTGGTTCTTTCTCAGAAATCATTTTTTTTTTCTGGGACAGCTGCTGTTTTATATAAACTCACTATAAATAGAAAACACAGCACACAGAATTTTAAATGCAGATAATTAGGAAATACCAACTGATGTGGATGCAAATCAATTTCATAGGTGCATATGTACACAGAGGCAACATTTATGCAGTAATTAAAAATAAACTAAGTTATGAAAGTATAATAAGAAGGCTAAGGATAATCCCTTTACATCATAGGTATATGATATACTACTGTATATGATTTCTTCTTCAGAGTTTGGGCTTACTGTGTTTGAAAATGTAGTGTCAAGCCTTCTGAGACAACTCAGTGACTAAAAGCATTTGTTGCTCTTACACAGGACCTGGGTTCAGTTCCTGGCATCCACATGTTAGCCTACAAGCCATCAATAACTCAGTACTCTTTTCTGACCTCTACCAGTCCTCATCATAGTCATGGTATACATATTTCATGCAGACAAAACATTCATATATGAAATAAATCCAAATTTTATAATTAAAAGAAAAATAAAAAATAACTATAAAGATGAATAAGAAGATATTATTTTGTGCTGAAATTTTAGAATAGCAAATGACATACTGAGTTGAGGAGATATTTCCTTTTGGATTTGTCAAAATACATTGAGAAACACTACTATACAGTTTTGGAGTTTAAGCTTAGAAGTATGTAAATGACAGAATTAATTAGAATTCCTATGAGTTCAATAAATGGAAGAGATTTTTTAAAGTTGAGTGATTTAAAATGTGGGATGATTCCATTCACCTCTGCTCTAGCTGTGTATTACTTAGAAGTTTTAAGAAGCAAAATATTTATATATCTGAGAAGTTGTAGGCATCTTTTAGTTCCTGTAGTCTGAAGAATGAAGGAGGACTTGGTTGGCTCAGAGTATGTACAAATGCTTTCCAAGTGTAATTGACGGTGACTCTGCTATACGTGTAGCATTCTTGGACATCTGCCAGGAATTATCTTGGAGTCAGCAGTTAGGCTGGGACTACAACCTATAAGTAGAGATTATCTCAAGTACTGGCATTCTCTCAGGTCTCTGGAGGACATTTAGTTGGTGTTGTATTGCTGTGAAGAGACACCTCCCAAACTTGGCAACTCTTAGAAGAGATAGCGTTTAGTTGGGGCTTGTTTGCTGTTTCAGAGTTTTAGTCTGTTATCCCGATGGCAGAAACATAGCAGCATGCAGGCAGACATGGTGATGGAGAAGGAGCTTAGAGTTCTATGTCTGCATTTGTAGGCAACAGTAAGAGAGACATTGAGACTGACTTGGATTTTCAAAACCCCAAAAACTACCTCCAAATGGCACAATTCCTCCAACAAGGCAACCCCTCCTAATCCCTCTCAAGTGGTGCCATTCTCTGATAACCAAACATTCTAATCTATAAGCCTATCAGAGGTGTTCTTATTTAAACCACCAAAAATGCCGATGCTCCAGGTCCATGGTCCGCTTTCAGAAGGGATGTAAGAAGTTCTAGTCAATGTGGGCTTAATGAATGAAGCAAATGGATGACTTCCACTCATTATGTTTATCATCCCAAACATTGTTGGGATATTGTAAATTAGAAATAATCTTTAAATAGTGAAGGAATTCTTTCAATAAAGACTGGTCTGGTCAGTACCACTAGAAGATGACAAAGTCTTTTATGGATTCTTATTTGAAAACATATGGATTCCGGTGGATTCTTATTCATAAAATCGTATGGTTTTTCAGAAACAGTGAAATGATGATGTCATAGTTTTGTTTGATATGAAATTTACAGGATCAGTGTCTGTGTTGATTGAAATTTAATATTGGCAGAAGGAGAAGCTTTGTACCAAGGTCAGCAACTTTGGAGAGCTTCCTAATGTTACTAAACCCTTTCCAATCTTACAATGGTAGAAGATACATGTACTCTGAAGTTGACAATAAGATTAATAGATTCTGCATGCCAAATTTCAGGTGGCTCTTTGAGACTACATACGAGCTAAGTAAAATCAAAGTGGTATTTGCTACAGTTGATGTTGCTATGGCTATACAGTATATGGCAACACAGGGAGCCTGGGAAGGGAGGGGTTTGCTCTATGAAATTGTGTCAACATAAATCCTAAGATGATAGAAGCACAGCTAGCACTATACCCCAGTTGCTAATGATTTGGAATGTTTGTTAAGAGGCAATACCATTCAATATTATCACACTGATCTTAATAATATAGATAGAATCATCTCTGATGAATAGTAGGGGGTAATATAATAGCTCAATTCATTATATTATTCCATGGCTATAACTATAGCAAAGAAATGTCTGTCATTTTTCCAAGAATTCTGCTCTGTTCAAGCAGAAGTCAGAAGTCTGTAGCTAATGAGATTGCAGCTGTTTGTAAAAATAAAAATCTTTATTCGTATTATAAAATATCACACGTTTTTCACATGTTCAAGTTGTCCACTGCACTCATGAAAGTCTTTATAAATAATCATATTGTAAAGATTTATTTGCACGTGTGTGTGTATTAATTAACCTGGAGGTGTATGGACTTTATTTGTTGAAGCGCAGCTTACACAGCACATGTGTGGAGATATGCCAGATTTCTCCTTCCATCCAGTGTGTTCTGAGGACCAACCCCAGGTTGTTAGTTTTGGTGCAAACACCTTTACCTGATGAACAATCTCACCGGCCCACTTTGCATTTTAAATAAATATTTTCAACACTGGGCCAAAAGGTGAAAATGTCCAGAACCATGGATGTCTCCTCAAATTACGTTCAGCACACTATGCGTAAACAAGTAGAGGGATGGACTTTATCATGTTACAAGGAACCATTCACACCAGAGCTCAAGTATTCTGAAATGATCTCCAACTTGATGAGGCTGAGAAAATTTCAGGGAGGCAGCCGTAAAGCTCCCCACAAAAGGATATTATAGTTCACCACTCCTCTTTCATTGATGCATATTTTACTTCTCATAATTTATATTGTATAATCTTTCTCACTTGAATGAAAGTAGAAAAAGTGTTTAAGGGATGCTTAGTTTTGCTTCAACTTAACTCTGTTCCTTTAGAATTGAAAAAAACTTCCTCAATAAGATTCGCTCATACATTTGAGATAAAAATTAAGTCTTTTCTTCAAAATTGATTTCCTTTGGGTACTGAAATTTTCAAAGTAGAATAATTACTTAGGGTAATTAATTATTCTGAATTATTTATAGTTTATCCTTTGTGCATATAAAATGACTCATATCTTACTAAGTTATTGATATTACTTATTTGTCTATGTAAAATAAAATAATACAATCAAGAAAACAATTACAATATTAAAACACATTTAACCGATTTTTAAAAGTACACTACTCTTTAGAAGCATATAAAACTTGATAAGCCTTTGCTTTTAAAGAGACTGCAGCTAATATTAGTCTTTAATTGTTTTCTAAAAAAATCTTTTTAGCACTGAAGTACAAGACATTTACTACTGTATATTCGAACACATTGTGTAGACATCAACTCAGGTAATTTTTTCAATATTCTATACTGTGCATATGTGAATTATCTTATGCAATTCTTACAAAAACATTTTGATCTGCATTGACAGTATTCTCTTCTTTTCAAGTGCACATTTTATCCTTGACTCTGTTGACTTTGTATGGGAAACAAAAGGGCTGTGCAGAGAGAGCACACTTCTGTAGGATCACACAGCCTGAATGGCTCCAGCTCATTGTTCTGCCTGTAAAACCTGCCAAGTTCCCTATCCTTCTGAATGACTGCATATCCTTCAAAAGTCATTGGCATTTTAATTAGAAATGAAAAATATATTTTCTGATTTCTCAGGTCTTTCCCTAATAGCTATAAAAATATCTTGGCAGAAAAATAGAAGTCTTCAGAGATTTGTACTCTTTCATTGCATTTCTTTCTCTATTTTCCTCTACTTGTTTTAGTTTAACAAGTAAATATTTAAAACATATGTGTGCATGTGTGTTAACTAATCATAGAATAGCAGGCAATTTATTAATAAGTTTTTAAAAATCAAGAATCATTACTGAAAATACTAGCTTTTAGCATCAAGTATGCACTTTTTGTACACATCACCGATATAAAGAGAAAAAGTTAATTTATAACTCCAGGTTTCCCTTCCAGTAATTTCAATTGGAATTATTCTCCAGACAGCATTTATTTGATTAATACAGTAAATTAAATATAATCCAACTGCTTTTCATTCTGAGTTCATCTAATTAAAAGTTATTTTCATACTATAGAAGGTTAATTGTACATTCCACTTTAACTCAACATTAACTTTCAATAAATGTCTCTATAGCAACAACTTTATCACAAACACTAAATGAAAAGCACTGTGCACATTTATTCGTAGGAAACAAAGAAAACTATAATTGAGTTTTGTAGGTTCCAGATAGAATAAGTTCAGGTGTAATTTGAAAAGTTTGAAAAGAATATCAAGAACAAATACAGCAAGTTTTTATCAAAAGATGAAAAGAAATGTCTCTTGAGATCCGAAAGAGAAAATAGTAGAAGTGATTTAAGGTTTATAATCAAAATGGCTAAAACTTATACAGGTAAACATAGTAAAAAGATTAATAATAAGCCATCAGGGAAAATGGGGAATATGAGAATATAAGGGGCGGTTGAAGGCCAGAGCAAGTAACCCTGGATACTCACTCAGGGAGTGGTATTTACACTTGTGTGGGATAGACAGAACGAAGTTTTGCATTGTGGGCTCTTTGCTTTCCTGCAAGAGATGCGTATAAATTATGTAAATTGTGTCAGCAAATGAGTGTGAAATCGAAGTACATGGTTAGTGCATGAGCCTAGTAATTGTTAAACCCGTAGAAATGCTTGTTTTAAATTATATAATCTTGTCTTTAGGTTGTGAGCCTAGATTTTAATGGTTGGGGAATTTCTCCAGGCAAGTTATGAGTATTAGAAGAATTAACCTCTCCTGAGAAGAGGGGTGTCCCCTTATTGGTTGTCCAGTGCAGAGTGGTTAGACCTGAAGAAGCACAGACATGTGTATATGTGTGTGTGTAACAAATATAATCAAAGACTATAAACTTGAGAGTGGGGCCTATAGGAAGGATAACATGGAGGGCAGTTGGGAGCAGCTGGAGGGAATAAAAGGAGGAGAGGAAGTGATGTAATTCTGTCCTAATCAAAAACATTAAAATTTGTATAATCTTAACTATCAAGCTGAACCTTTCATTTAAGCAACTCATCATTTATAAATACATAAATAAATAAATTGCAAAATATTTGCATGTGACCATCTAGACTACTATTTGCTTGACAAACTGAAGAGAAGATAGATTTGTGAACCTCTGAACTAGTGGACCAGTGAACTAATGTATCCATTACCTCTCAATGGACCTGTGCCATAGAGGCAGGGCAGGCACTTTTCAACTGGCCTCAAGTTCAACCTCATCCTTCTGCGATTGCTCATATCCTATCATCACCCTCATAAGCCTCATACGTGGGAAGTTTGAGCCTTTTAGAGAACTCTACAAAGGGATTAAAAAACATAAGAAATAACCCAGATGAGACATATCATTATCATACCGATAAATAAAATTTAGAATATATAAGGAATTATTTCACTGTTTGTAAAAATCCCTCACAGACTCAAGTTCTAAGCATATAGCACTGACTCGTATCTGTGCTATGAGGGACTCTCCATGTGTATTATAAAATAGTAATATAAAAGGCACTTTTTTAGTTACCAGGAATGTGTACATTGAACAAGAACAATGAGACATACTTTATAATGTAACAGTGCTGTATTGTTGTGATTTTGAAACACATCATTTTCAAATATTGAAAATAAAATCTACTGAATGGTTCTGCATTTTTCAAGCATGGGATTGGTATCAAAAATTAATACATCTGAAATGAAACATTTCTTCAGCAACACATTTGTTTGGGTTCTTCCTCACTTTATTATTTCTCTGAAACACTTTGAAAGTGTTTCATCTAAAGATATAAATGAAATCATTGTTACATTTTTTTCAACTTCACCATAAACCTAGTAAGCAATATAATATATTGTTCATTTAAAGATTTATTATGAAATTTTAAATCTACTACAAAGAAATGACATATTTCTATATTTGTATACTATAGATATGTGTAGTTGCAGAGAAATCCAAATATTATGATATTCTTAGATAGATCAAAGATTGAATTTATACATAAAAATTGAAAAAAGATGCATTTTTTTAGGTTCTTGTGCCTGTTTGTATAATAATGAGAAAGAAAGGAAGAAAGGTATAGATTTGGGTGGATAGGGAAATGGGAAGAATCTGGGAGGACTTGGGGAGGGGAGCCCATAATCAGAATATAGTATATGAAAAGAATCTATTTTCAATAAAAACTTCAAATTAATATTTAAACATTTTTTAATATTTTGATTTGATGGCCATAAGCCCTTCCACAGGGCATTACCTACTCTGATTCTGTTGTAATGCAGAGTTTAGAAGGGAGAAATGAGATAATTATAATTTCAAAACTAAAAGGAAAAAAATGGGAAAAAAATCACAAGGAAAAAAGTGTGCATTGTAATCCACTGACAGCAGAAGTAGAGATGGCTTCTGTTATACATAAATTAAGGGTATTTGCAAAATACAGAATATTGACGTTCTCCCTAAATAAATATTTTGGTTTTTTTTTAGAAAACTATTATTTTCCTTAAAGATTTTTTTGTTATAATGATAAAAACTAGCTATTAATTTCATACTTGTATTTTTGCTGTCTTGAACAGCATTGAAACCTGACTTTTTAAAACTCCAGATGGTTTCCCTTTGATTGAAATCTGGGTTTGAAGCAGCCCAGAGGCTTAAGGCAAAATTTTAGCTTAGCATTAAACCTGCTTCAGAACGTGTTAGGCTGCTGTCCACACAGAGCCTGCTCCGGAGCTCGATATTCCTCATCACCGGTTTGTCTTTACCTGAGTGTTGTGCTCAGCTTCTCTGATGGTAGAGTGAACAGAGAAGTCAGTCTTGTGACATGCAACCCATCCGTAGAAGTGACTGTATCCTCATGGCTCACTCATTTGTGACAAAGTCAGTTTGTGCATGGCATCACTTTTCTATGCAAAGCACTAGCCTAAGCCTGCAGAACCGCCACGGGTTTCTCTCCCTCCTCCTCCCTAAGCTATACAACAGCACACGGTACAGAGTTTCAGCTATGAGCCCTGCGGTGTCTACAGCAGCGCCACCACCACCCTCAGGGCTTTCCCTAGTACACACTAGTAGAGTTTTTCACTACCTCTTTGCCAGCCACCCTCCCTTTACATTTTGGCTTCTTGATCTCTCTGATCTCTTGTCTTACCTGAAAATTAGATATAATAATCCTATCTAGCGCATAGGGTTGCTTTGAGGATCAAACACAATAACGAAAGTTCTTAGGGGTAGCCCTGGTACATGAAAGGCGTGATGAATGAAGCCTATGCGTCATTTTAAAGATGGGCAAATGTAGATGCAAAGAGAGGAAATAATTTTTCCGTTGTGTCCTAGAAAGAATCACTGGACTCCGTTTTGTCTGATGTACAAATAAGCTTTCTCTCTGGACTCTTTTCATTAAGTTCTAGTATTAGGAAGCCAGTCCCCCTGGGCACCATAGAGACCCATGCTTTGCCCTTTTTCAAAGGGGACTCAATAACAAATGTTCCTTTTGATGTTATTCTTTGATATCTCATAGCAGTAGTTTAGTCATGGTGTAAAGATCTGTCTTTAGACTATAACGTCATGGTTATCCCAACAGTTTTTAGAGGTGGAGAATCACAGTTAAAAGATATATATATAAGTAGCAAACAAAGTTATTCAAAATTGTATATATTTATTGTGTAACATATTCTACAGTGTATTTACATTAGGTTAGACATAGCTGCCTGCTCAAATACTTTTGATTTCTTCATGATGAAAGCATTCAATTTTTTTCTGGTAGCACCTTGAAATAAATGAGACACCATCAATACTCGTCAACCCGCAACCATGCACCAGTAGGGCCTGTCTGTGCCATCATGTGCCACATTGAATATATACTCCTGAGTCTGACCCTGCGTTTTTCTCTGTCTTGCTTCACCCGAGCCTAGGTCACGATTTATCTAACTGAAGTTTGTGCTTTCCACCTCCCGTCATCTCGACCCCCAGTTGTTTAAGAATCAGTTAATCCAGATGCTGTAACCCACAAGATTTTCCTCCCAGCCACGAAATGGTTTCTTCCCAAAAGTGAGTGTTTGATTCCAGCATCTTCAAAACAGAAATAAACAATAAACAAAGGTGGAAATAATTGATAATGCAAACAAATACGGTCTTGGTTTTCTTTGTCCAACAGAAAGCTCCCAGCCAACTCTGAGCAAATAACTTGGCATTGAATATGGAAAGAGCTCCCTTAACCTGCTTTAGTTAGAACAGGGACAGGAAGGGAGATGAATATTTAGAGAAAAAGTTGCTTCTGGAGAGGGCCGGTGGCCTTTGTAGGAAACTCCTCTGTGTTCTTTCTGTCTTTCCGGAGATAGGATAAATCTAAAAATAGAAGCTCAAGCGTTTCTTGACTGGACAGATGCCATATGTCCTGCTGAGGGAAGACTCATTTTGATGATCTTTTCCAAGGAGGAATGTCCCCCCTCCAGGAGGTGAAATAGCTTGGGGTCTCAATCATCTGCCTAATCTCCAAAGTGCTTTGCTCTTTTCCATCTTCGTACAGCATCACAGCTGTTATCTAAAATACCGGGCACACAAACACAAGCGTAAATGTTTCCAGAAACAGAACAGTAATTCTTTGCACTTGAAGACAAACTTGCCTTGTTTCCCTGGATGAACAGAAGTGTTAGCAGACAGAGAGCAATAATAGCTTAATGTCATATGTCTGATGTTCAAAGTAGACTAGGGAAATGTTGTCCACTCGCATGAGCTGTTTTCTAAAGCACTGTCATCTCAGTTGTAGCTTGTGAGAGGGTGGAGGGGATGGAGACTTGAACTTTTAAACCATGGTGTGCGTATCCCCAAAGTGTGAAGGGGACATGAGCAGATACAAATTCACAATTTCCTCCCTTGACTTCTAGTGTATTAGCTGTGACGTTGTCAGATCTCTCTCCTGCATTTCCCTGAGTGTGTTAAATGTCTAATGCATGATTTGTGAAATGCATTATTGATTGTGAGAATACTTGAGCTGGCCCTGGCAAAACAAGAACTCTACTCTGATCCAATCAGTTTCATGGACTTACTTAGGCAAGGTCTCAGTCTGACTAAACATGGAACTAGAAAGCAATATAGAAATTATTCTTGCATTGGAACAAAATACTTTCTTTTCATACTATATAGGAAAAAATATCAGTAAGAGAACTTCAAACCATGGTCATAACTGTAAGATACAAAGGGGAGAGCACTGGTTTCCAACTGTGATGAGGAGTTAGAACTGGAGTACTTGTAGCATGGGTAAGAAATTACACGCTCACCAAATCCTGTGAAGTACCATCTTATTTCTTCTTATTGTTGCAGGCTCGCTCATGTACTATAGTCACATGATGTGCCATCCACTTTGCAAGATTTGGATGGTTCAGAGAAGGCCAAAGCAAAATGATAGTCATTAATGAAGAAAATAGCTTTGTATGACTGCAAGAATAAAACGCAGTCTAAGTGTGTTGGAAGTTAGAGAGATATCGGGAGAATCAATTCATTCAGTCCATAGGCCTAGGGTAAAAGAACACAGAAAGAAACAAGCAAAATTGCAGACAATGAGGGGTGATGTTATGTTTGGGAGTCTATGCTGTGTTATAGTGAAATCCTTTTGATGTGGATATCAGGGAGAATCGATGAATTATACAATTATGTTTATAAAATTAGAAGTATTAGGATAGAAGCATGTGTAGTAAACAGCCTAATTCTGTCAGTTCAACACCCCAGAGTTCTCTTTGTGATATAGAAACCTGTTTGATTAATATCCCGTGATATCAGCGCTGATCACTGCAAAGCTGCATTTTATTGATTTGGGTTTTATATTTTTGGTTGTGATCCTAACCTTTAACAGCTGAGCCATCCCTCCAGGCCTGATTTGGGTTTTAAATGTTGGGAGAAAATTTAGAAGTTATCTTTCTGCATAAGTTTGCTAATGACAGGTTCCATCACCTGTTGCTCCTGATAGCAGGTGCATCAAAGTGGCATCCCCTTTACGTCGTGGGAAATGTGCAACACTGGCTTCTCTGCAGAATTCAAAGTAATTTCTCACGAATCACACTTAGGAGAAAGAATTGCAAGACTTGTTGGGCATCTGGCTATGAGACAACCCATACTAATGCAGTGGAAAGATTGGGTTCTTCTGCACAATGTTCATCCCAAGTTCTCAAGAAAAGGGAGTGGTTCATAAACGTCTGGGCTGACCCCACCATGAAGACTTACTGCTCTTGGTAGTTTTGTTCCTGAGGGAAGAGTGAGAATTCCATCTGTGAGATGAACTGTGCCATTAAAAATGATAGGCAGAAATGTTGACTGTAGGTTTTGCTGCAACTACAAGCTGCTAGAAAGGATTACCATTCCCGCCTACACCCTGTGCTGAATTTCCCAGAATTTTGGGAAGAAGCCCAACTACATGTATCTTATGTAACCTTCTGTCTGCCTGTGGGTCCTGCAAAGTTGGGAGCTTGAGAAGAGCATCTTCCTTGTGTAGCACACAGTAGAAATCCCTCTCACATTAAACAGTTTACAGTCTTTCAGGCATAGCACCCTGAAAATTCTATTGACTGAGGAAGGTACTGATGCATGCTGCCATATCATTAGGGTCTAAGGTGACCTGTGGGATCCTTCATGGTGATCAATGTGGAGCATCAGAAGGTGTCTTGATGAAGATAGAAAAGTACTGTAATTTTGATCATTCAAGTGCTACCCTGTGTCCCATGTGTCACTTCAGCTACGATAAAATATCTAGTGTCAAGTACGGCCACATTTGCTTATACCACAATCTACAAAAAAAAAAAAAAAGCCAGATGAAAAGCCAGCTTAACTACTCTTGCCTTTTATTTCCCTCATGGTTTTCCCTTTGCATTTCATCCTTTCTACAGTTTTTTTTCCTATAAAGATGTCAGCTAATTCTGCAGTCTGGAATGGGGATAGGAAGTTTCAGTGCCCAGACATACGTCTCATTTTCTCTGCAATTACAGACTCATATCTAAGCCACTATTTAGTTGGTATCTCTCTAGGCCTTGCTTAATTACCATGATGGTATATGAGTTTTGTAACTAAACACAAATTTCTTCTTTAGTTGAAAAATTGAACTATGTCAAACTCAAGTGTCTAAGTAGCCAATTACTTAGAAGCGAGATGGCACCGATTTACTTCTCTCCAGGCACATGCTAGGTGTCCAGGCTTTCATTGCTGCCTTCCATCTCTCTTCCACACTTTACTGATTAGAGTGTTCAGAGCATGAATCTCAGGAGCAAAACTGGAGCACGCATTCCCATCCGTGTTGGCTCAGGAAGCGTCAAGAAGCCCCGCCATGAAGAGTTAATTTGGAAATCCTTTGCTCCTTGATTGCATGGAGATTTATTTGGCCTAAGCAGATGGGAAATTAGGCTTTTCCCTTAATATCAAATCCTGCTAAAATAAATTGTGGCTGATTCCTGACAAGCTGCAAATAGCAACCTTACCATTTTATGTTTTCTGTGATATTTCTCAGCAAAGCCCATACGATACTCTTCACAGAGTCCTCCCTAAGCAATTAGCACGATTAGCGTCTTCAGTGAGCATATGGTCACAGTGGAGAGGAAATTAGCCCCATGCCACATTCCCGCTACTGTTTGTATACTTTTGGACACAGTTCATTAGAATGCCTTTCCTTCAAATCTATCTCCCTTAAAGAGGCTGTGCTACGTGTTATCCTAATAGTCAATTATTTAGCTTCCCCCAGTGACTACCTTTCCGAGGAAGATTGCCCTTCTGTTTATTTCTCCTCCAATACATCCAATTTGGAGTGATCATGGGCTACATATCCCTCCCCAGATGTATATTTCTCTTCTCATCCTCAGCCCACGCAAATATATCACTCTTATACTTTAAAAAAGAAATCAAAATATGCTTTTATTATATTGCTCAAAGACAACTTAATCACGGCCATATTTGCTGTTGTTTTGGTTGTTGTTTCTCATGAAGGTCACAAAACATCTGAATGGCAGTCTCATAGGTCGTCATTCTGTTTTCACACCACATTCCTTTGCATTAAACTTCTCTTGGACTCACCAGGGACAACTGTGAGATCTATGTAATGAGTATTAAAGGTCTGTTCAGTTTATGTACACTTATGTAGTCATTCATCAGCAATGTAGTTGGAATCTTATCCAGTGCCCAGTGCTGGTAGACCTACTCCAAACACTCCTCCTGTGAACCAAGGTCAAGTGATCAAAACCAAATGCTTAATGAAGCCTGTATGACCCAGAGCAGAAAGACAAGGAAAATGAAGGAGATGGGAGGTTGGAAATTACTGAACTCTGTCATCTGAATAAAACTTCAAGACCGTAAAAAAACAGCAAAAGACTCCACGAGTTTGGCCCAGTGCTTAGCTGTGGATCTCTGCATACGCCCAGTCATAGAGAGGGAGGAACAATATTGTGAGCAAAGGGGCCACCATTATGGTGGGGATACCAACAGGGACAGCTGACTCGAGCTAGTAAGAACTCTCTGACCCCTGATTCGCATCTGGGGAACCAGCACAGGACCAAACTTGCTCATCATGACTTGTTCAGCCTGCTTTCTTATAGACCCCAGGATCAGCTAGCTGCCCAGGGATGGTCCCATCTGTTACAGACTGGGACATCACTCCTTAAGAAAATGCTCCACATGCTTGACTGTAACTGGATTATGGAGGCATTTTCTCAATTGAAGCTTCTGCTTCTCTAATGTCTCTAGCTTGTGTCAAATTGAAGTAAAATTAGCCAGTATAATAGAGAAAACTGTAGTAAATGGTTTCATAATGACAAGTTAGGATTTAGATTAACAAAGGAAAAAGCAGGGTTTTTTAATGCATTGCATAAAATCTTTCAATTAGTCTAGAGCATCATATATCAAGGATTGGATCAGATCTTCAGACTCTGCCTATTTGAAGGAGGGGTCCATTGAGGGTGAGACACTAAGTAAAAGGAAGGGCTTCTCTTACAGGGTACTACATAACATGGTTGCCTAGAGAGAATAAAACATGCTGGTAGGTCCTGTTGCAGATGTGGTTATGTTTGTGTCTTGGTCATTTGTCATGAAAGGACGTGGTGATGAAGTGGCATTGTCAGTAATGAGTTAAGTCAAGATATATGCAAGGAAGAGTAGTAGTGAATTACTTTTTCCTAAAAACGTTGGAAAAAGGAAGGTCTTTGATGTCTTATTTAAAGAGACCAGAAGGAAGTAAGAAATGCCTGTTATCAGGAGAGGGCATAATTTAATTAGAGAGAATAAAAGCAAAAATTATGTAAACAAGAGTATGTCTGCTAGGCAGAAATATTAAGGAGGAAGTAATAGGAAATAAGGTCTGATCGTTAAAGGGTGGGGCAGGCAAGGAAGGCTAGTAATGAGATGGAGTTGGTAGCTTTCATGTGATCTGAGAGAGCAGGGAAGTGTACTATGGGAATTTACAATAATGTAAGTTGCACAAACACTAGGGTGACTTGAGAGTACTCTGAGTTCCATGGAAACCTAACAGGGATAACCAGTAGTGGGATAGCGAAGAAAAACGGAAGGCAAGTCCCTGAACATGATTCCATAGTTATGGAATCAGAGGATGACTCCATGATTTCGAACCTGGACTAAAAGAGTAACTCTACTCACATGGAAAAGTAGGAATGTGAGGGAAAGTATGGGAACAAAACTGATTTTATTTTAGACATGTTAAATATAATACATGTATTACATACATAGGACTACATATTAAGGCATTATTAAGTAGTATAGGTAGCTAACAGTAGACTGTAGTGACATGCTAGCCCAAGAAGTTTTGATTAGGCTCTTGTGGAGTGTGTGTGTGTGTGTGTGTGTGTGTGTATGTGTGTGCGTGTTCGTGTGTGTTCCAGTGGGATGGTAGAACTTATAGGTGGAATTCATAAATTCACATTACAAACTTATTTAAAAGTTTACAATTTAATAGTTCTAAATATGCTCACCCTTTTCTGAAGCAATTCTCTACTATCTTGTTCTAACACAGCTTCATCATCACTGAGGAACTGTGCCGCAGTGAAGTGCTATTCACCTCCTCTTCTCTAGTCCCTGGGAACTATCAGTGTAGTTTCTTTGAATTTGCTTATAATACTTCGGATGAATGGAATCATCTATCACACGGGGTTTTGTCTCTTGTACTTTGCATAATATTCTGAATTTCTCCAGAGGATGGTCTGTTCTGTCCTTGTCAGGCTGCTTGCTGTTATGGAAAATACCTAAAACAAATACTTTATAAGAACTAAGATTTATCTTGCCTGACTGCTTTACAGTTTCCAATCCAGGATCAAATGGCTGCTTTTTGTCTGGCCTTGAGTAACAAGATCGTGGCAGAAGGTGTTGGTTTCTAGGGCTGGGGAGAGGGAGAGGTTTCCTGTGCTAGGCCACTGTCTGTTTTTCCATTATTTCATATGGCCAACAGGTGACTATAATGCCACTAATACTCACAGTTTCTCCTGCACAATGGTTAAGTCTTTTAGGAAATAGACCTCAGAGTTATGCCTAGAAGTGTGCATGACTCTTGTAGGTGTCGGTAGCCATGAAGTTGACAAGGAATAGGCACCATGTTCCGTGGTAAGTGTTGTAGTATTTCATCGTGAGGATTTCATTCCTTTTCATCTCTCTATGCATCCTTCACTGCTCTACATGTCCACTAATGGATGTCTTGATTGTTTTCACCTTTAGGTTGCTATAAATACCAATACTTTTGCTTTGGACAGGTGTTTATAAGTAAGGGTGTGTGCAATTAGTCTTAGAAGATACCATCGACTTTAGTTTTGATATCTAATTTTGTCCTTGCTATCCTATCTGAGTATTGCATGTTATGTTGACAGTGCAGTTTCAATAAAAAAGAAATTTCTTAATAGCTTCAATATAAAGCAATTCCAATATTAAGTGGCTGGTTTGAATCAAAGTAGGAAATATTTTCACATAATCTATTTTCTGTGAAAACTTGTTTTTCATCATGATGTTTTAATGTAACACAAGAATAGATTTATAATAATTCAAATAAATCTATACCCTATTTTGAAGGGTAATTGTATAAAATCCATTTCTAGGGAAGAAAGAATCATAAATATTTTGAATTGAGTACTTGTCTTTGTAGGAAAGAAACTTCGTGACTATTACATTAGTTTCCCTTCAAAGCAACTTTAAGACTCTGATTTATCTGTGCTTTAGTAGTAATAAAATGAATAGCTCTGATTATTTTGTGCTAATTGGTATTGTACCAATCAAAGACAATTTAGTATCTTTTGAAAAGTACATTGAATTGATAAAGGTGTAGTTACTTGCTGGTCGTAAAAGTTACACTAGCAAAAAGAACATCAGAAGTGATGTCATTCATACAGAGAACAAATTAAACTCTGATTGGCCAGTGATATAGAACATCCAGAAAATGAGGACCAATCTGGAATGAAGATTGCATTGAACATGGAAGTTTTACATTTACTCTTCGTATTATTATTCTTTTGTTGCTGCAGTTTATGTACATAAAATTAAATTATATGGATTCTCTTCATTGTTAAAACACTTGGGAAAGATAAAGTTTTCTCTTTATTCCTAATGGACAGATAATAAGGGGTCTCTCAGAAGTTCTTAATCAAAATTCAGAGGGTTCTAAAAATCACTTTCATTCCCATCGACATTTATTTTATTTTATCTCTCAATTAACAAGGATAGCCTACATATATATAATTTTAAATTTATTTTTGTTTCTCGTGTGTTTTCTTGCATATATGTAAGCAACCATGTTGGCTTTTGTAACCAAACTCAGATCCTCTGTAAGTGCAGCAATTACTCTTAATCACTGAGAAATTTTTACAAATTTAATATAAATGTATTTTATTGGGCCAGGGAGATATTTTATTGGATAAAGTACTTGCCACCCAATTGGTTACTGAAGTTTAATCCTGAAACCCATGAGGAAAGGAGAAAACCGATTCCTGGAAGTTGTCCTCTGAGAAGCTCAGAGGGTGTCATGGCACACACACACATACAAACATGGATGCATGTATGCACACACATGAAAATAATGATAATAAATAATTTAAAAAAATTTCAACCACAGTTTTCTAAAGTGGTATTTATATTCAATATATCCATAAACTATGAAACAGAGGCATAGGTTTTGAACAAGTAAGCCAACATCAGAGTGAGTTAGAAATCCCTAAATTTTTATGCATGTGTCTATTTCTCTTGTAAAACATACGTATGTGGAATTGAAAATAAAGTATATGTAAGAAAGAGTCCTTTGCCCTAAAGAAAAGTCAGTCTTAATTATGAAGTTTCTACAAGAAAATGTCTGTTAAAGCACATATTTTAATATTACTAATGAAATAAGCAGGTATTTATTTAGTATATAAAGAGTACTTAAGTTACACACTATCTAAAAGCATTAAAATGGTAAATACATTTATTTGAATAAGACAAAGAATGAAATAAAAAGAAAGAATCCACCTCCACATCTACGCTTTCCTCATCAGATGGAATTCAAGCGAGAGGTAAGTAGAGATAAGAGGAGGCACAAATATATTTCTTAAACACCTTTGAACAAAAGAGACATCTGCCACGTTTTCTTTCAGTCTGCTAGGTGAACCAGTTCATGGTCTTCGTTTCATTAAAGGATATTCTGCATCGCTCTGAATTACATGAATGCTTCTTAGAAATGAGTAAACATTTGATATTTCTGCCAAAGTCTGCCCCTCTGACCAGCCAGAAATAACTTTGTCGTTGTCCAATGTACGAATTGGTGGCAATTGCTTTTTCAATCATGGGCTAAAGGACAAAAATCTGTATTGAAAATTCCCTTTTGAAATGAAGGCAAAACAAATGCAGAGAAGACACACGTATGAAAAAATAAAGAGACTGTCATCGATGGGGAACACGGTCTTCATTACACAGTGAAACTTTTCTCCAGTACTGATTTCTTCATCCATAGCTCTTGTGCAGATGTGAAAGTTGTCTTTCACAAAAGTTCTGAAATTTCCATTATTCTATCCCCTTTCAAGTGTTAATTGAAGTTGCAAGTGTTAATCAATTACCAGAAGACATTTGACCCATGGTTTCACTTAAAAAAAATGCTTACATTTATTTCTTAAATTTTAATTTCTTTATGTGTGTGCCCCTTTTATGACATCTGCCACTGTACTCATACGATAGTCAAAGTAGAGCATTTATAAGTGGGTTCCCTTCAGGGAATGAACTCAGGCTCTCAAGGTTGGCCACTACTGCCTTTTCTTGATGAGCGATCACAGTAGTCCAATTTATGGTTTTCTTGTCGTTGTTTGCTTGTTTTTTTTTAAATCAATAGTTCCTTCCAAAGTTGAAAATACTTAAATTTTGCTTATAGTAATGCATTATGTACTGAAATTTTAAGAAGAGTTAGTGGATCCTTGTTGGCTAATGCCCTTTAAATCATTATGCCTTACACGGGGGCTAACAAGCATCTCTAACTCCAGTTTCAGTGTGTCCAACCATCTCTTCTGGCTTCTTTCTCCAACAGGCATGGACATAGGTCATAGACATGCAAACAGGAAGGAAAAAAAGCTTTCACATAAAATAAAAATTTTAAAGAATTATAATTAAAATGAAAATTTAAAAAAAATACATGCATGGTTTTGTGTCTTGAAGGCCCAGAAACTTACTTCTCCTTTAATTTCCCCTTCTCTCGGCTTTCCCTATAGCCCTGTTTGAATTCTTTCATTTATATTTGAGCCCTGTCCATTTTTTTTCTAAGTGGAATAATAAAACCTGAAATAACAAAGTTCGATTGTTAAATATTTGACATAATGCAAAGTCTTCTTTTTCGTCTGAGCTAGGACTGAGGACACTGTCTCATGCTGTCCATCAGCAGAGAGAGTAACTGCAGATATAATGTCCTGTGAGGGTCTAAATCTAAGGATTGGAGGTTGACAGAGCATCAATATCAGGCCTGCAGACATTGAGAGATATGACAGAGAAGAAAGCATCATGTCAGTGTTTTGAACATCTCACTTTGACATATATTATTTTCCATTATCTTTCCAGCAAGAAATTGTAGAGTGGACTTGACCTCATGTTGATGTAAGAAGACTAAGACTTACAGTCCCTTTGCTTGGGAACGTAAAGTCACAGTCTTATCTGTCCTACCAGACGGGCTATGAATCTTAGAGCTCAGTTAGTAACTCCGTTCCAAATAACAGTCTCACAATTAAGTTCATTATAAGCTTTATTAGCTATTTAATCTCATTTAAGCTTTGCAACAAGCTTTGCTAGAGGAATGAAAAGAAAGTTATCTTCTTGTTTAATCAAAAAGAAGCTTAGAGATATTAGCTTATTAACTGTGGTATATTCTATGTGGTAGCAGAGAAAATATTGGGGTGAGGACCCTTACTAATATTTTATAGATGTATGTTATTTCTTTAGGTAGTCCACAGAGAACGGTAGGATCCAGTCTTTAAACTCAGGCGAAAATGACTTCCTGAGTCATTATGCAACTTCCTCCTGTCTCCACTCATCAGTACTGAGTGTCTACACTGCCAGGGACTGTGCCAGGGACAGTGCTGGAGATATTAAGTAGTAGTTATAACTTCTGAAAACATATGTCCACATCTATAACGATGAAGGGTGTACAACTCCATTGGAAAAGGTCAGTCTAACCAAGGATAAACAACACTGCTCTCAGGAAGCTCATAAAATTCTTGAGGCCGTCTCATCTATCACATGAGCTAACTCTTCCTGTTCTGAAGTTGAATAGGGTAGAATTTGTTGCAAGGAGGCTGTTTGTTAGTTCCTGGCTGCTCAACCCCGAAATAATCACACAGAAACTATATTATTTAAATCACCGCTTGGCCTATTAGCTCTAACTTCTTATTAGCTAGCTTTTACATCTTAATTTAACCCATTTCCATTAATCTGTATATCGCCACATGGCAGTGGTTTACCGGCCAAGTTCTAGTGTTTGTCTCCTGTGGGGCTACATGGCTTCTCTCTGACTCCTGCTTCTGTCTTCCAGCATTCAGTTTAGTTAGTTTATTTCTGCCTACCTCTATTCCCCCCCGCTCAGGCCCAAGACAATGTCTTTATTAGCCAGTGGTATTCACAGCATACACAGGGGGATCCCATATCAGGAATTCACTGTAGAGAATTCTACACATTTGAGACCATTTGTGTATTTTAAAATATTTTTAAATATTTCAATGTATTTGTCTCTAACATTGCATTTTTATCTCATATAAACAAAAAAGAAGACAAGACAGCAGAATAAGCAGTTAAAGGAGACCAGAAGGGGTGCAGGGTGAGGTGAGGCTTCGGTGGTAGTGATATGATTAAAGTATATATACTTCCCTAAAAGTTCCTGTCTTTTTCACTTTGTCTAAACAGAGAGAGAGACAGAGAGAGAAAAAGTGACAGAGAATCAGAGAGATATATAGAGATAAGAGAGACAGAGCATGAGGAAGGGACATTTTATTCTTTTGGAGTTATCTTTTCCTACTCTTATAGAAACCACAAATTGATTTAAAAAAAAAGAATTAACTCTAGGTACAGTCTTACATCATAGCTTATATATAATTTCCTGTACATATTGTATCAGCTTCATTCTGACAATTCACCAACACAATCATACTTTGATGTAAGAGAAAATGTAACTCAGATATAATTTCCTTTAATAACATTACATATTCACAATTTTTCTTTCATATTTCTAGAAATTTATTATCATTCATTCATCCATACATTCACACGTCCACTCATTTTCCAACCTGTCGTTTTGTGTAAGTTGCAAGTAAGTTAATTATGAGGAACATAGAGACCTATGAAGTTTAGAGATCTAAGGGAAAACAACCAACTTTGATATTCCAAGTTTACAGTATAGTTACAGGCAGTAAAAGGAAGGCTTCAAAGGGAAAATAAAAGAGAAAGAAGACTCCAAGGGCCAGAGAGTCAGTCTAGGTTTCTTGGAAGGGGTACCTAATAAGAGCACTGGGGCATAGATAGTGGATCTGTAAGAGGGCAGCTACTCTGAATGACCGGGGTGTGAAAGAGAATGACATATGAGCTCATCTGAATGTTTCCAATGTTGCCTTACTAGAAATAGAAAGGACATGCATTTGGGAACGTAAGTCATGGAACATGACATGAAGCCCTTGAAGAGACCGGAGTATATGTGAAGCTGTTGTTTTTCCTGGTCTGACCTCTGTGGTGGAGGGAGTAGTTAGGAAATTTTCCTGTATTCTTATTCATCTAATGGATTGATTGAGAGTATCTACAGTGATTGCAAAACAGCAATCTATTAGAGGCAAATGGCTTAATGGGGCTTTTCATACATTAATGACCAAGATTCACAAGTGTAGCATCTCCTAATAGAAAGTCAGTTGTTGCTCCGGCACCAAGCCATTCCTTATAACACACTCTTTTGTTAAATTATGGTATTCTAAAACTTGTAATTTATACTGAATCATTGCTGAAAGAGGCACCGCTATCTGTAAGCTCATTAATAAATGTATGTGTGGAGACTAGATATATGTCATAATTGAAATGGGTTTCAGTCCTGGTGGTTGTCACATAAACAGATTGTCACAAAAAGGTAGGCTTAGCTTTCCTCTTCTTATGCATTTAGTGACTGAATTTTTGGGACCCCACCAGTGGCTGCAGTTGTTATAGAGTGAACAATCTGAATTAAGGAAAGAGAACAAAACCAGTGTACACATATCAGTGTCCCCTGGGGAACTACAGTTCTAAAAGGGGTCAGAGATCCCATAGGGTATGAATTGGATATGTTGTAAGAGGAAAATATAGAGACCAGCCATGCGTTCTCAGTTTCTTGGATCCTTCTACCCCAGTCTTAGCTCCAAAGCATGCTATATAAAGAAAAAGTAGTTTAAGTGGTTCTAATCTGAGAGGTATATTTGAAGGAGAAAATTATATTTTTTTTCTTCAAACAGAAGACTAAGAACAGTATTTGGGAAAGAAATGAAAAAGGTAGAAAGAAAATGGTCCAACATCGTACTAGGTAAAAAGGTATCACAAGGTAATACATTTGGGTGGTAATTTATTGACTCTCAGTTCTGCAAGGCAAAGGCTAAGATCAAGTTTCCATGGCGCTGGTTCCTTGGAAAGGCTGAGAAGAGGAATCTGGCATTTGATTGGAGCTCGTCCATCATCCTCTTTCCTAGGCCGGTCCCCTCAGAATGATTGCACTCTTACCTGATACCTGGTATCTCCTACCTCTGCTTGTGTGGTCGAGCTCTTCGTTTATCAGCTGTGTTTCAATATTCTTTGCCTTTCATCCATGTGTTACCTTTACAAGGTGTTCTATGCTCACATCTCTGTCCAACTGCAGACTTACATACTGGATTAGAGATTATCCCAAAAAAATCATTTTAATTTAATCACTGTGAAGACTTTTTGTCTACAAATGAAATCATTATTGAAGTGCAACCTGTATGTTTAGAGAATCTGATATTCTAACTTAACGTCAAGAGAGGACATTTACAGAGGTGATGTAGGGAGCAAGAAAATACAAAGTAGTTACAGTGTAGTTGCTAGTGATGTATGATCCTAACGTCTACTAAGTGCTTCTTGCGAACTTGGGACACTGCTAAGTCTTTCATAAGGCAAATACCCATAACAGCCCTCTTAAGCAGTGTGATTCTCAACTACCAATGAAATAGAGAAAGGGGGGGTCAGTTCCCCAAGTATCAATGCTGTTACATTAATGGGAAACACAGTTAGGGCTAAGGTTAGCCTTAATCTTGATTTAGTTTGGATCTCACACTATCCCCTTCCACTCGACATTTCCTTTAAATTTGTACTATCTTCTCTCTCTACTGCTGATCACAGTACATTTTAAAAGTAAGTACCAAACTTGTCTATTTTTTGTTTAAATGTCACACAAAGGGGCTTAGTATATTTTTGCATTAAAAAGATGAAAAAGCAAAGAAGAAATTAGAGGCAAGTATGTTTGAAACCAAAGAGAAAGACTTTGATGAAAGAGACAAATGATTCATGTAAACTGAGTGGGCGAAAGGAAAACAAATGTCACATAGGAAGACAGGTGACTGCAGTGGACAACTAAAAACTAGAAATATGATTGGTACATATCCTATTCGGAGAATTTTCACATGCTTGGAATGAATAATGAACAAGATTCTCTCCTACACCTTTAATCTCACAGTGTTAAATTATACTCCCGTGGGTTTGAAAAAGATAGAATGAAATATAATAAATAATTACACAGTTCACCAGCTCACTAAGCCATCAGGTGAAACACGGTGGCCAAGAAGACTAATTTGTCTCACCACTTAAGAGACTTGATAATGGGTTCTATCAGGCCTGCTAATTCTGGAGACCACAGCAAAATCAATCCTGTTATTTACCACTATAGTAAGCAGTAAGTACTCCACGACTGCAGACCACATGCCAAGTGCCCATCTTTTGCTACTCTCTGATCATTTCTAACTTCATCTGGGATGAAGAGAGGCTTATATATTCCATAATATGGATCAAGTGTCTAACTCTTCTACCATTTCAAAATTTCTGTGGCTTTCCCACAAATAATTGAAAAGTTCTACCTATTGCCAATATTCCAAAATCTGCAGAAGAATAAAAATAGAAAAGCTTTACTTCGTGTACCATGGGAAAGAAAGGATCGGTCTGTCCTTCCCCCTGGCTCTTCCATTCAGTTGGTTTTAGGTTGCTAGCATATAACTTCCATCCTTTTATATGCCTCACACTGGAGAGAAGCACCTACAAGTCTTCTACTAGGTTGAGCTGCAGAAAGTCTAGTGCTAATCTGACTAAAGCCCCATCGCTGGACAGAAAGACCAGCCTGTCAAATTAAAGAACTACAAGGCAAAAATGTCCTCCTATCTCACATTCCTCTTTTTTGATTGCTTTTGTGTAGGATGGGTGAAAAATATAATTGTTTATTTTGACACTGTACCAATACATTTAGCAAAGTTCCTCTCATAGTTCCTATATCCTGTGGGCTGCTTTCCACTGGCCTATAACTCTGAGACTAATGTCATCTCCTATTTAGATGATGTTCATTATATTATATTTCCAATAGGCACATGGGAATAATTAGATAAACTATGAAATGACTTGTTATATCTCATCCTCTCATATGTACCCAGTCTATAAGACACCTTACCTCCCAACATAACCATCTGGGTCTCAGAACATGTATTTTCATAAAAGCTTACCCCGATCTGTGGTGAGAACTCTGCTCCCCTTCTTAACCTGTCAACCTTCACTCTGACTAGCACCCAGATTAATAGTTATTTAAATGCTGAACAATTATGACAGGTGATTAATTAATCTCAAGGAGCAGTCCCTTGCACTGCTATTAATCAGCCCATCACCAGACAGAAGGAGAGGGAAAGCAATCTGTATTTGTTTCAGAATGAGCTAGGCAGGCATTACTCAGGCAGTAAGAAAAGGTCATTGCAGAGCTAAAAGCACCAGGAGCAGCTTTTGTGAGATTGATGAGGGAGAATTATTTTCTGTATATATTATAGTGGAGGAAAATCTGCTCAACACCGTGTTTAGAGAAACGTAATGCATAGAGAATGAATTTCTCCAGATGTGCAAAGGACTTAAATCTTATACCCGGGGCATAAAACTGTTATTTCTGAATTGCACTGTAAGGTGCGGTGGTTGCCTGTTGTCCCATCAAGTCTGCAAAGACCATAATGATTTCAATTGTTGCATTGAAAATTACATAAATAATTCATTTATGCTTAATGGTCTGTGCCAAAACCCCACAAGTTACCTTCCATTTCCTGATTGTCCTTCTTCACTGCAGCCTGCCTCAATGCATCTCTTTAATGGCACTCAAACCTCCACAGAGCCATTGTCACGTTGCTGTTAGGATTACACACCTTATCAACTCTCTGTCAACATTGAAATCACCTTTCTTCTTGACTGGTTGTTTGGTTCTTTAGATAATTGTCTTGGGCTTTTATGATTCATTTTCTCCCCATAAAATTAAAATTAGATATTGATAGCCTTCTGATTAAACCTCTGAATGAGTTCCTGCTCACCTGCACTTAGCCCTGTGATTATATTGCTCTGAGGTCAAACTACTTGGCTTGACTTCTACATCATATTTATTTTTTTTGTAGCTGCATGGTTTTTGCGTAAATCCCCACCTTCAGTTATTGGGACAACAGAAGTGTCATGTAACTCGAACTGGTTAATGCTTTTGAGCGCATAGGAAGTTAGTAGCAATGCTGTATGTCTTTGGTAGGCTGTTATTTACAGCCACGTGCCGCGCCTGATCTTTGTGACACACCATGTACTTGCTTGTCCTCACACCTGTCTTCCTGATAAAAACACACCCACTCATTTTAATTCCTTTCCAATACTTGTATTTTGTATAACCCTGCTCTAGGAGCTTGGTTACTTTTGTAATATGTTTGTCCTTAACTCTGCTACCAGCTTTCTGGAACTGAAACACTTTACCGCTTTCACCACCTTATGAGGTTTTCCTCGGTTGCCCGAAAGGTTAGATTATGCTAAATAGCACTGGTGATAGAGATTCAGGTGTTCATGGGGAGGTCTATTGTCTCCAACTTTATTGCTCTGTATAGTAAAATGCTCATGCGCAACAAACTTATAACTACTATGGATGAATTATAGAATGAGTGAATGAATGAATGAATGAGACTGGAAACATTTCCCCATCAAGAAAAGACACAATATGGAGGAATAATAGTTACTCCGCCAACTGAAAATGAATCCGATAGCTGACACACTGGCTGATACAGAAGCTTAAATGGGTATTGACTCTCTGGGGCATTGCTGTAATTGGGCCCCGGAGAGAGCAGTCTAGATTGGAATAATTAGCGACTTGAGACAAATCCTTGGAATCACACTGTCTATTAAAATTATCATCACGCAAGGAAAGTGCTCAAAAAACTAAACCTAAATAAATGAGGCTTCCTTCTGGCAAATTGTCAGACGATGCCGCTCATTACCAGATTGCCTCTTTGCAGGCACAAGGGACTAAGAGTTATCTACAGCAGGGGGCAGGTGGGAGTGAGAGCTTAAGATTCCCATTTAGCCTAAGCTAAGCACAGAGGGCCTCTTCTGCACAGATATGCCATCCTGACAACCAAAGGGTTCATCTCTCACTTTCTCTTGTCACCTTTCCTGGTTAATAGTAACACCTGTGTGCGAAAAGCCCTTTTCGCCCTATTTTCTATATTAATCATAATTTATCCGGCAAGCACTTGGGGTTCCATGAGAACAAGCATATGACTTCAGGTGGGTAATAAACAGCAGAGGCCCACGAACTTTCTACAGAAAAGGATGCTATTTTCACATGGTTCAATTTACCCCTCCCTGTGTGAATGGGCTTAACTACATTAGAATGACTTTTTGCAGAGCACCTGAGGAGGTACTTAAGCTTAATTGTATCATGTGCTCCGCTCTGGAGTACTTCATCAGACACAAACTAGGACAAAGACCTTGTGGAATTGCTCTTTCATGGAACTCTCTGTCTTAGAAGTGTGTTACCAAACCATGCTATATATTGACTACATATAATACTAAAAATTAATAAGGAAAATATGTCTTTCTTCCCAAGAGTGATGTCATGGAGAAGACATTACATTAAATATCTTAATTACATTAAAATGTTATAGTATCTCATTTATTTTTTATCTGTGTTTATAGGATCTGCCCATAAGTGTGCTTGCAATGGCACCTCTGTAGAAGTCAGAGGGTAGTTTGTGAGATTTGTTGCTATCCTTCCACCATGTGAGGCTGAGTGATGAAGCTTAGGTCATTAACCTTTATCAACTGAGTTGAGCAATTGAGGATACCAACAAGACAGAGAGATGGCGAGAAAGAGGGAGTGGAAAAAGGGAAAGACAGAAGAGGAAGGGGAGGGAAAGAGAAGAAAGAAGAGTATCTGTTCTTTCTTTGTCCATAGGCCATACTTACAACTGGACTCTGAAAAATGATTCTTTAAAACCCGATGATAGCCTTCAAAACACACAAGTCATTATATTTTCATCACAAAATTTTCATATCTAACAACTGTATGGCTTGGTTCTAAAAACATACATACAAGCAACTTTACACGGACCGTGGAGGTTGTTTTATGTATTTAGAAATATGTGTATAAGTATACATATGTCTGTATAACAAAAATGAATCAAAATAAAGTTATAAATTTGAAAGAAAGCAAGGAGGTATACATGGGGTGCTTTGGAGAGAGGAGAGTAGATAGGCATATGGTACAATCTCAAAACTATTCAAAATGAACAACTCTGCATATCTCAGCAGGCTCGCAGCTCTCTTGATTGAAATAAAGGGGGCACACAATAAATCCGAATTAGAAGTCAGACAAACATGAACTGACGTTGTGACCTGTGAGTTTCCTCTAAGTTATCTGGTACATAGCAAGTTATAAGGAAAGGCTGGAAGGTAGGATCGTGAACTCATGGATTTAGCAGCTGATTGGGTTGTGGGAAGAGGGATGGTAACTTGATATGAGGAAATCCTGTGAGACATTTGTCAGGTTTCTTTGGTTCTTGGCTCTGGATCATTATGAGCAGCTGCAAAGCAAAGGTATCTAGCGTCATCTTAAATTTCAACATCAGGCCTTCCGAGCTTCCATTCTTCCATACCCACAGTTGCTCTCCACTGTACACCCCCAGCCAGGATGCTACAACCTGGCACGATTGTCTTCCAGCAGCTAAGATTTTGGATACTAGAAGGCTAGGTGAGGGAGCAATAACTGGAGTTTGTAACCTTTTCTCAATATGTATCTTTTGGTAAAACTTAAGATGGGTAGGGAAATTTTCTGAGGGGAGTGTTCACAAATGTCTCTAAGTGCATAAAATGAAATGGATGAAACAATTTTGCTTTCTAATATATTTGGCCAAACGCTTCTAGAAAATCGCTAGCAGAATTTATCAGAATACTGGCAGATTTCCATTCATCTTCCATAGATGTAATGCTATAAGAAAATGCCAGCATTGCCCACACTACCAGCAAAGCTCAGGTCATGTTAAGCATGATGATACTTATATTATCTATATGCACAACAGAAGGAGTGATGAAGTCTTCGGGGAGACTGCAAAGTGATATTTTTGCATGCATGATTTTCTAACACTGTGGACCTTACCCAGAAACTTATAAGTCCTGAAGTCTCCAACAGTTGCCTTATAGTATTTTACATCAATTCTTCCTGATACATCTTACCACGTGTGAGGAAGACTTATGTAATATTCCTTTAACCGATGAAGATGTGGAATCTCAGATACTCAGTAGTTTCCATCTTTAAACTAAAACTAAGTGAACACCGAATTTAATTGCTATAGATTCATATAATTGCTAGGCCCGGGGTCTGTTTTGAACTTACAAAAAGAACAGTCTGTGCTTTGCCTGTTAGTATAGAATTACATTGGGGGTGTGATCTTGAACTTGAGCTAATTCTCTGGGCCTCAGTTATCTTGATTAAAGAGTAAGAGTGGAAATTTCTGTTTCACTCTGATTATACATTAGGATAAGCAATACTATCAGTTATATTTGAATGCATGTTCCTACAAAATCCGGATTCTTTGGTCTGGTAAAGTATCTCCAAATATTACCCACATACCACTAGCTCTTTTGTTTTGCTTTGTTGTTACCATTTTATATTGTAGCTCATTATGACTGATTTTGGTGGCCTCAGCATTTATAAAAACATCTGGAGATAGTTGCTCTTACTTCAAAAAATTTCAAGCTTTCCGGGCTTGCTGTTTTCCGAAAACACTTACGTGATGGATACCACATTTATGATGGTTTTCTCTCAATAGTTTTTCTATGTCATCTTAATTTGTTCTGTCTGTGAACTTGAGCATCTGGCAATGTCAAACTTATGCTAGGGTGATGACATCCCATGAGTTTCAAACAACTTTGTTCATTATATATAATGCATGCCCTTACCCAGATTTGATTCTCTCTCTCTCTCTCTCTCTCTCTCTCTCTCTCTCTCTCTCTCTCTCTCTCTCTCTCTCTCTCTCTGTGTGTGTGTGTGTGTGTGTATGTGATATCTGGGACACTACAACAAAATATTTGAGACAGCTAACGTTTTAAACACTAAAGTTTTACTTATTTCACACATTTGGAGACTGGAAATCCAAATCTAACATAAAGTTGAGAAGGACGTGGCTGCGCTCCCTGACAACAGGTGACTGTAGTGTTTGGTGCCTGGGAAGAGCCAGCACTTCTACCACCAAGCAGAAGAAAGTGAATATAATTAAATGCATGTCTTTATACCAATCTTATATAAAGGCCAGTGTCCTGTTCCGCACGGTGTTGGAAGCTCCTGCTAGTACTTTTAATATGTCCCCCCTGTACACTGCACATTTACTGTCAAATCTTGTTTGCTTTATGTTCTTTTTGGCTGAAATTTCAAGTTTGATCCTTGCAGCTATTAGCTCTCACAAAGCAGATGTTAACATTGTGACTCACGTACCAAAGAGATACTTCATTCTGGTTGACTCCTGACTGCTTAAGTAAAAGCTTTCTCTAAGTTCCATCTTGCTGGGAACAGAAATCACCTTCCAGATCTTATCATAGTTACCCGAGAAACTCGCCAATAAATACAAAACAAATGTTAAAGCGAACTGCTTGTGTAACTTCTCCCCATTCTAAGTCTATGGTTGGCTGTAAAAATAGAAAAAGCAATGATACCAGAAGATTAAAGTTTTTTCTAACCTTAACCTTCTACCCTGCTCTACCCAATATTGGCTACCCACTTAATCTGCCCTATTTATTGATAACTTTTTATCCACCTCAAAATGTTAACTGCTGATTTCTCCAACACTCCAGACTAGTAATACTTCTCAAATGTGTCTTCAATAAGTTTATGTCATCTTTACACCCCTCACGCTGGCTTCTCCCTTTTTCCTGTATCCATAAAGTTCTACTTTGGTGTCTGGATTTCTTTTTGGTTTTAGTTTTGTTTTTTTTTTAACCTGCTTCAGGATCAAGACTACCTGCTAAACACTGGTTACAATAGAATGCTTCATCTTTTAAGCTCACTGGCCTTGAAAAACCTTTGAAGTAGGTATGACTTACTCATCTATTCAATTCTAGGTCTTTACAATGCTGACTCACAGTAGATACTAAGTCTATGATTTAAAAAAATAGATGACAGAAGGAACTGTGTGTTAGTAGCCTTGTGTGTGCGTTTCAGTAGCTAATGCACCATTGAAATGCCGCTGAGGTGCAGAATAATTGATATTTTCAGACAGGTTGATACACAGTGAGTCACAGGGCAGTTCTGCTGTTTGCTAGCTCACTCTTGGGAAAATGGAACAGCTGGTTCTTACTGGATGTAAGGGGTGTTTATTTGTCATTTTGTTTTGTGTTTTGTTTGTAAGCACACAGATTCTCTCCTATAACGTAAGCAGTGAGCTGAGCCTTGTTAAATTGGGTCCTCAGAGCAATATCAAAGGGTCATCAATTATCACCACTAGGAAAATGTGTGTCTCTTTGATGCCTCCAGCAGGGAATTGATCTTGTTTCTCAGCAGGGTTTCATTTGCAGTTGAATGTGACTTCTCCATGCTATGTGAAGTCCTAGGGTTCTGTTTATTCACAATCCACACAAACATTCTTTAAAGTCTCCAAAAAAGAATCAGAAAGTGAGAACATTCTGGACACATTTGTCAGGAATAGAAGGACACAGATTGAATGATCTTCATGATTCCTCCTCAGTGCTTGAACTTCCCAAGAATCTTCTTTTAGTTTAGTAATCGCTTTGTCCTTGGATTTTGCTGAATTCTGCTTTTTCATTTTCAGACATATTTGTACAAGGAAGTTTCTTCCATGTTTTAAATTAGTTTATCTCTTCTGCTCTTATAATCTTTCCACATCTATATGCCTCGGTATTAGATCGTACATATGGGTAGAATTCTGCCCTCTTCTTTTTAAAAGTATGAAACAAATGTCCTCAAATGTGTCCCTGCACTATTCAATTCAGTCTGCTAGTTGTAAGCAATGCTTTGACATTTTTCTTAAATGGTGTATGATATTAATCCCATCTGATACTTGTATCTTGCTATAAAGTCACACATGGTAATATAGTTCACAACTTAGTAGTTGTGGAAAAATCTGTGATTATTGAGAGTAACTTTCTTCCTCTTGGTGATGTCTATCACCATCATTTATCTATCAGAAATAAATAAAAAATGTGGAGGGTTTTTTTGTATAAACTTTTCCTAAAACACTCTAGTGTTTTCAAAACAGGATATATTTTTATATCTATAGATTGACATTAATTTGTGAACTAATTAGCATCATCTGTGAGAACAGAGACGGACATGGAGAAAGCAGTTCTGACAAAAAATTAATTTTTAGTACATAGTAGTTAATTGTATGTGGAGTATGAAAACACGGGAGTTGACAAGAATCAAATAGTTAACCCCAAAAACATCCAAAGAAGGAGCACTATACAGATGTCTTAGATTATTTTTAGGAATATCAATGTATATACATACACATTTATGCAAAAATAGCAACCAATGAAGAAAAATGCCACAGATTTTGAAAGAGAGTAAGGAAGAGTCTATGGAAGGGTTTGGAGGGAGAAAAGAAAAGGAGAAATACTGTAATTATTTATAATTTCAAAAAGGAGCGGGAGGAGGAGACGTAGACAATGTTGTTATGTGAAATAAAAAAATAGTTCTGTTTACTTTTTTAATAAGAAAAAATAGATAAAAAAGGAAGAAAACAAACAACAACCAAAAAAGTAAAATGAGATCACTTCCAGATTTTGTGCCTGGCATTGGATAAAGGCATCATCTCTCGACTTGTGGAAAAAGCGATAGCAGTGCAAAGTAGTGGGGAAAACTTTGTACAATGGCATAGAAGCAGAACTACCACAAATGGTCTTATCCATGTAGTATGGATTCAGTCATGATGGTAGTAATTGACTGAAGTTGTTGACATTGATAAAATCCTGTAATAAATATGGATGGTGAGATAAAAGAGGCCTTGGTATAAATTCTAAGAAAGCATAATTAGGGTTTGTATGTGAAGGGAGATTATCTCAAAAAGCAATCAATTAGTCATTTTCTCCTCTGCTAACATCATTTTTTAGAATGAGGAGCCCCATACAAGATAAGACATTTGGATCCATCAGTATTCACCCCGTGTGCTCTGTGTTTCATATTATCTTTTCAAGTTTTTCTGCTTGCCAAAGCCGTCTTCATTCAAGAAGAATCTCCTCAAGTTGTAAAATCGGTAACCACTTCCTAAAGTCATTATAGATGACTACATCTCTAAGCAGGTTGCTTTGAACATTCTGAAACTGGATCATGTAGTTTTTTACCTATAGCTTCTCTTTCTTATCTGATTTTATCTTAGGAATTAAAAATATTTATAACATTTTGAGCCTTACTATAACCCAAGTATAATCTTGTTGTATGCACAACAGAATTCAGAAGCAGTTATCACGCTAAGAAGCAAAGTGGGGCGGTTGTCTGTTGATTAATCTACTTATTCACCAATATGCAAATGCAGGTGCATGCACTCACAGGAGGAAGGGAGGGAGGGCGAAAGAGGGGACTGCACAAATTAGCAAAGAAAATTCCATTCCAACTGTTTGTTATTTTATAAGGATTAAATTAAGCAATCATAAAACCAATTTATATTCTCTGTACCCCTATGATGCAAAATGTCAGGCTAATACTTTATTGATCTGTGGATTAAAGGTGTCAAATGTTTGCATGATGATAACAATTTCTTTAGCATCTATGTCTGAGATGTTACAAAAATTCCTCAGCTCTTTGGGCATTAGGGGTTGCTTCATGGGTGGCAGTGAAGTATTCATTTTCTAAAGACACTGCCTGTCTGCAGTCAGTCAGTAGGACAAGTATAAGACTTAGGTCTGCCGCTGTATCTCTTGGTGAGGAAAGAATGCATTTGAGTGATCCAGACTCCATGTTTAATTTCTTTCGCCTTAGTAACATTTAAAAATTGCACATTCAGAAGTCTTTATATATCCCAAGTCATATTAATTTGTTATCTACCTGTCTGTGTGTTGGTCTGTCTGTCTATTTATTTATGCGGAGTCTTTCTTTATAGCCCAGGCTGACCTCAGATGTAGAGAAATCATTGACCTCTGACGTGTTGGGGTTACAGCTATGAGGCAGTAGGACAGAGCTTGAAGGAGTCATGTTTCCATATTTCCTTTTTTTTTATTTTTTTCTTTTTATTGATAAAAGGAGAATAAAGAAAAGAAAAAAAAACAAATTTCCACCTCCTCCCAGCATCCCATTTCCCTCCCCCTCCTCCCACTCTTCTCCCCCTCCTCTCATCCCTCTCCCCTTCCCCCCACTTATCTCCCCCTCCCTCTCCAGTCCAAAGAGCAGTCAGGGTTCCCTGCCCTGTGGTAAGTCCTAGGTCCTCCCCCCTCCGTCCATATCTAGGAAGGTGAACATCCAAACTGGTTAGGCTCCCACCAAGCCAGCACATTGCGTAGGATCAAAACCGCGTGCCTTTGTCCTTGGCGTCTCATCAGCCCTCATAGTTCGCCATGTTCAGAGAGTCCAGTTTTATCCCATGCTTTTTTTGGTAACAGTCCAGCTGGCCTTGGTGAGCTCCCAGTAGATCAGCTCCACTGTCTCAGTGGGTGGGTGCACCCCTCGTGGTCCCGACTTCTTTGCTCATGTTCTCCCTCCTTCTGCTCCTCATTGGGACCTTGGGAGCTCAGTCCAGTGCTCCAGTGTGGGTTTCTGTCTCTATCTTCATCCATCGCCAGATGAAAGTTCTAGGATGATATGCAAGATATTCGTCAGTATTGCTCTAGGATAGGGTCATTTCAGGTTCCCTATCCTCAGCTGCCCAAGGAACTAACTGGGGACCTCAGCTTGGGCACCTGGGAGCCCCTCTAGGGTCAAGTCTCCTGCCCACCCTAAAGTGGGTCCCTTAACTAAGAATTGTGGTTCCGTGCTCCCCTATCCAACCTTCCTTTATCTGGATCCTCCTGTTTCCCCAAGTCCCCCCTCCTTCCCTTCTACCTTTTCTCTCCCCATCTCCCCTTACCCCCATCCCACCCCACCCCCAACATCCCACTTTTCTCCCCGGCAATTTTGTCTACTTCCCTTATCCAAGAGGATAACTATATGTTTTTCCGTGGGTTCACCTTCTTACTTAGCTTCTTTAGATTCGCCTATTGTAGACTCCGTGACCCCTATTTATGGCTAGAAACCAATTATGAGTGAGTACATCCCATGTTCATCTTTTTGGGTCTGGGATACCTCACTCAGGATAGTGTTTTCTATTTCCATCCATTTGCATGCAAAATTCGAGAAGTCATTGTTTTTTACCGCAGCGTAGTACTCTAGTGTGTATATATTCCATACTTTCTTCATCCATTCTTCCATTGAAGGGCATCTAGGTTGTTTCCAGGTTCTGGCTATTACAAATAATACTGCTATGAACATAGTTGAACAAATGCTTTTGACATGTGATAGAGCATCTCTTGGGTAAATTCCCAAGAGTGGTATTGCTGGGTCCAGGGGTAGGTTGATCCCGAATTTCCGGAGAAACCGAAACACTGACTTCCACAGTGGTTGCACAAGATTGCATTCCCACCAGCAATGGATGAGGGTACCCCTTCCTCCACAGCCTCTCCAGCAAAGGCTATCGTTGGTGTTTTTGACTTTAGCCAATCTTACAGGTGTAAGATGATATCTCAAAGTTGTTTTGATTTGCATTTCCCTGATCGCTAAGGAGGTTGAGCATGACCTTAAGTGTCTTTTGGTCATTTGAACTTCTTCTGTTGAGAATTCTCTGTTCAGTTCAGCGCCCCATTTTTTAATTGGGTTAATTAGCATTTTAAAGTCTAGTTTCTTGAGTTCTCTATATATTTTGGAGATCAGACCTTTGTCTGTTGCGGGGTTGGTGAAGATCTTCTCCCAGTCAGTAGGTTGCCTTTGTGTCTTAGTGACAGTGTCCTTTGCTTTACAGAAGCTTCTCAGTTTTAGTAGGTCCCATTTATTCAATGTTGCCCTTAATGTCTGTGCTTCTGGGGTTATACCTAAGAAGCGATCGCCTGTGCCCATCTGTTGTAGGGTATTGCCCACTTTCTCTTCTATCAGATTCAGTGTTTTCGGGCTGATATTGAGGTCTTTAATCCATTTGGACTTGAGTTTTGTGCACGGTGATAGATATGGGTCTATTTTCATTCTTCTACAGGTTGACATCCAGTTGTGCCAGCACCATTTGTTGAAGATGCTTTCTTTCTTCCAATGTAAACTTTTAGCTCCTTTATCGAAAATGAGGTGTTCATAGGTTTGTGGGATAAAGTCCGGGTCTTCTATACGATTCCATTGGTCGACTTCTCTGTTTTTATGCCCGTACCACCCTGTTTTCATTACTGTAGCTCTGTAATAGAGTTTGAAGTCAGGGATGGTAATGCCTCCAGACAATCCTTTATTGTATAGGATTGTTTTGGCTATCCTGGGTTTTTTGTTTTTCCATGTAAAGTTGATTATTGTCCTCTCCAGATCTGTGAAGAATTTTGATGGGATCTTGATGGGGATTGCATTGAATCTATAAATTGCCTTTGGTAGAATTGCCATTTTTACTATGTTGATCCTCCCAAACCAAGAGCAAGGGATGTCCATCCATTTTTTTGGTATCCTCCTCAATTTCTTTCTTCAATGCCTTAAAGTTCTTGTCAAATAGATCTTTCACTTCCTTGGTTAGATTTACCCCAAGATACTACACTGTTAGAACAAAATGTCAGGGATGCTCCTTGGCTGCCCTTCCTTAGTTGCCTTTATTGGGCTTTTTTTCCAAGTGTTGTAACTCAGTTGGAAATACCAGGCAGCCAAATAGCTGGCACCTTTAGATTGATGTCAAATAGAGAAAATGAAATACAGTCTCTCAGTGGCTCTTGTCATTTTAAAAGAATTTTGTCACCCAATAATAAAGCAATACCACCATTGATAAAAGAGTATTATTTTCCTTATCCTTTCCTGGAGTCATAGGGATCAGAGAAACACACATGCTTCTGTAAATGAGACTCAGTCTTTGATTGTATCTCCTGGCCATTATCTTCAAGTTTTCCTATAGCTATGCAAAAATGAAAGGTCCTCTTAATGCTTGGTCATAGTCTTTGCTGGCCAATACCTTGACCTCTGTGTCAGCCTCCTTGGTAAACAGTCTTTGGAATTACTCAACACTCAAGTTAGAAGCATTGGTGTTTTTTTTCAGCATTTCTATTATATTCATTGTTTTCTATTGTTCACACGTTATTGGATGTTTCGCCTCACCCACATCACTGAAATTCATTCTACTACCGTAGTGAGAATACCCCGCATGCTAAGTCAGCCTCGGCATCTCTTAATTAGAATACAGCAAGAGCTGCTGAGCTCTAGTATGGCCCACAGGTGTAAGGAGGGCTTTCTGTTATTCTTGTAGGCCCACAGTTAAAAGCAAAAGTCATCAAATTTCATAGTCAAGAATCACATGTAACTGAGTGCACTAGTGAGTTCTGACATTTTGAAGGATGTAGAAACATAAGAATTCTACTCCAAGACACTGTTATTTTTTTTCTTTCTCTCCTGTTAAGAACTGAATTTTGAAATGAGTTGGAGCACTGTGGTGTTTTACAAAACTTGGAGGTATCCACAAGAGGCTATCTCCTCCCTAAATCTAAATAAGATGACTCAAGAAAACTCAATCCTAGGACTGTAGATGTTCACGATGCTGGACTCCTGAGTGATTACCTACTTCGTGTGTGACTTACGTGTGTGGAGGGGATGAATGAGGAGCATGGGAATGGGAGTGGTGCAGCAAGCAAAGCAGTAAAAAGACACAATGAATTCCAATCATTAATCCACTCAGGGACAAGTCAGGGTTATAATGATTATTTCTCACATCGCTGTGACAAAGTATCTGAAGAGCAAGATTGTGAGGGCTTCTTTATTTGGGCTCACGGCTTGAAGACATGGCAGGGTGTAGTGGGGCAAAGCCCGGAGGAAGTTGTCATGACTGCATGAAGCTCTTAGCTTACATTTCCATGGACCAGGAAGCAGAGAGGGATGGTGACTGAAATGGAGGTCAGTCTATAGCCCTTAAGACCCACCTTACTTCCTCCAGCTGTCTTGTGCCTCCTAAATGAGGAATATCTAGCTTTTAACCTTCTCTGTGCAACACTAGACAGACAAGTTAGGCCAGACTTCCAGGATACAGCAATAATGAAATCTGACAAACTGATTATTGTCATCACAGAGAAGCAAGGGAGTACTCGTGAAATAATTTTCAATATGCAGAGCCTCATGTGGAGAAAATCCTAGCTTAAGGTTTCTATAGCACACACAAAGAAAATGTCCAGGAGAATTGTTTGTCTAAAACTCTAGGATGACAATGAGAAATTACCTTGTCTTGTCTACAAAGGCATTGTCCCTTTGACAGGGACATCAATTAAAATCAATTAAGGCCCAAGTTTAAGGAAAGTAGCCAAATTAACGTATCTGTGTGACAAAAACCTCTTTATGGAAGCCTTTGGTCTTTTGATTATGAACATAAAAAGGAAGCAGCACATAACTGGTGTAATATTTAACACTGGGTGAGAAATTAATGCGTCAATATGTGCTTCCATAGAAACACTTTCAATTCTCTTAGTTTTCTCTTTATTGCTTAGAAGAAACTTTAAGCCTTGTTTTGTTCCTAGTGTGCTTTATTCTTAACAATGGATGATAGCACATGTATGCTCTGCCGAGCGAGATATTTATAACTTGGGAGAAAGAATGGAGTAAATAGACATGACCACATTTTTGTTCAAGTTAAATGGAAATTTTCAGCTCTGCTCACCCCCTTTGAAAACTGGGAGGTAAGATATTTATGGCAACTAAAATTAGAATAAAAAGTATGGTAAAGTATTGTTTATTTTACCATAAATCTCTTTTGTTAGTTTTTTTGTTGAAAATAGACTCTTATCTCATACAATACATCGCGACCACAGTTCCCTCTCCCTCCACTCCACCAAGATCCCCCAACCTCTTCTTTCCCACAGTTCCCCCTTTTTCCCCAGCAAAGAGCAGGCCTCCAAGAAACAACAACCAACATGACAAAGCATGATACAGTAAGACAACACAAAAGCCCTCACATCGAGGCTGGGCAAGGCAACCCAATAGGAGGAAAAGAGTCCCAGGTGCAGGCAAGAGTTAGAGATGAATAGAGTTCCGATGTTAGGAGTCCTAGCAATCTTCCAAGCTGTTTGAAACATTTTTAAATACTTAAATTCTCTTCTTTATTTCTTTAAATTGTTTGTATAATTTTTACTTATTCATTTCTTTCACATCCCAGCCACAGTTTCCACTCCCTCATCTCCTCCTGATCCCTCTGTACAGTGTCCGCTCTCTCACCTTCAGTTTCTGTTTAGGAAGGTGCAGGCCGCTCATGCACATCAACACAAAGGTTATATCAGACTTAATGCAGCCTTCCCATATATTAATGTTGGGGAAGGCTGTATCAGTAGTAGGGTCCCAAAAGCCAGTGAGTGGGGCAGAGACAGCTCCTGTTCCTATGGTTAGAAGTACTGGTAAAAGACTGGGAAGACACAATAGAAAAGATTTTCTGAGTGGACTACCTAAGGTCGGGGATGGGAGCATGAGTCAGCAGGTTAGGGGAGGGTGGAGGGGAGGAGGATTGTTTTCAGATTCTTATATAAATCAGGACCACACAGTTTTCACTCTGCATGGGTGTATGTAAGCCCATGTGTTGAAATGCATAACAATGAGTGTTTCCCTTTAATGTGAGCTTGCCATAATTTTGGTTTCATTTAGGCAACTGAAACATCGTCTTGATAAATTAGATTTCGCCTCGAAGATACCTGTTTTAACTCCTACAAAGAAATAGTAAATTATACTGAAATTGTAAAATCTGCAGCCAGTTTTCTATATCAAGTTCAGACACAAGTTTTGTTTTTTATCATCCAAAAAAGTGGTAACAGTAAAATAGTCCAAGAATTCAGCCTCAACTTAGCTGTTTAACTTCTCCAAAGTAAATGTAAACTCCACATGCAACATCAACACTTTTAAGGAATTCCTAAAATCAGTGATAATTTAATCTCATGGCCCTTATGAAATTCAGTCATGATCATTTCCATATTGTTATCTATTTTAAACACTTTTATACATAGGTGTTTTTGGTGTGCTAAATATGATGCTGAATTAAATATTAAAATTTAATGTGTATTAAATTATTATTAAGATTAAGTGAATTTTAGGTGACAAATGTATTTTCATAATAATTGTTAAAATGTTAAAATAATGTAATTAGATCATTTCTTCCCTAATTCTCCATTTCCAGTTCCTCCACGTACCCACCCTTGCTCTCTTTCCCTCAAGTTTATGACTAGTTTGTCTTTGATTGTTCTTACATACACACACAAAATTAAAGAGGGGAGGAGAGAAAGAGGGAAAGAGCGAGAGAGCAAAAGAGAAAGCGAGAGCGAGAGCGAGAGAGAGAGAGAGAGAGAGAGAGAGAGAGAGAGAGAGAGAGACTTGTTTTTCTTTTAGACTGATTTAATCTCCTGTTGTTCAGGATGACCTTGAACTAACTGAGGTCCAACTGCCTCTGTCTCCTGATGCCACCACTACCTGATCTCTATGGCTAACTAGTGTGGCTTGCTCCATACTCTGATCTATAGGCAAGCTTTATTTGTTAGAGTACAAACAAAATCTAAGTACACTTAGAACTCTGGTATAGTGTGTAATTTTATGTAATTGAAAAATTTATCTAAATAGGTGTCATATGTTTTTAACTTAAAGTGGAAGTCATACATGGAAAAATACTTTAGATCAAAGCCAGTACGTGTGTGTGTGTGTGTGTGTGTGTGTGTGTGTGTGTGTGTGTGTGTAAAATATTCTAAACAATATCCTATATGCAGGTCTGGTTTAATAATCTATATAACACAGTTTGGTGACTTGATTTAAAGTTAATATAGAATATTTTTCATTTTTTATTTCCAACATGATTAAAAAGTCATGATAATAATTATCTTCATTTTTGTTTATTTTCTTTTTTGTCAAGTTGTTAGTTAATTCTGAAATATATTCAATGTTTTCATTATGTATATCTTTCATTTTCAATCGTATTGGAAATTTATTGTTCTCTGGTTTTGTGATCTTGATGTTTTGTTTCATTTGTGTGTGTATGTGTGTGTGTATTAGGTGTGATGCCACCGCAGATAGACAATCAAAGTATACTTTAATTGCCAATTGACTCAAGAAGTCCTATCAATGACTTTAACAAACGGCAGAGGACTGTCTCTCTCTCTCATAAACAACATAGATTATAAGTTATATGTCCAATTCTACAAAACTAGGATCTTGGTTATTTGTGATAATAGAAAGTAAACAGTGTGAGACTCAAATGACATTGATTGTTAAATGTATTTTGGAAAAACAAAGTTGTGTGTAGGAAGATTGTTTCCACAATTTCTACAACAGAAATTGCTTCTGACTTGACTACAATTGTTCTCTTGTCTCCTTGAAATGCCAAGAGATTTGTGTTTGGAGGAAAAAGAAAAGAGAGTAGCTATTTTTTTCTTCCTGTTTTATGCTATAGGAAGACCTCTGTGTTTGCATGTACTTACAAAAAGATGATATTTAGCTTATGTGCTATAAATGGACTGCGGCCCGCAAGCATCCCAAGCAGTATTCATCATTCAGCTGCTATGCGTGCATATGCAAGGCATGGGCAGGAAAAGCACAAACTTCGAGCTTTGGTGGCAGGGGCTTCTCATAATTTAAAATGGGATGGAGATAAGCAAGCCCATTTCTGCAGGACCTTTATAGCTTGCAAGTGAATTATTCCTGTCCATAAAACAGAGAACCTGCTGTGTGGTATTTGTAAACAGCAATTCCGTTCGTAAAAACAACATAAACCTTTTATGTGCCTGATGCCCATTTCCTAACTGTTTTTCGCTGAATGTGTCTCACATACCAATGAACGCTAGGGCGGAAAATAGATGCGCTATGCAAATAGCGTCTCCGACTCATTGCTGTGATTAATCAAATAGGGCCATCTATCTAATAAGATTACATCTAATGCAAATTCACACCGCCTGTGCCGCAGCTGTCTATGGCTGGGGCTCTTGCTGTTACTGCTACTACACAGCATGCCTCAGCCTCTAGTTTAAGGCATGCCTGTGTGCTTTGTAGGATACATACAGTTAGCCTAGGGACTCACAAACACTTCCTTTCTGTCAATGGTTCCTGCAGGACTTTATCTAGAGAAGAGACACTCTCCTCTGTTCTGGAGACTCGATGGTAATTCTATCCCATGTGGTGAAATTAAAGGGGGGGATAGCGGATTATCTGAGCCTCATTTCTTTAAAACCAATATTACATTGCAATCACTATAATGAGAATGATTGAGCCAGGGAGGTAGTTGCCTAACTGTGCACATCTGTCTTGCTCATCTGTTTTTGGAGATTAGTCTTCATATGGGGCCTCAACACAAAGTTCTGTATCAAGTCTTGGTAGCTGACATTTGCTTGCCTTATAGGTGGTGTCTGGATGAACCATCCACATTGCCATTTGGCAAAGGCCTTTTCGTGAAAGTACATACTAGCAAAAATAGCAGGGACTTTGGACTGCATCTTTACCAAGTTCTAAAGGTGTAAATTTCTTAATCATTGTCAGCCTACAAGTCCAAGAATTCATGAACACACCCAGTTTCTTATTGTACTTCTTACCTCTCCTGTACTTTTCTCTTTTCAACAATCAGGGAGCTTTTTCAGGTTCTGAAAACTAAAATCAGCTGTACTTATTTCAAGATGCTTTATACTTATCACCTTGAATTCTTTATTCTTCATTGTTCTATATTTTGTTACCTGTGTCCTTTACACTTTTGGTCTTGTGGGTATAATGGACCATTTAAAATCTAGTCTTATGAGCCGGGCGGTGGTTGCACACGCCTTTAATCCCAGCACTCAGGAGGCAGAGGCAGGTGGATCTCCTGTGAGTTTGAGGCCAGCCTGGCCTACAAGAGCTAGTTCCAGGACAGGAACCAAAAGCTATGGAGAAAACCTGTCTCGAAAATCCAAAAAATAAATATATAAATAAATAAATAAATGAATGAATGAATAAATCTAGTCTTAGGCACAAATCATGATTTTATACCACATGCCTTGAAAGATTTCCATACCATTTTTGGCTGCCAGTGTAAGGTTGTTAAATCAGTGTTTAGTCAATGTGGATACTTATCAAATTACTCAATTTGCAAAAAAAATGGTGTGTTAATCTTTCTTGGATTGCTGATTCACTTGGGTATATATTTCTATATTCTAGGATTGCCTCCAAATTCTCCTTAAATAATTATGAAAAAAAATCAAGATTCTTTCTTAACTATCGTATAACAGTTCTGTAGTCTTAAGTCCTATTTATGTGGGAAGAAAAGAGCATTGAGTGTATGAATTCACAAGTGTTACATGGGTCCACATGGGCTCTGGAACTCTCTGGAGTTGTGAAACTTTGTCGTTTCACTCTCATGAGCTAGACACGCTCTTCTCTTCTGTGTCTCTGTGTGGAAACTCTTAACAGAGCCCATTTGCCTTAGTTTTACTTCCCTGTGGTAGTACGGACAAACTATACTCAAGAGTCTTCATAAGAATCAATAATCCCTTGTGCTCCAAGTTCATGGTGTAGCAGGGATTCCCTCACCAACATGATGATAATCCTGTCCTTCTCAAACTGTCCTTTTCCACACTAATCCCGGCTAATACCTGGAACAGGAGGGATCATAGAATATTGTCTTACAAAGCAGAAAGATACCAATATACAGCCCACTATTCCTCTGACAAGATAGCCAGTTAGAACAAAACCAAAAATTTAGAAGAAATAACTTTACTCCTCTAAGAATAAGACCATTCAAGTCTCAAGAAAAAAATAACTTGCTGTGAAAAAAAAAACAAATTAGTTAATCATTGAAATATAATGGCTCTCATCTTAATTGCGGGAGTGATCAAGTACAGTGAACATGCCTTGTCTTCCCCAGCTTAAAGTGCCCAGCATCATGCACAGCATTCTCATTGTACAAACCTGTGCAGGCGCGTGGAGCACGCTAGTCACACTGTGTCTGTATGCATTGCTCCAGATGTTCGTCATGCTGCTCAAACTCCCAGAAGTTTGAATCTTTCCCCGAAAATCCATTGTAATTATTTACTTCCTATATTTTTCTAAGGCACTAAAATTCCCTCTGAGGGTGCTGATGTTTCCACTGCATTAGCGACTGTCAGGATAGTCATTATCCACAAAATCTGGGGTCAGAGTGACACACTTCTTAGACAAGTTGAGCTTCAGTTTCTTATCGAGCTGAGTTTTCCCTCAACTTCATTGCTTAGTGAAGTTTTAACATTATAAACCAAGATCTTCTCTAAAAACCATTTTTCTTACTGTTGAGTGGGATTATAGTTAATCCACAGAGTTTTAATGATAATGACATAGTTTTATGTTGGCATACAAAAGAGTTCCAAATTGCCCAGAATGGAATGTAAGTTTTACATTTTTTTTCATTTTTGAAAATTTCTTAAACATTTACAAAACATATAATCACATCTTACCCCTCTCTCCCCTTCTGCCTCACTCCCAATTTCATGTCTTCCTTTTATTTTCCTACATAGTCTACTAAATTCAGTGAGTGCTTTCTGTGTGTTAATAAGTGTGGGCCATCCACTGGAGTGAGGGGAACCTACTAGTAGCTACAACAAGAAAAAAAAAGAGAGAGAGAGAGACAAGAAAGACACAGGGCCAGAGAAAGAGAGAGAGAATGATTCACCCTTTCCCAGCTTCTCAGTAGGGTGCTGCCTGACACTCATCTGGCTGATCTATGTCCCAGTTTTGTCTGGATTGAACTTGAGCAGGTTACAAATGCTTCTGTGAGTTCATGGCTGCATTATCTCTGTCATTTCTAGAAGACAGCATTTCACAGCACTCCCAATCTTCCAGCCTTTAGGTTCCTTCTATCTCTTGTCTGTTTCTATATTCTCAAAGTCAAGCCTTACTCCAGCTGACAATGGTACCTGTCAGAGAGCTCTCACTCAATGTATGTGCACACACACATACATACATATATCCTGAAAAGATGTCAGTTATCTCCCAGTATTATTTTGCCAGCTATTTCTTTTTCTCTTCTGAAAATGAGTCAAGCAAAAGACAATCTAATGTAGCTCTATGTGTGTCACAAACAGTGATGAAAGGGCTTATGTAATAAAGACATTCTGAAGATAACTGTATGTATAGATTTCACATGCTTCATTTATACATATATAAGAAATACACACATATTTCTTGTGTGTGTATATATATATATATACATATCTGCATACACACACAGAGGAAAGAAATGTCCAGAGCATAACAAGTGACATATAAATTTACAAGGTAATCTTTATATGAAATTAATTACTTAATTTTACTAACAACAATATTAGGTATAATACAATATGCTAAGAACTAAACATATTGAGTGTATCTTCTTTCTGTATTTTTACAACACTTTTTTCTCCATTCATCTGTCTATGGGTTTCTAGGTTGATGTCATTTGCTGGATATTATGACCAGATGAATGGATAAACACTGATGTGAGAACTTCTCTTTAGTGGGATATAAAAATCAGTTGAGTATATGCCCAAGAGGGGTAAAGATGTGTCTTATGGCAGTTCCATTTCTATCTGTCTACCTGTCTGTCTGTCTCTCTATATCTCTATATCTATCTATCTATCTATCTATCTATCTATCTATCTATCTATCTATCTATCTATCTATCTAAAGAATTCTCTTGGATGATTATCAAAGTAGTTTCACCAGTTAGTACTCAAACTGTGTATAAAAGTTCTCATTTCACACATCTATGCCAACATTTCTTGTCAAATCCTGATGGTAGCCATTCAGACAGGCATGAAATGGAATACTAATTTAATACACATTTCTCTGATGAGTAAGGATGTTAAGCACATTTTGAAGTGTTTGCTAGCAATTTGAATTTCTTCTTTTTAGAATTTTTTCCTGTAAACATTCACATTCCATTTTTAATTAGGTTGTTAATCTCATATATATATATATACATATTTCATTCATTATTTATTATTTATTATAAACAACAACAAGTTCTCAGATAAATAGTTGGCAAAAAATTTTTCCTATTCTGTGAACTGTATGTTGTTGAAGGAAGCTGCTTTGTATTTCCCAGCTGCCCAGAAACCCTTAATAATCACACAGACTATATTAATTAAATCACTACTTGGCTTATTACCTCTAGCTTCTTATTGGCTAACTCTTACATATTGATTTAACCAATATCTATTAATCTGTGTATTGCCACGTGACTGTGGCTTACTGGCTAAAGTCCCAGCATCTGTCTCCAGCGGGGCTCCATGGCTTCTCTCTGCCTCTGCCTCCTTTCTCCCAGCATTCATTTTAGCTTTCCCCACCTATATCTGTTTCCCTATATCTCTGCTATAGGCCCAAAGCAGTTCCTTTATTCACCAGTGGTATTCACAGCATACAGACGGGGAATCTCACATCACTTTGTTTATTCTAGTGTTCTAGGCTGTGAGGAGTCTTTTAGCTTTGTGAGATATCGTTTGATGATTGTTGGTCTTATTTCCAGTTCTACTAGAATCTTAGTTAGTAAGTTCTTACCGGAGCCTGTACATGGAAACATGCTTGTTAATTTTCTGTAGAAAATTCAGGAGGTTCGGTATTATGTTGATATCCTTGATCCTAATGTCAGTTGAATGCTGCACACGATGAGTATTGATAGTCTATTTAATATTTTTTCTGCATGTTGAAATTCAGTTGTCAATCTCATTGGGATCCATTTTTATGTGAGTAGTAATTTTTAAGGAGACTCATCGGGTGCCCTGCCCAGCAGCAGTAAATAAGCCTGACGCAGGGCTGTGGCAGAGAAAGATGGGCTTATGATGATCTATTGCTGAGGAGAGCTAAAAGGCAGATACCGAGTCCGTTTCTCCATCTTAGTAATAATATTAGTTCTGAGAGTGTTCAGTTATGTGGTTCGTTCCCATTAATCAGTGCAGAAAACACTCCAGCGAGTCTATGCCATGGCTCAAAATAAGATTTCTTAGAGCTTAACCAAAGGGGCAGAAAAGATACATTAATTGACTATCGTAATTCATTTTGTACAGAAATAAGGCATAAATCAATGATAATTAAATAATCTCTCTTTGAGTTTGATTTAATTTCAGACAAGTACAGAGGGCCGAGAATGGAAAATTATGTAACGGAAACTTTCATGCTTCCTGCTTTCAAAGAACTGTATTTTTTCAGTGTCTCCCACAGACTGCATTTTCTGTGGCTTTGCCAAGCTCCCCTAGTGTCCTTTTGCCATTAAGAGGCATCATTTCCTTTTTCATTGTAAACCTTTATTTATTTTGCATACCAACCACAGTTCAGTCGCCTACCCATCCTCCCTCTCCCCCATCTCTTGCTTCCCCCAAAACCCACACTATATCCACTACTCAGAAAGGGTAAGGCCTTTGATGGAAAGTCAACAAAGCCTGGTCCATTAATTTGAGGGAGAACCAAGGCCCTTCTCCCTAGATCAAGGCTGAGCATGAAATCCCACAATAAGAATTGCCCCCACTTCCAGGGGCCACTCAAACAACCAAGCTACATAACTGTTACCCACATGCAGAGGGCATACTTTGGTTCCATTCAGGCTTCCTCATTGTCTGTCATTCTAAGTTCTTGAGTTTCCACAAGTTTGGTTCAGCTCACTCTTTATATTTCTCTGTCATGATCTTGACCCCTGTGGTTCATATAATCCCTCCTCCCTCTCTTCAACTGGATTCCCAGAGCTCTTCCTGGAACTTGACTGTGTATCTCTGTATCTGCTTCCATCAGTTCCTGGATAAAGGCTCTATGATGACAGTTAGGATATTCACCAATGTTATTACAGGGTAAGATCAGTTCAGGTACCCTTTCCGCTATTGCTAGGAGTCTTAGCTACGGTCATCCTTGTAGATCCTGGGAATTTGTCTAGCATACTTTATCATCCATGTATAAATAAATTATAACATTAGATCTGCTAGGAAATTTTAAGATATATAGATGATGATTATATTGGGGTGTGTGCATGTTTGCGTATGTGTGTGTTTGTTGTGTGCATATATGTACATATATCTGTAACCATAACTTTATGTATGGACACAAGCATATATATGTATGCATATATGTATATATGTGAATGCATATAAAGACTAATTTAAGACTTTAATATATTGCATTGTGGGAAATCATCACACACAAAAAAATAATTTACTTGTCTTTAATTTGAGACAATTGACAGGATAACATATACAGGATGTGGCAGTGTATAGAAAATCTGGAAGCTTCAAGATCATTTTTTTCTTTATATCTATTAACAATTTAAAATTTCTACTCTAAAGTTTGGACTTATTCTTCAAAGGAAGAGATTGGGACTCTTCAACATAAAACAAATTATACGGCTGCCCTCAAAGGCAGAAATTGAAGGAAGAAGTACATAGATGATTGAAATTCCATAGACCTGACTGCTGATTTACCTCAACAGGTTAGGTGTGCTAGCAGATTCTTCACAGGTCCAGGAGATCCAGACAACCTAGGGCAGGACAGTGGCCCTCTAAAGACAAAAGTCAAACTCTTGCAACTTAATTCCTTCCTTATATCTTTTCTGAAAAATATAGTCAACAGGAGCTACCACCAAAATGCAGCCGAGCCAAGCAGGGCAACACAAATAAAGAAAAATATGAGCAATTCCTGCTTGGCTGAGATTATGCAGTACAAATCCTCGTTGTCATATTGAGTGTCAAAATCCGTCTTGAAGCCACTATCATGTTTTCATTGTATTCCAGACATTATAAATTACGATAAAATCTGAAAAGCTATATTTTAAAAATAATCCTATTAATTCTTACACCAAGGCCAGTCTTAGAAATCAGTGCCACAAAGATTAACATACTTGAGAATTCACAGTATAATAAAACAATCCATTCCTGCACTTAGATTATAGCATTTTTCCTCAATACATATGCATTAAAAACTAATATAAAAATAAGTATAGCAAAATGTTCATCATTTTCAGCATTGGTATTTTTTAACTTTCCTTCACTATTCATACAATTTTCTAAGCAATTTAACTGTGACAAAAAAAAAAACCAATGTCACAACTTAAAAAAAAGATAAATAAAACAAAGTAAATTAGCTAATTCCCTAGTGTTCCAAACTCTAGATTTGGCAACAAAGGTTTTAATGAATGACGCTGTGGCAACATAACTTACAATGGGATTTGTCAGCGAGAAGAACCCCATGACGTAGGAAAATTGGCCTCGTTGGTAAGAGCATGATGTCAAGCCTGGACTTGCTTGGGCCTCCTTACTTGTGTCTGCTGCCTCAACAGAGTGATTTCTGAACTCCTCTTTGCTTCTGTGACTCATATACCACATGGAAAGAGAAGCTGTTAGCTCCGAGTCTGCTGTCAAAGTCATTTCTTCATTCAGCCTGCTCACCACCTAATTGTATTTTCTGAGAACGATTGAAAGTGCTAACAATATGGTTAAAATGCAGGCAGTATTTTCAGTCAAGTCTGTTCTTTTAACCTGTATTTATGAGAAAATAACATGGAGTGATTGATCATGAGCTTTGAGGTCAGAGAAAACGAACAAATTCTATGTGTCAACTGCTATGTGAAGTTAACAGCATCAAAAACTCAAGACTTCTCTCATAGTTAACAGGGCATATTAAGGTGGCTCGGATATGATAAAGGTCTTGGAGAGATTAGGGATACAAGGGTCATACCTAAATATAATAAAAGCTATTTACAGCAAGCTGACAGCTAACATCAAATTAAACGGAGAGAAACTCAAAGCCATCCCACTGAACTCAGGAACACGACAAGGATGTCCACTCTCTCCATACCTCTTCAATATAGTGCTTGAAGTTCTAGCAATAGCAATAAGACAACATAAGCGGATCAAGGGGATTCGAATTGGAAAGGAAGAAGTTAAACTTTCGTTATTTGAAGATGATTTGATAGTATACATAAGCGATCCCAAAAACTCTACCAAAGAACTTCTATAGCTGACCAATGGAATCGAATAGAAGACCCGGACATTAACCCACAAACCTATGAACACCTGATTTTTGACAAAGGAGCTGAAAGTATCCAATGGAAGAAAGAAAGCATCTTCAACAAATGGTGCTGGCATAACTGGATGTTATAACTATTCTTAGTAACATTTGATGTAAGTGAACATGAATAGATCTATCTAAAACTGTCGTTTTTCCTGAAGAGCAAAATCCTTTCCATAACAATTCAAGTATAGATGCTTCAAAGTTATTAGTGTTATTACTATTGCAGCTCCTTCTAACCAATGTACAAGAGAACAGTCTAATAGTCATTGAGTCTGATTTTTGGGAGTCTGACAGTTGAATTTATTGTAAAATAATTCTAAAATATCTAGATTCTTTGTATTTAGTTTTCTGGAACTTTGAACGGGGCAAACACTCAAAAGGTAAATATTTACTAGTAATCTAGTCAGTGGCCTCCTTCTAAGTCAAGTCTCCTTGTTAAGGACTGGTAATCAATACTTGTTCTAGGCAGAGGTTGATTCTTATAACTTTATGGTTTAACAACCAGAACAACAGTATTGACTTTAAGAAGCATTTTGACCAAGCATGTATCTTAGAAATGAAAACTTGACAGATTAGATATAGAGGATTCTGTTTATTTTTAATGTAACATAATTTAATAAGTCAGCACACTCTGTTACTTCTGGCAAAACTCCAGAAAATGATATCATATTTTTAGAGAAATACTTTAGCACAGATTAAGGGCTTTTATTCTCCCTCCTTATCCTTCAGTGTCTCTTCAGTATCTTCAGTAGAACATCAGGAAAATGCAAACATGTCGGAGAAGTTTCCCTTCCTGGTGACTCAATGCCATGACAGGCATAAAATATAGATGAGAGAAAGACTCAAATTGCTATTGGTGTGAGATGGGTAGGATAATGCAGGCTTGAAAGCTATAGTTAAAACTAAAAAGAGAGCACTCATCGGAATGGTACAGTTGTCTAACGTTCATGCAGTCTGTCAATATAGATGGTCAGTTGCTCAGTCTTATTCTTATTATAGTACATTTTTTATGAGTGACTTTTAAAAATGGCTGTATCTATGTATAATAAAACAGGAAAAATTACTAATGGAAACCAGGCAAACTCCTTTTTATGTTATACTTAATTTTTCTATTACTTTCATAATCGAGGTCACTTAAGATTCATTTCAAATTGGTCAGCAGAGGAAATTAGAAAATAAAAGCTACTGCAGTCACATGTAGCATTTAGAGAGTATGCTAAGCTTTTATAATTCATTAATTAAAGGATGCTCAACATTGAATTATAGTACTAGTCAGTATGCCAAGATGGCTCATTAAAGTCCAAATTTTATTATATATTACATGCTTTATGCTTTTCACACAAACTTATTACACCACTCAGATAAGGTGCTTTCCAAAAGCACATTAGACTAATGTTCCTGAAACTCTGGCTAATGTAAGTTTTATTGGATCAATGTAGCCAAAAAAAGGTCACATAATGATTTGTTCTGATAATGATTTACTAAAAGAAAAATGTATTTAATGACTTATTGTTAAATGTTTGACCTTGGAACAACTACTAAGTCATTGAGATTATTGATATCCCATTGCCACAAAGAGAACAGAGAATTATATAATTTTGTCATAGAGTTTTTAATATTTTAATTTTTCAGAAGAAGAGAGAGGAAGAAACAGAATTGAATGCTTATCTTCTGCCTGATTGTGAGGCAAAAGTTTAACCTTTCTTGCCTCACAAAACCTCTTGAAGATTACATCATTCTAGATATCCAGAAACTTAGATATGTTATATAACTAGGCCAGTAACCCAAGTACATTTATACAAAGTCCAAATTTAGACTATGTCAGGGTCCAGCCTTGATGGGGTTGGCATGTTCCAGCGTAGAAGTGTGAGAATTATAACTATTAAGCAAAAGAACCAGAGACATGAGAGAAATCAAAGACAGAAGCACAGAATAGCACCAGGAGAGAAATTCAGTGGATACTGAAATCGCCTCTGTTTATTTTCCATCTGCTTATATATCCCACATCAAAAGGGGAGGCAACAGATATCATTAATATACTATAAGGAATGGACCAAGTATCCTGAAGGCAGACTCTGGATTTCCTTGAAGAAACAGGAATAGACTTGAATTCTACCTGACCTATGGTCAAGGTGGAGTGGATCCACCTCTATACTCAAAATACTAATTAACCACACCTGAGGTCAGGGCCTCTTGTTTGTAGCTACACCTGTTGTCAACAGCATTGAAAGAGCATGATAAGCTCAAACTCTCTGACCTTTAGTCAAGGTGGAATGTATTTACATCTCTGGGCTCTTGTGAGTCCTAAGCCTTGGATGCAAAGCTTGCTCACTACATGGGAGGTAGATTTTCATTCTTCAGAAACAGCAGATAATTAGGTTCCCTCTCTTTGAAAGTAAAGTACTCTCTGAATTGGATTCTTAAGCAGTCATGTTGTAAAAAGGGTCAGATAATTAAGACTTTGAAGTTAACTTTAGTGGTTCAAATCCCCCTGCTCTTAGCCAGTTTTTCACCCCTCTTAGGCTTCACTTTCTACTTGTGTATACATGAATACCTGTAAGTCTAAAATGGCAATTAAAACACATACTAAAACAGATTCAGAGAACACTGCAGTTCTATTCATGTGGACATTGAAAAGGCTTAGGTTTTACCACCAAGTTTCATGTACATTGTTGTTTTAAAAACTGGGATTGAGAATCTATACCTAGAAAGTTTTCTTACTTGACCTTCCTATATACACACACATACATATCGTATAACAGCAGAGAGGATGTGCGAAATAGAAGCAGAGGATTTGCACATTAACCCACAAGCAGGAAACAAAGACATCAAGCTCCAAATAGCATGAGTCTTAAGGTCTCAAAGTCTACTCAAGTGGCCTATTTCCTCCTTGAAGGCCACAACTCTTTTATCTACTCAAACAGAGGCAGCAACTTGGGACCAAATATTCAAAATGCCTCAGGCATCTTATTCAATTCATAGGAAGAAGAAAAATACAAGATTCCCTGAGTAAATTAAATGTAACGGCGTAAACAAATGCAGACAGATTGTAAAATTATATACAGCTTTAATGGAGAAATAGACATACAGAACCACCGTTCCTGCGGAGACCAGGAAAGCAGAAGCAGTGGCTGGGAGCACACTAGCCAAATTTATAGGCAAACATTAGCCCAAGGCGAACACGCCCCCTAAGGGGCGGGACTTATCCCTACATCTCCCCTTTTTTGTCTAAATAAGACAGAACTAAACCAAATACAACTATATACAATAATAACAAATAATAAATATAACAAACAATATTGAGAATCAAAAGTTTTGCTAAATATTCTATCTCAAGGAGTCTAAATAAACCCAGGGGCAAACTTTACTGGGAGAGGGGACATCGTCCTCTAGAATTACTTCCAGCTGTCATGGGGGCCACGTTCTTTCTGGGGGATCCTGTCAAAGTAAAATGATGGTTAAATTTCAAGATCAATGTCTTTTAAAATTGTAAATAGTCTATGAGTATTTTGTGGAGGTCTGGTCAGAATGTTGTACAAGATGTGCACCATTTCAGCTAACCAAGTTGGCATCATCTTATGCAGCTGGTACCCAAAACAGGTCTTGTAGTAGTGCTATCAGTATCATGACGTCATAACAACCAGGTAGAGTTGTTGTTGTGGGGCCCCATCTTCTTCCTGGAAACTTCAAATGTCATTTCAGGAAAAACTGAAACATTAATCATATATATATATATATATATATATATATATATATATATATATATATATATTCAATGAAAGGCATGATAGATATATTCAATGAAAAGTATGATAGATGTGAAGAAAAGAAAAGATGTTTTCTAAACTCATATTTCTCTCGTTCCCAAATGCTACCAACTTCTAATGGCTTCTCAGTAAAGTGGAAGACCTGAAAAACATTTCTTCCATCTATGCTAATTAAACTCAGTGGGTCACACACAAAGAAGTTATGAAAGTAGGAGGGGACTTGGGCAAAAATATTTCAGCATGGAAACAAGGGGACATGAGAAAAGGCATGGGGATGAAAATGACTAATAATCATTACATACATGTATGAAACTGTCAAATGGTATTAGTAATACTACCACTAAGATTTACTATTTTCATCATTTCTGATTCTCAGAGTTAATGAAATATTAATTTAAAATCTCTTCCTTTTTTGCTGTAGGGTAAGAGCCAATTGATAACCACATTCAACCACAGTAATGCCACTTGATTCTTCGTTTTGGAAATTATCAGTCTTTCCTACATTCCTCCTTTAATGTGCCATCATAAAATTGGTAGAGAGTTGAAGTATGTGTCAAACTTTACTAGTTCATGTTTTTAATCTGACAAAATCAATCCATATCATTTTGTCTAGATTCTATAGCTCGGGACATATCCCAGTTATGGGAAGAAAATAACTTTGCACCAGGTCAACTGTAATGGAGACATAGTTAGCAGAACACTTAAATAGATGGTAAGAGACCTATATTCTTATGATTTTACTCATAGGTTGAGTGTATGGATGTCTCCTTTTCATGGCTCAATTTTCCTACTTGCTACCAATGTATTAGGCTCTATTTGTAAGTTATATCTTGTTCTACTGGTCAAGATGTAGCAGGTGTTTGCTTTTCCTACTTTAATCTGTTCTTAAGAAGGTATATAATGTTTAAATCGCATACGCACCAAAAAAAAAAACAAAATACATGTATTAAACTTGTGTATTATAAAGAATCAGAATGCTTTTGAAAAGGGAGAAAACTGGATGTTTTTAATTAGAAAATAAGTTAAAAATTCTATTACAAGTATAGTCATCTGAAATAAGACTAATATATTTCACTTCATTTTCTTATACATGCCAAAGTTCTGTTCATACCGAGATAGCTATACATATTACACCTACTTTAATAGTAACCTAGCAAATATGTGATGGTGTGTATGTATGTGTGTGTGTGTTCTGAAACATAGTACTTCCCTGTGAAATGTCATATCACTGCTCCATGAAGATTCTTTACAAATGGAATGTGGACTTCGTAACCATCGTAACCACTTTCTGTCTCGTGAGTTTTTTAGAGGGAAGTATTTGGTTTTACTGTTTTTGTTTTTTATCCTGAAAATACTACCCAGCCTTGAGCAAGGTGACTAATAAATATCTGGGTGACTCAAAGATGAAGAGCACATCAGATCCAAGCAGAATCCTTGGAAGCTAGGTCAGTGACTTGATCTTAGCCGCACACTCGGTTTCACATTCTTCCAAAGCTCTGTCTCTTCTGTTCCCACAGCACTTGTTTTTGTCCCATGGTTTATCAGTGTTGCTAATGAGCTGCCAATCTGTGTGAAACTGGAAGGAAAAGGCAGAGAAGGGCTGTCTACAGCATCGCTGATCTTGCCTATTTGTTTTATGTGTCCATGGTCTTGTAGTACAGAAATGTTAGACCTAAGTGAAGCAGGTTTGTTGAGGGAAGTCCATTTCCTAGCCACACAGACTCCCCAAAATAATCACACAGAAATGATATTACTTAAATCACTGATTGATGTACTAGCTCTAGCTTCTTATTGGCTACCTCTTATATCTTTGGTTAACCCATTTCTATTATTTTATGTTTTACCATGAGGCTCATGGCCTACTTATAAGGTTCCAGGTGGCAGCTCACATGTTTCCCCTTTGTCGGCTCCATGGCTTCTCACTGACTCTGCCTTCTTTCTCCCAGCAATCAGTTTAGTTTTCCCACCTAGCTCTATTCTGTCCTATCACAGGCCAAAGCAGTTTCTTTATTCATTAACCAATAAGAACAACATGACAGAAGAACTTGGCACACCACAGGTTTACTGAGTCTGAAGTCAGATTATGATTTCATTGAAAGATTTCCATGTAGTTCCTCAGTAAATTTATTCTCCCTCTTCTGTAGTGGTAAGAATTCTGGGAAGGAGGCTAGATTGGAAAAGCAGCCCTTCTTCATATCAGAAAACACATATGATTCAGCAACACTGGGAGACTCTGTCAGGGCTTGAAAACTATGGTTGCTGTTTTTCAATTTTGACATGTAGTAATTAAATGATATAAATCTATTTGTTTCATGTTTCTGATCTTATTTGGAAATGGAGAATAATGTTTGTATGCAAAAGATTTTTTCCAATAAAAACAGTATACATAAATCATTGGCAGACTGTTTTGCTATGGAAGGATCTTAAACAACATTTTTTAAATTTAATTTTGTATTCCTTGAACTGTGTACTAAATTCCATGATTATTTCAATAAGACAAATGTGTCATGACTTTTTTGCAGTTATGCCTTTAAATACTATTACCCTGCCTTAATATTTCTAGATTTTTAAAGAATTCATAATCCTAATTTATCTAATTTATCTTGTACATGCCTGGTTTACCAAATATACTCACTTTATGCAATTAAGCATACATTATACATTGTGTCTCTTCAATGTGTAATCCCAATAACTTAGTGAGGCGTCCACAGCCATCTTCAGTGAATAGAAGATACTTGAGGCAGAGTACTATTCTATGATAGGCTTTCTCTTTTTTTCCCTGAAATTCTTCTGTGATTTGACATTATTTACAGATAGATGACTCTATAGGACACTCACTAGGTTTAAAGAAGATCTAGGCCATGATGGTAGGCTTTTAATAGTCCATATATGTGACTCTACACTTTCAAGTTCATTTTAATTTAGACAGGACTGGTTGTGTACCTTAGGTGATAAACTATGAGATGCAGGGAGTGCTAAGTGTCACTTCCTCCTTGAGATGGAGAGGCATTCAAACTATAGCCTCAGGAAGTCCTTTGTATTTATTTCATCACAGAAAAAGTTTCAAGCCCTGAAGGAGGAGCCCCAAGATGATAGCTGGTTCACCACTGATAATATGGAGTTGGCTTTTCAGTTTCATTCTCCCAGGGGCAGATAATCCTCCCAGGACCTTCACTGTGAATGGGCAAGACATGTCCTTTGTATTAAGACATTAGTATTCAGAATCAAATTGAATACTACTGCATCATAACCTAGTCTCATTGAGACCTTTTAAAAATTCATTTTTTTTGGAAATACTTGTTCTTTTTCCATTTAAAGGAGGTATGATGAAGTAACAAGTAGTATGTATTGAAATACAGTTTTGATGAACAAACTCACCTCCCCCATTAAATTATTATGATTTATTAGATAAATGTGAGAATTGTTTGGTTTCAGCTCATATTTTGTTTGTAAATATCTTGAACAATGTTAATTTTCAATATTAGTTCCTTTATTTATCTCCATGTAATCTTTTAATATTCTTGTCACATAACTTGAGATATGTAATGTCCTTAGGATTTCTATCCAGACATCACTCAGCAATGTTTGAAGGGAAACACCAAAAAGTATAGCTTCCTTTAAATCATCTGAGAGTAATATATAATTAGGAAATGTTGAAAATCACCCTTCCTCCTGCAATGATATAAGCCTATGTTTGAAATTTATTAAGTAAATAGCTAACATAAACACACACATGCACACACACACACACACACACACACACACACACTCAGGTCCAAATAAAGCCACATGCATTTAGTCTAGAGAGATGAGTCAATGGTTAAGAATAAATACTGTTGCTACAGAAGACCCAAGTTCTCTTCCCAGTGCCCACATAAGGCAGCTCACAGATGCCTATCATTCCAGATCCTGTAGATCCCACACTGCCTTCTGGAGTCTGAGGGCCATTACACATAAGTGCACATTCCTATGCACATACACACACATACTCATAATTCAAAACAAAATAAGTCTTTACAATAAAACCTCAAAAAACTTTGCATGCATAGTATATGAAGAGGGTGTTGATTCTGGTATAAAATATAATACTTTCATTTATTGATAATTGCTCAAAAACTGCTGCACACAAAAAATACTTTTAACATATTATGAGCATATAATTGTTTGAACTTAAATTTACTTTCACAGACATTTTCTCATTTCATGGTATGTCTTTCATTTTACAAACAATATTGTTATGTTCAGTCTACAATTAAGAACCTTTTGTGACTGCTTTCACATTCCTTCATCTGGAGACTTTCGCAATAAAGGATGTCTTCATGGAAGGATGGGCATGAACAGGCTTTGCACAGGTCAAACAAGAAAGGTAGAAACACAGCCATCTCAATGCCAATGTGTCTTTATTTTGGTCTTCGAAAGAAAATATGGCAGTTAATGCTCCAAATTCATTATGTGGTCATGGTCTGACTTGTTGAAGGGGAACCCTTCCTAAGATGGTGTTTGGGACATGAAAATAGTTCTGAAGACAATGGGGAGAGTGCAAAGTAACCTGAGCTTACAGTTGTGCCAGATGCTCACAGTTTGAATCTTGGTTTCTTTCACAGGTGTGTGATTGACTTTGCCATTTGACTTACGTGTCTTGAGTTTCACTAGAAAGACTGGTGATAATATCTAACCCAAAATCATTATTTAGTGTGAAGATAAGTTTGGTAATATAGGTGAAGCTCTCAGGAGAGTAACGAGATGCAAAGAATGTCTGATTCTTTGTGTTTGAGACCTTAGTGATAATAGCCATCAATTTTATCTCTAAGGGAAACAAGAGACATGGGATTATATTTCATATGTTACTCTCTCACCCACATGGTGAGTCCAAAGCTGTTGTCTAATTAAAAAAATTATTGACCCATAAGGAACACAAAATCAACCCCAAACCTATATACCTTATACCTGGAGACATTGCCAAAAAGCAGCTCTCTAGGCTTCATGCTCTAAGCCTCTGAGTCTGTGCGTCTGGGTGATGCCTGTGCTACTGAACCTCACATTGGAAGACAAAGAGCAACCAAACCAGACCCCTAAGGAGGGGCCTGAGTAGAAGAGAAAGCTGCTTTCTGTGGAGGAAGGAGACAGGGGCAGGAGGCAAATGGACAAATTTTCTTCGAGCACGGTGACACCCCATTTTTTTAAGAGTATAGGAACTTTTGATCCTAGCTTCCTAGTCTCCATGATACATCCAAATTGTCTTTGTTTTACTCTCAGAGAAAATCCCTATCTTCATTTATCCTCTTTCAGGCCCTTGAGTCATTTTCCATGAGATTGGATACATCTCTGGTTTTAGAACAACAGTTGCATTTGAGTAGGACTAAAAGCTACCTAAATATTTGTAAAAATACAGATTCCTAGGCCTTGCTGCTGAATCGAATTCCATATGTTTGGCAGAAATCCCAGAATTCTCCCCTTTCTAGTGCGCTTCCATTAATTTGATGCAGGTGAGTGGTTTGTGCACCACATGAGGGAGACGATTTTTGCCCAAATTCTACCTACCATTAAAGCAAAAAATGAATATTACAATATTTTTTCATTTTCAAAATGTAATTTTATTTTTAGGTGACCTTTTTGAACAATTTGTTACATTTCATTAGAATCTGAGTGGTCTGCTTCGTTTTCCAATTTCAGCATTTGGTATAAGGCATTCATAGAAAAGCGACTTGAAAGCAATTTAACCACCAGCTCAAATTAATTTAGGGAGAGTTTAGTAAACAGCTTTTGCTTTCTGTACTTAAGTGATCAATTTCAACACCTGCTTTTCCTTCCAGATGGAGTTAATTAACATTAAAATTATTGCCTATAGCAGAGACAGTTTTGATAACTCACAGTCCTCCAGCTGCATCGATTCCTACACTATTAAATTAAGACAATGATAACTTATCTATGAAGTTATCATTGGAACTATTTCAAGACATGTGCATAGATATTATCTCCAAGGCATGAAAATTGGCATATATAAATGCATGCTCTGTGGGATTAACTTTTACATGGATGCTATTCTAGTTAACACTTCGTATTCAAGGAAGCTACAAGTTAGAATATTTTTGTATTTTTGGCATGATTTGTAATTAATAGGCGTCAGAGTCAGCATGTAAAAACCCTATTTGCCCAAGATAACACATTATTTTACTAAACTGAGCACAGGTCAGAGTGAGGTAAAATTTGGAAATTTAGTAAAGCACTTCTGAAGAAGCTTTTTGGTAGATTTTATTGATAAGTATTATGCTTCATATATTACAAATTAAGAAACGTATATACTTCTATCCCAAAGTCACATGACACCCCAGTGTAACATGGTATCTCTCCTTAATTCCCTAAGTAGCATTTGGTAAGTGTAGAGATATGTTTGTCAGATACTGAAGCTAGGAAGAACTTAAAGCTAAGAGATGCACAAATATCATCACACTGGACCTTAATCATAATAACTAGGTTTGTCAAGAAGATGTGAGCTCAAACTAAAAAGACTGCCTCAGAGAATAAAGAGTATTTTGGTGCAAACCCCTTATACTTCATTTGAAATCCTCTCATACCCTTCATTTTAATTGGGTATCTTACTGGGATAGAATTGCATTTTATGATGAAGCTATTCAGTGGGAAATCTAGAGGAGTCGCTCCTTCATATTTTGTCTTGTACTGAATCTCAATGCAACAATACAATTATTTAAATGTAAAGCAAAAATCATAAAATTGAACAGACGTAGTGGCAAGTGATGTTCAGCATTTGTAAATAACACAATATTTAACATATTGTCCATCTTCATCTTTTCGTGTAAGAAACTAACTAGGCTTTTCTGAAAAAATTATGACTTCTTTTGGCAAAGAACTGAGTGCCAATAGGAACTTTTAGGATTCCTAGTGGAGCTAGTGGAGATTTAGAATGTGCATGATGCTTGCATACACACACACACACACACACAGACACACAGACACACACAGACAGACAGACACACACACACACCCACACACACGGACACATACGCATACCCAAAAAGGCCCAGAGGCAAAACTCTAACCACTGGCAAAGAACAGTGTTAACATTCCTTAAATATATTGCAAACAGTGAATTAACAAATATCAAGACCATTGCTTTTATTCTGATAGGAAATATTGGATTATTTTCTTGCCAGTCCAGGGTCAAGGGTCAAGGATCTGACAAGTTTTGTTTAATATATGAGGAAATCATATTTAATATGTATTATAGCTTTATTTACTCTGACTCAGAGTAAGAAGGACTATACTTGATCCTTATATAAACTTTTTATGGATGTGGCTTTTTCCATAAAGCATATCATAGACATTTTGTGGATTCAAGAATACTAGCCTAAACCACAGAACCAAAACTCCCCCAGGAATTTTTAAAGATAAAATCATAAGAAGCAAAACATGAAAAATAAAGTTATTTTATATAATTAGTGAAATGATACTTGAATGAGAGTCAAAACTTGCAACAGAACATCACAGTAGAGAGGACACACCCTAGGCACTCAGCATCGCTAGAATAAGGACGCCCAGCAGGTGCTATGAGCATCACTATAGTGGAGACATACCTACCTGGAACTTTGAGCATCACTATAGTGAGGACACAGACACTAGACAAGTACCCTGAGCATCACTACTTGGTAATACACACACACACACACACCATTCTAAAGACATGGCAGGTGATCATAAATGTTCCCCACAGGCATTGAAATCTTAAAGATTACAGCTAAATCTTAGCTGATATGCATGCAAATTTAAACAAATGGTGTCATTAAAGAACAAAGATAATATATTTACAGAGTCGGGCTTGCGATCACTCACACACATGCACATGTGTGCATGTGCGCATGTGTGTATCATTAAGTTTAAAGCAGAACTAGCTGGCAGCAAGTCAGTTTTTCAACTATTAAATATTCTGTCTCTAGTTATATGTATTTTATTTGAAAAAATGACTAAAACAAGTTTAATTCCTCATTTTATTAATAACCAAACTTCACATATATAGTCAAATTATCCCTGTGGTTACTTTTTTTCCTTCTCCTCCTCCTCCTCCTCCTCCTCCTCCTCCTCCTCCTCCTCCTCCTCCTCCTCCTCCTCCTCCTCCTCCTCCTCCTCCTCCTCCTCCTCCTCCTCCTCCTCCTCCTCCTCCTCCTCTTCTTCTTCTTCTTCTTCTTCTTCTTCTTCTTCTTCTTCTTCTTCTTCTTCTTCTTCTTCTTCTTCTTCTTCTTCCTCTTCTCAACACAAGCTATTGCCATCTGGGAAGAGTAAACCTCAATTGAGCAAGTGCCTCCCTCAGGACAGCCTGTAGTCAAACATGTGGGCATTTTCTTGGTTAATGAGTGATGTGCAAGGGCCAACCCCTCTGAACGGTAGCACCCCTAAGCAGATGGTCCTGGATTAAGTAAGAAAGAAAGGTGAACAATGAAAAAGTAAAAGAGGACAGACTAAGCAACTCGTGGTGAGCAAGCCAGTAAGCAGCCATCCTGAAGCAGTATGCTTCCACTACCTCTGTTTCAGTTACCACCTCCATGTTCCTACTCAAGCTCCTTCCATGATTCCCCGTCATGATGGCCTAGAGGGAGAAATTCGAAATCAACCCATTTCTCCCGAGTAAAGTTTATCGCATGGTATTAATCACAGAAAAAGAAAGCAAGCTCTACAAATGATTCTCAATTATTAACATAAGATTGTAACCCAATATGAAGCCTTCCATCATTTCACACTTAAGTTTAAGGACATTCCATAACAGAAAAAAGGGGTGCTATGGATTATTTTATAATCTCATGGGTTTATTTGTAGTCTCATGGATTATTTTATAGTAAAATGTGATTTGTAAGTAATTTGATGTGTGCTTCAGTCCTGAATATCTTCTTGGCACTGAAGAGTTATAATTCAAGTATAGGCAATTCAGTGGGTATTGGAGAGTTATAATTCAAGTATAGACAATTCACTTTTTCCTGTGTTATTGAGAAAATCATAAATATTTTACTTCTAAAGTAATGGCATTGCCATTGCTCTATAAATGTCTCTTGATACACTTCATTATAAATAGTCAATGAAAATCACCTTCCTTATCTCTTCTAATAGTGTGTTAGTATTATTTAAATCATTGCATATTAATTGGTCTACCTTAAACACTCAACTAAATTGAATTCACTCAATTTTAGTTTCTACCCTCATCTTTCAATATCTTCATTCCTCCTTTTAAAAATCATTTCCATCTGTTGCAAAGAGAAGTTTCTTTGATTAAAGGTGAGGACTGCACTTACCTATGGGCCTAAAGACAAATATGTTAGACTGCAGTTATGGATTATGCTGGTTTAGTTAAGTGATGTTGTTAAAGAGACCATTACAGAAAACCCGAGTTGTTGAGCCTAGTCCAAAAAGATCCATCTACAACACAGTTCCCATGCTCTAGAGTCAGGGATAACTGGGGTAGGGGTAGTGATGGGAATTGTGAAAGCCATAAGAACAGAGAGTTTGCTATAAGATTGCATGGCCTATGGCTAGAAGAAGCCGTACCAATAATGTCTCCACAATATGGCTGTGTAAGCTTGAGCTGAACAAGAAAAATAGCAATAGACATGCTAAGTGAATAGAGTAGTGTAGGAATGAAAGTCCAGTAGGGCTCAAGCCTACTAAAGATTTGTAGGCAACTGAGGAGGGCTGAAAGAGGAATGGTCTCCTTCCAGGAATATCCAAGTGGTTACTGATACAAAATGGTTAACCCTATAAATGAACATATAACTAACATTATTCAGGTTGCACAGGAGTTTTACATATTTAAGGATGGATGATTATACATGTACATAAATATAGGTAACAAAAATGAATGAAACAGAGGTCATGAATTTGAAAGAGAGCATAGAGTGTTATATTTGAGAGTGAGAGTCTGGAGAAAGAAAAGGGAATATGGAGATTATTTAGTTATATAATAATCTCAAAAGATAAAATAAACAATAAAAGAAGAAAACAGTGAAAAAAATATGCCTAAAACTTGGGCCTTACAAGATATGGAATATCATGATCGGTAACAGTAATTTCTATTGTTCTTTACCCATTTATAAAATTTAATCTCAATCAAGAGACTTAGTTTATGGCCATCATAATTACACAAAATAATAAAAAAGGTGTACCTGAAACACAACCACTCAACATTTGTGTTGCAAAACAATGAGTTTTCTACCTCCCCATCGTCTCAATAATGGCAAAGTGTGAGTCCAGCCATATCACTCATGAGTTTGTGATGAGTTCAGTCTCCGTAAATCACTTTCTCTGACTCTTGGAGCATATTAATGTTGGGGAGACCCATTTTTTTTCTCTAAATGATGAACTGTCAAGATCTCCTGAAGCTGCCTTCACCTCTGACAGTTTCATGGCTAATGGGAGTTCCAACATCTGGCTCCTGGAATTGGGCCAAGAGCTAAGAATGTGCCAGAAGGTTGATGTATCACTTCTGACCACATAGATTTCAATTTTGTTTTCAAGACACCATGTATAGTTTATCTTAAATTACAGAACCGTTATCTGAAATAAACCTTCTCATTCCACCCTCCGCCTCAGTCATTTACTCCCTCCCCACACAAGGCATGTGTTCTCTCTAACATCCAGCCATCAATGTTCCCGAGAGATATGGAGCTAAATTAACACTCAGCAGGCTATCATGGGCCAGAATTCAGCTGCTGCCATTCTGCGGCGAGAATTAAAGGGGAATAGGATAGATATCTATGAGTTAAAGGAATGTAGAGAGCTCTAATATGAGATGCATATATTGTTTTTATTTTTAAATATGAATTATTTCTTTTTATCCTTTTAAGGTCAATTTTGTTTGAAACCGAATGCTAAGAGGAACACTGACGGGTAAGTGACTGCGTTTCTCACTTTGGCTCATTTTTTTGAGTCTATATTCTACAGTCATTCTAGCGTGCTTGTCAAATGAAGTACCTAAGAAATATTTTGCTGTTTTCCACAACTATGGGTTTTCTAAAGAATATTTTCAAAAATTAAACCTTCCTCTCTAGAAAATGGTAACAAATTCTTTGCCATACTTTGGTCATTTTTGTCTAACAGTTAATTTGAACTACATACAGGATTTGGTGAATTTTGAATCATAAGCTAAGGGAAGCATATATTATTTGTTATGCGTGAGTCATAAAAGCTGAAGTAACTAGTATTACAAAGCCACATTTTTCATCAAAATTTAAGAGGAATCTAGTTTATTACCTAAAGAATGTTTTATATCTTGCATGGGAGGTCCTGTGGACCTGTATAACAGCTTACAAACCAGGACAACACAAAGATCTCACTCTTCACTTAATAAATTGCATGGGATAGTTTGTTTGAGAGGCATTTGTAGTGTTGATGCCTCTGCTTTGTGTAGTGAAGTGTTTCATAAATGCAAGATAGCTTCAGCATGCTGTAGGTAAAGTGTCATTGAAAGGGTGATTATGTATTTTTTAAAAAACAGGTATTCAGAAAAAGTTATGAATATGAATACCTCCATTTGTTTTCTTCATAAAAACATCTTAAAATATGTACTTAAGGATATTTCATGTAGCGATAGAGAACTACTTAGAAATAGTAGAGGGTTAACTCAGGAGAGCTGGTTGCATTGCACTTTCTCCAATTGTTACCATTCTATGGTGTTAGTTCTTTTTTTTTCCATATTACTCCTCGTGTGAGAGAAGACCGTTTGATAGCATCCCAGGTACATATGATGCTGAGCGTTACAAACTGAAGAATATAAACTTCAGTTGAGAACAGGCTGAAAGAAATGGTTTGCGAATTGTGTAAATAGTCTGTGTAAACCTTGAAAGATTGGAATTAAGGAAAGTGGATATGATAGAATGAAACTAATGATTATTAAAATATAGGAGTAGCAATTCACCATGCATTCATCTATTTTATGATGGTTTTCTTTACAAATCTGCAAGACATGTTCCAGGTCTTTACTAAATATACTTGGTATGGTATATCTGCTCTTCCAATGAGCAGTCATATTATAGAGAGCCACTGTGAAGGATATTGCAGAAGAACGGAAAGGACTCCTTAAAATTAGTCTTAAGGTCAGGACCAATGAATACATCTACTAAACACTCCAAAACAAAGTATCTGGGAGTGTTCCCGAAGAGGGTAAGGAAAGTGTAAGAGTCAAAGAACCAAAAAGTTTTCTGTAAGACAGTATCTCCAGTAATGTCTGAAGCTAAATCTATAAGATCTCGCCCAATTACTGCCCAAACAAGAGCTGAACAAGGACAACACTAATGGACTTTTCAAAGTAGACGCAAAAAAGGCCCCAGTAATCTTGTATGAGCCAATCATTAATTAGCTATACTAGAAAGGAGGAAGAAACAATGATATTTAATGTTTGGTGGTTTCTGAATAACAGCTTTGGAACTGAATTCTTATTCCTTTACTCACAACAGCTTTTGGTATGATTATTTCTATATTTAATTTAAGATAATACAAGGGAATCTATATGGTATTAATGTAGGAAAATGAGAAAAAAAGTTGACATGCTTGGCTCCAGTGCCCCATGTCAATGGATGGCAGAACATATTTCCTTCTTTGTGTATGCATTCATTTGCCAAACAATTAAAACGTGATCACCAAGGTCATGATCTCATTCCTATGAGCTCATCACATGTACAGGGGCCTTCTTTATTTCAAGGAACAAAGCCAGTGAGTCCATAATTTCAAATTGAAACTTCTAGTTCCAATAGACATATGACCTTGAAACTCTATGTCACATTTACATCTTCTCAAAGTACCAAATAAGTGAATTCTTGCTATGTGCTTAAAGAAGGTCTGTCCCCAGATGTCTATAAGCATCATGGTGTCATTAAGAACCCTTGTTGTGTGACATTTGAAATGCTGTCTGAGTACAAAGAGTAGCATCTACCAACAATTTTTAAAATCCTTTGATTGACTCTGTTGTATTTCACATCCTGGCTCCACTCATCTTCCCATCCTCTCACTTCTTCTCTCAGCCCTTGCAACCTCCCTGTAAAACAAAATTTAAAAGGAAAACAAAACAGAAAAAAACCCAAAAACAAAACAATGAAACAAGACAACAAGAAAAAACAATTCAAAAGATCTCAGAGTAAAAGATCTATTGTGACCCAGTGAGTCACACAGTTTAACCTTAGTCCATACATCTTTACTTCTTTTCCTTTTTATTTATTTTACATGGCAACCTGTTTCCCCTCCCTCCTCTCCTCCCACTCCCTCCCTCTATTCTGACTCACCAACAGTCAGATCAACAGGGCCAGCTCTACTGTTTGCCAAATCTAGGTACAGAGCTGGCTCTCTGGATTTCTGAACTTGGTAAGGAGGGCAGGACCAGCTTCTCCATTCTCATGCCTCTGAGGCTGACTCTCCCATTTGTCATAGGTGACAAGAAGAGGTGGGGGAACTCATATTTTCCTTACTATTGCCACCCCATGGCATGCTAGGGATGGGGCAAGCCCAGCTCGCCTGCTCTCATGCCCACGGGCCTGGCTCACCTGCACCTCAGTCAGCTCTCCTGTGCTGCCCAGGTGAGTTGCCAAGTCCTTGGACACTGACCTGGCCATGGATAATGGCCCAGGCGCCTGATGTCTGTGTAGCCCTTTGTGACACTATTGGTGATAGATATCAAAACAAACACTAGCTGTGGTACCATTGGTGATAGATATCAAAACCGACATCAGCTGTGGTTGGAGCAAGGTCTTAGACATGGTCCTTGGAAGCAGCCTGGGCCCACATGTCATCATGACCTTGGTTGACAGTGTATGTCACTTAGATCAGCATGGACCCAGTGGGAGCATGGCCCTAGGATCCCTAAATGGCTCTAGGTGTGGGCCTAGATCTGGAACATCTACACAGCCATTGAAGGCAAGAGGAGCTTGGGACATCAGTACAGACACTGCTTGTGGCAGGGTCACAGTTCAGACCCATATAGTTCCCTGGTCTGGGGTGGAAGCACATGCCACTCAAGTCCGTATAGGCCTGGCAGCAGCCCAGGATTTGGCACCAAGAAAGCCACACAGGTGAAGGCCCAAATCCTGGACATCAGTGTGACCTTTAGTGCCAACACAGGCCAAGGACATCAGCACAGTCTCAGGTTATGACATTGTCACAGACCCTGGTTGTAGTAGGGCCATTGACCCAGACATGGCCAGCAAGCACAGTTAGCAACTGGACAATGCTTTGGCCCTGGTTAGTGGTATGGTCCACCAAGGTTTCTATGGCCCCTATGACATGTTCACAAATTATAATACAATATGAAGTACTATGAAGTAAATGTGGAAATAGAAAGATTTCAAAATGAGTTTTACAGAGTGAGAATTCGGGATTTTCTGAAGAACTTAATCTTCCTTAAAAGTATTTTTACATAGTTATACGAGTTTCCCGTCACATTACAATGAGAAATAGCAATGGCCATGACAAGGAAGATCAGGTAGCTAGACTTCAGAAGCATGAAGAATCAACCAACAGAATTGAGTCCCGCTACTAAACAACATCGTGGAAGCGTTTTGCTAAAAAGTATGTCCTCTTTGATTTCCTGTGAGAACTTGCCCTTAGCAGCCTTTAAAGGCAGCTCACTGCCAGTGTGCAGCCGCCCACTTCAGCTGTCTTTCAATATTCTTCACCTAAGAGTTCCACTTGCATTGTATGCTCCAACATTTGTTCTCTCTGTTTTCCCTAATATTGGTAGCATTCAATACATTTTCTTCTTCTAAGGTTTTCCACCTAATCCTACAGTGGGAACAGTTCCATCTTTTATAGTCTTATGTTATGGTGATATTATCTTTTTGAAACTTCCCATGTTTCTACCTTTCCACAATTGGCAGTTAGACACTAAATACACCCTCCACCTGCACAAACACCCCACAAAACACAACCCAAAGTAATTGGTTAAACTGCAAATTTATTTAATCAGTGATATGCAATCCTATTAAAAATGAGTCCATCCACTCAGAAAATGTAACATATGCAACTTCCTTCAATGTGTATTCCCTTAGAGTCCGAGGAACAAGATATTTCCATAGTTTCAAACTATGTCCTCAAAACATTCAGATCATTTTAAAGGAAACAATAATAGCTTTAGATCAGAAAACTTTGTCAGAATCCAGACTCCTTCCTCATGAAAACATTGAAGTCAACATCATAGGAATAGTGCCAGGCATCATATGCTTTCTGACATGGAGCATGATGTATATAATGCTGTTTCTCTGGTATGTCTGCAAGAAATAAATAACCTGAATCTAATCATTAAGACATGTCAGACAACTACAAGCTGAAGGCTCCACACAAGTGCCGCATACTATTCAAGAACAGAACCGTCATGAATGAGGACTCCAGAGCAGTTTCTGATAAAGGAACAGCATAGCTTATATGATGATAACTGTGACACATAATCCTGGGTAGAACATTAGTGGGGGAATTGGCAAGAGTTAAATAAAATATGCATTATACAGTAATGTGCCCATGTTAATTCTAGTTCAGATGGTTATTTAGGAAACTAACTTCCATTTAAATTAGTGGTTCTTAGCATGTGAGTCACAACCCCTTTGGCAGTCACATATCAGATATCCTGCATATTAGATATTTACATCGCAATTTGTAACAGTAGCAAAATTATAGTTAGGAATTAGCATCAAAATAATCTTACAGTTGGGGGACATCACGACATGAGGAACTGTATTAAAAGGATGCATCAACAGGAAAGTTGAGAACCACTGCATTAAACCCTTAGAGTCACAAATCCTGAAAGGAGGGAGGCTGGAGTATACCTACAGCTGATGAGTTTAGATACTCAATTTCTTACTCACCCTCATTCTTATGTAATTGATATTTTCATTACTATCTATGGAGAATTATGTTATGAAGTCTCTATGTATCAACTTAATGGAAATATTGCTTCTTTCATTCTCTGCTAATCTTCGAACAGGCAGCTTTCTCATCTGCTGGGAGCAAGAATAGTCTACAGAGCGTGCCCCAGAGCAACGCACATGGGTTACAACCTTGTGTGTGTAGACATCAAGATAGAGTAGACAACACAGAGCAAATAAACTGCGTCGTTTGAATGGCAGTCTATTGCTGAAGTGATAACTTCTGCATGGTAGGAAATTGTGCACATACGGGCTCTAAACACTGTACGAGAATGAGACATATTTTCGAGAAGGCTAGACCTGATCTACTGTGATGACTTAATTGAATAAAGAAGTGTGGACACATGCTAGCTAGGTGGAAATTGTGCACATACGGGCTCTAAACACTGTATGAGAATCAGACGTATTCTAGAGAAGGCTAGACCTGATGTACTGTGATGACTTAATTGAGTAAAGAAGTGTGGACACATGCTAGCTAGGTGGCATGCTGTGCAAAGGGGCCATTAAGTAAAAGAAAAACACTCAAAAATACACTTGGATATTTCGACATCTGTTATGAGACACTGAGGCATCTTACTTTGAACTCCAGGTCTTTTATAGGTATCAGCTAGTTACACTGTGTTTATACTACTTTGTTGTGTGTTATAAAAACCAAAAATTTTGGTTCACTGAACATAATCTATGCATCTGTTTTTTTTTAAAAAATATGTTTTATTGTGAAAGACGGATAGAGTAGATACAAGCACTCACATACAGAGAGGGAAGAAGATACAGAGTCACCAAGCCAAGGTCATTTCTAAGGTTCTGGGTCACTTGTGTTAATTTTCACAAGCGGTTACATGGGTCCCTGTGTGTGTGTGTGTGTGTGTGTGTGTGTGTGTGTGTGTGTGTGCGCGTGTGTGTGAGCGCGCGCGCATGTGTGAGTATATACTTTCAAAATCTGTGTATTTTTGAAAATGTCCCCTAAAGAAGTATAGTGGTTTTATTATTATTAGTGGCATTTGAGCGATTTTCTCCTTCACTTATAGTACATTGACTTATGAGAACCACGTTTTTAGGCTCTCGATAAAGCTGGTTGACTGACTGACTTTCGCAAACATTTAAGATAAGAATGATGTATATTATACTATCATTTTGCCAACAGGAAACTAACTGTGTGCCAAGATTAGTATACAATGTAAATCATATGGACAGGACTCTCCCCGGAATGCCTGAAGTAAGCACACAGATGCACTTTTCCGGGAAACCATTCACTTCTCCACAGCTCCCAGCTGAGAGGAAGGCTTCAGGCAAGACCATACAAACAATTTGTGAGACAAGACTCACAGTAGACTATATTCACATCAGATTTTCCTGTATTTTTATGGCACTGTAGAATGGGCTATGAAGCAGTGTCTACATATCACAGACAGCAGATAAGAGTCCGCTGCTGGGGACCATGTTGGATAAGTGTACACATTGGAAATGGTCTCTGCCGGAAGGGAAGCATAGCCTTCACAGTCATCAGAATTTATTCTGTAACAGGTGGCTTATACAGATAATGCCTCTCAGCAGGAGATGCACATCCTAAACTTGGCAACTGTGAATGTATTGCAACTTCTGCAAATGTGATCAAATAGTTAGCCTTCAGATGGGGACAACTAACTATCCTGGGTTATTTAGTGAGACCAGTGTCGTGATCGTACCCCATGTTTATGAGAGACGAGGGAGTCAGAGTGAGGAAATGGCAGGGGCAAAGATCAGAGAATACAGACTCTCTGATCCCAGAGAAAGTGGGTATCTCAGAGAAACTGGACAGACATTTAAGCTGAGAGGGTCATGGAATACTGATGAAGAATAAATATAATCATCGGTAAAAATGAATTATGCAAGATCAATTTTCCAAATTAAGAGGATATAGAGTCCCAATCAATCTGACTACACAGTAATTTTTTCTTTTCAAATAATCTTTTTAATTTATGATTTAAACACACATTGTTGCTATTTTTCTGATTTGTAATAGCCTGTTCTTTAAAACTTACAGATTATCTGCCATTTTCTTCCAGTGAAAAGTGAGCATCTCTCTTCTAATTATTCTAGCCAAAGTTCTGTGCTAGTGGTTATGGACCTAGCCTAGATCATGGGCCAAGTTTATGGAATGAGAGTGAATTGCATAATTATTTAGATGCAGAAACATATCTATGTTGGATAAACAGATAACATTGCAGAATTTATAAACACAGTCATTTTTAACTGATTTATGAATGAACATTTGATATAAAAAAACAGCAGTAAGTTCAATCGAGTTTTGTTAATAGTGAAGGAAGTCAGTCTCCTTGATTCTTTAAACAAAAGCAACTCATTAGAATTCTTAGAGAAAAATCTAAATTCTCATTTCGTAGATGAAACCAACATAAAAGAGGATACTCATTTAAGTTCACAATTCCAATTCATATATGTCTATTTTTTTCCAAGTAATTCTGCCTTCATCTTTATGAATACCAACAAAAGCTTGTTCAGTTATTTGGGGAACCAGGAAGTTTCTAATATGATAGGGATTAATTTAACTAAGTTTTGTTTCACCAGGAGTTTCTCATTCTCACCAGAAATTTAGATATCTTGCCTCCTCTCCCTCTTCTCTCTCTCTCTCTCTCTCTCTCTCTCTCTCTCTCTCTCTCTCTCTCTCTCTCTCTCTCTCTCTCTCTCTCTTTCACTGTCTGTGAAATACACAGAATTGTCTATGCCTTAAGTCTTCCTTGTGTACATTTGAGTAACCCTTTGAGATTCATTGGTCTTAGATCTCATGCTTCTCTTAAACTTTTGCCTGAACTCCAGGTCTAAGCAATAATTCATTCTTTCTATTCAGCAACTGTGCATTTAATACCTGCTTTGTGCAATAGACAGTGTTAAGTTTTGAAAATATCATTATAATTATAATAGTAGAAGAATATAAGCATGCCGACATTTATTGAAGTATACAGGCACAAAGCAGAAGGGAAAAATAAAGCCAGGGTATGTATGACAGTGATAAGAACACGGAGTGATGAGTGCCAAAATAAGGACTGCAGCAAAACTGTTCAAGCATGGGAAGTATGGAGCTGGTCAGAAAAGCTATTGACACTTGAGGTATTCCTTAACCTAAAGGACAGAAATCATTTGAAAGGGTACTATAGGGAAATATGTCTTTAAACCTGTAAAATAGGCACTATTAAAAATTGCATATTCAAATCAGACAAATAATTATGATGAGACTCAAACATGAAAGAGATTTTTGGTGGAGAGAATTGGTAGGAGAACAAGACACAGCTGTGAAGGGAATATTAGGGGTGAGAACAAGGCATCAGTGAGCCTTGGGAAGGAGCTCCAGCGTCATTTAGAACATAGTTAATCCTTAGAAGGTTTTAAGCAATGGAGGGGAACAATGTGACTTCATCTTTGTATGCTCTATGTAAGGAGTAAATCGAACAAACAATAAGTCCAAACAGGAGCCTGTTTATCCCATTAAGTGTGACTGCAATTCAAGAAGTTCAAATGATAACAAATTTTATTAGATTTCAAAACATGCAAGCAAGATACTTAAAGATTTACGGTTTTCATACTCTGTCATTTTGTATTTGAATAACACAGACACAGACAGTATCTAGCTGCCAAATGCTTACCTGTCAATTTTAGAGCAGAATGTACGCTGCGGTCTGAGAGGGCTTTCCAGTTTTAAGGCAGGTGTCTGGATAGGACTTCAAATTCAAAGTCTACTTTCTTAGGACTACTATATAAGCAAGTCTGATACAATGATTGATTATGCAAAGGAGGATGGGGAAAGAAAGAGTCCTCAAAAACATCACTTGAGCTCTGTCTTGAATTTTCTTGAATTTTGTGTCAGAAAGGTAAATAACCAACCTCATGTGACATCCAAAACATGATCAAAATGTGGATTCATGAAGATTTATGCTTTTTCTAATGAGTCATACTGTCCAAGTCTAGCAATAAGAATAAGTGTGTAGTGTAACTGATCAAATCACTTCAAAAATTAACTTACATAATTCTGATGTTTAAAGAGTAAAAAGACCACATTAATATGACCCAATCTATATATCTGAGTTAGTGGTGGCACAGATAAAAATATCTAATGTTTGAGAAACTTGAACTGAGGTCTAATGTTAAATAGGTCTAAGTCAAGGGTCCATATTTCCTCAAGGCAGAACATTGTTGAATGAATTTTTCCTAGTCTTCCTTGTGGTGTTTATAGATATGGAGGTTTCAGATGGGTTATGATGAAAGGTACATCTTGGGAAATCTCATGGTGCTGAAGACAGTGGGCTGCATAGCAACAGGAACAGTGAGGATGCACAGCATGGCCATCAAGAGGCAAACTAAGAAAAACTCCGGGTTCCATTAGCAGTGGAGAGAAATGGTAGCCGAAGGGAAGCAGAAACTTAAGTATAAGCAGCATGGAGGGGTGGGAAATAAACTACGTAAGACATAGTTGTGGCCTGGTGTTCTAGAGGTGCTGGCAGGAAGTCACATTAGAAATATGTATGGAAAGCTGTAAAACAAAAGGAGTTCAAACTTTTGGATCATAGGCATTCCCACCAATTGAGGATTGAACAGCAAATTTGGTGAATTCTGGAACTGTATGCTATGTTGGGGGCTACCAGGATGTGGGAAGAGTGTGTCTGAAACAGAAGTCAGAGCCAAACGCTCAGAAATCTAAGATTGTCCCTTGTCTCATCGTTTGGTTTCTACTGAAATGTAAACCTTCTAAGAACAGGACACACCCTCCACTCGATTTCTGTCGATTATCTTATTGATTGACTTTTAGTCAATAATAATAATTTGATGAATTAATATACTTGAGCAAGTTTGCCTTAACGTTTAAAAATATGTCGGGTATTGTAAGATACCTTTTCAAACTGCATGTATCATGGGGAGTGTAAGTACTAAGGGATCTTTAAATGGAATGCCTTTGTTTGAGTCTTAAATCCAGGGTTGAATAATAACTGAATGTTAGCTTATTGAATCATTCAAAACCTCATATTCGTCATCTAAACCTTTTAAACACATCTACAAATGTCTAACTTGGTGATGATTCTGATGATGTCATAAACTGGCGCATGGGAAGCACTTAGGATAACCCAGGTTGGGGTTTCTCATGTTTAAGGAATCCACAAGAAGGCGCATTTGAAAATGACTATCTTCCCATGGAGAACGATGGTTTCCTTGTTACATTATTATGATAAAGGATCCACTTTGCACTTGAGGTATCATGTATTTATCTGTTAGCTTTGTTGCATATTTGGACACTATACATGGGTAACAACAAAACTAGACTCTTGCATCAGCTGTTTCTGGATTTTGTTAGCATGTGGTGTGCATATATCAAAGGTGGAAAGGCTTAGGAATGAAAGACCTGTGACTCACAGATTTAAGTCATAATCAGTGATTTATTTATTTATTTGGTGTTTTGAGACAGGCTCTCTTTGTGTAATAGCCCTAGCTATCCTGGAACTCACTCTGTAGACCAAAATGGCCTCAAACTCAAAGAGATCCACCTGCATCCGCCTCCGAAGTGCTGGGATTAAAGGCCTGCGCCAGCAACACCAGATGATTTTTACCAATAATCAGCAATTTTTACCAGTAAGATTTAAAGATAGTTTAGACTGAATCTGGGTCATGTTTTACTACTCTCTCCTGTTTCTTTTTTCTGGAACATTTAAGTTTTACAAGAAATGTACTGTCTGTCCCAGTTTCTTTAAAGGAAATATTTTTCTTTACCTATCCATCCAAGGCTATCTTCCCCCACACAATCCACCTCCAGAAATACCAGCCGAGGCTTTGGAGAAGCATTTGCCTCTCTGATAAATTGTACGGCACACTCACTCTTCCTTTGGAAATGAAACCCTTGAGATGAATGTTTGATGTGTGTTCATCTCTGTATGTTCTCATTCCCCCCTCAAACAAAAAGGTGAATCACCTTACAAAGCCAGATACTGCAAGGATGATTATGGATCATTTATTTTGGATAGGAACACATCTGCCTTGCCCTGTAGCTAGGCTTTATGACATAAATTCAAAACACTTGGAAGTTACTTTTCTGTGTGCCCACCAACTCTTCCTATAAGAAATACAAAATTTTGTGGTTCCACCAAACATTAATTTCCCTGAAAATATTCAAATAATTTAGGTACACTAGGATAAGCTTAGAAATGTAATATAACTTCAAAATCACTTTAAATGACAACATGAATACCAATAATCATCTCTGTGAGTTAATATCCTGGCTACATAGATGCTGTAATTCCAATTTGAAAGGGAAAATAACTGAGGACCCAACTGCTTGAATAGTTTTCCCAAAGTTATATAAGAAACCTTATGTTTCATTTGCTTTTTGTTAAGAGAAGGTCAGAATGTGTGGGGTTTTCTGACATCAAACTTCTCATCCTCCTTGCCTTGTTTCTTAAGCACAGAGATTATAGATGTGAGCCATCACACCCAGTGCTCAAAACCAACACTGTATCTTGGTTTTAAACTCAGAAAGATGTCTCTATAACCTAAGTTTTACTTTTCCCCTACATTTAGCCTCATTTCAAATAATTTGGGGTACATGGTAGAGTCTATTGCCATCTACAGAAGTTCTGTCGTTGCTAAAATCCTCACTAGACAGCAGATGGAATTCTTGATTAAAATTACAGTGTAGATGAAGAATCTTATTAGGCAGGTCTCCTCAGACTCAAGTTCTCTCCTTCTCTTTTGAATACTGTCTATTCCATGCTGGGTGCTTAATAAATATTAATTATGAAGATGCTTCACAGAATTTATTAAAATGAATGTAGCTCTAGCAAGTACTTAGATTGCTTTAAGAGGGGACTGTATCAATTCAATGAATTTTACTTCATTATAATGTAATTTTAACTGAGGAAGAGACAGTAAATGATCTCTAATCATTTTGACTATGATAGAGAAAAGAACACCATCTCCACTGATTGGAAGTACAATCAATGAAACTACCACTTACAGAATGCTTTCCTTATGACAAGCGCCCATCTAAAAGCATTTCACGTATGCTAACTTTTACTATTTCGGCAGCAATATGTAAGAAAAGGCCGTAATGTTAACTTTCTAGATGAGGAAACTGAGATTTTAAGGAATGAAGTAGACAAACAAACTAGCATCAAACCTCCAGTTTATCTGACCTTGGTATCATAATTACTCCATGTTGCTATATAGAGTAATGCTATCTTGATGTGACTGCATTTTCATGAAGCATGGTGTAAATCTGAGGGCCCTACTCATTCTTATGTTCATCTTCTCTGCTTTGGAAAGGTATTAATTAGGCATTTTGTGTGTCCCATGTACTGAAAAAGGGATCTACTGGTATGTAAGGCTAATCTCTTTTTCTGAGAAGATAATACAATCAAATGCCATGTTCACTAGTACATATTGTAGGACAAAGTGAAAAGATTGTTATAATGGAATCCAAAGTTGACAGTGTGAGGGCACATATCTGTAATGTCAGATTTTAAAAGCAGAAGCAACAGGATCAGGGTTACAAAATCATCTTCAGAATAACAACAAGACATAGGCCTGCTTTGACCACATCAGATATTATCTTAAAGTAGCAAATTAATAACATAAGCAAATCATCAGTAATATTGTATGAGAATATAGAATTCACTATGACTGGGAACTATAAGAAAGGAATATTGAAGAGCATTTAAAAACCCAGGGTAAAAGATAAGCATACTAGTTACTGAACAGAGGAATCTTTAAGCATAAGCAACATAGAAATTAAATTTTATAATAGTTTGGAAGTTTAGCATATATTCCTAGGGAAATAACAACCCATATACTCAACACTCTGCTATATACTGACCATGTTCTTTTAAAAACAAAAACAAAAAAACACATTTTGAAAGATCGTAATAGAACTTCAGGAATATCCACAAACCAAGATATAGCATTGACCTATTCTATTTATTGGGTTTTGTACATGGATTTTTGTTGCACCCTCTTGCCCTGAAGGTGCAACGATTTGTTCAATGTCTAGTGTGTTTTGTTTCTTCTCCCTGGCATAACTTCATAGATGTCTTAGGCTTTGTCCTCTCACCTCTATTCTCACAATGCACACATGAATGAATACATTAGAGGAAATCAAAAGATAGAAGATAAAAACAAGAATGTAGGACTAAAATCAAGAGCGTTGACCTCAATATCTGTGGCACTTAAACTTGAAAATACTGATTCCTTTAAAAATACTTCACTCATGGACTTTTTATCCTTGCAGTAAGTTTCTAACTACCAAAATTACATAGATCTTTATGATTGTTATCACATAACACAGAGGGCAGGAGAAACAAAAATCTTAGGAGAATTCACATCTAACTTATAAATAATGCAAGCCTTTGTACACACACATATATGCATGCACATATAGCATATGCACATGCTCTGAAGGATTAGGGAGTAGGTAGGATTCCCTTGAGCCAAATCCATAACTCACTATTCAAACCTGAAAGTGCATCTTGCTCTTTTGTCCCACATCCCTCTTTATAAAGCTCTCTCTTTGCTTTCTTAGTAGGTCAGCACCGCTTATATTCTTACAATGGTTTTGTCAATGAGCTTCTGAAATCTGCTTCTATCTTGCAAGGGAAGATCTATGTTCCTTGGAAAATTATGCTTTCATACTTGATATCTCTTAAAGCCTTCATGACATATCATGGAGAGAAAGAGGAGGGGATGAAGGTAGAAAATGATACTTCACTGGGTACTGCGCATTTCTACTCTTCCATTCTGCTGCCTATGATTTCTAGGAGGAGGGAGAATTTATAGTGCAATATATATATATATATATATATATATATATATATATATATATATGAATTTCTAGCGCTAATTCTGTTGCTTCACCACCTTTATGCCATTGTTTTATGTCTCTTAGGATAACATTGCTGTCTGAAACTGGTTTTCAAGGAAGTTCAGTGGGGGGCCTTTTTTTACAGTCTCTAAAATGACAAAGACAATTGGAAGTCATTTTAGAAATGTACTCATAATAATACGAGTGCTCCTGGTATCCACATTGGCAGCAGTCATAACTTCACTTATATACCTAGTCTCACTGAGAAATGTTGCAGGCGCTGACCCTTTGGTAGTTGGTTGATATCAATATTATTATACCTATTTTCATATGAAGAGTCACTGGTTTATAGTTATGAATTGTCAAGGTACAAATTATCTTTATAGGTATTTGAATTCTGCAATTACTTCTCCATTCTATACTATATTGTCAGTCAAAGAAAAGTAGTAGCAAATTATTTTGGAAAAATGAGATCAGGTTTGCAAATTATGAAATGGCATTGCATGCTTGTATTAGAGAATTTTACCAGAAACTGTGTGCACAGTTTAGGTTTTAATAAAAAAGTAACATGCAAACTGAATTTTTAAAAGAGAATAGGTGTTGTCTAGGTTAAGGAAGTTAGAAGAGGTGTTTCTAAAGAGAAAAGAGCATTTGAGAAGGTGGGAAGGGGAGTGGTTTGAAAACTGATTTATTTGAAGAGTCCACATCTCACAAAGATTATGTATGGTAAAGGGTTTGCTCTTTTCCTAACAGTTATAGGAATCTAGTGTGAGATCTAATAATTTTTTTTTCAGTAAAGACAATGATACTTATAAAGCTATGTCAGATTTCCATCAATATATGAAATTACTTGCAAAGAGAAAAAATTGACCTTGGATTTGGAGATTTCAGTCAATCGTTCAATGAAAAAGAACTCATCTGTGAGGCAAAGCCAAACCACTCACCACGGGACCCAAAAGTAAGGAGAGAGAGAGAGAGGGAGGGAGGGAGGGAGGGAGGAGAGAGAGAGAGAGAGAGAGAGAGAGAGAGAGAGAGAGAGAGAGAGAGAGAGAGAGAGAGAGAAATCTTTAACCTCTGTGCCCTTGGGGAGTAATAGAAGCTGGGAATATCCTCAGTGACAAGAAGTTCTCACACTATGTTTATATATCATTTATACTTTATTGGGTATTTCTTGAATGAATTATTATACTCCAGAAAATAAATATGATTAACAAATATTCAAATGATTTACTTTGTATACTTAGTAATAGAGTATATAAAACCAAATATTTTTTAAAGTGGGCAGGCAGCTCTATAAACTGTTTGAGTCCAATATAAAACATTAACACAAATTTTATAAACCTATATCTTCCAGTTCCCCTACATCCTGCATGCATACTTAACATTGAAATACAAGAAAAAAAATTGGTTTCTTAAAGGTGGCCAAGTAACAACAGGTGCCGACTAAACAGCATAAAATGTGTTTATGAGCTTGTAGAGTTCCAGCAGCTACCTAAGTAATTTAGGCCACCAGGTGTCACTAAAGATTAAGCAATGGTGAAAGATTTCCCTGCCTGTAAATCCTTCAGAGGCTTCTGACAAGCTAAGCAAATGAATGAGACTATTCATTTGAAGAATAACAATAAGTGGGAAGCTTTTGAGTCTTGTTCTTGTTTCTTTCTGCCTTCTCTCCCTTATTCCTAGACTGAATTCATTACCTAATTTCCTAACTTTTGCCTTCTATTTTTGAAGTAAAGAACTGCCATCCTAGCACGGCTGAGTGTGCTTTTTGTTCCGGCAATTTGTTTGATTGTGAATCATATTTTCACGCTCCGCTTTTCTCTGACTTCATAAAAGGATACTTTCCTGGCTCACTTTTATTAATGAGCCTTTGCACAGCCCCCTTGCTTGTAAGGGGGATTGCATGGGCTGAGCGTGTATCTGTGATAATGGCCATGTATAATGGGTAGTTAATCATGAAGAAAATTCATTAGCTGAATGTCACCGGAAGCCTGTGTCATGTGGCAAACGAATAGGGGCTAGCGGTTTGAGTTTTAATTTCTGCAATGAGTGCTTATAAGAATAAAGCAAAGAGAGGAGAGAGACAGAGACAGAGAAAGATAGAGAGAGAGAGACAGAGAAAAAGAGATCCTCCTATATTCCATATGAAGTTGTGTAGAGAATTAATGGTGACAGATGGTAGTGGAATCTGGTGTGTGGCCTGGATTACTGAAGAGTTTGTTATTCATGTAAAGTTCTACACATAGTCTTCAGTGGAGGAAGTTCACTTCTTAAAACACCTGAATTGTCTATTTAAAGTCATGGAAAGTTAAGGCATATATAGTCTTTGAACAAAGAAATACATTTTTCTTTGTTTTTGGAGAAAGCATTTCTCTGTATCTATCCTTGGCTGTCCTGGAACTTACTCTGGAGGATAGACTGGCCTTGAACTCACAGAGATCCACCTGCCTCTGCCTCCTGAGTGCTTGGATTAAAACAATGTATTTGCTACCACCACCTGATGACAAGTATGTTTTGTTTCATTATTTATTTATAACAAAAGTTTCCCCGTATAGCATAAGCTAGCAATAAACTCATGATGTAGTAGGTTGCAGGAACTAGCCTCAATCGTGAAGTGATAACACTGCCTCCATCTCCTGAGAGCTAGGATTGCAAGTATTATTGCCATTCAACGATCATGTTATGTGTTAGTCAAGTCTGAATACTTTGTGGAAGTTAACTCCAGTTAATATTTAGTTTAAAGTTTCTGGGTGTGTCCTGTATACACTAAATATCCCTTTCGACAAGATTCTTTAGTCCAGGCTTATGGTAGGTACTTGTTGAGATTTGATGATGCAACATTAGATGATACTAATATGACATGTCCATATTGAGGCATCATGAGGATACTTTGGGATATACTTGTCAGTAGATCTAACAAAGGAGAAAGATGAGAGCATTGGGAAAGAAAAAAGTATGCAATTTATCAAGAGTATTTTCATACATATTCTATCTATATTGACATGTTATATGCCAATATAAAACAGCTAATGAGAGAGAGAATAATAAGAAAGCATAGAGGTGTTAATAAGTGGAGATCAAGATCTCTCTGAGAAAGTTGTATGTGAAGGGACACAGAGAGATGCCAATGCTATTCAGCAATTATCCAGAAGAGAGCTATAGTCTTAAAATTGATAACCTTTACTACTTCGTGTAAGAAAGAGATAGACACCCTATCTCTATATTGAAAACTCTCAAAAAGGTGTGTTACTTACACTAAGAGTAATCACCTCTAGACTGAAGAGAACAGGGCTATTACCATAGGAAATACAATGGTGGCAGCCAACGTGGTTGGAGCATAGGAAAAGGGAAGATCTGGGCTGTGATGGGGGTAGGTACCTACTGTAATATAGAATATGTTGTTCTCTAGATATTTTTTTTTAAAAAGCGCACATTCTTCACTGGTGAATGCCAGCCTGGGGAAATTTTTTTGAAAGTCATTTATAAACTCCTTCCAAGAGCCAAAAGAATGGCCACACCTCCTTTGACATATCGGCACATGTTGATGGCACACAGTATGAATAATATTTTGAAGACAAAGGCGTAGGTGTACAAAGAGCCTCATTATGCTGTCATTTTAATATTGAAAAATAAGATGCAGCCGGAGTATTCAATATTTGAGAGGTCATAAAAGTGTGGAACACCAGCTTGATGAGATAATAAGCTCTCATCCCAGTGATAATTATCACCGAGAAACAAAGGGACAGTGAAGCACGTAGTGAAAGGCACGCTTTAAAGTCACATGTTCAGTTTTATTGTTATGTCTTCGATGCTTGCGCTAACTAGGATGAAAGGGAAAAATGACCAGCTTACACCACATACTTAGTAAACTTTGGATGATTTCACCAAATTTAAGGTATAAAGTCATAGCTTGTCGTCAAGTGCAGCCACTCATGATGCATGTGCAGGTGCCAACTACAAGATGTTGGTAAGGTAAAACTCAGGGACAAGGGGACTAGAGTGAATGAGGTGGGAAAGTATGTGCGGACCGTCATTTGCATGTGAGTCTTTTGCATACTTCATCAAGTCTATACAGTTTACAATTTGTATTTCATCAGGCTGATGTGTGTGTAGATGCTTTAGTAGGCGCTCTCTGGAGGAATAGAAACCACTGTATTGCTATGGTAAAGGGTGTCATTAGATTAGTTTTCATAAATCCAGCTGTGCTGGTCAACAGTTGCGGTCTCTGTGTTAAAAAGACAGAGAACACAGTGACTGCTCATTCCACAAGTCTGATATTGAAGGCTCGGGGAGTCCTGGAGAGCATCTCTACTGTATTCCACCTTGGAGGGCTTACGAAACTAGGTGGTGGTGTTAGCCAAGCCTGTCATCAGCAGGGGTGGCTACAGCTGGTAGCAAACTTAAACAGGGAAGGTGAGTTTGCTAATATGACAGTGAGCCTGCACAAAGGCAAGCAAGCAACAAGCAAAGTGTTTTCCTTCAGACCTCTCTTCTGGCTACCACTGTAACCTGCCTCTCATATTAGGTTGTATCATTCCGCTTTAAATAATCAAATCAAATAATAATGATAATAATATCAAAATCTTTACATGTGTGTCTAGTATCTTATCTGTCTGATTCCAGAATCAGTTGAGTTGTCAAATGAGAGAGACCATCACATTTAACTGAAAATGAATAGTATAACAGTTTGTATATAAGATCTTGTAATACGTAGTAAATACAGAATTCAGAGATGTGACTTTGGTTCTCCAAAGATCAGTCTTCTTGTTGAATCCAAAGGGGAAGAAAGTAGGAAAAAGCACAGTTCTTCCCCACAGCGCATTGACAGAGGGAAGGAATGACTTTTAGGTCATCCCTCAAATGCAGAGTAAAATCCTAGAGTGGATTATTATTGCTCTAGTTGCTGGACTCCAAATCAGTGTTATCTGAAGTAACATAACGACCTCTACTCAGTGAATATTCAAAGTAATGACTTCTACGAGGAAAACGTGAATGGTCTGTTAGGGTGCAGTAGCCTGGCCACTACAGTTTTGAGGAAAAGACATGTATGCTGAAGATGAACAAACTACTCTACTGAATTCAATGAACGGTGCTTACAGGGTAACCAAGGGCTGGTTTTGGGAGGGTGCCTCCATTAGGAGGAAATCCTTGTCTTGTTAGGGTGAATTTACCTGTGAGCAAGATCACCTTCCGGTCATGTAACTGGTGCCATGAGAATGCACATAGGTTTGGTAAGCCAGGGAAAAGCTCTCAGAGGTTACCGTGAGTTAAAGTGCACAAAACTTCCGGGTCGGAAATCTCTGCATTGTCAGTCACTGCCACGCAAATCATAGCCATGCAAATAGGAGAAGTCCTTGCCGGGCCAAGCTCAGTCCTGTCAAAGACTTTTAGACAAAGGATTTGTTCGAGAGCCCAGGGCTTCAGTTCTGGGATGCCAAGTTACAGTTTTCCAAGGTCCACAATTTGGGCTTCATGTACCAAGTCTGTGAAAACCAAATGTGGACTGGCTCCATTTTCTGGGCTTTATGAAAATCCTTCCATCCATAAAGGCTGCAACATGGAGCTTCACTCTAAGACTGACTCACTGGGAAGTCAGAGAATTTCCAAAAATGGGATGCACGTGCCACGTTCACCTAATTGTGCCTTAGCTCAATGCACAGGTTAAAGTCAGGCAAGGAAAAGAAGGTACCAAGTGTAGTCGTGCAGCGTATTGTGTTAATCATTGCTGACAAAATCAAATCACAGAGGTGAAAGGCAGACATTTGGGCAAGAGTTTTTCTCATCTGTGGGTACCGTTTCTTGCTGTTCAGCCCTGCCCCTGGGTTGAAAGAGGTTTAAGCATTGATGCTGCTCTCTGTTGATACTGCCCTGGTTTTCCTGTGGTGTTTATAGTCCTCTACCGCCAGTACGACTCCTGTGAAAATAGGATCTTTACTTAAACTGTATTTGATTTCAGAGATTTCTCTCACTGTAACTTTTGCATTTTGAAGCTACACTAACATTCTAAGAGCTTTTTTCTATATTGTCTGTATTCTTAGTATTTTGGGGGTCCTGTGTTGTATGACATTTCTGGGAAGAGAGAAATAAATGTCTTTTAAACCCAGATAGTACCATGATAGTAGGAGAAGAAGATGATTGTATTCAAGTCTAGTTTGGAGCAGGACTGAGAGTAGTCGGCAGAGGGACTTACCTGTCTGTTGTTACTTGTAAGAAGAGGGATGACTGACAAGCAGCTAGCTGTATGGCCAAAACGCCCATGCTGGAATTGGTGCTGATGTAAGAGCTCGGTCCATAGTGCTGGCTTCCCAGCTTACAGCCATGCCAGTGGAAGTCATTTATCCATAGCAACTGTTCTTGCTGATAAATCTTGAAGACGGGCCTCGTAAATCTTGTAAGTTTCAGGAAATCCAGAGACTTGTGAGTTTTATTTTTTGAACTTTGGTGAGCCTTTCATATCCTTTCAGAAAGGAATATTTTTGAGCATTATTCATACATAGCGTCTTGCTATGGAACCAATCAGAAGATACTTATACACATATAATGTATAAGCTTATTAGGAAAGTATTATGTACGTATACATGTATAAATTAATATATATACCTTTATCTATATATTATTTAATAAAAATACAATGTATCTTTGTGTTAAATTACACTTTTTAGATTAAAATTAATTTTTAAAAAAATTCTACATTCAAATTAAATATATTGCCATTATTTTGAATCTCTATAGCTACAGGGCAACAGTCTACACCTACAAATATATCACAATGTTTAAAATTGAGAAGCGACACCAAACGTATCACTAGAGAGATGTTTCAACTTCTAGGTAATATTTCTACCTATGGATATTTTCAACTAATAAAAGATATGTCTTAAATTCTGTGGTACCACGCTGACTTCTAGGGAAAGAAAAGCTAACCCTTGACATGGTGACATGGTATTGATGCCAAACAAATGCCTTTGTTTATAAAGAAAAAATCCAATAGAAAAATCCATATTTCAATTGAATAAACTCTGCTTTATAGCACCCATTCTCTACCTTGTTATCCAGTGTTTCCATTTCCTGAAAGGCTTATCCACAGATCCATCAGTAACAGATAGCAGTGTCTCCAGACTGCAAAAACACGGTTGCAAATTGAAGAATGAAGGCTTTGAATGAGAAAAATAGAAAGATACATCAGTGTCAATGTTCTTAGTACATGAACTAACAAATTAAGAGCCATGATCTGGTATTATTTCTGTTGTGAGAATACCATCGGCAAGCACTGAATATTTCTGTACAATAGACTAATGCAAAAATCAGTCAATGTGATCTAAAACACTATTTGTTAAATGGATTTTCCTGTTATTGAAAATTAGGAAAAACATAAACATTAATAGTTTTTCCATTTGTCTTATAGATTATATCAACTACATGAAGAGGGAAAGCCTATTAAGATATAGAATATTGTTTAACATTAAATGAATAGTTTAGTCCATTCTTTGAAGCTAACACTTTTTTACTTAAGTAAACAAAATGACCATATATGGCTTGGTAATATGATGTTTCATTTGCAAAAATTTTTGGTCGAAATCTCATCAGAGAAGATAGATTTAATATTTTAAGGATCAACAATATTAATTAAAGAAATATGGATTATAGATACAGTAACCACAGAAAATATAGGATATTTGGATTTATTATGTGTGTCTTTATGTGATGACTATATTCACCCTATCACTGTGTCTTGAAACATCTAGAGAGACCTAAGTCCAAATTCAGAGTCTTCACTTTACATGGTATATAACCTCTGGTATCTTGATGGCATCACTGAAACTTGAAACTCTCACACAGTATCAATTCTATCAATACTTTAAGTTGGATAAGGCAGTAGTTTTTCTCTACTAACTTTAATTTATTTAAGTCCCAAATTATCAAGTTAAATGTATGCATTTGCAACTTTGATAGATCAAATCTAAATCTAAATGCTTTGACCATCCTGACAATGGCAGTCTCTCTCAGGTACTTAAAAAACAAGGGTTATCTTATTCATGGTATTTTCTCTAACATTTTCCAAGTGTAAAATAAACACGGGCATGTGATTGTGTATTCTCAACACACACACACACACACACACAAGCTCTCACATGAGAAAGAGACAGAGACAGAGATGGAGAGATGAGAGTAATGTACTTCATAAAGGCTTATTCATTTCTCACACAAGATTTAGTTCATATGAGATGATTCTCGACAAAGGTTCTTCTCCACACAAGATCTCTGAGTTTCTAGTGTCCTCATTTTTGAGATACAGTCTTAAATGTCTCAAGTAGAAGTGAAATGGAAGAACACATATGATATTTTAACATTAAATGTCTAATGTAGAAGTGAAATGGAAGAACACATATGATATTTTAACATTAAATGTCTAATGTAGAAGTGAAATGGAAGAACACATATGATATTTTAACATTAAATGTCTAATGTAGAAGTGAAATGGAAGAACACATATGATATTTTAACATTAAATGTCTAATGTAGAAGTGAAATGGAAGAACACATATGATATTTTAACATTAAATGTCTAATGTAGAAGTGAAATGGAAGAACACATATGATATTTTCACGAACCAGGGCTGGATGTGCTTTGTAACATTTCTGCTCTTATTTCATGGCCAAAACTCAATTCATATGTTTACGGAGTGACTCTAAAACAGGATGAAATATGTAGCATTTGGTGACCATTCGAAGAATTTACCTAGAGATGATGTTTGACAGTCTCACCAGTGTAGAGAAAGTTGTAATATTTCCCATTGAACTCTCCCATGTCATGAGATTGAATTTATTCCAGATTACATTTTAGTTCATTGCATTTATAAACTGTGAATAAGTAGGTACTCTTTCTGTTTATTTGTACAGGTTTTTTTAATATAACATTTAATTGTTTTTTTCTGAAACATGTGATTCACATAAGGATTTGACACAAGATGTGTTTACTTTAGCTGATTGGTTGACTATCAGTAAATGTCACAAGGTACTCTTTGGGACATTGGTTGATAGAAGTAGGGTCTATGATGCAGGGTCAAGGTTTATTTCTTCTACATTTTTAAATAGGAATAGGTTACTTTGATGATAATATCTTCTCATTTAGAAATAGTTACACTTGACAGAATATAGTAAATGGAGACAATCTCTGACATTAAAATATTCTGAGCCCAAGTTTTAATTGCACTAGCTTCTAACAACTAGCCACTGACAGGGTATATGTTCTTGGTGAATTAATTGAATTTCCTGATCATTTCATTTTTCATATTTTAATGGAGTTTTATCTGTCAGATTTCTTACTTGTGAGCAATAAAAATCAATTCGGGTGGATTCAAGTAGAAAGGGAATTTATGAGAGATAGTTAATAATTCATGGAGCTATAGAAAGCTATGATGACTGAGCCAAGAGAATAGATATAAACTAAAGGTTCAGTGGTCTCAGCAACCATGACCAAATCTCCACCGTGGGAGCCATGAGATGCTGACAATGCTGGACATGCACTAGAAGCTTGACATTCTCACTCTGGAAGCTGATTACCACTACATAAAGTTCTTTCTTGTTGAGATTTTGAGTCATGATAGCTACATTTAAATTTCTAGGAAAAACTTTTAATCCAGCCTGAGTTAAGTGCCCATGTCTATGGTGTCAAAGAACACACAAAAATGCGTATCTGGACTTTGCTTTCTGAACAAAAAAGAATAGATTTTCTTTTCCTGAAACTGCCCTCAAAAAGAGCATTGAATATGGCACCACATGCTTACTAGATAAGTAAACTTCAAATACAAAATAGGACAATGACACTATCATTATTTTGATAGATCATTTAAGATACATTTTAAACGGTATAATAAGTTTCATATTGATGTCCAGATTTGGTGTGGGAAGCCTGGCTGATGACTCCCAATTCTCCTGCAGAAAGTTTCTAAACCAGTCCTCTAATCCAAATAACTCCTTTATGAGGCCTGATATTTCTCAGTTACAAAATATCCATCCACATGTGAGAAAACCCACATAAATATATGTAAGGCTTGTTATTTCCTGGACACTGGTAGCAGTAAAACAATAAAATTCAGGAAGCCTAAATAACTACTGATGAACAACTAAGTAACCAAATGAACTACTTTTGCCAAATATGACCAAATGTATATAGACCTATTGTGCGGTTATCTTTTTCTTAAACACTGCCTTTTGTCTCCCCTTCTGCATTTCTCATCATGCAATGTTTTGGTCCAACCCCTGTAAGTCTGTATGGCTCCTCCTACTATTCAATGACCCATAAGCATGGTTGACATACCATATAATTATAAAATAGTTTATCAGTACTCTTAGACTGTGTCAACTAGATAAGTAACTTGTATAAGTAGCTATTACAGATGATTAAAATATAATTTTACATTGGATAAAGATTAACTTTTTGAGCTTTGCAATTCCAGAAAATACTAGAAATAATAAAATATAGTATTAAGTATATACCCACTACTAATTTTGCTTTTGAGTAAATTTGAACTATAATTGCTATTTTGACATTGATACTTAGTTATATAAAAGCCCAGCTATTATTACTTTATATCATTAGGGACTAGGTTCATAATATAAAATTACTACATAACTTAACAACTCTGAAAGTCTTATTTGAGCATACACATGCTTCAAAATTTTCATGGATGATACGATATAGACAACGAATTGGGATCTGCTTATAGAGGGTTAGAGAGATGGCTCAATGGATAAGGGCATTAGCTGCTCTTCCAGAGGTCCTTAGTTTAATGCCTCATACCTACATGGTGGCTCATAAGCATCTATAATGATATCTGATGGTCTCTTCAGATAACTTTTTCGTCATGCAGGCATACATACAATTCGAGCACTCAAAAACATAAATAAATAAATAGATAAATAAATAAAATCTCCTTAAAGTCACCTTTGAACAGACTATGAATGCCATTACCCTGCCAACACAACCCTGTCCTATTTCCCCATGGTTTGTCCTGCATTTTCTCCCATATGCTCCCTAGTAGTGTTGTAGAACTTTCCCCCAAGCATGAAGCTCTCTTTCAAACCTTAGTGTTTTATCTGCTTGGGTCCTCAAGCTGACTAGATGGTGTTACTTCTTTTGGATATGGCACAAACTCAGTTGCCTTCTCCGGTGCTTTCTCTTAGATGGTCAACCCAGAGGAAATGAACTATGGACACTATATTATTATTATTATTATTATTTTACTTTTTTCATCCTCTGCTTCATTTCAAATCTTATTGCTTCTGAGTAACTTGTTTGAGGAAGGCCATATTAAAAAACAAAACAAATAAAAACTTTGACATATTGCTATACTGTATATATATCCACTGTGCAGGCTTATTTTATGTCAGTTGGAGACTGATACAAGCCAGGAGTATTTTGAAAAAAGGAAATCTCAACTGAACAAATTCACTGACTATATTTGTCTGTGACTAGTCTGTGGTACATTTCTTTATTGATCACTAATATAGAGGATAGTTTACTGTTGGTGGCACTCCTCTGAGATGTTGTTTCTGTGTGCTACAAGAACTCAAGGTGAGTAAGCCATGATGAACAATTCAGTAAGCAACCTCCCTCCCTGAGTTCTTCTTCCATTCCTGCCTCCATGTTCTTGCTCTGATTAAGTTCCTAACCCAACTTCCTTTGATAATAGGCAGAGATGCAGAACTGGAAGTGAAATAATAAAAAGGAAAAAGAAGAAATATAACTAAGACATGGTTTATAACTCACACACAATTTTTTGTATCCAGAAACTATGAAGTATACATAATATTATTGCTAACGTGCCACATTGCATGCCAAAGAAGCGGCCATGTTGAAGGAGTGAGTAAACTTCATCTTTAGCTTCTTCTTGGAGGAGAGTATGCTACCGGACTCGTGCCCCTGTGAGATGCAGAGCCTGCAGCCCTGAACAAGAAGTTTTCCATTGTCAGTTCTTTAGTTTACTGATGCCATAGAATGTTCGACAGGAACTGTATGTCAAAGGGGGAACCTGATTTTACCTGTGTGGAAAATCTTATATAACCTACAAAGTAAAAACTTCAGCAAAATTGGCTATTGATGGCAAACTATGAACATCTCAGTCTGTTTTTCATATCACAGATAATACATCTATATTGGAAACAGACACAAACATGGGACCTTATATTTTGAAAACTCAAAAGTTCATTAGAAACCACTTATGATTTCCGATTCAGCAGAACGTTTTAGACATAACAAAAAACCTATTATCTATAAGATAGTAAGTCCCTTTATCTACATGAAAATTGAAAGCTTCTGTTCCTCTAAAGCAGAGAATCTCAACCTGTGGATTGTGATCCATTAGCGGCTAAACAACCCTTGTGCGGTGGTTGCATATTAGACAACCTGCATATCAGATATATACATTAAAATTCATAGCAGTAGCATAATTATAGTTGTGAGGTAGCAATGAAGTAATTTTAAGGATGGGGTCACCCTAGCATGAGGAACTGTATTAAAAGATTGCAACATTAGATAAGTTGAGAACCACTGCTCTAAAATCAATGTTAATTATTGAAGCCTACTACAGGAAAAGTGTACAAGAAATTTACAGACTGTATGAGTCATAAATTATCTGGGCTAAAATATTAAAATATTCCTCAAAATAATTAAAGATTGGATGACCCAAACAAGAACAAAACAATAGATAGTTCACTTGAGAGACTCTACAGAAGAAAAACCAACTCAGTTAAAAAAAAAGAACTTAACACAATAAATAAATGCAATTTTATGATATAAGCCTATCAGAATAATTGAAATGTCAAACATGGATAGACGATACAGGGAAATATGTTAGGAATAACTTCTGGAAGATTCAGACCTAGACTGGTAGAAGAGCTCAGTAAAGACAACAACAACTCTGCCCGTAAAAACAACAGCTGTAAAGCTTGATAACCTGAATGAGAACCCCAGGACCAGCAGGATAGAATAAAAGAATAACTCTGGCAAGTTATCCTGTGACCTTCACAATAACACATGAATAGGCTTTCTAGACAATGCAAAAAAAACCTACATCCATACCTCAAGTTCCAGCAATACCCACTTTTGGGTTTATACTCAATGATGCTCAATTGTACCACAAGGATATGTGCTCAACTATGTTCACAGTAGCTTTGTTTGCCATAGCCAGAAGCTGGAAACAACCTAAATCCCCCTTGGCAGAAGAATGGATAAGAAAAATGTGGTACATTTACACAATGGAATGCTACACAGCAGAAAAAATGACATCTTGAAATGTGCAAGCAAATAGATGGATCTAAAAAGCATTATATTGAGTGAGGTAATCCACACCCACAAAGACAATATAAAATGTACTCTCTCATAAGTGGCTTTTAGACATAGTAAAGAAAAATCAGCCTACAAGTCACAATCCCAGAGAACCTAGACAACAAAGAGAACCCTAAGAGAGACATACATGGATCTAATCTACACGGGAACTAGAAAAAGACAAGATCTCCTGAGTAAACTGGGAGCATGGGGATCATGGAAGAGGGGAGAAGGGGAGTGGAGAGGAGGGGACAAGAGCAGAGAAAAACGTAGAGCTTAACAAAAGCTATTTTGAAAGAATTTAAAAAAACTTAAGTATTTATATTTTTTTAATTTCTTTGTTGATAAGCCCACAGTAGGGATGGACTTTAATGCTTATCAGCAGACCCACTAATGTGGAATATCCATATGCTAGAACATTATTCAGCAACACAATTTTAACAAACTTTAACAAACTACTGTTGCAAACTACCTTATAGATTAATCTCAGTGGTGACTAGATCAATCTGAACAAAGTTCTGTATAATTCCACTTGCAGTGTCCCAGCCTTTTGTATAATTAATTGTCATAGAAATAGAAAAAAATAAAATGCAATGAGGAGATAACAGGATCTATGCGTACTGGGTGGAAAAAAGACTGAGTCTGGAAGGGACAAATCCCTTTATACTGGTGATGAGAGACTCTGTGTTCAACCTTACTACCATGGCAGTGCTGTTTCTATGGGTTTGTACCTGTGTCACACCGATGAATAAGCAGGGATATTTAGTAAAATCTCAAAGAATCGTGTTAACTTTATATTTACCTAAAATTATATATGGTACAAACACATATATATGTACAAATTTTATTAATATATATATATGAATATATTGCCAATGTTTTCTTGGATGTATGCCCTTTCACTGGAATATTATCAACTTTTCAGGGACTATCATTAAAGACAGCTGACTTGCCCTTTCCCTGCCGCTAGGAGTAGTATCTTATGCTCAGCTCTCTTCTCTATCTTCTTGTGTTCTTCTGAACTGAACTTGTACTACATTTTGCATGTTATAAGAACTACTGTAGCCGGGCGGTGGTGGTGCACGCCTTTAATCCCACCACTCGGGAGGCAGAGGCAGGCGAATCTCTGTGAGTTCGAGGCCAGTCTGGTCTACAAGAGCTACGGAGAAACCCTGTCTCAAAAATCAAAAAAAAAAAAAAAAAAAAAAAAAAAAAAGAACTACTGTAAATTTACATATGCAGGTTTCTAGTCTGTAAGTCACTGTTTTCTTTTAGTCATCTTGTAACCATCTCTGCCTTGGTTTTTACAATTTTTTCACCCCTCTTCTGCAATGACCCCTGAGTCTTGGAAGGAAGGATATGATAAAACTGTTCCATTTAAGACAGGGAATTCTGCAGTCTCTTATTCTCTGTCCCTTGACCAATTGTGGGCCTCTTTGCTAATCACCATTTTCTGGGCATAGAAGCTTCAATAATGAGGGTTGAGACATCTATGTCACCACAGTAAGTGACTGGCTGGCTACTCCCATGATGTTTGGGCAATCAGTCCACCCATGGGCATGATTTCCCAGATCAGTTACTACAGTTCCCAGAGTTGACATCTAGGTAATATTGAAATACATTTTCCCCTTGGCCATTAAACAAAGTAGCTTCCAACACTCTTAATGCTCTCTGGCAGGAATGAAGGTTCCAGGTAAGTATCATTTTAGTATCTGTATGTTCCTTAATTCAAGTAGTTGGTCCTTAGAAATATGGTCTCATCTTCAAGTTCTGGAGAATGAGAAATAGCATTGAAAATATTGTGGTGTTTGGGGGTCTATTAGGACCTCACTGGAAAACAGCTCCTGAAGAGGTAACTCATCCCCAGCACTAGAATTTCTACCTGTCAAGTTCATTTAAATGGTAGTTAATAGCTCTTCAGTAGAGATGCCTTGCAGTTAGGCAGGGAGCTTCAAACACCCTACACATGCTGGATTGGAATTATCAGAGAGGTAACTGTCTTTGAGTTACCCATGACCTTGTAACTAACATCTTGTGTATACTTCCTGAAATATCCCCAGTAAACACATTGATTCACCAAACAAGTTTTAAGTGGAAGATTTTCTTTCATTTATCCCTAATGAGTTCTGTGGGAGACCCTGATGTTGGTTTACATCTGTCCAAGAAAAGTCACACAACAGATTAGAAAAGAGGTAAGAGAAAGTGAATCATTAGTCCTATAATAAGAAATTCTTAATATTATTAATAGTTTCTCTTTTTCTGGAAATGTAACAGTGACTTAGTCTTTGTTAGTACTAAAGATGAATTTCAGATTAGGTTACTGAATATTCAGTAAAACAGAAATGAGTTCCATTCTAAATTTGAAACCTATAATAAATTCCCATGTTACCTGTATTATCTGCATAAAATTTCTTTCATTCCTTGGAGTGGAAATGCATTGCCTGACAATGAAGTACTGGTTTGGCTACTTGTGAGAGTAGCGCTCCTGTCTGATGGAATTTTGCATGTTTAGTATCTATAGATATCTCCCTTCTCTCTTTATATATAAAACCCCAATAGTGACATGTGGGTTGAGATTAGTCTCCTATGATGCAGACCGCTGTGATTGCTTCTGGAATGTGGGTGTGGCCTTCACCAAGCCAATTAGGAGCCAACAAAATCATTGCTTGCTGAGTTTTCAAGAAATAAGACAAGGCTTGTAATTTCCCCTCTTGCTGTTAGATCTTGGGCCTCTAATCAGGTTATATTTAAAGCTGTAAATGCTTCTGAAATTCTAATGAGGTGGATTAACAGTAATTTATTTATTTTGGGCTTCAAAGTTGTTTACTTGGATTTCCCTTTACCTCCCCACAGTGTGGTTATTACCAATTAAAGTGTTTTCACACACACACACACACCGCTCAAAATGTATGCAGCTTTTAATGAACCTGCTTGTGTAGTGATACAGCATTTCTGATATTATGGTTTAAGTGTGCAATTATAAGGTGGTCATTCCGAGTGAACCATCTACCACCGTTCAGAACAGAGATCCACATAACTAAGCACCTAGTATGTCACAGTCTTTTGAGAACTTTTCACATGTTTTCCTTTATCCAAAGAGAATTGAGTTATTAGTGTCATTGTGTTTTATTTTATGAGTTAGTCAGGGACTAGAAAGGTAGAAGAATATTTTAATTTCCAAGTCATATTTTGAATGTCCAAGTTAAAAAACAATAAACAATCATGTTACATATACCATCAATAAAGTTAGTTCTCCATGAACTAATAATAATTGCATAGTGATAGAAATTGTTTTATATAAGGGGATGTTTGCTGAGTACTTTGGAGAGGTTAGAGCTGATTGCTTAGAGATTTTATTGTATCTTTTTCCTGGTGTTTTGGTAGCCTAAAAATTTTATTAACATTTTTGCATTGTCCCCTCAGCACAAAAAGCCACTTTGGTTGTAATAGCCTGACACGGTCAACCTTGAAACCGGCATTGAAAAGCATTTTTATTCCACGATGCTTTCAGTATGACATATGGATTTATGGTTATACTTTTCTATGGCAATTAAAATCCATGTAAATAATGTCCTCTGCATTCAGCATTTTAACCTTCTTTTGTGGATAGCATGATGCTTCCAACATATTTTTCTGAATGCAGAATGAGTAGCTCATAAATTTCATAAGCTATGCATTATGTTCTTCATACCTAAGAAAAAACTTTGGAGAGGTATTTGAATGTACATACTACGTAGAGTGAAATAACCATATAAATTTAATACTTGTGCAGGCTATATACTAATTAATTTATAATTTGCTATGAACTTCAATGAGTTTAAAGAATTAAAAATTATATAAAAGTTTTTATTTTGAATGGCAGAAATGTAGATTCCCTGATTATCTTCTATATTATTAAAATGAAAATTTAAGAAATAATACAATAAATATTACTTCAAACTTTATACAAAGTATATTATGAATAATATATTAATTATTAATTCCTGATATTATACTGAAGTACAAAAATTGTTCCTTGATTACTCTGTGAACTTATTTATCAATTTATTCTTTTATAATTCACTTCACACTTATAAAAAAGAACACATTTAGCATTATTGTGATTAACAAAGAATAAAAGCAATACAAGCAAGGTTGTTGCCTTGGAGCAATCAGTTTAGAAAAGCATGTTCAAACATAGGAACACATGTACAGAATCCCACCCAGAAAATGAGAGACAACACACATTAGGAGTATGTATTTCAGATATCATGAATAGTCTGCAGTAGAAGGCAATAATAAGGTAATAAAAGTTTGTGTATGATGATAGCTTTCTAAAGAGTAGCTGACACTTTACAAAAATAAGAAAGAGATAGATAAAGAATGCCATTGACTTTGCTAATATAAATAAGTAGGAAAACTTTAATAAATTAGTGGGTCAATTATTTGCTATATCATTTGAAATGAGAATTCATATAGCATTGGTTGACAATATGAGTGAATTCTTATGATACAAAATAGCACACAAACAAGTCAGTATTGAATTTGACTATAGTATTTTATCCTTATGTGTAAACAGATTCATATAACTGTCAACATCCATAAGGAGACCATTTAGATAATCACATTTGGATTAAGATAAAGCACTGTGAATAACACTTTAATGTTGCTTCTTTTATTTATGCCATAATAACAAATTGATTTAAATTTTAAAATAATTGAAAGTATAAAAGAAGTAATTATGCCTAAATATAAAATGTTTCATCTTCATTTTAATATATGAAAGTGGAAGGGTACTCATCAGATTGAAGAGAACACTGTTCTCTTGAGTCTGCATTAATAAATTATACTTTAAAATTTTAAAAAAATCATGTAAAATTTTGATTTTATAAACTACGTAACACACATTCTCAAAATATTTACTGACCCTGACATAGACTGTGTTGTGTTCTAGTAATACATACCCCTCAATGTCAGGACAAACGCACTCATAAGGGAGCAGTATAATAAAGCAGGATGAGATGAAGATGCTTTTGGGATTTAATATCTCCCTCTTTCAGCTCATGTAGCAAAGATAAGAGTAGAAGTTTGTACATCATCTGTGCTGTTTACAACAGAAATGAGACAATGTGCACCTCAATGATTTTTGTTCATTTGTTTAAAATGCACATTTATTATTTACCTTATGCATTCCAGAATTGACCTAGAGTGTCTACCTAGAGCTAAAATGCACGACTGAAACCCTCAAAGAGCATAATTCAAAATTATTCCTTTATGGCTTCTTAAGAAGTTGTTCCTTAGGAAGAAAACCCCCTATACACTCCTAGAAGATGAAGAAAAGTGTCTTGGGTGATGCAACATTAAATAAGACAAATGTTCTTGGCAGGATTATATCAAGACAAGACAGGACATGGCATGCAGCCCAGTGCCGCTGAGAAGTAGGGAACAAGAGGCAAAATATCAAAGTGAATCATGTTTTGTTTATTTAATTAGTGAAACTATTGTCTTAGCTCAGGAATGTTATTTAAGTAATGGTCTATACATGAATGTTTTAAAGCCCTCTGTGTGGCCATAAGAAAGATCATCTATTTGGATATTGTATTTAAACTTTTTGGGAAATTGCTATTAAAGGTAGTTTTCATAATGATGTGATCAATCTGTGAAGAAATAATCAATTACCTCACATTTTAGTTACTGGTAATTCTTTGGGTAACATGATTTAAAGATTATAGAAAACATATTCTAGACTTTGCAAGAAATTCCACTTAACCAACAGTGTATATTAGTTTTAGGTGATGACTTCTAAAATTGCAAATTTTATAATCATTTTGATGCCTTACCATCCCTGTAATCATAGATACAATCAATTAAAATGTTATGATAAAATATCTTCTCTCAAGACAAAGTATCTGAGGTATGGAAAAGGTAAAAATTGTTTCTAAATCAATAGAACCAATAATTTGTAAACTCAGGATTTGTATGTAGATCTGTATTTGTGAGTTGTAATGTTCTCACATGTCAGCTGCTTTTAAGAATTTACATTTCCATATATTAGAAAGGCGTTCAATTCAAGTTTTGTGTATGTATTCTACAATTATAATCAAAGAAGCTTGGGAACACAGATGATAGTGATATTAAGTCTAACTGAGGCCGTGGAAAGACCCCACTGAAGGAGAGAGCATTTTAATTAAGATTTCAAAAATTTGCAGCTTTAGGAGTGGTCGTTCTGTGTAGTGTTTTCTGCAAAATGAATATTACAATTAAAAACCATTTGCTCTTGTATCCTGGAAGGTGCCAGGTATGTGATGTCAGGACTAAAGTTTTGTATAGTTTCAGGGAAGATTCCATGTACCACTCAAATCAGTACTCTTTGCTCTGAGTAGCTACTTGTAAAGGATGCTTATTAGTGCTGTGCTCCATGGAGGTACTCAGTGCTGTGCTCCATGAAGATGCTCTAGTGCTGTGCTCCATGGAGGTGCTCAGTGGTGTGCTCCAGGGAGATGCTCTAGTGCTGTGCTCCATAGAGATGCTCTAGTGCTGTGCTCCATGGAGGTACTCAGTGCTGTGCTCCATGGAGATGCTCTAGTGCTGTGCTCCATGGAGGTGCTCAGTGGTGTGCTCCAGGGAGATGCTCTAGTGCTGTGCTCCATGGAGATGCTCTAGTGCTGTGCTCCATGGAGGTACTCAGTGCTGTGCTCCATGAAGATGCTCTAGTGCTGTGCTCCATGGAGGTACTCTAGTGCTGTGCTCCATGGAGATGCTCTAGTGCTGTGCTCCGTGGAGGTACTCAGTGCTGTGCTCCATGGAGATGCTTTAGTGCTGTGCTCCATGGAGATGCTCTAGTGCTGTGCTCCATGGAGGTGCTCTAGTGCTGTGCTCCAAGGAAATATCTCAGCTATGAGTTGGAGAGAACAAATGTAGGCTCCATTGTATGTGTGCCTTTTAGCAACGTAATCAGTTACTATGTAATCAAAGCTCTAAAGCTTGAATGTTATTTTACCCCTCTGAGACTCAGTTCACGTAGCCACAGATTGAGAATGCTGAAACTGCTGAATTACTGTACAAGTGAGAGAGTTCCACTACTTGGTATGAACAGTCTTTTTGTGCCATCCAGCCTTTATCAACATCTCAATACCTATTCATAGTGGGTTCTTATTCAGGAAAACAACTTTAGCCAGCTCAGTTACAGTTCATTGGATTCATTCTTCATTATTCATTTTCCTCTATTTTTGCATTTAGTGTTTGTTTCTATATCGGACTCATGCCTAGCTCAAACCGTATCACTACCACAGTAATGGTCAGAGGTCTTTGTTATCATTGACATCCCCACACACATTGTAGGGATAATACAGAAAAAAATGACACATGAAATGTCTTGTACATCACAGCCGTGGTTCTCATGGGCTGATACAAATAACAGCCGTGGTTCTCATGGGTTGATGCATAAGTCATTCTATCTTTGCTACTCATTTGTGAGACAGACTTTCACATGACCTCAGTTTTGCAGAGTTAGGAGACACAGGAGCTGAAAAATTAAAAGGTTTACTGAACATTTTCATATACAGCTTTGAACTCTAGGGAAAGAATGAAGTATGTATTCTTAAGTTAGTTATAGAATGTTGTAATATGCTATTTTGACTGAAAAATATATCAATCATATTGAGTGGCCATCTTACTATTGAAATAAGTGAAATCTGGTATTGAAAGTTCATCAACAGAATACTTTCTCTATGATGTCTCTGAACTGCAGTTTCATCCTTAAATGTGAGCATCAATTCAACCTTCACCTGTAGGCTCTGTGAATGATAAGATGCAAATGTATAATTCACAGTCTAATGGTAGCTTTCAACAAGAGGTTAAAAACAGTTCTGTATTATAATTTTCTGTAACAACATCAATTTCAACATTAATATATCTTCTTCTCTGTCATATTCTTCTCAAATGCTTTTTGACAGTTTTCAGGTGCTGGTTCGTGCCATTCCCATTGTGGTGTGGTCTTATTTAATAACCCCTCTCCAGGCAGAGATTTGATTAGCTTCCAGGACCCAGCTTTTCTTAGGTATGATGCTTTGCTCAGTCACCTGCTTGTCACCTCCTTAATATCTTGATTTCTCAACTACTATATCCTTGAAACCATGCCTCAAATGCCTTTTGGAATAGAGACAGGAAGGCTTGAATAGAGACCTCCAAACTATTGCTGTTGATTTATTCTGGCTTTCTCATTTTAAAATGTGAGTTATCCCTGGGAAATTGAGATAAGCCACCATGAACTTTATTTGATCCTTTAAAAAACGTGATGTTTGGAGCTGGAGACTTGCTAAAGAGATTCAAACCTCTCTGTCAGGCAACGGGAAATGAAAGTGATTTGTAATGCTAAAACATCCATTTGGGGGAAAGGTACCAAGAGGTTCAGCAAAGGTCATTTGGGGGACCATTTCTGTTTGTTTCATGAACATTTCAGAGACAGACATAAATGCCGCATTAATCACATGCTCTGTACAAACTAAGTCGGGAGAGACAACAACAGAAGGGGAAGGTATGAACAATGGGATCTGAGAGAATAAATGGTAAATTAAACTTCATTTAACTGGAAGCTCAGGGATGTTGGGTATCATTACTCGGGAACATAAAATACAAAACATGATTTCCTCTGCTGTTTCTGCTCCTTAGTTATTTTATCTTCATTTTTTTCTAGTTTTTTTGCATTGCCCAGGTAGATACTTCTCTTTGGCATCTTTTTTTTTCCTTTTGTGATTGCACTCACTTGGCTTCTAGCATCTCAGGATCTCAGGGGTGGGCAGATGAGTGTGTTCCTGGTGAGCCTTTCCTTGTGTGATACGTTTTTCTTGTGGTGCAGTTTCTTTCCCCTGCCTTGATATAGTCCATGTCCATCCACAAAAACATAGACTTTTTCTCAGACTTCACCAACTAGCATTGAAGAATGGATAAGTATCTTTCAGAGTATAATTGATAAAAAAATATACCTGTTCATCATAAATATGCATTGGTAAAAGAGTATAAAGGATAACAATCGAATTTTTTAAAGATCTCAAAGTTCAGCTTCAGTCTGACGCATAAGTCTCGTTCTGTAACCACCTATGTCCACCTTGTCTCCTTTTTCTGAGTCAATGTTTGTTTTCTTTGCTTTTCTTCTTTTTTTCTCTATCTCATTAAACTTCCTCTCTAACGCAGATGATCAATTCATTACACATGCCTAACATAGTTCCTTATATAAATATCAATTGCAGAATTAGTATCTTTTCCTATTTCTGTGAGAAAGTCTATGTATCGGGTACTAAAGATGAGTTTATTTTGGTCTATAGCTGCAAACATTAGAGCACATAATGGCAGGGACTGCATGTCAACCGTTAATCCGAAAAGAAGGCTGAAGATCACACTTACAAATGCAAACAGAAAGCAGAGAAAGAGAAAATTGAAAGTGTTTCAAAGCTACAGACTACGAAAGCCTCCCCAGTGACATACTTCTGGAAAAAAAAGCTTTACCTCCTAAAGTTTCCAAATCTTCCTCCAAATATTACCATTCACTGAAGAGCACGTGTTCAAATAGTTCCACCCTACACAGGAACATGGAGTGGGGGCCATTCTTCTCTAAATCCACCGAAACTACCAACAATTTAAAAGGTTAATCAAATTCTGAATGTGCATTGTATAGACCATCAAATTTGTCATTCAGTTCTCTAATATTAAAACGGGAAAAAGCAGCAACACGAGAATCTCCTAATAGACTTGTGTATACAAGAAAATGGCTTTTTTTCTTTCTAGATGCAATGGTTATATATAAAGTTGAACCAGAAACATGAGTCTACAGCAGTGACCACTATACTGCCCAATATATCTATAGTTCTTTAACTGACCATATACAAACAACCTTGCTCTCATAGTTAAAATGATAGCCACAATGTAAAAACATGACTCCAGATACCAGGGTTTTCTCATTCTTTAATTTGCCAGTTTATCTCTTTATTCTGTTTTTATTTAGTCTAAACAGTCTGCAGCCAATAAAAATAAAATTTTATCTACTATACTTCCCAGTTTCTATCACATGGATTTTATCCACAGAGTTTTTAAACTTAAAGAATATAATAATTGCCTATAGTTTTGTAAATACATTGTTTCAGGCTTCATGCATAGAATTGTGTAATTCAGCAGTTTGAGGCAGAGCTCCTGAATTCTCATTCCTAACAGATAATGATAAGACCATTGTACTTTGTGCCACAAGCAGTAGTAAACAACTGCTCCCCAGGGTGCACAGGAAAGCACAGGGAAGGAACAATGATAGATACACAAACATGCCAAACCATGCCAGTCAAAGTGGCCATAGCAGCATTGAACTTTCTTATCTTAATGTTCCTCAGTTTCATGTTCTGCTGCAAACCTAGATCCAGACTTGATACTCCACCAGAGCCTTGGAGACTTGGGCCTGCATTATTTGGAGATACACTGCTGTAGTTTAAGCAATCTAGACTAAACATTTAGAAAGCTGTGATTGATACCTTTCTTTCTATCAATTTTGTAGCAAATGCACTTGGCTTCTCTTACTTGGGAAACCTCATGCATAGGGGAGACTGGTGTTATTTGTGTCCATGGAGCACTGCTCTTCGCTCAAAAGGCATGCTTGAAAACATTTCCTCTACTCACCCAGATAGATGTTGCCAGTTTGTAGTGAGTTCTGGATTTTATTTGCTTCTTGATTATTTGTTTTATTTAGGCTGATTGGATGTGGGAAATGTGACTCATACTTTCAGGTCACATTGTAATATTAAGCAGTTCAAAAGGCATTTGTGAACTCCCTCAATTACAAACACTTCTATAATTATCTTACCCATTGATACAATAGACTAGGAGCCAGGCTAAGTAGGGAAATATGGCTTTATTTTTATGGTTCCTATTGTTATACATGAAGAATACTGGATAAACACATCTCTAAAGAATGAATAAATAATAAAAATTAAGCAGTCTACAGTTAATAGTATGTAGAGATTAAAGTAAGGAGACATGTTAATGTTTTGAAAATAAGTTTGTACATATTTCCTAACAATGTCTTCAGAAAATTCAGAACTGCTATGAGGAGCTTGACACATTGTTTCTATTCTAAGTGTGAACTAGTTATGAAGAAAAAAGTGTTGTGTGAACATAAATAATAAATATGTGCACAGAAATAATCTATGCATGTCTTAAAAATGAAGACCCGTGAGTTGTCTGTAGTTTAGACCATTTTTCAATTGTCTGTTGCATAAACAATGTCCTTGGAGTAATTGGTCATTAACTGCATGTTTAAGTTCCTCACAAGTGGATGTTGATCATTAAAATGACATGCATTATATAACGAGCATTGTTTTTATAACTGTTTAAATGTGTTTGAACTGGGGTGAAATACCTACTTTTGCTGTTGCTCCTTTTTGACCTTGTGTCTCTGATGCAATCTAGTGAATTTTAATAAAACATATGGTAATAAAACTACTGGGTTTATGGGCTCAGCTACTGTGCACTTCTACTCTTCGTGGGGCTTGCTAACCTGTAAATGTGTGTTCTGCCCATTTGTTATAGAAGATATGAAATTAGTCAATACTGCATCAATAATTCAAGGGATAGTTCAGCTGCATAATTGTATTTTATCGCATTAATGCTTTCAACTTCTTTGGTCTAAAGCGTATCTATTACAATAAAACCATGTAAAATGGCTCTTCTATACACCGAGCTTAGTAATTATTATCAACTCTTTTGAAATCGTAAAAATACAGAGGAAAAAAGCAATGAATAATGAATTCCCAGAGTACATGGCAGATTAAAGTGAAAAGAAAATAATGAGAACTTTTTATCATTCTTATGTAACTTAGATACCTTTATGTTTAAAGTGTTGAAATCTATTTTGCCAGGCTGTATTACTTTAGAGTTTCTTCTACCTCAGTGATGACCTCAGCCACCAATCCAGAGACATTGAAATAGCAGCCATATGTAGGTGTAAATACTGGTGGGAAGGCTGTGATTTCCAACACAGTCTTGCGTCTATTGACCATTTGGCTCTTTGTAGGAAGCAGATGATTTTGATGTGATGGATCATTCCTTCTTAGGTGATGAGCACCCATGAAACAGCTAGGATCTGCTTCCTTTCCCCAGATAACAAGCCCGTCAATAGGCAAACTGAAGTGTGCTGTCTTTCCACTTTAGATATTTCAAGCCTGTGCTTTATACCTTGTCCACGATGGCATTCTAATTTCAAGTTGACTTCATTTAAAAGTGCATTGACTTTCCACAACTATAAGTTCATTGGGATATTTCTGTATTTTAAGGGAAATAAATTATTTCTGTTTTCCCCTAAACTAGTTAGTTCTTTATGAATTTTATCAATGTAAAATTCATAAAACCCTACTACTCTTTCCTTTTTGATAAAATAAATAAGTAAACAAATAACCCTGTCTTTAGCAGAAGGTCTTACTTCAGATCTCTGTCTACTTCATAAGGGAGGCTTTGAGTCTAACACAAATGGAGTGTGTTATTGATTTATACCCCATTAGCTTTGGACTTTATATCTGAAGTCTCTATCTTAATTGCTTTTCCTTCTTTTATAGACAGAAATTATTCTGATTACGAAAGTATCAACTTAACATGAGGTTCCTACAAAAGACATAGCATTTATGTCAATTAACCAAGTTGTGTGCCTTAGTTGATTTTTGAATCCAAAATATTTTAGAAAACGATTATTGAAAACACTAATACTGGAGACAGTAATGTCATAATGAGGAGATTAAGGATTAATAATAAAATCCTTATCAGTTGTAATGTTCAGTGCTCTCCTTGGTTTTGATATTCAATAAATTCTTTATTTACTTTGAGTGTACTTTTGAGATGCCTGACAGGTTACCTTTATATGACAGATCCTAGGTTTGAGACATAGTATGATTTAGAAATATTATCCCTGATTTCAAGAACTTACAACCTAGCAATTCATGACTAAATATATATATATATATATATATATATATATATATATATATATATATATATACATACATATATATGTATATATATGTATATATATATATGGTACTAATCAAACATAAATTTTATGTATAAAATGTAGTTTTTCTCTGCTTGTTTTTATTGCTTAAAGAACTTTAAATTCAAAGACAATTTGTGGCTGCCACTGCCAGCAGGCCTAGATACTTTATTGCTTGCTTCTCAAAGCTGTTTTATGTTAACTATTCTCTTCTTCTTGATATTTTATTTTAGTTGTTAATTTTTATTTTGTAGGGGTAGAGAGCCACTTGTTTGTTCCTGCCGTCCAGAACAGAAATAATCATGCAGACACTGTATTATTTACATCGCTGTTTGGCCCATTAGCTCTAGCTTCTGATTGGATAACTCTTACATATTAATTTAACCCATCTTCATTAATCTGTGCATCACCATGAGGTTATGGCAACCAGCAAAGTTTTAGCACATCTGTCTTCTTCAGCAACTCCATGGCTTCTCTTTGACTCTGCCCTTCATTTTTCCAGCAATCATTTAGTTTTCCCTGCCTAGCTCTGTTCCCCTATAACTCTGCAATAGGCCTGAAGCAATTCCTTTATTAACCAGTGGTAATCACAGCATACAGAGAGAATTTTCACATCATTATTTCTTTGGAATATTAGAGATAGAGTCTTACTATATATCCAAGACTTCCTCAAAAAATACTGTGTAACCACATTGCAATTCTTCTGTCTCAGCCTCCCAAATGGTAAGGAGCCATTATATGTGGCTCATGTTGTAGTTTTCAACTGGATGTTTAAGAAATGTGTAATAAATAAATATGGATCATTTATTTCATATTCTATAATTTGATTTCAATATTTCTGAACATTAAATATACTACTTTTCCAAAATACAAATACATTATATAATGAAAATAATGGAATGAAAACTTGACATATGTATGCAGGGAGAAAATTTTTATATAACTATATGTTTACACATAATATAAATTCTGAGGATTCTGAACAGAATATAAATGGTGTTTTAGTTATAAAACATGAACAATGCTGGTAAAGATATGAATTTTAGAAGGAAGTATAAGCAAAGAAGAAAGATTAGAGTTTGAGCATCTTAATACAGACCCAATAGATTCTGCGAGATATTCACTGTAGGTCTGAGGAATAAACTCAATGAAACATAGTTACATGATATCAAGGTTTTTAAAAAATACTTTCACAGTATTTAGCAGCAGATTTTAAAATTCATCTCCTACTGGTTTTAAAAGCTGAATAATTATGTTTTGGGTCTATAATAACTTGTCTCGGGTTTGCATTCTGCTTGGAGAAGCCCATTTTGAATGAGTGATAGATAAGGGACTTTCAAAGGTAAGGACTATTTACTTAATTCATGAAAACATTAAAATTGTATCCAGATTGAGAGCTCTTTGTAGGTTATGCTGAGCCCTCATATACTTGACAACATACCTCCTGTGCACACTTTTGCACTTAACAATCCATCTCTTCTATTATTGGTCGATGGAGTAGTCCTGGGGATCAGGTTTGCAATGAGATTTGGAGTTCTTCATCTCTAGCTGACTGTATGGTGATAGACTGAACACTGTGAGCTTTAATGGGCTAGAGGGTAGTAAATAACTCACTGGAACACTTGCTTCCGTATTAGGGATGTTTGTGGAAAGACACATTGTAAGTGCCATGCAGTTATATTTCTGGGTCCTATTAATGAATTATAATTGAAAATTAAAGACAGGAGACTTTAAATCATCAAAAGAAAGAAAATTGTAAAAGATACATGGCTTCCTAGACATCATAGAAAGAGATTCTCAACTGCTGTGCTTGCAGGGCAGAGAAAAAGGAAGATCAGAATTTAATTACATGAGTCATGGAGTTTAAAACAAGAAGTCATTAAATTCTCAAACCCTAACAATTCTGCTATACCAAGGAAAGAACCTCAAACAGGAAAAACTGATATCAGGAAGCTTGGGATAAAGACACTTAACATGTTTATAAATGTTAGACCTCTGCCTTCTATGGAGACTCTTGAGATCAAAGAAGGATGCACTTTATCAGTCAATGACTGATGCTCCCAGACTACTTTAATATGATAAAGACTGTGTTATCTAGCAGGAAGAGAGGAGCCTTCCCAGGATCTTTATTCTTGCCTACATATCCAGTAGCCAATATAAACTTATAATGAATTGTGTTTACTGGGTCTCTCCTCATTTAGGAAGGAAGTGAAAAGATCAAGCCAAAGTGTGACTTGCTTTAGAAGAGACTTCAGAAGAGACTAAACAAATTTTGAAGATACCACAATCCATAAAAGGATTAAAGATTAATCTAGAAATGTACTAACATATCTATTGATGTGTATTAACATAGGAATGGTTTCTTTTGCAATAAGAGTTAACTTTCAAAATGACCTCTGGGAAATATTCATGAGCCTAGAAAGATATGAATACTCTGAGCTTTGAAGAAAATAAAAACAAAGTAAGATTGTCATCGATGCCATTGAATATAATGATCAGATTGATCAAATGCCTATAAACCATAAACAAGATAGAGAGAATGGTACATGTTTGCAGAAGACGGCATAAGAGTATAAATATGAACAGTTCTTTCACCACGCCACTAGGCAATGGACAAGGTCTCTAGGAAGTGGGAACAGCACTCCCAAAAATCGTATGGGTAGGCAAGAGTCCTCCATAACCTAAAGCAAATGGTTGGCAATAGCATCACAGACTAAGCCTTTAATAGTGAATAGTGACATGAATAAGAATAATCACCAAATAATAGGGGTACAGAGATGGCACTTGATAGTGTTAGTTACTCCCGGGTTCTACAAAAGTGACCTGATGTGGCACTAACTTTTGGGGAACAGGGAGCTGGAAAGTGAAATGAAAGACTTGACAAGAAAAGCTGATGTTGGTGGGATGGGTGACTTTATTTAGGGACAAGTGACACAAGATAAGTGTATGCATGTAGACTACAATTCAGGTTGTCCTGAGTTATTAGAAGGATTCATAGATTATACAGAAAGAAGCATCAAGAAATTAAAAACAATGTCCTTAAGAAGAGTGGGAACAGCTATTCCCAGGCATGATGAATTTATCTTATTGGGAAAAGGGATGCTTTTTTATGTACTAAATTTTTACTGCAACAGTGTTCAAGGGAAGATGCAATAAATAACCTATGCAGGTGTATACAATTGTTTAGTTGAAGGACAGTAGAAGAAAATCCTCTGTGCCCATATGAACGCCATACTGCCATATTGATCAGGGCATTAATAATCTGGATGTTCGGGCACAGGTCTATAATCTCAGAACACAGAAGGCTGAGTATCAGGACTGAAAGTTCAAGACCTGGGTGGGCTACATGGAGAATCCTCTGTCTAGATGTGTGTGTGTGTGTGTGTGTGTGTGTGTGTGTGTGTGTGTGTTTATGATGTATGTGTATATGTGTATATGTGTGGTGTGTGCATGTGTGTGTGGTCTGTGTGCGTATTTGTGTGTGGTGTGTACGTATGCATGTATGATGCATGTATTAATTTATATACACTTTTAGTATTAAAATGAAAATTAAGAGGCTATTAGGTTCTACAAACAAAGAGAAAATACTGTGTGCAGCCCAGTTTCATTCTTTGTTTTTTATGTTTTCCCTTATTTCTATTTATGTATTTATTTTTCATCTTATTGAAAACAGAAAAAATATAAATTCCCTCACATTTTATGTCTTGACTATATTTTCTCCTCCTTCTAGCCCCACCATAATCTTATCTGGTTTTTTTCCCTTTCTTTCTGTCATCAGAAAACAAAGAGTATTCTAAGGGATAAATATATGATACTTACAATATAATAATAAAGCAAAAACAACACAGAAGAATAAGGCTAGCAAAGGCAACTTGGTAAAAGGAAGGGTCCGAAAAGCAGTCAACAGAGTCAGAGACAACCCCTGTTCACACTGTTAGAAGTCCCACAAGAAGACCAAGCATCCCAATTGTAACATATATGCAGAAGACCTAGGTTAGTCCCATGTAGGCTCCCTGGTTGTTGGTTCAGTCTCCATGAACTATTATGAACCCAGGTTAGTTGATTCTGTGTGTTCTCTTGTGATGTTCTTCACCCTTCTTTTTCCTAAAATTCTTCCTCCCACTCTTCTGCAGGATTTCCTAAGCTCTGCAACATTAGGCGGTAGGTCTCTGTTTCTATTAGTTGCTGAATAAAGTCTCTCTGGTAACAATTGGAGTAGACACAAATCTATGAGCATAGCAAAAAATTATTAGGAACAATTTAATTGACTTTTCCCACTTCCCAGTCATGTTTGGTCCTATCCTAAGTCTCTAAGCTTCTACCTCTATGTCCGGCCCATCCAGCCAGTATCAGCAGTGGGCTACTAATACACTGCAATAATTCATTTCTATTAAAATTTTAAATGTAGATTAGAGACAGTGTGTAAAGTTGAAAGGAAGAATAAATAATTTCAGAAGTGAAAAGAAATTAAAGAAAAAGGTGATATTATAGGCAAAGTGTTTTGCCGTTAACTAAACAAGAGGAGATACAGGAATGCCTTTACTTCAATCTCTGTCCAATAAACTATTTGTCGGAGACCAGCCTCAACAAAAATACCACCTACCAGGGAGGGGCATGGAGATCATAAAAGTAGTAAAGAGGGTGAGGATGCAAGTAAAAATAATAAAACAGAAAGCATAGGACAGTACTGGGAGGGAGTTCCTGTGAATGCTGAAAACCCTTGTGTTTAGTTTTCCGTATACCTTTATATCCCAATACAAAAGGGGGAAGAAAGCAGCAAAAGACTTCTTTCATGAGACAAAGGGCAACTTGAACAGTTAATTGCTTCAATACCTTGAGATATCAAGTCACTATCATTCTGTGTTCAGGCAGTAAACCTACCCTAGACCAAATATCCTGAAGGCAGCCACTTCCAAAGTCAAACCTTCAGTTTCAAAAGAAGGAACAGAAGTATATCCTGATCATTTGTCAGGGTGGAGTGGATCTACCCTGTATGGGCCATCTTAATGGCAAAAGAACTGAGTAACCACATCCTGGGGCAGGATGTATAGCCCTGGTTGTTGTCAAAAATGTAGAGCAACCTCAAACTCTCTGAACTTCAGATAAGGAGGAAATAGGTTCACATTTTTGGGCCTCCGCATTTATACTGTTTCTTCAGTTAGCTGGGTAAAACAGTATGAATGATAATAATGGCAATTATTATGGTAGAAATATCTTTGTTCCACTTTCAATTATTGCCTAATGGTATTGTTCTTTCTAATGACAGTTGAATATCAAGTTATTTTAGTCTAGAGAATAACAAATGTATTTTACAAATTTATATTACAAGTAAATAAACTAAAATAGTTGAAAAATTATGATTAATTTTCAGAATCTACACAACAACTGGCTTTTGGAGGTAAATAAGTTGAGAACCCGTTTCCCAAGCTTGAACTCATATTAAATTCATCCTGAGTTTCATTGTACTCAAATTTTTGGGACTGCCTCCTACCCTACTTATATATTAAATACAATTTAAAACAAAATATATAAATACTAATGTCTTCTAAAAAATAGATATTTTTCTTTTATTATTGTGTACTTTTTTGATATACTCATAGTCAGAGAAAGGATAAAATATTAGAATTATTTTTAAAATAAACTATTTCTACTTCTGTAACCATCTGCCATTTTTTGTCTCTGTGAGCTCTGAGGTGCCCTTTCAAGGTATGTGTATCCACTTTGAGCATCAAGAAATGGATGGAGATTGAGTTATTTTAGGATTACTTCAAATCTGTTTGTAAGTTAGCAAGTATAGTATTATTTGGTGGAAAAATAACATGTTTGTGGTGTCAGATAGACATGGCAAGAGACATTAAAATATCAAAGGACAAATACTTTGCGAAGTGGAGACAGTGATGATCATCATATAGGACCCACAACTTCAACTCTCAGGGCTCTGTGCTTAGCTTGTCTTTTCAAGGTCATCCTGCCTGCTGGATGTCAGATCTTGTTCAGATCTCTCCAGTATAAACACTAGCATAAGCCTTTTCATATAGCACAAACTTGTTGAGTAAGAAACAAAAGAGAAACTCAGGAATGAAATGTTGATAGACTCCTGGTTACCTCATGGTAAAGTTGACTTTGAGGAGAAAGTGCAGTGATGATTTTGACTTTAGAAGATTGCCAGGCATACTTGACTTGAGGAATCCAAGAAACACAAGAAGATCTGGCTATAGGAGCAGTGTTAAGAGTACACTAGTACTCTAGTTACTTTTGAACCATGACTCTTATAAAAATTGTAAATGTTAGTTTCTTATTTTGTGACTAAGTAAGAATGTTTTTGATTTTAAATTTCAGTGATGCTAAAGATTATTTAAATTTATGTTTTAGAAAAAGATTAAATAGGTTTGTCTCAATAAACTAAAATAAACTAGAAAAAAATAGTACAAACGTCCAAGGGAAGAAAGACAGACAGGGAGGAGACAGAGAGAGACAGAGACAGAGATTGGGCTTAGTATATTCTTTTGAAACTTTAAAGCCATCCATTATTGACTTATTTCCTCCAAATCCTTCCAAACAATACACCAACTGCGGACTAAGCATACAAATATATGAGCCTATGGGGGACATTCTCACCCCAATCAGCAAAACATTGTTAAATATACTGATGGAGGTTTGGAATTTGGAAGAGAAGTTGATTAAAATGGGAGTAGTTGATCTTGAATATCATAGGACCCATACTTCTCAACCATTTTTAGTATGAAGCAATAATTGAATATTCAATATAACCTATACTGAAAATCAGTCTCTGGCATAATTGGGACTATGGCTGAGTTCCTCTTTGTAAGGCTACATACATACACACAAAAATGGATGGAAGTGGTTGGGTAGAAGTAAGAAGGGACAGCAACAAGGAAGTTTAAAATGGCATTTATCCTTGGTGTGGGTTTGAAGACAGAAGCTCCAGGATGGTTCAAGCTGTGTTCCTGATGCTGCTCTAAGTAATCAAGTGTGACTTGACCAATTTCCCACAGATGGAATTATAGGTTTGCCAAAGAAGCATTAAGCTCTAGTTGATGAAGGATTTTCAGGCTTTGTGGGCACAATTATTCAATACAGCAGAGATGAGGTCAAACATAGCAGAGGTTCCCTTTGTTCATGTGAAGGGATGCATATGCTGCCTGGCAGATACAGCAGTCAGGTGAGCCAGAATAGTAGGTGTAGGAGATGTGCATGCCTCCAGTCCCGTTCCTGCTGATTGAGCAGCATTTGATGGTTCAGGAGCCAATCTGCATAAGCTTCTGGGATGACATAAGGACCTCTGCATCTATTTGCTTTTGTCCACATGAATGTCAGAGTAGACAGAAACGACTTTCTTGTTTAGTCACCCCAGGAGGTCACCATCTACCACAAGTCCATGAAGCTTCCTTTGTAGTCTAGGACCATGGTGGATTGGCCAGAACAGCCTTTAATCTACTCCTGATCTTCTTCATCCCCATTGCCCATTTATAGCATCTGTTCTTCATGCTCTGGCGGGTCCTCGAAGTTTAGGGATTTCTTAAAAGTGGCTGTAGTGAATTTATGGTCAGGAAAGGAAAATACTACAGCCGTTCTGGTAGTCATTCTGTAGTTTCATTCTCTAGTGTTTTCAGGATGTCTGTGACTCTACAAATTTAAAAATTGTATGTTTCAATCTTGCTAGCCACATTTGAATATTTCATTGAACCAACGTGGCTGCACTAGACTAGAATACACAGGTGTGCACATCTCCATCATCACAGAAAGTTCTGTTCATGCTATCTAGCCTTTGACCTTTCCAAACTGTGAGCCAGCACTTCTTTCTCTGCTGACCACTGTTATCTTACTCCATCTGTTCCCTCTAGTTCCAACACAAAAGTTGACTTCCTGTACAATACCTGGCTTGGGAAGGTGTATCTTCTTTTCCCCTTTATATCTCCAACTGGGGACCTGAAAGCATAAGTCACAAAACATCCCACACCAGTTCAGAATTATGGATAATAAAAAGAGTTATTTATTTAAAGGGGAAACTTACAGATGACTCTCCTAAAAAACAGTCCTCTGAGCGAAGAGGAATAGTGTGTAGCAGCCGGAAGCGGGAGCCAGAAGCAAGAGAGTTGGTGCGGGGTTTCCACTGCTTTTTATACTATAAGAGACCATGCCCAAGTGGGCTGGTGTCTTAAAGGCTATTGGCTGAAGGAGTAGTATGTGCTCCCACAGCAGGGACCCACCATGGGGATTTGCGGTTGGCATGCTCCAAGGTCAGCAGTTGTGGGGCCGTCTTTCACTCCTGGAAGCCAGCCTTGCCACCTCCCACTCTGAGTGCCTGGTATTGAGGACTAGAGGAAGAACCTGTATACACCCAGGGGTTTGCCACTCCAATCCTTTTCAGCCTGCCTGTCCTATTCAGGTTCAGAAATATAGAGGGAACCCAAGGACTCCAGCTGAAGTTCCTTACTCCCTGCAGGCCTTCTTGCCTGGCCCCAGGCCCTGAGAACATCTCTGGCCAGAACAGCTTAGAGCTGGTACAGTACACCTGATAGGTGCTCTTTCATTGCATTGGTCCACTCTTGGAGGAGAGACACTGGATCCGACCAGTTCAGAGTTAGGTTGTTCTTAAAATATCTTAATGTGCCCCTATGGTGCGTAAAGATTTTTTTTAAATAGCAGATTCTGATGTCACAGCTCTGGGAAGAGACCAGAGAGTCTGTATTTCGAAGGTGCTAAAGACAATGCTGATGTAGCTGGTTTATGGACACACACAATGAATAGCAAAGAGTCTGATGATGAGATTTTTATGAGTAATGTATATTTGTTTAATACTTTTTTGTATGAGTAGCTTAGTATTAAATTTGATTCCTCTTTTGGACAACATTTAAATGATCCCCATTTCATAGACTGAGAAACTATGTGGGAAAAGTTATATAAAATAGTACTTAAAGTAAAGAGCTCACAATTTCTGACTTTCCTGTGTTTTACCCGCAAGACCAAATTACTTCTCAATTTCATGCTGTCTGAATAATAACCCAGAGCCATAAATTTTCTTTAAATCTCTAGTTACTTTTTGTTTAAAATTCTCTTGTCATAGCCAATGTCTTTTTTTTAAAACCACATTCCTATCTTAGCTGTTGGCATACATAGAATCATGACTGTTGAAATGGGACTTGTTTTATATTAAAAAAAGGACCATGATCAATGTTAATTCTTATATATAATGAATAGGCTCATTATTGAAGGAGGCATGTTAACTGTCTACAAGACATTTGAATTCTTGTTGGAAGAAACAGGTGAAACGCTTTTAAATATATCAAAGTTAATAATTATATTGTAGGCTCTGCAATACAAAATTTAATGGATATGGCTTTTAAAAATTTTACACAGACAAAATCTGACCATAGGTAGTTTCTGAATGTTCAATTTAAATTCACTGTTTATTTCACCATTAGTTAAAAAAGATGGTAACACAAGTATTATTAGAATTAGATAGACATTATTATTATCAAAGGTAGATTGATGCTTTGCTCAAAAAGAAGTATAGAGAGTGATTAAAGGCATGAAATTGGATGATGCACTTTGTGACTTTATGATTGTGATTCTGCAAGCCTCCTATCTGTGTGACTGCAGGCACATCAAGATAGCATAATAATAGTGTCTACCCAGGGTTAATCAAAAAAGATCAAAAAGAACAGACAGATAGACACTAGATATTAGAGACTCAGTTCTCCTGTGAAACAAACCAAATAGCTTATTATTATAATTTCATATAATCTGAGATCCATGACCTTCCATAAACTAGCTGATATTATAATTCAATCCAAGCCCAGAGACATGAGAACTAAGTTGTATGTGTCAATCTGCTGAGGAAAGGTTGAGCCTGAATTCCTAGTGGTTCAAAGGAGGAGATGATGGCTCCCCTGGGTCATGAAGGGAGACTAAATTTACTCCTCCTCTGCCCTTTTATTCTTGGATTTTCTCCATTATACGTGAGAGGAGGACTGTTTGTGCAGATCCTAATGACTGAAATGCTAACCTTTGGAAGGCATTTATGACTCACTTAAGTTTTTCGCACTATCAGTACATCCCTTAGCTCAACGACATTGCCAAAAATATAAAATAAATTGTGTAAAAGTGAGCACAGAGAATGAAAGACAGAAAGATAAAAGAAAGGCAAGGTATCTGGAATATTTTAAGGACCATCATATAAGTAGTTGTATAAAATGTCTATAATGGTAGATAGTCACAATGTATTTCTTACCCACTACTCTTGATTACAAACAAGAATAGTTTGGAGAAAAACAAAAGCAAAAAAAAATTCTGTAGTGAAAGCAAAATCCTTCATAAAAAAATGATTTACTGCATCAGAAAAACATGCCATCACGAAACTGTATTTATTTAAGGACAGGTCAGTGAGGTCCAGTCACTAGAGACACAGAGAAAAATGAAACCTCCCTGTGTAGGTACAGATATCTATATATTTATGAAAAATGCTCGTGTGTGTGTGTGTGTGTTAATGGAAGGATAGAAAGAAATTTCAATCCTAAAAAAGCAAAGATAGATTCACATTCATGTACTCCATTAGTATTTACACAATGCCAGGTATCAATAAAACCTTATTGTCAAGGATAGGCAGTGGGTATCACAAATCCAAGCAAGAAAGTTGGTTTTCACATGTAGTATACATTTATAAAGGCTTTGAGAGTGTAATTGAATGTTTGATGGTGAGTAGATTTCATGTGGATATATAAATTCATATGAGCTGAGGTATATTGTTATTCTATTAATTGTTATTTATTGATATCATATGGGATCACTCATTGTCTATTAGGTAAAACAGTGATTATTTAACACTAGAAGATTCACTAAGCAAGATTTATCACCAGTTTTCTCCCAGAACTGGTAGTGGTTAGATCCAAAAGATGAAGCCCTGAGCACCATTTGGCTCTTAGTACTTTGCTGCAGTAGACATGGGAAATAACCACTCCCTATCATTTAGAAGTTGAAAGAAACTTTAAGACCTTTCACCTCACTTTGAAACAAAAATATTCTTCACAAAAGTAAATTTCACCCATCCTCTGAATAGTGAACATATATTTCCTACCTGTGCTAGGTAAGGAATTGGCTCAATTTATACCTGTGATGTAGATGGAGCACAGCATTTGAATGAACTGGGGAAGTTTGATCTTCGCCAAGGTACTCTGTGAGCATCAAATAATGCCTGGAATAAGATACAGCTTAGGCTTCCTGCTAGATGTTGAAGATGCTCCTGCTGTTTTCTTCACTGAGTCATCAAGAACGATTTTGATTGTTATTATATATGCATCAGGAAAATGTGTAGCAGGAAGAAACCTCATTTATCCTCTGATTTCTGACCAAACAGTGAGATTGATTTTTTTTCCTAAGAAGTGATTAAATTAGTTCTTAGTTCTAGAATTTACTATGATGCCTATTCTCAACGTTTTAACAAAAAAATTGGGGGGGGACCCTATGTAGGTAAAGAATCTTTAAAAGAGCATTATGGAAAATATTCATTCTTGTTAAATTATTCATTTCTATGGATTAATTGAAATTACACTAAAACAAATGAAAGTTATTAAAATATTGACTTTGCATATAAAACTTTCTACCACGTATTTGGTATGTAAACGTCCATTGCTGAGCCTGAGGTCCCTTGTGTCATGACTACTCATGAATATAGTCTCAAATGAAACATATATTAAAAGTCATCAATACAGGGTCTGATGGTGTACCTGTCAATGTACGGAAGTTTCATTCCACTATTCTGCCTCACTAAGCTAGATTTTGCTTCATTTACTTTTCAATAAATTGGAGGTATGGGAAGCAGCTGCATCATAGGGATGGATAAGACAAAAGTTGAAGTATACTCAAATTAAAATAATTGTTTCTCTGATCCTTATCATTTGGATCTAGGCTCCAAAATGCACTGTTCTTATCCTGTGAAACTGATTTGGGGGTAGCTCGTTGACTTTCATCTTATTTGATACATCTATTAATGAGCTACAAGTCACAGATCTTTTCTTTATTTAGGCATGATAATGACTTCAATTTGGTCTGTGTTTATTTACCATAATAAATTTGAAACTGAGAAAATAAGTATTTTGAAGATTGGTAACTTTGAACTGAGTTATGCCTGGGTGATCTAAATTGCTTATTGCTCTTTAGTTAGTCAGATTGCCAACTTATATTTAAGAAAGGTAAAATCTACCATTTTAGAATATATTACATATATACAAATAGAACAAATGTAATGTTCACAAGCTACATTTATATAATATCCAAAGATGAAGCAAGGCAATATTTTTAATTTAGGGCCACTTATTGGGTCTTAGAGTTGTCTATAAGCTCAAATATTTTCTAGAAAATTTTTCAAATTTGTTTTTATAATTTTCTTGGTCTTAGTGTGAAAGTCAAACAGTCCTATTATGAATTGCAGCCTAGATTTGTAGACTACTAACCTAGAACACAGGATTTTCTTAGTCTTTTATTTTACTAATAGACGAGCCTTTTATTAAAGGCAAACTTATAGTGGTATTGAGGCTATGACATCAAACAGTCATGGTTTCCTTTATGGAATTAACGTGGAAAGGATACAGATAATTAGAGTTTCAATGGGGTAAGTTGAAGTTTCAATGACAATATTTGCTATTAAGTTTTCATTCAAGTGCATTACGTAGAAATTAGCAAAAGCAAAGCTTAATATCTGAACACCTTCAAATAACTGTCTAATCTTGGTGTACACACATACATGCAAAAAAAACTTTATGTGGTTGATGACTCAGCTAAGACCTCCGAAATGTGGGAAATGAAGTAGTTTTATACACACAATCGGGATAAATGTATAGAAAAAATAAGGCACATAGTCAAATTACATATCTAAAAGAAAATTATTTTAGTAAAATGATTTGGTAAATTGCCATGAGAGTCAAACATTTCAGTCAGATAATGCAGATTCCACCAAATACATTGGACTGGGAAACACGGGAAGGCATTGAAGGTTACTAAAAGGGAATGGAATGCATTTTTACTTAGCAGAACTATTTGGATAAAATTTATTTTTATTTTTGTGTGTATGTTTCTGTCTTGTGCATAAGTGCAGTTTCATACAGAAGCCAGTAGAGCCCCAGTGGATGTACTGTGAGCCAAACTGAGGTCTTCCGGAAGAGCGACAAGTGCTCTTAACTACTGAGCTCTCTCTACAGCCCAAGTAGAGCTATTCAGATATAGAGCCTGTTCCAGAGTTGGTTGATACTGACTTCAAGTAGCTTAGATGACTTCTGAAATAATTTATATCAGTCTTAACGATCCAGAGAGGTAACAGTGTGGTTGCCGAGAGGGATAGAGATTGTCAGAATACTACAGGAAAAATACAAGAGCATTCACCAAACCTCAGTCTGTGAATGCTGCTGACAAAGAGGGTGAATACTGATGTATCGGCATGTCAGGCTTAAGTGCTTGTTGATATACAAGTCTGTGTGGCTCACTGCTGGGAGAAATTATAGAAAGAAAGCAGGCTTGTACAGCAGAACAGTGATGTAATCAGTCTTAGCATGACCAAAGGGAGCTCCACCTTGAACAGAATGAGCAGGAACATTTCTTTCATCCTGTGCTGCCAGCTCCATTGTCTGCCAACTGCTGTCAGCGAAATCAAGCACCTCCCTTCTTAACTTTCTTCCTCACTCAATGATGATAATTTTTATTTTAAGTGGAGGGTAGGTGAGGTGGGATGAGGAGGATCTCAGAGAAATGAGCTCGTGGAAATCCTAATCAGAAGAGATTGTATGAAAAAAATCTATTTGCAATAAAAGAAAATAGAAAAATATAATAAATGACATAAGCTTTTGGCCCAAAATAAAATAAACTACCCATTGTTATTTTTCCTTTGGGCCCTCTTCTCTTTGCTAATCATTACTGAGACAGGTTGTCCGGATTGTCTTCCGCTCCCTGACTCAGCTATAATTTCCCTTGAGGTAAGTCTGTTGCTTTCTCTAGACAAGAGCAGACATGTTTCTAGAAATAAAAGTAATGTAATATACTTTCAATTATTTTTAGATGTAGAGAGTGGTGGCCACTGGCTCACAGTCAGCATGCCATTCGGAATACAGCAACTAGAAAGAACCAAATGGAAGTTTACATACCAGATTAGCAATGTCGTCACGTGATCTAGCTCTACCACTCTTAAACAATTGTTCTATACAAAATAATACACAATACCATACAATATACAACTACAAAGAAAAATTTTTGAGCCACCAGTGTGAATATCAAACCATTAACATTAGGATAAAGTCAAACTAAATGGAGATGCCATGCCAAAGGTGTTAAAAAATTGGAAGGTGTTCAATTAAGCCAGTTTTACAAACCATAATTCCACTGGTGCCTCTGGGTCAGAGAGGTCATCCCATAGCTAAGCAGAACACGTATTTTTTTCTCGGCTTGACACCTGGCAAAGCAAATTTGTTGGCCAGGGAGCAGTTTAGAGAGGTTGTTACTGACTAAATGGAGACTTTGAAAGTTTCCTTTGCCCCTCAGCTATAAAGTCCTGGAATAACTACATTTCTCTGGTGGATACATGAAGAACCATAGCACTGAGGTCCTTTAAAATGTTGTTTGTAAAGAGGGCTGCCTGAGCCAGGCACAACTTGGGATCTTGATTGAGTTCCCAATATCCAGAACTTTTCTCAGAGTCAAGGGTTTTAATGTAAGAGCAACAGCCTGATTAATTGAACTTCCTGCCAGTTCCACCTTCCAGTGGTTTATTCCTTAGAGAAGACACGTAAACGGGAAAGGAAGAAACAGAAGAACGATAGAAAGCAGAAGGTTTTAGGCTGAGTCTTGAACCTCTCCATATGCTTAATGATAATCCCAGGTTTGTTCTGTGATCCATTATCCAGTTAGCTATTCTCCCAAACAGCCTATACCACAGGACGTGGATGCTTCTGATCAAGTGCTTAACTGCTGATAAGGAGCTGGAGGATTTGAAACCAGTTCTATCTTGCTTTAAAACAAAGTTTTCTTCCTGATACTTACAAACAAGACCACATTATTCTGAGCAAAGGCACTCTCTAAAATGGCCTAACACCCAAAAGATACAGCAATTTTTGGAGATGAAAATGGACACTCTGCTTTTCTTCTCTGAGTCAAAGGAGGAGAATTGTGGCTAGAATGTGTCCTCTCTAAATAGTCCATATTATAAAAGCTAATGGTGAAGATGTGGTGGTGGCATTTGGCAGTGGGGGAAAACTGGGATTAAATGGGATAATGAGCATGGGAACTTTAAAATGCTAGGGACAGCTGTATAAAAAGAGAGACCTGATTTTCAGGTTCTTGTTTTCCTAACTGATTCCCAGTCTGCACTAAATGACAGCATGGAAGTCCTCCTTATATGCACATACAATAGTCTTGCACTTAAACCTAGTATCAAGTACTTTGTGACTGCTATAGAAAATAGACGGAGATAGTATGCTAAAATGGAGCAAAGGAATGTATCTTTTCTTCTGGGCAGTATTCATTTAAGCAAATACCAGCATAACCCCGTGACTTTAGACAGAAACAGATTGTATCTATGTCATAGTGAGAAGGTGGCGACTCACAGAGGAATACTTCAGTGTCTATTTGGTATTATACACTTTCACCGATGCCTGTAATCTGGCTCCTTTGTTTCTTCTTAGTTTTGTTTTTGAATTGTTTTGTGCTTTTTTATTCATTGGTGTGTCTGTTTTTATATTTGTATATGTTCGTAGTCATTGCATATGCATTCATATGTGCCAAGGTGAACGTGTGTGTGTGTGTGTGTGTGTGTGTGTGTGTGAGTCCATGAATGCACATCCATATGGAGCCCAGAGATTAATACCAGGTATCATCCTTGATTGAGTTCTACTTTGTTCACTAAAGCAAGGCCTCTCAGGTGCGTCTAGAGTTCATCAGTCTTGCTGGCACTTTATTTAGGATCCCTAAGTCTCTGCCTCCCATGTCCTGGGGTTACAGGCAGAGCACAATGCTGCTCACCTTGCCTTGGTGTTTATTTTGGGGGTCATAAAGCAAGTCCATGTGATTGTGCAACAAGCACTTCCTCCTCTGAGTCATCTCTCCGGCTCGCTTTGTACCCACTTTTGGAGGAATCATTTGCCATCAGAATGTTGCTGCCATGACCTTGTTGTGAAGGTGACTTGTAGGCTTGTTCGATTTTTTTTAACTGTAAACTTTTTATTTTTTTAACCTTAAACTTATTTTGTGTGTCTGTCTGTGTTGTTTTTCTTCCATGTTCCAATCTCCTTTCTTCAGTGTAATGCATGAATAGGATGCATATTTTATCCATTTTCAAAATTGTAATCTAGAGAGAATCCTTAACTCACTGACCAAGAATTTGTGTTCTCTGGAAGTTCATAAGAATGTAGACTCAACATCCTAGTGTAAGAAAACATATTAGGGCCCACATCTCAATAAAGGTTTTGTTGAATAATTGGCATCTGCTCAAACAACATAATGAATACTTAAAATATGAGGTTAGTGATAAAAAGCACAATTTGTATGTTTGTGTGTATCTGCTTATATTTATTTATGTATGTATGTAAAATCTGGTGATTTTAAACAGTGTCTCTATGAGAAATCCCAGCATCTGGACTGCATACATAAGACTCATGGGAAGATGTCTGCACAGAGCCTATACCATGATTGCCACTAAGTTTTCCAAGATAGGACTGAAGATGATGAAAAAGAAGCAATTTCCTTGAGTTCTCATAGTTGCCAGAAACTATCTACTTCTATTAGCCTGTTTGAAATTACGTCTTTTGGTTTATATATGTGTGTCTACATGTGTGAGCATGCATGTGCCACAACGGCCTCACAGGTGTCGGAGGATAACTTGTAGAAGTCACTTTCTTAGTAACGTCATGACGAGTACTGAATTCTGCAGCACATCCAGAATGGAATTTTAGGTGTAAAATCACAACAATTCTCACAAGGGCAGTGTACTGATGAGGTGGTTCAGCAGGGTAAAATGTCTGCCCATACTAGTCATGAGGTTACTAGGAAAGGCGTTTATACACAGTATATCCCAAGGAATTGTATAAAGAAAAGCCAAAGGCATGTGTGAGAAAATGTTCAGAATGTCGGTTGTCTCTGTTTATGAAGAGCAGCTGTTATTGGATTTCTGACTTACTTTATTCATATATATATAGACTGTAACCTGAACCTTCTTTAGGTATATAATTATTTGAAACATTGCATAAAATATATTTAAAAAATTTAACAACTTCCTCCAATATGACACTACATAATGCATAGGAGATTTTCACAGCCAAGTTGGCCGTAGGGTGATTAAGTGAAAAGAAGACACACAGGAGAGGCTTGAGTGTCGATTGTTATTCTCCAGGCACGAGCTCTGTTCAGGCGGGCAGGGAATCATTTCTTTTCCAGGTCTCATGCTTAAAATGAGTTGAGAATTCTCACAACAAGAAAGACTTATTAAGAATCAAGATTGGAGTCTGATTGAGGTTGGGCATCCTGCTGGGTGGTAAGTCTTTCTGGCAAGAGTCTTACCTGTTTGATGCCAAAACATCTGCACCTGTAGCACCTGTCGTGGGGAAGCATTAGCACAAAGGGCGATAATGAGGAAACTGTAGAGAACTCTCAGCATTGAATTCTTGATTGCAAAATCTGTTACATAATAAAGTTGGCATTAGATATGTTATACAATCAGGTTCATGGGTAAGTTTCTGTTGTTTTGGAGTTAGTTGGAGTCAGTTTCCTCTATCTCTTTGGATGTCTTTCATGCTTGTCTGCCTAAAACCATTATTTATTTTCCTTCTATCTTCCTTTACTGTCTCTCTCTTTGACTACATGCTTAGAAGATCATAAAGAAGGTACAAGGTATTTCTTGAATTGTCAACTGGCAAATGGAGTAAATGAAGAAGAACTACCTATCTGAAAAGTTGTCAGCAGCATAGACATAATTTCACCAAATACGACCATTCCATTCTCATTAATAATCTTCTTCCCTGAAAACTCTACCTTATTGTTTGAAATTGTCTCTGTTACCTCATGCTAGTCCTTATTATACCTGTGGTTTGGTACCTAATCTATAATATTCAATACTTCACACCAGTTCTAGATTGTCTTCTTAGATATTTGAAAGTTAAAATGTTAAGATCATGGAGTTATAAGTCGTAATACAATTAACTTCCACATGGCATGAAAAATAATATAGTATACTAATATTGGCTGTTAATTGAGTATCTATATCCCAAGCTTACAGTGAGCATTTACTATGAAATTTACTTTGATACAAGTCCTGAAGATACAGACCACGTTGCTCCTCATGGAAAACTGTTTTTCAAGACAGGGTTCTCTGTAGCTTTGGGATTGTCCTGAAACTAGATCTTGTGCTGGCCTCGAACTCACAGAGATCCACCTGCCTCTGCCTCCCGAGTGCTGGGGTTAAAGGGCATGCATCACCACCACCTGCTGGAAACTCATTAACACCCTCTTCTGTTCTATTCTTACGTAGGCATAGCCATTTCATGTCCAGACACCAGCATTTCGCAGAACTTCATCTCCTCCTCCATTTTGACTCTTCTTCAGCTGAGCCTTCACAGAGGGGTGATAAAAATGTTTCATTTAGAGCTTGAATGAAGTTTCTTCTAATCATTTTAGTCAGGTATGCCTCTCAAAATTACACACTGCAAAAAAAAAAAAAGCTTCAAGATCCAAGTTAGGAAAGCACTCTAGGTTTTAGATATAAGATTTAGAAATCAATTTGACGGTGTGACAATTTAACAAACAACAATAGCATTTTTTTTATACCAGGATTTCTAACCTCCCCAGCCATGGGCACTGGAAAAGTTGCAATACTACATATAAAATCCTCTCATGAGCATCAGGTCTTGAATCCAATGACAAAGTGGTTAAACCAGGGTCCTATGTTAATACCAAGTCACTGTTAAAGAGACAAGATCAACTTATAAAGTCATAGGTGATTTAGTGTTTTCAAGGAGTACTGACTGACTGTCCAAGACCAGTCAGAAGCTTTTATTTTTCCTAAATTATCAGATTCTCCATTATAATGTGATAATTTTGGGTATGGAAAAATGTAATGACTGTTAGAAAACATATTGACTTTAGTAAAGATGAGATTTATGGATTTGGTTCCTTAGATTGAAATATGACCTTTTAAAGGTGACATCAGTCCTTTTCTAGTAGTTGTGATAAAATATTCTGGCAAAAGCATTTCAAGGAATATGTGCAAATCAAGGACACATTCCATTATGATGGGGACACCAAGGCACCAGTTGTTTGAAGCAGGTGCTTACATTGCATTCAGAATTGGAAGTCACAGGGCAATAATGGCATAGAGCTACACATTGCTTTTCTCCATTTGTGGTGTCTAAAACCCTAACCAGATAATGACACTATCAGTGCAGTTGGGTCTTCCATCCTCAAGTAAGGTAATTAAGGGAATTCCCAGTAGGCATACTCCAAGAAATTCAGAGTCTATAGAATTGACGGCTAACACTATTGAGCCGAAATGCAACTGTGTTCTCTGGTCCTTGGTTTTCTCTCTAGATTATATAGTCGTTTTCACCAAAGTCACAATGACATTCACATATCAGATTGAGCAATCTTGTCTTCATAATTTTCCTATTCCTGGGAGATATATATATAATAAAAACCCAAGACCAAGACAATTTATAAAAGCAAACATTTAATTTGGTTTATCATTCTAGAGGATTAGCATCTATGATGGTAGAAAAAAAGCAACAGCTTAGTGTTCACATTTTTATCCATAACCATGAGGCAGAGAGAGGATATTGGGACTCACACAAGGGGTTTGAAAGCCTCAAAGCCTGCCCCCTAGTGACTGACACACCTCTTTCAAAAAGACCACACCTCCTAATCCTTTCAAACAGTTCCACCACCTAGGGGGTGAATATGCAAATATATAATTCTCTGGTGACAATTCTCATTCAGTCTACCACAAAGAGCTTTCCCAGGGCATGCCAGTTTGTGGGTTCTCAAGACATGTGAGCTAGGGATTCCCACTTCTACCTGTCTTACAATGAACTCCTAAGGTTATGAAACCATCGAACACCTTTATAGTAGGTACTCAGTACTACATGATTTATACCTTTACTATGAACAGATGTCAATCAGTATGTAAATGACACATGATTTTTCTTATAGACTGAACATAATTATATAACTGAAAAACACCTATTCCATCTCAAAAATAAGGTATTAGATATGAAGATTTGAGATACTTTATAATTTTGATATTAACCTCCATTTACAAGGTGTCTAAATTGTTTACACTGTGATATAGAAATGTATACACATACATATATATACAAACACATGTATTAGATATATACGTATGTGTTGTTTCTCAATTTTCTGGTTGTTTATGTATGCAGTATCAAGGTGCAGGCAGATCTGTTCTTATGTTCCTCATACCAGAGCCAATTGTCAGGGATTGTTTTCTGATTTTTAGAGGAACAAATTTAATTGTATGTACACATGGCAAAATCAGACAGAAAAACCAAGTTCTCTCCCCCTCATCCTCTCTCTCTCTCTCTCTCTCTCTCTCTCTCTCTCTCTCTCTCTCTCTCTCTCTCTCTCGTATATGGGTGTATTAGTGATCTTTTCTTTAGGGCACTAATCTTGTTTACAAGGGCTCAAATTTCCCAATATATTTATCTTCATACGCCCGCCCCATCTTCTTCTGATACTTTACAACTGAATAAGAGGTGCCTTTAAAATATGCAGATAGCACAGGGGTTGAACTTTATTCTAGTCTGTTGAATTTAAGGCATATGCATTTCCATAAGATCCTCATACACTTTTAAAAACTATCGCTTATACCTTCTTAACATCTTCACTTGAAAACCTTGCATGAAAAGAATGGGAAAGGCAAAAGGAGAGCAGATTGGTATAAAGTACAAGAAGTTAGAAAATAAAATGAAAATAGGACTTATACTCATGTCTCTTTTATGTTCCTGCCATTATAAGATGGTGGTCCTTGAGTCGAAACTTTTATTTAAATGAAAACATGAAGACAGTGTAATTAAAGAACATCTTTAACTATATTCCATTGGCCCCTCTGCACTACACAATCAAAGACACAATATTGGTCTTCACCATCCCTGACAGGTGGAGAACAAGAAAGGTAAGATGGATACCTTGAGAATTTGCATTAATAACGGTGCAATTATACTAGACATGAAGAAGAGACATACAGAGCAGATTTCTGTATTTAAATGAATTGTTTTGTGATGCAAATCAGTGCACTCTGCACTAATGAAGTGAATTCTTTAACTGCTTGAGTCATTTCTGGTTATCATTAAGCCATAGAAACCCCGTGAAAGGAATTTACAACCGAAGATGCTGAATAAAACAAGGTGATGAATAAGGCAAACCCATTATAAGTTTGCCAAATTGATGCAATTCAGCTACTGAAAAGTCAGCTTGTTGTGAGGTTTTCAGAGTCCATATTGTAAAATGGAAAGAAAGGAAATGGCCCTGGTCTGTGAAGAAATTACTAATAAGCGATGCACGGTGTTGTGCCGAAGCCGATTATTAGTAAAACGACTTTCAATTTGTATAATAATTCTTTCAGACATAATTAAATGAATGTCACCAATGTGGAATGCACTGGGGCATGTATTTGAATACAACTGAGTTTGTATCGCTAAGACAAAGAACTCCAAAGTCAAGTATTTTGACAAGTATCTTGTGAAAACAGGGTGCCTTTTAAAAGAAAGGTGGCTATATGCTTCTATCTAGAGGTAAGAGTGGCTTCACATTGCTTCCCTCCATGGAGGGTGAGAAACTCTACACTGTATGACCTTGAAAATGCTATCGTGTTGGAGAAGTTTCAAAGAGACCACATCTAAAAAGCAACAAAGTGGAAGTCATATGTTGAATGACTCTTAAGGTTTTCTTCTGACTACTATGTATAGAGGCACCTACAGACACATGTAAATCTCTACACATCTTTACATGTAACTATGTTGGGAAAAACTAATGTAACGGAGCCTAGTTTGATAGGTCTAACTGGCCAAGAGGATTGAAAACCTACAATTCTACCTAGAGTTTGATTCTTACACGATGAGAAGTCAATTCAGAATTTAACCTTCTTGTTGGGAGAAGAGAAACACCCACAACAGCCAAGTGTGCATATTCTATTCATATTTAAGTTGGATGGGAACACTGAATAATTCCTGTGAAGTTCATAATATAAACATCTGATCTCACTAAACTACTAATAACTGGCTATGGAACCACACGATGCTTGGTCCCCTCATTTCTCACCACTTTGTAATTGGCTATTTATTTTTCCAAGTTCATTTATTCTAGCATATCATGACAGGCTAACAGAAAAGAAATTACAAAACACATCTGCTTTCCATGGAAATGTAAGGCAGAGGTGCCACATACCTTTAATCCCAGCACTTGGAAAGCAGAGGCAGGTGGAGCTCTTTGAGTTCAAGGCTCACCTGGTCTACAGAACCAGTTTCAGGATAGCAAGGGCTACACAGTGAAATGCTGTCTCAAAAAAAAAATGCTTTCAGTTAAAATACTAGTCCTGGTACAACTACCTAACTTGATAGGTATGCTAGAAGTATAGGACTAGAAATAGAAAAAAAGTTTAATAAGCTAAATACCTTGTATAAAGTAGCAGACATGCAGGAAAATATGGAGAGAATACCAACAGAGAAATAAATTCCAAGACAGACCAGAGTACTGATGAAGATCACAAACCACTTTACTTGAAATTGGTCTCTGAATCTACTGAATGTGCCTGAAGAATCTCAGAAGAAGAGTATGTTCTTACACTCCAACCTGAAACACAATGAGAAAAGATGCCTTGGACATGAAAAAGAGTAGAAGAGAATATTCAAGAACGTGTGTCTTCTGTGCCTAGAGTAACATTATCTGCAAATAAAAATAATTTTACTTCTTCCTTTGTAATTCAGATAATGTTATTTTCTTGTCTGAGTATCCTGGCTAGTACTTCCACTACTAGGCTGGACAGGAATACGGTGAGTCAGAGACTTTGCTTTTTACTGAACTTTGTAAAAATAATTTTACGATGTTCACCATTGAATATAAATTTAAGTGCATATTATGAATAAATGGGTTTTATTAAGTACATATGATTTATTTTTCTAGATTATTCTATACCTAAATGACTTAATTTTGATAATTAAGGAATCTTAAAATATGTTGAATAACTTTCCACAGTAATTAAGATGACTATGTGGCATCTTTCTGTTTTTCTTAATGATATATTTTTAAGTTTTACTACTGCAAGTATGTTTGTATATCAGATTTGTACCTGGTGGTGACCTGTATACCAAAACCAGAAAAAAATGGCATCCATTAAAGGCAACTACAATATCAACTATATCTCATAAATTTAGAGTAAAAAAATCATTGGTGAAATGTTGTATACAATTTGATAGCATATAAAAATAATTATATAAAAAATAAGATAACATTGATACACCTAGGTATCCAAAGCTTATTCAGTAGGTAATATTGAAATGATTATGATTTTTTCCATGTGTTGTCTTTACACTTCATCAGAAATCTTCAATTGCATGAATTTTTATATATCATTCTATTTCCAGGATCCATTTCTATATCCATTTATCTATTTCTTACATATGTTTTATTCAGTTTATTTTTTAAAACAATCTTCTCATTTAACATACCTATCCCAGTTTCTGCTCCCTTCCCTTCTTCCACTTCTCCTGCCTTAACCCCACCCCAAGCCCCATCCACTCCTCAGAGAGGGTAAGGCTTCCCAAGGATAGTCAACAAAGTTTGACACATCACTGTGAGGCAAAACCGAGGCTCTCCTCCTATATCTACTTATATCTAGGCTGAGCAAGGTATCCCTCCAAAGAGAATAAATCCTGATCCCACTGCAAGGACCCCAGAGACTACCCAAGCCCCACAACTATTACCCACATATATGTGTGTAAAGTGTAGACCTTCTGTCCTTGTATGTTATGCTCGACTGGCACCACACTCTTATAGGGCATATCAATAGTTAAATTTGCTGAGCATTTATGAGGATCAGGATTATATGGAGAATAATATACAGAATATATATATATATATATATATATATATATATATATATAATAACTTCTAGTGTTTTCCTTTCCCGATCTAAGTAAGTAGTCTTGAGTAGTATAAAGTGACCCTAATATGTTGAAGAGGAATTGTTTTGGAATCCATCTAAAAAGTAGGCATGTAAATACCAAACAAACAATCGTTTGGCATCATCGGGTAAGGTGTTTCACTTTTGAGCCATAGACTGCTTAGACCTATAGCCCCCATTAATCTATCTGATACTGAATTGTTCTTACCTCTGAGTTACACCTCAGTTTGGAAGATCTTTATTCTACATAACCAAAGGATGGAACCTGTTTCACAGATAGTGATACCTGCCAGGGCAGGAAAGCAGAGAATTAAAACATCAAGTTCAACAGCATCAGCAGCGAATTCCTTGGATACATAATTAGTTTTAGCACAGCAGATTTTGAACTGGGGAGCTACAACATTTTGGTTCTCCTAGAAGTAGATGTTGAATATTAATTTCTACTCATGCATAAATGATAACTGAGAGTATTGGATGAGGACAACTGTCACGGTGACTACTCTTCAAATGTTCTTAGAAGTGATGGTGACTGAAAATACCAAAATGTCTTCTTGTACCCAATTGGCTCATCTCATTATAAAGATATAAATTGTTCTGGAATTGGAGCAGCTCATTTTCTCAGGTTTAAATAATAAATTGGTGATGAGATCAGGGAGCTTGTGTCATGATGAAAAGCTAAAACATGGTTATCTTTTCCATTCTCACTAATGGTATAAAGCTCTCACACCTGTGCACCATTGTTCACACAGAAAAGCTATCCATTTCATACTAATTATATAAGACCCTCAAGCCTCCTGAGTAACTAATTGATCTTCTCCTATTATCACAACTAATATGGCATTTATTCTTGAATGAGTTGGATGAGTCTTATAAAGAAAGAAAATACATTGTGAATTGGTGACATGTTTATAAATCTTTTCTTAAAAGAAAATGAATTGTTCTCACTGATTTTTAGAATCGTGAAGTAGAAAATGAATTCAGAATTAGCTCATGATTTTTGTGCCTGTGGATATACATGTGTAGAGACTTGGGGTTTTGTCAAGGCTGAGTAGAATGGAATTTGATGCAGAGCAGGTGCTATCAGTTCATATCTTATGTGTAGACCTCTTCATCAATTCCATGGCGGTAGTTGGGGCTTCAAACTTTAGCTATTCACCTTCCTTTCCATCGATGTTATCCTAGTTATTTCCCACTTCTTTACTAGTGGACATCCCTACTCCTCTTGTAGACACCACTTATTATACCTCTTACCCCAGTTATCTTTGCAAAGCACTCCGTCTACAACTGCCAATCTACTCCATGTATTTTGTTTGTAAAATTGGTTTTGAAACAGTCTGAACTTCATTACCTGTTTGATCCTGCAGCTGAACCCCTTCTCTGTATTCTGTCTTTATTCTAGGCTGTCATGCTATTTCCTCTTCATTGTCTTCAGTAATCTTATTTTATCTTTAAATCACGTAGAGTATATAAAGCACCCTTTGTATTTTATCATAGTCCCATATCATTTAAATCCAAGCAAGTACCTTCTATTGTCTGAGTGCCTTATTGAGTATTCTTCTTGTGTTTTCCACTCTGTGACTGTCTCTTCTACTCTATTCCCCTACTGTAGCTATGGGCATCTTTTAAAAGTGTGACTGGGATCATATTGAACTCTCTATGTGACCCCATCCACGCCTCCTCTGTGTGCTCACTCTCCATCGTTCACATACACCACTGACAATGTTGGTTGTCTCCACTCTTCTTTACCACATTCTATCTTATAAACTCCTGTTCTACTTGGTTTGTAGTTAGAACACAAATACCAGAAAATATCTTCCCCAGCTCTCCAGACTAGATCATTGTATAAGTTCACATGTTTTAGTTGAATTCATAAAATAGACATTGCTAGAAATACACAATAATGTCATTATTTTGTTCTTTTCTGCATGCACAAGTCTAGTGAATCCATTAAACTGTTCAGTGTAAAGCACTAATGCATAGTATGGGGCACATAGCAAACCATCAGGTAAACATTTATTAAGATGCTGAATATAGTAATGATTAACATATAGATGAATAAAAATGGGATAGGAAATATCCCATAGACTGAAAAATATTCAAAGCCACATGTAGCTCATTGCAACTTAAATTTACTCAGCCATGATGACTATGTCCCACTATGGACTCTGTCCCATTCTTCTTGCTGTTCTTCTTTGAAAAACATGTCCATACAATATTTATAAATTTTAATTTTTAAAATTCTACCATGCTCTCTATATGTCCTAGTCATACAACCGAGTGTTTTTTCTATTTTTAGTAATTTATTCTGCCCTTTTGAAGTATTTTCTAAGCCAGTGTGGACAATCATATAACTATCCATTTATTTAAGGGGGCTTTTGTCATCAAGGTACAGCATAGTGTAAGGGGTCCATCTCAAGACTGAAGCCACACTGACAGAAAACCTCATGAGCCTATTTATGATTTCACATACAATATAGAAAATTAGCAAGGTGTTCATATAGGAAATACTTGTAAATGTTATGTTATTTCCCTCTTACTGCCTTTTAACTAAGGAATAATGTATGACACCCATATTCATCATCTTATTTTTGCTTCAGCCATTTTATGGAGAAAAATCAGAGATGACACAAGCTCTCACAAGGGTCAAGAGAATAAGACCAGGGTGACAAAATTATAATCTATAACTTATCATTTAGCTTTGTGATCCTGATTATTTCTATGGCATTTTTAACGTCTTAGCATCCTAGTGATTTCCAAATTATGTAAAAGAATCAGTATATAAAAAACTATGTGTACAACATTCTAATTCAGTATCTATAAAGGAAATATTTCCAAGTCTTTGACTTCTTGATACTTTCCAATGTATAAGAAAACAATGATTTCCATCACATTAATTTCATTGGTAGTTGAACAAGGCATATTGAGCATTCTTAGGACCTTTGGGGACCATTAAGAAAACACTGTAAGTTCAGGAGGAGAGATCAAGAGGGACAAACCCCCGCTTTAAAATGCGTATATCATTTAATCTAAAACAGAGAACTGATGGTTGGGTGAGAGATGTTAGCTTTGCAAGCATTTAAAACAAAATATAAAAGTCCTACTTCATATCATAAAGTGAATAATTGTACCAAACCACCCAATAAATAAACAGTTAGGATGAGTGATAACAGAACAGGGAATGAGTCCAAAGGACCCTGACCATGAATATGGTTAAGGATTGCAGCTAAAGAGAATTTCTTTGGTTCAGTTATTGTCTGCCAGGAATGAAAAATTTAGAAACATTGAAAATATAAAACCTGGAGCTGGGGAGTTGGTTTAGTTGAGAAGAGATTTTATTGTGCAAGAATTAATTTGAGAACATGAGTTCTGATTTCCACCATATGCATTGTAGATTTGCTGCAAAAATAGAATAACTAGCTAGACGGTGGTGGCACACACCCTTTAATCCCAGCATTCAGGAGGCAGAGGCAGGCTGATCTCTGTGAGTTTGAGGCCATCCTGGTATACAAGAGCTAGTTCCAGAACAGGCTCCAAAGCTACAAAGAAACCCTGTCTCGAAAAACAAAAAAACAAACAAAAAAAGAATAACCTTGGTTTTATATTTCTGACATTTTAAAATTTGTCTTTAGTGTTATACAGAACACATACTTGACCTTTTAGTGTTATCTACATACTAATAATTCTAAAAACTTCATATGACTTTCAATAATTATTTTGTTTTTTTCTCACCAGAAAAAAAAACTTAATATGAAGTTTCTTAAGACTAGAATAGACTAGTACTTTGTTTATCTAATATAATCATCAGAATTACCAGTCTGGTGAACTAGTCATCCTGATCTTTGTATCCATCTGTTGTGTGTTTCCTTGGGTATGTGTGTCTTAGTTCTCATGACTAATGTTGTTGTATTTCATGGATTTTTCAATGGTCCTGATCATCAAGTGTCACCTATTCCAGGAAATAATTTCTGATGCTTCAAAGAGAAAGGCAGTTGAAGGAATATGCAGCTTGATTATATGCTTTTTGTTTACCCTCCTATGACTCTTTTATGTGCCATGCCAGCATTGCTCCATTGCCTGCAATTTACATCCATGCAAGTCATAAGAGGAAGAGAGCATCTGTGTCCCCTGTAGTGTGGGCTGAGCTGCTCAGTGTTAGCTGCAGGTCAAGCATCCAGCACAAAACCACAGTTGATTCTCCTGTGCTGCTCTCCTTCTTACTTCGTTAAAAGCATGACCGCTAAGCAAAGTGCTTTGGCTTAGGCAGGCTTCTCTAAGCTCCCTTATTACTCACAGCAAGTCCCAGGTGGATAGGACAGAAAGCACAAGCTTCATTTGACATTGCAAAATGCTAGATTGGCAAAAGCTCTGTGTACTGCCTGAGGTGACAGGCCACAGAATTCACAGGATTGTAACTTCAAGCCAGAGCTGAGGTTTGGAGAGATGCCTCTCCCCACGGCCGCAAAGGAATTCTGGTTTCATTGTCTTCCTTTGCCAAGCTTTATGCCACTGAGGTTGGGGTATTTGTTTTAGAAATTTAATACAAATTGTGACAACTTTAAAAAAAAATAATTTATAAATCCCATTTGTAGTTTAATGATTTTTTTCAAAAATATTCTTTCCAAATATCTCAACATGCCTGTAAGACTTTCTACATATTTCTTTTCTATATATTTGAATATTCAAATTATTCAGAATTCAGCCAGCGTACAAATATTATTCACTGCAAGGAAATTCTAGTGGCCATAACCCAAGTTGGAAAGGATGAGCTGTGACTCCCAGGGCTGACCTGAGACTGCTGCCCACAAATGGATCGTCTTATACCCCGAGTCAGCTCTGCTTTTCCAATTTCTTTTCTGAATTAGGCACACCCATGCATTATAGGAGAGACTAGATTATTTTAAAAATCACTTGAATATGAACCTTAATTGGGGGTAGCAGTGGAAGCCTGCAATGAGAGAAGAACGGAGTGAATGAAGTCCTGAGCAGAGCCCTGTCAAGACCTCCAAAGCCTCAGACCACTAAGAAATGATAACACCATTAAACACACGGGCCAGACTCAAGCAGAATGAGAAAGCTTTCCATGGAGTCCAGGCATGAGCATTTACGGAGAGTTTAAGAACACGTGCACAGACTATTAAGTGTGGCTCCCTCCGTGGGTGTTTTTCCAGCTTGAGCCTTCTCCCTCACAGGCATCTCCCACCAAAACTAGCTAACTCCTCCCATGCCCACCATTTCTAGAAAAGAAGGAATTACCAATGCAAGGTAGCTACTTGCAAATGAAGATTTAATTTCCTCCACCATAGTCTCATTGGGAAAACAAACTACTTCTTCTTGGTAGGCTTCATGCCCAGCAGTAGCTGACCAATAGAAAATGAACTCCAGGAACTCCAGGTTGTCTTTGGGGGATTCTTTGTCTAACAATGTATAGTTAGGGTTTTTCATGTTTTTAGTTTTTTTTAATTTATATATTTTTTGTTTCCCTCTTTTTATGCTATTGAGCTGGAGAGATGGCTCAGTGGTTAAGAGCACTGCTTGCTCTTCCAAAGGTCCAGAGTTCAATTCCCAGCAACCGCATGGAGGCTCACAACCATCTGTAATGAGATCTGGTGCCCTTTAGAGGAAGAGACCTGGTCAGTGGTTCTCAACCTTAGACCATGAAACCAACATGGACAAGTTCAACAGAACCACCATATATGGGCTGTCCATGCGTGCTTCAGCATTGCCAGGGCATCAATTTCAGTTTTCACGTACAATTTTATACTGCAGGTCCTTTGCCTGTACACTTTTACTTCAAGTTCAGTGTTTTTATGGGTTCCTGAGTGTGCTGTGCAAATTGGTCAGTCTCTCTGTCTTGTGCCTTCTCTTGGACTCATTTCCTTTTGCTTGTTTGTTGTGTCCAATTCTGGTGTGTTAGTTTTGGTTTATCTGATTATATTAAACTTTATTATTTTCACTTAGAAGCCTGTTTCTTTTCTAATGAGAGACAAAGGGGAGTGGATCCAGATGAAAGGTTAGGTAGAGAGGAACTCCAAAAGATAGACAGAGAGTAATCCATAATTAGGATATAGTATGTGAGGAAAAATCTATTTTAAATCAAATGGAAAATTTCTTTTTTAAACTTTATTTCTATAGTACAGTCTCGGCTAACAGCCGGTATTTTCTTTACATTAAATACTAGTAAAAGATAATTATTTTGTGATTTCATAGGTGTAGATATATTTAGATCCTTTTCTATGAGTGTTTTATTGACTATTAAATATCAGTACATTTAACCATTTCTCCCAGCTATATAGTTCTCTAAAGAGCCAAATGACAAATTTCCTTCAGTAGGAAAAAGAAATACACCTTGAGCTATTTCAGGTAATAAGGAATTTAGAGGAAACAGGCTCCCCATATTGCAACTGACAAACTCTGACCTGAAATTAATTTGTCTCTGATAATCTGCTAAACATTGCAAAATGTTCTAAAAAAAAATCTCTGCTTTGAGGCTTAGTAGTGTAGGATTTGCCAGTTTATCCAATTGGTACAAATGATAAAGAACCTGACAGTAATTGAGCTCTGCTTTTATCTGCTCTGAACCATGAAATACAATTTAGAATTTGTACTTTCAAATTAAAAGCAGGCCATAAATAAAATATAAAAGCGAGGCAACAAAATTTGGGGAGGCTGCTCTCCAACCAGGACGTTCTCTGGGTCCTAACACACTGCTCTGACAGAACCCTCTTCATTTCAACAGTGTTGGAATGGTTCAAGGAAGATTGTGCTTGATAATAGAAATCCAAACTAATGACAGCTTTGTGGCGTCCTGGTCCATCACCCAGGGTGATGTCCAAAACTCTGCTCCCATCTAGGAGGTGGGAATTCACTGTAGGAATGCCAATCAGAAAATAATATCTCCTAAACCAAAGTTATATATGCCAATACCTCAACCTTCCTCAGCTCTGGAGGTTTAGGAATGCTACCTACAAATAGACATAAAACGTAATTGTTCAAGGTTGTGTCCCTAGTCTTTATGGACACCAGAATGACAACACCCCTCCCAGACATGCACTAATTGGCATCGGACTCAATCTTGTGTTTGAGTGACAAATCAAAATACCGGTAGATTGTGACATTTTCTCTTTTCTTCAAATTACCTTATTATTTCTTCAAGAAAGAGGCAGAATTTAAATGATGTTGTTAATAGAAAACCCTTATGCATTTTGTAAGCTAGAGATGTGCTAGGAAAGATAATGATTCAGAGCGCAACACAAGAACAGAATCACTTGCATAGAAAGCAACAATAAGGTTCTGAGTTATGGCATACCAAGAGCTGTATGGAAATAGAAGGAATCAAAGATTCTATCTATCTATCCATCTATCTATCTGTCTGTCTGTCTGTCTGTCTGTCTGTCTGTCTGTCTGTCTCTCTCTCTGTCTCTCTATCTGTCTGTCTATCTATTTATCTATCTATCTATCTATCTATCATCTATCTATCTATCCATCTACTTAAAGAATGTTCAAGTGACTAGTTACCAGCATTATAAATCTGCATAAACATGGATTTAGTTGTATGGTTATTTATATTGCTGAATATGTTGTGTCTGAGGTTTTCATGAAAACTTCTCCTCATGTACTCATGACTTGCAAAAATTATCAGTTTCTGATGATTCATTAAGATGCATACATCCAAATTCAGATATAGCATTTTTGAAAAACTGAGAGAGGATAGACATGTCTCTTTAAAATAATCATTTTCCAAGGGTGGAGTCTCTTCTTTTTCTCTCGGGTTGTTCCTTAGAGCTTCACCCATTACTGGTGGTGGATTGCATAGTGGTGGTTTATAACCCTCCGCTCCCAGGAAGCAGATGACACACTAACTCCAGCTGCATGATTCTTAGCAAATGAGGCCACTCTGAGTAAGGATTCTCAAACAGCTTTATCCTACCTTCCTCTGCAGTTTGAGAGAATGGATATGAACACACTTTCAAACCTGTATCTGATACACATCACTTCTACCAAAATTTTTAACTGAATTTCATAAAGACCTTAGTACTTTACTCTCATCTCCGATAGAGCATCTAGTCCCCACCACCACCACCTTGTTTATGTACCACATGGCTTTTCTCCTTTATGTCAAGTAGAGAATTCAGAAGTGATTCCTTGTAATTCCTCTGCTAAGCCAGCTCATTTATTTTCTTAACATGTCTTCTTTTGTGTGTGTGTTCTCATGTTTATGCAGTTAGGTGATGCTCCAAATTGAATGTTATTTTCCAAATACATTTCCTTGAGTTTGCATGGAGAGAACCAATATTATCTCCCTCTTCAAACTGAGTGTTAATTGCCTTTGTCTTTGTGATACCATGCCATGCTGTACAGCTACACCCCAGTTTGTTGAGAATGCCTGAGTGGGCCTGCATTGGGGATTCAGAGCTTGGGGATCTAGTTAAGACTCTCTCATCAATTGCTGGTGACCTTATGCCTTGAGAAAATTACCTCAGTAATTAATTAATTCATGCAAATGAATGTTAAATATTTCAGACATGGATACAAATATGAAAATATAGTTTACATTCTTACTGAATTCACAAGACATAGTAGAAAAATATAGTACATTCATAAGATGCTTATTGGCAGTGGAAATCTATGTCATGTGTGTGACTGCTGGCTAGACCATGGTTAGTTCTGTCTGAAGATTTAGCATATACTAGGTATTGAAAAGAAACTGAAGCTAGAGACTTCATTAGTTGCCAAAAAGATAAAATATTTCAGTTTAAGTGTATAAAAAGTAATAGGGAGGAAGCTCCAAAAATGGGTAGGCCCAAATCAAAAGGAAACAACTTGAATTCTGAGGTAACAGCTCATGAGAACATCACCACTGTCACTTCCATTTTGGATCTTATTGCCTGACCCAAATGATTTGGTTTCTAGAATTAACCTCTATTTCTTGTGCCTACAAGTCCATAGCACCTTGTTTTTATAGTTTTCTTTAGGATAAAAACCATTTACTTATGTAATGAATTATTTTGAACATATTTACCACATGGGTATTTTCTTCAATAATGCAATGTAACACAGTGTGTATACAAGATGAAGAAATGGAGAAATCAGCACACAAAGAATAGCAAACTGGGTTTAAATGGGGTGTTTTTTTCTAGTGGAGAGTGTTAGAACATACCTGGGAAGGTACATTTTGGTAACGTGCACCCAAATTACAGCTCATGCACTATTTTCTGGAAGGTGTCTTGAGCAGTGATCCTGAAATTAAAAAAGAAAAAAAGTAATTTCATGAGATTTGCCCGAGGTAGAGATGATTTGTTGTTGTCATTGTTCGATCATTTGGAGAAAGAATAGTTTTGGTAAACAGCAGCCCTTGTCTGGGGTTCTCCCCAACAGCAGTTATTCTTGCTGTAGGCACAGGCACTTGGCAGCTCTTGCTCTTCTCTGAATTCCTTTCTGATTATTTCTGAACTATGAATGATTTACCACTGATTTCTTTACATCTTTGTAATATGAGGAAAATATAAACAGTTGATTTTGTTTTTTACCCTATCTTATAGTTTGTAGGGATTCAAGATGATATGCTTTTTTTTTCTACTATATAATTAGAAAAAACATTTCACGTGGTATGAACTGAATTTTGATCATTACATAGAGAATGTCAACAGAGAATAGCACATCAATTTCTTATAAAACATGCATACAATTAACGTGATATAGACTGAGGTGAGCAGATTATATAAGACACATGCATATGATATATATATTTGCCTAAAACTCTTTTCTGCTGATTTCTCAAGTACTCACAAAATAAAGAATTTCCCTTCCAGACACCAAGCCCTGGGTTTGATCTACAGCATGTTTAAGCAGAAACTGTGCTTCACAAAGCATTATTGAGTTACCCAGACTCTGTTTAATGTCCAGTGATGTGAAGAACAAACAATAGATAATAATGGGAAAAACGAAATGGTGGTTGCTACTATTTTAGCAAGGACTTGTAAGATTTTCTGGAATTCTAGAATCTATTATTGTCATATATACTAAAGTTTTTGTGACAAATGGTAAAGTTTGCTTGTTCATAGTGAAGAAAGTCATTGTATCTAGGAAACTAAGGAGCTTCGTGTACTCTGTAGCCAGGATGTCTGAGCTGACACTGATGAAGAAAGTAGAAGTCTTTCCTAAGGCAGCTTCAGTATGTCAGTCGTTATGATGGGGGCTATAGCAGAATTCATCTATGTAAGAGACAATATGCCTATTACCCAGATACAGAAAGTGAGGTCGTAGAGGTTATGTAAATTCTACATTGGGACTTTTTTATTATTCAGCTAAAACCCTAAACCCAGGCATATTGAGTCTATGAGTTTTACTTTCTTGCTGAACTTAAAATGTTATTTCCTAGGCTAGGCTAATCCTCCACAGACAGAAACTAGGGATTGTGTTGTCAGTGAAAGCAGGAATGGCGTCTAGGTCTAACCATACTTCCTTTTACTACCTAGACAGGACGTTCAGTTTCATGGCACTGTATTTTTTCACGTATAAAATAACAAACTGTCAATTTCTTGTGATTAATTAATTAAATTATAGAAATTACTTCACAAAATATTTCATGCATAATAATCCTTCCTGAAGCTCTTTCACCCCGTCAATGCAAGTTGAAACTCTGGATATAATGAGGATACAAATTGAGCATGGGAAACTTACGACTGAACATTTATCAAAGAAGGTGATTTACTTCTCAAATTCAATAAGCGTGTTGACAGGTTCCATTTTCTGGTAATTAAACACTGACAGACAAATATTTGTAAAGATGGCATTGTAAACTAAGAACATGTTTTCACTCTGGTTGCTTTTTCTCAAATGGTTAAAGACATTTCCAGAACCTACCTAAGTACTTGCATGTTCTTCGTTATTCAAAATGTATTCACAACCCAAAATGTCTCCTATCAAAAGGTGAAAATATAGTTAATGATTGCAGAGTGATTTCATTGGGTTTCCTGCAACACTTGATTCATTTGATCTAGTATCTTCATTTATCAATCCCTAAAAAGGGAAAATAAAAACTCACCTGGATATTAGAGCAAGAAACACGGAACCATCTTTGGTGACCTCACCTTTCCCTGCATGTTTATGGCTCATAGCTGTTTTCCTAAAAGACCACACGGCTTTGATTTTTCCCTGTGCCATATTTGGCCTGTACTTACTATAAATTTTTTGTTCTTTTTTTGCATGAAGTTAATGAGATTAACCTCACCATTTCTCATGGCAATATGTCTACTCCAATACCTATCCTTTGTTCTTTAATCTTTGCCTGTATGCCAGCATGCTGATGTGGTTTACATCTTTATCTATTTTTATTAATAACCAACTGCATGCAGTTAGTGTGTCCCATTCACACATGGATGTACAGCTACCCATTGAGACAGGACCAACTTGTCAGTAGTCATACCCATAAAGAAAAGCATTTTTTTATCCCTTGGAATCTAATAACTGGCAAAAGATCGTCAGCTAAGAACAGATTCTAAGCATCTTCTCTGTCACCTGTGCTTGATTTATAGATTTTTGCTAGATTCATCCAGCAAATCTACCTGTAGGACTTGTACAAGTAACTATAGACGCAATTTGCAATGGCTATGTCATGGCAGGGAGGCGTTTCTTCATTCTTGGTCCCATTTGTAAGTCCGGACATTCCTTCTTCCTTCTTATTCACAATGTTCTTGAGCCTTAGGAGGCTGAGTCGAGGAGGGGTCCACAGAGATGCTTCATCTATGACTGACACTCAGAAACATATATTTTTAGCATTGTGACTAGATAGAAGTCTTTGCTTTGACCACAACCCACTGTTCAAAGTAGCATATCTGAGAAAGGCTGAGAACAACAGAAATATTTAAAAGACTATTTGACAAAATGCCATTTAGCTAAACAACAGTAGCAGGTAGCAGGTTCTACCCTATGACCTATGAGTTTTTACCTAGGCTACTTTCAATCATGAAATCCATTCTGTGGAGCAGGCTTCAAATTTATGCAGAAAGCAGCTTGTTATGCCCTTAACCATCATACTATTATAACACTGGAAACATACTGGCTGTCAGGTCTGTATTGTAGCTTGTGAGGTCCTCTTCTGAGTAAGACTGTCCATATCTTTTCTCCAAAAGCCAACATATAAAAATGTGGACCTACTGGAAGTTAGAAACTTCTAATTAATTAATTAATTTTCTCTTTTTTAATTCATAGAATGAAATGAAATGAGATATAAGTATAAACTAGCAAAGTGATCTCTTAAGCCATCTCTTAATCGTTTTTACATATTTAAAGTGTTTTATCATCTACTCTGTAAAATCTCTGCATATGTTGACACAAAATTTGAAAATCTGTCAAATTTGTAAATCCAAACACTATATTTTATCACTTGTTTGAAATGTTAAAATTTGGACTGGAGAGGGAGGGGGAGAGGAGTCGGGGGAGGGGGAGAAGGGTGGGAGGAGGGGGAGGGAAATGGGAGGCTGCGAGGAGGGGGAAACTTTTTTTATCCTTTTCTCAATAAAAAAAAATAACACGTAGTCTCTAAAAACAACCATGAAACGCATGGACTAAGTTGGACCCTTCTGTGTCAGTGCACTGATTTCTGAAGTAGCTTATTCTTTTTGATATTGCAACATCATCATGTTATATTCATATAGACAATACTCCTCTGTTGATTTGATTCTGAATGTGTCACTATATATGCAAATCATAAGCAAAGTAAGGAAAAAGAGACATTTCCGTGGTACAACGAAGAAGATGGTCATGGATTCACAACTTTACTTGAGTTCTTTAGGTCAAGGTAAATAGAAAAAAGGAATCTGTAAACCAGTGGAGGAATAGATGGCTTAATTATACTTTATACACATCAGATTTATATAGAAAAATCGTTACTTTAATTTTAAACAAACATGTAATCATGTTGAATCTTAACTAAATTTAAAAATTTTACCACAAAGGCGAGATTAATGTGAGTTTCAGGCAATTGCCTATAAGCTGTGAGTATTAGTTAGGTCGGAAGGACAATTTCTCTTTGTTCCCAGACACAAGCAGCCTGGGTAATGTCCTCACCTACCTGTCTAAATCCGAAAAATATCTTTTCAGTACAACTATCCTGTTTGAAAAATAAGTTGGGTCATGTTATAGAGAGCCACGAGCTGAGAAATGAACATGAACAGGGATATATAGCCGAAGAAAGATGATGGGCTACATTATCAGAGTTGTGGGCCTTGAGCTGGGCTGTAGTCAAAGCTCTCCTTCCTTGATACATGATAGAGTGAGAGCACAGATACACAAATACACAAATAAACATATACCCACGTGTACATACATGTGATATCACATACAGATACATACACAAAAACACATATATTCACATACATACCCAAAGATGAAACAATTATAAGTATAAACTAACAGTAAGCATGAAAACAGGAAGGCAACATGAAATAACCGCCAATAAGCCACTATCGTAGAGTCAAATTTAATACACAGAACTCTAATACTGAAAAAAGATGATAAATCATTAAAACAGATAAACAAGTAGAAATTTTAAAACTATGATAAAATAAATCAATAATTATGAAAACAACTGAGTTCATAGAATAAATCCATAGCTGTTTATTTTTTATTTATTTATTTATTTATTTATTAAGGATTTCTGCCTCCCCCCCTCATCTGCCTCCCATTTCCCTCCCCCTCCCCCGATCAAGTCACCCTCCCTCATCTGCTCGAAGAGCAATCAGGGTTCCCTGACCTGTGGGAAGCCCAAGGACCGCCCACCTCTATCCAGGTCTCCAAAGGTGAGCATCCAAACTGCCTAGGCTCCCCCAAAGCCAGTATGTGCAGTAGGATCAAAAACCCACAGCGATTGTTCCTGAGTTCTCAGTATTCCTCATTGTCCTCTATGTTCAGCTAGTCCGGATTTATCCCATGCTTTTTCAGACCCAGGCCAGCTGGCCTTGGTGAGTTCCCAATAGAACATCCCCATTGTCTCAGTGTATGGGTGCACCCCTCGCGGTCCTGAGGTGCTTGCTCGTGCTTCGTCTCCTTCTGCTCCTGATTTGGACCTTGAGATTTCTGTCCGGTGCTCCAATGTGGGTCTCTGTCTCTGTCTCCTTTCATCGCCTGATGAAGGTTAATATTCAAGAGGATGCCTATGTGTTTGTCTTTGAGTTCACCTTCTTACTTAGCTTCTCTAGGAACATGCATTATAAGCTCATTGTCCTTTATTTATGGCTAGAAACCAAATATGAGTGAGTACATCCCATGTTCCTCTTTTTGGGTCTGGCTTACCTCACTCAGGATAGTGTTTTCTATTTCCATCCATTTGTATGCAAAATTCAAGAAGTCCTTGTTTTTTACTGCTGAGTAATACTCTAATATGTATATATTCCATACTTTCTTCATCCATTCTTCCATTGAAGGGCATCTAGGTTGTTTCCAGGTTCTGGCTATTACAAACAATGCTGCCATGAACATAGTTGAGCATATACTTTTGTTGTATGATAGGGCCTTTCTTGGGTATATTCCCAAGAGTGGTATTGCTGGATCCAGGGGTAGGTTGGTTCCGAATTTCCTGAGAAACCGAAACACTGCTTTCCAGAGTGGTTGCACAAGTTTGCATTCCCACCAGCAATGGGTGAGTGTCCCCCTTTCTCCACAACCTCTCCAGCAAAGGCTATCATTGGTGTTTTTTATTTTAGCCATTCTGACAGGTGTAAGATGGTATCTTAGAGTTGTCTTGATTTGCATTTCCCTGATCGCTAGGGAAGTTGAGCATGACCTCTCTACTACCAAAAGCAATAAGAATAACCGGAGTAAACAACCACTGGTCATTAATATCACTTAATATTAATGGGCTCAATTCACCTATAAAAAGGCACAGGCTAAAAGATTGGATACGAAAACAGGATCCAACGTTCTGCTGTTTGCAAGAAACACATCTCAACCACAAAGACAGGCACCTACTCAGAGTAAAGGGTTGGGAAAAGGTGTTTCAAGCAAATGGTCCTAAGAAAAAAGCAGGTGTGGCCATATTAATTTCTAACAAAACTGACTTCAAACTAAAATCAATCAGAAGAGACCGAGATGGTCACTTTATACTCATAACAGGAACAATTCATCAGGATGACGTCTCAATTCTGAATATCTACGCCCCCAATATAAAAGCACCTACTTATGTAAAAGAAATATTACTAGAACTCAAAGCAGACATCAATCCATAGCTGTTTAAAAGTTTTATAATGAATCCAAACAATTCTAAAGTTAATAAAGAGAAGGAATGATAAATCTGAATAAGTGTAGTTCATAGAAATAAAATATACAAAATTTGAATTAATTTGTGGCATCAAAGGTCTAGTGACGTGTCCCCTCTTCTTTAGTGGCCTTCCCGGAATTGAAAAATAATAGCAATGACACTAAAAATAGATTTATATCAAACTTCTTTTCAGTCTTACTATGTGGAGCCACATCACTGACTGATATCTTCAGATTACTTATAAATAAATTATGATCAACCCAGGCTTCCAAAGAAAAATTAATCGTCAATAGTGTCACACTTACAATCATTCCATTTTTTATGTGGATACTGGCATCCAGCCTCAACTCTTAGTTCTAGTACAGCAAATATTCTCACATCCTGAGCTATCTATCTCAGTCTTAGGTGCCATGTTTTCTAAGGATTTTAGCTTCTCATTCAATATTATAATAATACATATAACAATACAATTTTAAATATGTATTATGCACACACAGTTTGTTGTCGTCGTGTGTGTGTAGTTTTGCTATATTGCCTTGGTTTGCCTTAAATTTAACCAAAATTTTAGTAATTCTCTTGCCTTAAGGCACTGTAGTAGCTAAGATACCACCATGTCCAGCATACTGAAGGCACTTTTACATACACACATGACAGACATGTGATGTATACATACGTAATATACAACAGGACTTATAAAATTTGTGTCATAAAAGTATAAGAACTGGAGTTTAAATTCTTGCCTGTGAATTAATAATGAACAACTTCTTCACTGCGTATAGAGCCATTAACTGACCATACTACATTGTAAATTTTGTTTGCTATCAGTTGCTATAATTCGATCTAAGCAGATGCATCTGGCTGGCTTGTGGCAGTGCTTATCTAGAACAATATGAAACTAATGGGACAGGGGTGGTTTTCAGCAGCTAATTAGAAATAAACATTCTAATTTAATACCAAGTTTTCCCATTTTAACATTCCCTTAATCCTTTTGCTCATTTATTTAACACAATTATGTCTATGAAAATATTTGCAATATATTTCTCCTCATAAATGCAGGATTGCATAAAATGGTAGAAATTGTGTTGGGTCTAAAATCAAATTATCACCAAGGCACTTTAGACCATGGATTTAATATATCTAAGCTTAATTTCTCTCATTTTCATAAGAGAACTAGTGATAACAATGATCTCTTGTCTTTCCAGGATAAGAGAGCAAAACAGGTTGAGGGAATTGAGAAATGTCATGTGCAGATGCCATAATACAGAGATTGGTGCTGGAGACTTGCACACAGCAGCCTCAAAGAGTTGTCTTTAAATCCCAAGCCTCCACACTTGGCAGTACAATTAAATATGAAGTAGAAAAATCAAAAAACAATAAACTGTTTAAACGAGTGAAAAGGCAAATAAAACAATAAACACACAATAAATTCTGCTGAAAATGAAAACATTATAGTATTATTATGTGAACATAGGTTTTAGTCCCTTTTTTCATTAATTTCTTTCTTTTCTTCCTTCCATCCTTCTTTCTTTTTTCCTTTCTATTTTTTCTTCCTTTCTTTTGTGGTTCTGTGCATCAAACCCAGAGTCTGTCATATTATAGGCAAGTGTTCTGCCATAGAGCTGTAAACCAAAACCACAACCCATTTTTCTAAGGTATGCATGTATCTGACATGGAAAACATGATAGGAGGGAATGTAACTAGTATCTTGTCTGACTTCCTCTCAGCTCTTCGGTCTTTGTATCCCCGTTATGTACAGAGTATAGTGAAGAAAGAGTAAGTCACCCTCAGGTGCTGACAAGGAACAGTGACCAAAGACACCACTGGAGAGCAAAGCATCCTCAAAGGGGTGAAAGTAAACAAGGGATCTGTGACTCTGATGTAGCACACATTCTTCAGTGGTGAGAGACAAAAGGGAAACTAAATAAAAAACACAGAGGCTCTTCATAAAATGTTCAAAAGAACAGTAGCGGTTAACTCAAAAGGAAGAATTCAGCACAGCCAATAAGCCATGGTAGAAATTTCCATCCAAACTGCATGCCGCTTTCCCTTCCTTAGAAGATTGCCATTCTCCATCATGGTCCTTGACTAGCTATCAGAGCTCTGTTGGCGTTCTAAACACACATAAATAGAGCATGAAATTTAGCATCCTTGTGAGAGAAGCCATGCAGCATGGTCTTCCTATGTGTGGGTTACCGCACCAAGGATGATTGTTTGTAATTTTTCCCATTTCCTTGCAAACTTCGTTTTAAAAAGAGTAATTTTGTAAATGTAGCACATTTTTATTATGAATTTATCAGCTTAAGCATGTGTAGACCATCTTCTTTTTCTGTCTATTATGAATAGAGAAATAATGAGCATGGATGGTCAAATAGCTCTGTGGAAGATGGAGAGTCCTTTGGCCTCTCCGCACTGATTTTTATGCTGGCTGCATCAGCTTTTTACTCCCACAAGCTATAAAAAAGTGTTCCCTTGCATTGTGTCCTTCTAGCATTTGCTCTAATTGCTTTATTAATATTAGCTCCCCTGAACACGGTAAGATAGAATATGCTGTAATAAATAGGAAAATTTAAACAAGAAAAACTAAATGGGCTAGACTGGAGAATATGGGGAGGGATAGCTAACAGTAAAGGCCATTTGAGGGATCATGTGCAAATCTACTGCAATAGAAGTTTCTTAAAATCTGTTTTTAAGGAGCCAGGAGGTGGTGGTGCACGCCTTTAATCCCAGCACTCGGGAGGCAGAGGCAGGCAGATCTCTGTGAGTTCAAGGCCAGCCTGGTCTACGAGAGCTAATTCCAGGACCGGAACCAAAACAGCTATGGAGAAACTCTGTCTCGAAAATAAACAAACAAACAAAAAAAAAAAAACCTGTACAGGTATAAAAAAAAATTAAGTGGAGTAAATGTGTAATAGGAAGAATAATACCACAATTGGAGATTGTATCCTACCAAATAAAACCCCCAGAATCAGGAATAGTAGCATCTTTTGTTGGCAAACAGGACTCTAACCCTCACACTAAATATTTTCATTGCTAATATTTTGGTTACTCTGTACAACTTGATAGTGAGAGCTCACTACTGACGGTATCACATAGATGTGTCATGGGACATGGGAAATCAAGATGGCACTCCTCTGGAAATTACATCCTGAATGGCCAGCATTCATCATGGGGAAGGTTCTCTATATCCTATCAGAGGATAAAAAAGTAACCATTAGTATAACTGCATATATGCCTAGCAAACATGCCCACTGGCGTTATTGTTAAATGAAAGTTTAGGGAGGAAACAAATCCACTTTTTTAAAAATTGGGTTTAAGGTTCACTTCATGAGTGGTACCCATGCCTGAATCTGTCATGAAGGTCAGGAACTTGAGACTTTATAGATTGTGGACTGTAGGGGATAAACGACTGTTTGTCTGTTAGGGGACAATAGCAATAAAATGACTCCTACTGACATATTGTCATACCCATACAATGGTGCCTAGCTCAATTCTCATCTTCTTACAGTAAATGGTAATTAATAGAGACTCACAACTGATCAACATGTAGAAAACAAAATAGAAGGCCTTGAAATTCTCATCGCTAAATGTGATTTCTGTATCACACCCCCTTGGCTTTTGTTCTAGACAGGATTTTTCTATGTAGCTTTGGTGCCTGGAACTCACAGAGATCCGCCTGCCTCTGCCTTCCAAGTGCTGGGATTAAAGGCGTGTGCCACCACCGTCTGGCAGAATTCTAAGAGTCAGAAGTGTTAGGTGATTTCAAATGGTGTTTTCCGGATACTACAGGGAAGATTCATGTAAAACCTAACAGATACTGTGACAAGCTTGCACTGTATCCACACAAGCTTAAGCCAGGCAAATTGACCATGGACAAGAGGAAACAAGCATGAGAACAAACATCTTGCCATGTTATTGACACCTGATAGCTGTCAGGAGAAAGAAAGTTAACTTTCTTCAAGGGAGTAACACGGGATGTAAGATCCACACTCCAGGGCAAACGGTGCTCCATTTTATTAAGATGGAGAGAGTAAGCTCATGGAATTGCATGGTGGGAGCTGGAGGAGACGACTCTAGGAGGAGTCAGAGGAGGAGAATGAATATGATCAAAATATCATGTATGAAATTTTCAAAAAATAAATTGAAATATCATTCAGTAGAAGTTTTCATCCACAAAGGAATGAGAATTAAAACAATATGAAAGCAATAGGTATCTAGTCATCATCCCGAAAATAATTAGCCAATTATAAGCCAAGTCAATGACGACAGAAGGGTATGATTAATATAACACAATGCTGCTGAGTGGGTTCATTACTATAATTTTTAGACAATGAGATTTTAGTTATATCAAAAGGCATGAAACATAATACCATCAATATCCTAAGTATATAGAAATTATAAACCCATTACACATAAGATTCTTAGCACAAGAATGCCAGTTAATGCTCACTGGACTCTTGAGGTTCACTGTAAATTAGCTCATTTAATTCTCATGTAATCCTCTAGGTACTATTATATTCCTCATTTTTAAAATTAAATTTACTTTTACTGATATGTAAAAGTCTGACATTGTAGGTATTAATGGAATAATGCAAAGGTTTGATTCATTCATACACAGAGAAGTAATCCTATCAGGTTAGACACTCCTTTCACCCCAGAAATTTATGATTTTTTTCTGCAAGGGTTTTGAAATAGATGGTACATTTGTGTGATCTGTAGTGATTCTTCTGTACAATAACACATCATTACTCTGCATACCTGACTGTCAGTTTATATCTATTGCGAATCTCTCCCCTGCCCCTCTCTCCTCTCTATTTTTCCCTAGCGTCTGTCTCAACAACTGTGAGATCAGCTCTTTTGAGTTCCACTCACACCTTCTGCACTTCAGTATCTGTTTTTATGTGCACACTTTCTGCTCTGACTGAATCCCCAGTCCAATTCCTAACATTGAGGGCTGAGGTCGTTCCCTCTTTAACACTCCATCGTGTGTACCTGCTGTGTTTTCTTTTCTATCCATCGGTTGATGGGGCCCTAATTTGTTTTTCATTCCTTATCAGTTGTTAATAATGCCACAATGAATGTGCGCACACAGAGAAGTTATTGTCATTCTGATTTTATTTCCTGTGGAAACAAAATCTGGCTCTGGGATCATTGACCCGTGTAGATTCACTCTTCAGGGCAGAGGTACTTCTCAACCCTGCTGTAATGACTCGGGTAACTTACCTTCTCTCTAACCATAGGAGCTCTCTCTTCTCCACCTGTTCGTCAGCGCTTGTCACTATTCTTCTGAATAACAGCCATTCGTGTTGAAGTATGGAGGTACCCATTACGGTTTTGTTACGTATTTCACTGCTTGTTAGCAATACTAAGAATTTTTACCTTTTTATTTTTGTGTCTTTGTTTGTCTTACTTTTTCAGTGTTGTCTATTTGGACATACTGTACATTTTCAAGTGGATTGTTTTGGTTGGGTTTGATGGGGAAGTCTGATAATTCCTGTCTTTCCTGGATATCAACATCCAGCCTGAAGTAAACTTGTAAATATTTTCTTCTTTCTAGAGAACACTCTGTTGGCTGTTCCCTTTACTGTGTTCTATAGAATCTTATTTGTTTGTTGTTTTCTTTTTTTTTCCTTATGCACCTGTGGTACTCTCTAAGCAGTGTGTCATCATTCCAATCTCAAGAATGATTCTTCTATTTGCATTTTTTGCAATAGTTTTATATGAAAATGCCTCGTATTCATTTAATTAGTATATTTGGAATTGAGTTCTGTAATTTATGAGGATTTAAAACTTAGTTTTATTCTTCTGCATGTAGATAATCAAATTTCTCAGCATTCTTTATGATAATAAAGGATATAAGTCCTACAAATACATGTTATTAACAACTTTGCTGAAAATTCATTTACCCATTGATGGATGTGTTTGCTTATAGGTATTTGTTTAGTTTATATATATTTTTTATTATGTTATCATACCGTTTTGATTAGTATTAGTATAGCTTTGTAGTATAATTTGAAGTCAAGTAGAATAAAGCCATTACCCATATTATTTTTGTTCAAAATGTTTTTACTTAATTATTCAATTTTGGATTTTTGTGCTGCCGTGCAAATATTAGTGTGACTTTGTGAAGTTCTATGAAGAACACCACAGGTATTTTGACAGGAACTGTTCTTCATGTATATTAATATCCTAATATGATTTTATAAGCCATGATCATGATATTCAATTCCTTTGGAATTCCTTTCAACTCTTTCTTGCTAAGATTTTATAAGTTTCATTTCATTTCTAATGAAATTTAGGTGAATGGCGCCGGAAAGTTCAAATACCATGCCCTACACCATCCATTGATTATAAGAGCAATACAAGTAATTAGATGCCCCTAGATATACGGTAGAAAATTGGTTTATCCCACTTCCGATATAAAACAATATTCATATGGTTGTTACATTGTTGAAAATGGCTCATAACATGGAAATGTCTATGATATATTATTAAAAGAGAAATAATATCTTCCCAATAGAATAAGCTTAATTATCCCATAAAATTATTTGCATAAAGGAACAGACATTTTCTCAAAGCAAAAACTACAACCAAAAATCAGCAACAGTTATTTTAACCCTATGGCTTGCAGTTTTCTTAAAGTAAACCACTGAAGGTATGATGGTATTAAATTTTACAATGGAACAGGTTTTTCTTCTTCTTTTCTTTTTCTTAGACAGAGTTTCTCTGTGTAAAAACCCTGGATGTCCTGTAACTCACTCTGTAGACCAGGATGGCTTCAAACTCACAGACATGTCTGCCTTTGCCTCCTGAGTGCTGAGATTAAAAGCATGTACCACCGGGTTTCTGATCCTACTGCACGCACTGGCTTTGTGGGAGCCTAGGCAGTTTGGATGCTCAACTTACTAGACCTGGATGGAGGTGGGGGTTCCTTGGACTTCCCACAGGACAGGGAACCCTGATTGCTTTTCGGGCTGGGGGGGAGACTTAATTGGGGGAGGGGGAGGGAAATGGGAGGCGGTGGCGGGGAAGAGACAGAAATCTTTAATAAATAAATAAATTTAAAATAAATAAATAAATAAATAAATGGACAAAAAAAAAAAAAGCATGTACCACCACTGTCTGACATGAGACAGTTTTTAACAATAAAATGGCTGAAAGACAATTAGGGAAATGCTCAACATCCTTAGCCATCAGAGAAATGCAAATCAAAACAACTCTGAGATTCCATCTTACATCTGTAAGAATGGTCAAGATCGAAAACAGTGATGACAACTTATGCTGGAGAGGTTGTGGGTAAAAGGGAACACTCACTTCTGCATTGCTAGTGGGAACGCAAGCTGGTCCAACCCCTTTGGATGCCAGTGTGGCGATTTCTCAGAAAATTTGGAAACAACCTTCCTCAAAACCCAGCAATACCACTTTTGGGTATATATCCAAGGATGCTCGATCGTGCCACATAGCAGCATTGTTTGTTATAGCCAGAACCTGGAAACAACCTAAATATCCTTCAAATGAATAATATGAAACATTCTAACCAAGAGGTCCATCATTACAAGAATTCTCATTTTAATCTTACATGAAAGGGAGAGTGAGTGTGGCAGATATTTCTTCATAACTTGCAAATATAACAAATGCACATACTTTTAACTTAGGCTTTAATTATATTTACATATACACATGTAATATTTATATTTATGTGTGTGTATATATATGTGCTGATGAGAAGCTCTATGCTAATGTAACAATAAAATAGAGGATCTGATCTTCATGCTGTGAACGTATATTTGGCTAGCTATTTACTAGCTTTGCTTCTGAGTATTTCCACTGTTGTGCGTATTAATGTACAAGTCATGCTTAGTCCAATGAAAAATGTGAGTAACCTTTTCATGAAATGAGTGAAAAAGGCATGAAGTTTCCAGGAGTCCACAACATACCCAGCATAGCCTCTGTAGCTTTTGGTAAGAAAGATTTTGGTTTTCCTCACTTGAGACTGGATTTGGAATGAATGAGTAAAGCCAGTTGCTTAATGTGTACAATATAGAAGGTCAAATTAGGCTGTAGTTCTGTAAATTATCTGGAGCAACTGAAATCAAAATGTGGAGAATTGAAACGATCACAGTGTACTGAAAACACTCTATTTGGAGGAGAGAGGACAGACATTTGCTGGGAGGGAAGCACGTGCAAACAAAGGTTGTGAAGCCTTAGTGGATGTGTAACTTGCTCAGTCCTAAGTGTGCTTTTTGGTCATATCTGGACATATAATTTGGATATGAAAGTCATGCCTCAACTTTCAGTTTAAAGTCAAACAAAATGTAGAGAACTTCTCAACACAGTATGGGAAGGTAGTTTCTACAATGATTTGAGTGTGCAAGATTGCACATCACCACTAAAAAGAAACCTGTTTGAAAAAGAATGGACTTTATCTCAGCTTGCTTGCAAGGGTGGAGGAGTGTCAGGAAGTCAAATTCATGCTGCGGTAGATTTTATTTTAATATCCAAATTCTCGTTTAAACTATCAAAGGTACAGCAGTACAGGGTACTTTGTGGTCCCAGGAGGAAGTCAGCTTTTTGGGGAGAGCTTTTCAAATCATAGCCCAGATAAGAATCTCTGAGAGAACCCATTGAATGATTTCTGTTTTATTGATGCCAATAAGAAGCATCTTATAAAACCCTCTCTTGGCCTTTATTCCATTGGCTTGTTTCCCTACATCCCTGTCCACATACTGTCCTGTTTTTCAAGGTGCATCTCTGTGAAACACAACCTGTTGCTCCACATCACATACCCACCAAATCCCATTCTATTCTCAGTCTATTCTGTTTGGGTTGAGGGCTTTATGTAAAGAACCTCCAAATCAGACAGGTGCATAAATATATATGTAGACACAAATAGATATATGGATGTATATAATGAGTGGCCAAATGAAAACTCAAAATTGTATGTAAAAGCTAGTTCCTGGTACACTTCATATTTTGGAAAGATTATATAATGGAAAAGGCATCTGGGTGAGTGAATACGAATAAACCTTCACATTGTGTTATCAACATGTGCTTTACTCACACTGCCTTTCAATAGTGTTTAAGCTGAATGTGAATATCACTATATCTGTTGTGGGTTTTTCTAGATGATTTTTTAACATTTTACATGTTTGAGCGTTTCATGTGTACTTACATGTGTGTAGCACAAATTTGCCTGGGGCCCATGGAAACCAAAAGAGGGAGTTGTATCCTCTGGAAAATGGAGTTACAGATCATAGATAAACAACATGGAAGTGCTATGAACGAAACTAAGGTCCTCTGTAAGAGCAACAAGTGTCGTTAGCCACTCATCCATCATCTCTCTGGTCCCCCACTTCTATTTTTGACAGACTTTCACTTTGTAACCGAGGCTCGTCTGGAACTTCATGGTACAGAAAGGCTTTGGACTTACTACAAGACTTCTGCTTCACTGTTTGTTTTCCATGGGAATGAAGTATGGGTGTTTTATCTGCATGCATATTCATAATGCATACCAATGAAGGCCTGAAGAGAGTGCTAGATCCCTAGGAACTGAAGTTTCAGTGATCAGCTGCTACATGGGTGCTGGGAATTGAACCTGGGTCCTCTGAAAGAGTATCCAGTGCTTTTATCCATTAGAGTATCTCCATAGCTAATAAACATATGGCATAACCCTTGTAGATCACACTTGAATCAAATGCCAAGAATAAACTATGAACAAAAAAATGTGATCTGTTCTTCACAGAAGAGAAAAACAGAGTACTGTACCAAGAGATTACATACAGCAGGTTTTGAGGAGTCAATTCTCTCTCTCTCTCTCTCTCTCTCTCTCTCTCTCTCTCTCTCTCTCTCTCTCTCTGTCTCTGTCTTTGTCTCTCTCTCTCTCTCTTTCTCTGTCTCTGTCTTTGTCTCTGTCTCTCTCTGTCTCTCTCTGTGTGCATATGTGTATGCATGTGTGCACACTATGTATTTATCTGTTTTAGTATATTTAATTATTTAATCATCTTACTGTGGGCACTCTCTCTATGATAAGACTCTGCTCTAGGCTTATTGCTTACTCTCCTCACTATTTTTCTTCCAGCTACTCTGCCTCACTGGGAAAGCCATACATTTTCTTGTATAAGGCATCTGTAGAGAAGATGGCTACAGTCAACTTGATTGTTAAAACTGACATTTCTGTGTTTATCCTGAGGTTTGTAAAGATCAAATGTCTCCCTTTCCCTTCCCAGTCCAGGAAGTTTCAGAGTCAGCACTTCAGAACCCACAGCACAATATTTCAAAGGAGTAGGTGCCTCCGGAGCATTATTCAGAAGTTCCTAAATGTCAGGGCTGTAGAGGTAGGCTGTATGGATTTCTTTAAAGAGCTTCATTTAGTTGACTAATTGGAAAGTGGAGCTTTGCAGACTTGCCTGCTCGTAAGGGTGAGGAGATTTAGTCAATATGATGTGTTCATGGCACGTGAGACTGCAATAAACTGCCCAGCCCTCTGCCAAGTGAGTAAAGCTCTCAGATTTGCACTACTGTAAACATGGTTGATAACTGATAGAGTATCAAGGAAGACACACATATTAGGAGTCATCAGATGCAAAGTAGGAATCCTGATTTAACCAATGTTTAACCTCAAGAATACAAAATAGCTTTGTTTTTTCTCTCACCTTAATTTTAGCCCAATACGACTTCACTTCTCAGGGTTTGGGTGGAAATAGAAATGGAGAAATACAGAAAACCCCTAACTGAATACATTCAAAGTGAAAAGTGCATCTTCTCTAAGGAAAAGCTGAGCCCTCATAGGGTAAAGACAAAAACTGTAACAGCCCTTCATTACTGTGAATGGTTAGATTTCTGCTAACTTGACACAAGGTGGGCTTTTCTCTGAAGAGGGAAACGCAGTTGAGAAGAACCTTAATTATATTGTATGCAGGCATCTGGGGTATTTTCTTGATTAATAACTATTTGTTGAAGGACTAGGTCCATTAAAGATGGTGCTGTCCCTAGGGAGGTGGTCTTGGGGTATATAAGAAAACTAAGAGAGAACGCCAGGGAGAACATGCCTGCACACAGGGCGTCTGCATGGCCTATGTTTTAGACCGTACCTCCAGGTTCCTGCCTTGAGTCACTGCCCTGAGTTTTCTCTGAATGAAAGGATTAGCTGCATTTCCTTTGGCTGGACTTGCAAATTTTTTTTTCCTCAAGTTTTCAAAGCTAGCAATTATCTTCTCAATGCTTGAGACACAGCAACTCTGGGTCTTTATGTGGCCGGAATCTCTAAACCGAAGTGGCTCCTTTATAACAGAGGTTTGAGTGGCAAGATCCTCAGCTCTTAAAGCTTTGTTTGCATTCTCTCTAGAACGCTTCTAGTCACCTGTAACCGGGTAAGAATTTGTAGCTTCCTGCTTCTGAAAATACATTAACCACCTCTCAGCTTTTTAGTATTTTAGCAGATCTTTGCAGTCCTGTGCTCCTGGCCGTGCTCTTAGTTCTTGAATCATATCATGGATACTGAGTGAGCTGAAGATTTATAGCTCTGTGAGTCCTTTAGAGACTTGAGAGCCACTCACTAGAGATTCGTATTCTTTTATGTGCAGATCCCTGTGCTGCATAGTACTGGATGCCTAAGATTTTTGTCAATTCTTACTATTAACCTGCATATCACTATATAACCCTGATAAGGAACACAGTTTGTCAGCATCCAGTGTTTCAATGGGATGCAAAAGACAGTACACAGAAATGAAGTCTTTCAGATAAACCAGAAAAGATTGTAAAATACCAGCCTGATCGAAGAAACCATAGAGTTATTTATTCCCCATTCCCAGCCTTGTTTGCTCACAACTCCTAGTTCTACCTCCTCATAACTTCATAAATACACTAATCATAGACATCATATAAATATTGGTCACAAGGTGTGGTGACACTGTGAGTTGACTGCCACCGTGACCCGAATGTAAATATCTGCAGAATGAGATGGTCATCTATAGTTTACTAAGATTTGTTATGGTGACTTGGAAGTCTCCTAGGAGTGGTATAAATTGTCTTTGTTGGTAACGTTAGAGCAAGACTTACCAAAACAGATGTCATATTTACAACTCAAGTCATGGTGGAGTATCACCATGATGACAAACTGGCTCATTACCAAAAGGAACTTCTTGGTTGAGGTGCAAAATTGCAAGTGTTCATGAAGAAGGAACAGGTCACGTGCACTCAGGGCTGTAATCAAATGCACTACATAATGGCTATGGGAATGAGTCATTTACCTGAAGGCAACAATTCTTCTATTTTAAGTAGACATTGCTTGGCAGGACAGTGGGTTTAAAAACAAGTTTTTCCTGGAATAAATGTAACAGCTATACTAGCTTTTTCTGTATAATATATTGTTCCTGTCACAGAATCCACCTTGATTTTAGTCTGACAAACTATCTTAGGGTAAATTAAATATAATATTTAACAGAATAAGAACAGGGATGAAACAGCTACAGGAATGTATAGACTGGAAAAAATTCATGAATCATTCAAAAGAATGATTTCTATTACCTGTCAGGAGAGAATAGTAACATCTGTGACAAAAAGCATGCACAGTGTGTACAAAGCATTTGATGATTCATGTCAGTAATTGTGTATTGAGAGTCAGACCCCCACACAACCCACATTCAATCTGTTTCCTCACAATGGGGAGTGAAGACTTACGATTCTTTTATTTCCTCTTCTAAATAAAGAGATCATAATCAGGTTTTGCAATAATCAGAACCATTTTGATACCTAGAAGATATTGCCCATAAGAGAATTAAGTGATATGTGTCTCTCTCTCTCTCTCTCTCTCTCTCTCTCTCTCTCTCTCTCTCTGTGTGTGTGTGTGTGTGTGTGTGTGTGTGTGTGTGTGTGTGTGTGTGTTGCAGGTAGCTTTCAGAGATCAAGTGTCTTTCTGATTTCTTCTAACATATGTTTTTGAGATTGGCTCTCACTGTATCTGGTCACCAGTTAGCTAGACTGGTAAGTGCAGCCTTCGTTACAGCTGTGTGGTGGCACACCTGGTTTTCTATTGCATAGTGAAGATTTTGCATAAAACCCACATCTGACTTTTAACAACTTTGAGTACCTTTTGCAAACTGAGGCAGAGAAATAGCAGCTTAGCCAGTTTACACTATGCGCATGTATGCCTGCTTGACTAGTTTACAACTACTCTGCTTCTCTCAATTGAGTTTCCTGGTCCCTGTTGATACCTTTACTTCCTGAAATCTGAAAGAAACCTTCTTTCTAGTATGTCTTTGTCACGTTTTGATGTTGTGTAATTTTCTTGGATCCCATACCTCACAGGGAGTTTTTTTTTTTTTTTTTGTCAAGCTTTTTGATCTATTTTGCCCTTGTTATTTCTTCTATAAAGCAGAATTATAAGGAATAGCTCTTAAGAGTATAGGAAAACTGTTATTTGGGGGGGGGTTATTTAGAACTATACCTTATAAATAGTATTATCAGATTACTCTTATAATCATGTCGTTCGTGATCTGGACTTGCCTTGTCCTCTCCAAAGTATCTAAACCCCAATGTGGTTTATCCTGTTTGGCTCAACATTTAAAAAAACTCAGATCTCTCTCTGTATTTCCTGCAAATTTTCTTAAAGTTTATTACTCTATGAAATCATGGTCTCTTGATGACAAAAGCTATGTTTTATTCATCTCTGCATTTTGGGAACCTGACACAGAAAGTTGTTATACAATGTGTATTATACAGTGCATGCTTAATAGGTTTTTTCCAGCGGTAGTTATTTGGTTATAAATTCTAATAGTTATCAGGGTCATTCTAGTGACTGGAAAGCCGAATGTCGAAGAGTGAACTCCATTGCTGCTGATGATTACGCATGTTAATAAGTATGACTCTGTTAGCTCTGTGTTCACTATTATTTTATCTCCCTGTAACCATTTTTACATTGCACAGTCAAAATCAATCTGAGCTATATTTTTCAAACTACCAAAATGTTTTGGTGAATACTACACTGTTTTGGGAAGACATTCAAAACATTTTCATATCTATAGCCCTTGTCATTCTGTCTAACAAACAGGAAGTACTTTTAAAAGTTGTTGAAGGGATGATTTTTGCCATTAACTTCCTGTTAAAGACAACAGAGACTGATTTCTCTACTAAGGAACCAGGAAGCAATTTGTAATCCAACCCTGCTTTTAACAATCTTAGAAATCAAAAGCTAGAATTGAAAGTCAAATTTTAATGCACCTTTTATAAGTTGGTATTCATACTAACTCCAAAAGAGAGCTTATAAGGCCATAAAAAGTTAGTATTTAATCATGGATTACAAATAGAATTCTGAATGACATTTGCCCAAAATGAGTTATACACTGAAATACCCTTATTGAATTTCAAGAGAGTTTTTCTGTATTGTAATAGTAAAAGTGTAGAAAGTAGAATTGGAAGTAAAAATGAAAGTGAAGACTCAAAAATCCAAAACAGGTGTGTGTGTGTGTTTGTGTATTAAGGTGACTTCCAAAAAGTGTACATTTCATACAAAATAATAATTTTATTTTGAAGGCAATTAGCATTTATTCTAGTATTCATAGAATTGATAATTAACAAGTCTTGGGAGCTAGAACACAGATAATTTGATATATTTTCTTAATTATATTGTTTCATATAATATATTTTGATTGATTCCCCCGCCAACTCCTGACAGACACTGCCCACTATCTTCTTCCAAATCCCACTTTATGGTTTTTATCTCTCTCTCTCTCTCTCCAAAGAACTCTCAGAGATGTTCGCAGCACTCACAGGCTCTGCACACATGCAGTCCAGACAGAGTTACATCACTGAGAGTATGAATGGACACCATATTCTACCCTAAACAAAGGAGCTATCAATAATTGGAAAACAGGAAATTAATTTGCTCTAATAGAGTGACACTGGATATTCCATGTAGACCTCATGTTGAGCAGTAGTTGGCCTTACAAAACAATATTGATATTATTTTTTGTGGACTTCCTTTTTCTCTTCTTTCTTTTCCTGTTTTTTTTTCCTTATTTATCCTTTGCCTGTCTAGAAAACACTGTTTCTTTGAAGTCATCCATCACCTATAAATATTATAGTCTTCCTACCTCCTGAATAGATTCCTTAGCCTTGAGAGGAGGGTTTTGATGAAGACATTTAGGACTAAGTATTACAAAGTCTCTCCAACTCTGTATATTGTCTAGTTGTAGGTCTCTGTGTTATTCCCCATCTACTCTAAGAAATAGGTTTCTCTGATGTGGGTTGAATGAGGCACTGTCTATGAATATAGGACAATATCATTAGGACTCATTATAATGTTTTTGTTCCTTTAGAATAATAATAGTATCAGGTTTATACTTGGTCCTAACTGTTTAGTCTCAGGTTCTTCAACACTTTAGCCTTCTAGGTATGTGTTTCATCTTAGGAAATGGGCCTGAAATTCAATTGAAGAGTAGTTGGTTATACCTCTAACAGTTGTGCCCCTATTATGGTCAGGTCTCTGTTGTAGGTTACAGGGTTTGTAGCTGGTTGATAGTGATTTTTATTACATTTTTTTATTCCAGTATTTTCTAGTACCACTAGAACACTATTCAGAGGGCTGAAGCATCCCAACAGCTAAAATTCTGTGTCCAAAGATAGAAGTAATTGTTGTTTTCAACAATTATATACATAATTGGTCCTTACCATCAGGTTGCATAGAGCAACCAAGTGTCTTGACAATAGCCTGTGAGGCTTAGTGGTTTCCATAGGACCTTTGACTAACAGTGGCCAATTAGTGAACAAAATATAAACCATTTTTGACACTGGAGGTTTTACTTAATGGCATGTGATACCACGTTTAAATATTTTTTCTCATACTATTTGGTGACTCTGTTCATGTCCCTTTCATATTTATGTATTTTAAGAACTTTGTACAGTATTAGATTTCCACGGGGATATTGAAATGACTTATAGTGCTAGTTGTCCTTCAGCAATTCTCTCCTTTATCCTTCTCTACCTTCTCCCTCCCCATTTAGCCCTTTTACTCAAGTTCCTCCTTTTCTCCATATAACTCTCTATTCTACTTTCTCTTTCTTTTCAATGTTCCCAGATTTCCTGAAAGTTTTATTTCTGAGGTTTTTTTTTATATTTAGCATTTTCCTTGACTAAGCTATGCATTTTTTGTCTTATCTTCTTGTTCTGAAAATTTTAATTCCACATTTTATAATTGTTTGGGAAGTTTTATCTCTGATATTTTTCTTTGACATCCTAAATTGTTCATTTATAGTTTTATTTCTGTTTGTATTTCCTTCAGTTATTCTATTTCTTTATTAGTTTCTGTTTTCATTTCTTGAAATGTTTTCTTTTAAATCAGCTGTTTGTGTTTTCACTGTCATTGTCAAGGCAGTTACTCAGATCCTATTCAAAGTTCTTGAGTGTATGCTTAACTTCTGTTTTGAAGTCCTTTGCCTGTGCTTCTGCTAAATTGTTTCACTGCAGGCCTGATGCAATAGGATTGCTGGCTTCTAGAGGGGGCATATTGTCTTGGCTTTTGGCCCTCGCATATAGGCATCTAGAGTTATGATATTTGAAATGGTTCTTGGTGTAAATGCCTGGTCTTATTTTTGTTGATTCCTTGTTTTCTCATATGGTTGATGTTTCTCACTTTGAATCCTAGGCAAGTGATGTGGCTGTTAGGTCTTTGGTAAAAAGTGTTTCTTTGTGTATGTACACACATTACACAATGGATTGAAGATGGGCTAGACAAAAAAAAATGCTTAGAGGGACATAAAAAAGAGCTGAGGGGTTCCTGGGTTTTCAGTAGTACATGGGATCCCCATGAAATAGACTTAGGCTGCAGCAGCATAGTAAATGAGTCTAGAAAGACTGTCATACAAAGCTAACTTATCATTTATATTGGTTAATTGAAATTTAGAATTTTAAACAACAAATTCTTATATATATTAGAAAATTTTCTTTGAAAGAGTATGTGCCCATCAGCTACCCTTACACTGACTGCCCTGTTATTAATACCAACTATTTCATACACTATGTTAATAACAGAATATTCTAAGTAAAAAGAATTCGATGATCTGGGCTATCACATCTGTCTCTAATTTCTATAATGATAATTTTTAAGTACCCTGATGAGTAATGAAAGGTATAATTTTGGGTTTTCTGATTCTTGCTCTTGTGGACTAATTGATAACCTTCGTAGGCAGCATTGCAATTTGCATTGCTGTTAGCATTTATCGTTTATTCTTGCAAAGGATAGCTCTTCACTTCACCTACACCTGTCCTGACCTTAATAACCTACACTATCACTTGGTTTATAATTTTAGAGGATTTGCATTTCAACATATTAGCTTATAGCAACTTTGGTAGTACAGGGGATTTTTTCATCAGATAGGAGGTGTGTGCCGAGCAGATAATCTCCTCTCCCTCAAATGGCTTATGGTTGCTGGATAATTGCCATTAGAGACTCGGAGTCACACTTGTTCTCTTGGCTACCATTACTAATATAGTTCCTTGCTATGAACCATGTCTATCACTATATCCTTCTCTATAATCATGACCATACACCTATTTTTATTTACTGTGTAAAGCCTGATCTATTGAGGTAAACATAATAAAGTGAAATTTACAATGGAAAGGTAGGCCTGTATATGTCTGTCCAATCCATTACTCCATGTCAAGAAACAGAATATCAGTCAATGCTCCATTAGGACTAGTTGAAAAATCTGTAAACTTCTCCAGCAGAAGCAATGCTGGTTATGATTTGTCCAGTTTATCTGTTATTAATCTCATTTGTTCTGGTATATCACACTTATGTTTTGCATCTCAAGTTCATTTTTAATATCGCCCTCATTTTTGTATCACACACTCACATTTATATTTCTGCCCATGGAGAAATCCTCTAAAGCCAAGATTTTAGGCTGAATCTCTATTACTCAATTTCTCTGTATGATAAAATTTAAATGTCTTGGGTTTTTTTGAGTCTAGAACTGATGTAGGAACTCTTTCAGCTAATAGCCAGTCCACTTTGGGCGTGGTCTCATGTCCTATAAAAGTAACATAAAGTATATATGGGACCCTTGACTGCTGCATTCGGTTCCAGTTCCCCGTGCATGCAGAGGACTGTGGGTAACCACTCTGTGAGTTTACCCCCTAATAAATAAACCTCTGCTATATTCCATTCTGGGCTAGTGAGGAACTCTTTTGGATGTCAACATAGAGCATACTGTGCTTGTGGCTAATCCTGTGGCACACCTTTCCATTCACCACGGTTTTCCCATGCTTCTCCCACAATGATTTCATGAAGATCCTCTTTCTCAGGTTGGTCTTTCCTTGCATCTGTTGTTCCGGCCACCTGGGACCAATGGGACCTTCTTGGTACGACTGCTTTCCTTTCAGTATTTGGGCTTCAGAATGTATTTTATCTCAGAGGTTGCTTCCTGACAATTTTGCTGTTTCTTTATTTATTATTACTTAAAACTGTGATTATGTTTCCATTTTAACATTTGTGCTTTACCTTCCCTATGAGAACACAAGATCTATAGGAATATTATCATGATAATATTATTTATTATTTATTTGAACCAATTTGGGGAAATGTTGAATAATTTTTCCAAACCTGGAAGATTGAGTTCAGTCTTCTGAAACCCATATGATGGAAGAAGAAAAGCCACTGCTACAAATTTATCTCTAATCTCCACATAAATGCTTTGCCACCTCCCAATACACATATACACATGGGCCGAGTTTATAAACATATGCATAAGCACACAAAAAGTAAAAATATAAATTTAACAAAAATATATGCAAAGTATGATATTCTTTTTTTGGAATTTTTCATAAAATGTGTGAATAATAATAGTAATAATAATAATAGTATTAGTCTTTGACCCTAGTGGTATTTGGGAAAATTGACTCTGATCACTAATAAAAATGTATGTAAACACACACAAAAAGGTACCTAAAATTCATTGAAAGGTAGATAGATGGCTACATAGACCCATGTATGCTCACGTTCATAATGGAAATACATATGTTATATATGAACATGAATAAGGATTCTTAGATACTCTTTCTTCCTAGCTCATCTTGAAATAGTCTCGATGACACCACAAAGCGATGCTTATTTTCAAGATAATGCCTTCTGCACTAAGAACACCAACAATGGCTATATCCTAACCAGAAAGAAGCAAAGCAATTGGAAACTTTTTTATTAGACCCTTCTAAAGAGCACACAGTATAAAATTATGAATAATTTGTAGAATCTCTGCTTTATTCTGTGTCATCATGATTAACTAATAGAAAGTGAAAGTGCACAGAGACAAACCAAGAATGAGAAGAGGGAACTTCACTTTCTGCAAGGAAAGCTGCCCAGTGACTTACAACCACCGCTGCCAAGGAGAGGCGGTGGGGAAATTCTTCTGTGGTGTGCTGAGTGTGGTGGTGTTCACCCTGAAGATCAGAATCTAGAAGGCTGATGACAGAGAATATTGGGGAAATAAGCATGGCTCCATGCTGACACACTGACTCACACAGAACACAAAATTTCTGTGGATATGTGGAAATATTGCAAAAGATAAATATTTTTCTCTATGTGGTTTCTAGAAGTTGGCAGATAAGACAAAATATATAATTATTAAAATTCAGCACTAGTTTATTTATGCTTTATTCTTTCTTCAAACTGTGAGATCGTGGCATCAGTCTTGTGGAAGTAATCAACCACTCTGTGATTGGATGAAAAACCCACTCCACAAACTGGAACTCAGTCCTGGTACTGCAGACTGGGCCAACATATCCTGTGACTGGCTGCGATATGACTCATAGTAGAATACCTTATGCTATTTATTATTCCGCTAAATTGACATAGTACTTAACTGCCCGCTAAGTTCCTATATCTCATAGATTTGGGCATCTAACAGGCACCATCTCAAAGGTGCAAAAGTGTTTCTCTCTCTCTCTCTCTCTCTCTCTCTCTCTCTCTCTCTCTCTCTCTCTCTCTCACACACACACACACACACACACACACACACACACACACGGTAGGTGAGGATTAATACAGAAGCCCACCACTAGTCAATGTGCAAATAACTAAGAGACTGTAGAGCACTCAGTTCTCAGTGCGGCAGGTATATTGTGCCCCTCCACTCAAGGTTCAGAAATTCTGGTGGGAAAAGGATACCAAGATAATAAGAGCCAGAAATAGTGAACTAGTGAATTCAAACACTATTTGCTGGATAAGACATAACCTTTGCATATATAAATTCACAGCAGTCGTGACTACATGCACAAGAATTTCACAAGGTGAAGCCAGCCAAAATTCCCGTGGCTAGAGTCCAGCCTAAGAGAAGGCTGATTTGAGCTCCACCAATAGCTGGTGAGCCATTGGCACTTGGTGGCTGCTTGGGAAGAAAGAGTCAGGTTTTAACAAGGATGTAGCCCCTGAAAGTCTATCTGTGTTCCAGCACAGATTACACAGATAATGCTGCATCTGTGTAAATCCAGACAGAACTTTGTGGGCTCTAGGGGTTATTAGAAATCAACAACACACATATATGTCGTGGTTGGAAAATGTGGTATGGGGGTTAAGAGAGGAAATGAAAGAGATGGAATGGAGTTTGGATCTTAGTAAAACATAGTATGTGCCTGAATGAACTTCTCAATTTAAATAAAAACACAACTTTATTTAACGTACTTTTAAATTATTTTGCCTCCTCCTTGCCACACCTCTGTCGTCTCTGTTTAAAAATCTTTTTTTTAAAAAAAAATTAACTTCTTACTTGTATTTCTCCTAGGATAATATTGTGTGCCCTTTGTTGATCGTGACACAATCATTACTATAGACATGTGTGCAGTTTGTTGGCTCATCTCCTGCTTTTGCAGAGAACCTTAGTTTGTTTCTCAGTACCCAATGGCTGCTGGCAACCCTCTGTGTCTAACGCCGAGGAATCAGAGCCCTTCTCCTGGCTTCTGCAAGCACAAGATACTCATGAGGTGTACTTATATAAAGACAGGGAAAACCGAAAGATTTTAAAACATCTTTAAAATGGAATGTCTACACATCTTTAATTAATATATTCATATTGTGTAGTCATGATTCAAGCTAGTATTCTTAGAAGTTCGTGCCTGAGTTCTTCAGAATGCTTTCAATTATCTGATTAAGTCTTCCCATGCCAGCTATTTTAACTAAGGAACATACAGTAACCTCACAGAGGGGTCGTTGAATTTTGACTCAAGTGTTCTCTCCTGGAGTAGACTATAATAGCCACATGATAATAGTAAGTTATACTGAACTTCATCTTTCAATGGAAAATGAATGGTTCTATTAGGAGCAAATGAATCTGCCAAGGGAGTTTATATAAAACATGCCTTACATTTAGAATTTGCATGGCATGCTAGTTTTTATTGCTATTAATATGCTATTATGAAGCTGGATGCTGGGTGTTTTAAAAGTGCCTCCCAACCATAAATTAGTCAGTGCATAAAACACTGATGAAATAGCATCCCAATTTTCCAGGTGAAATCTCTGCATCCCAAGGTGATTAAATGCCTCTCATCAGTGTTCCAGTTTTTGTATAGCTCCCCTGCAATGTTCTTTAGAAGGCCCTGTGTGTTTGGAATTATCTACTATATCCTATATCCTAAATTAAAAAGGTCTTTTGCAAATGTTATCTAAATTTATGCCTTGCATGTGGAGCAGGAACCTGTTATAATACAGTGGAGTTTTGAATAGCAAATACCTTTCATAGGCTCATGTGTCAAGGGCTTGATTCTCAGCCTCATGAGACGTGTGGAACTCCTAAGAAATGACACCTAGTCAGTAAATCTCTAGGCCATTGCTGTACAGACCTAGGGTGGTGGCTATCAGTAGGCACCATGTAATTCTTGGGGGTGGGAGTAATAAAGAAAGTATGATTTGGGTTTCAACCTATTTCTGCTCCAATTACATATATGACTGTTGTCATAGGTGTTCCCATCATGAGAGGCCACAATAAAGGGAAGACATTCTATGAGTCTGAATCTCTGAAACCAGAAAATGTATAGATCTATTCCCGCTGGAAAATTTGCCGTCTAAGGAAACCTACATTTTATCGACTTGGTAGGTAGGAGAACCAAATGACTGCATTCATTTCCTCTTCTGTATTTCTCCCATGTTTCCTCATTGATGCCACACCCTTTTCCCATACCATGGAACCTATACGTTAGCACATATTATAATAATAGGCTTTTGATGGAAATGAGAACTCTTACTTCTTGAGCTCTTTACATATACCGTAAAGATTTGCTGCAACTCCATCCTAGATGATGTCAAAATTCACATGCTGAGTTCTCACTCCAGGAATCAGAATTAAAGGAACAAGTAAAGCTTGCTGGGTTCATTCTTTACTCATAATAGGAACAGAGGTTCAAGACACTTGGCTCGGTGGTATAATAAAATTTAAAGCTCTGTGTGAAAATTTCATGACTAAGAATTTCTCAGATTTCACTGATTAAAGCCAGTCACCTGGGCAGATCTAGGAAGAGACAGAGAAGCAAACTTCACCTGGCGAGGCATTTCTGGTAGGTCATGCAATTATTTTTCAGGCGAGACAGGGATAATGGTGAGCTATATACTACAACATCCCCCAAAAAGCACAGCCAAGTTTGGTTATTTCTTGCTGAATTTGGAAATCTTTGTTTACTCAGGTGTGGTTAATGGCACTATCTAAAATAAGGAACCTATTCTGCTTCCACGGTTTTGTTATCTTTGCCTCATTGTTTATGCTGTTTGTTCTAGTGAGATACTTTCCCTTTTCCCTATGTTGTTGATATTTTGATTATTTTTTCTTGTTGTCCTGGTCTGTATCTCCTGTACATGTGGCTCTGGCAATAGAATACAGAAGCTAATGTTCTCCGGATTCAAGTTGGGCTATAGTATGCCTTGTGTGGTTCTTTGTTAACGATGATAACACCAAGTAACAGCATCAGCAGTGAGGATATCTTGGACAGGTGCTTTCAAAGAGAGCAGGTTGGCCTAATCCAGTTGCAAAATATAACTACTTCACTCTTACAAACACAAAGAAATAAAATAGGAGGTGGGAAAAGAGGAGCAAGTGAGGTTGAAACATGGTCAGCTTAGTAAAGGGGAGGAGAGAGTTGTTTCATGATGGTAGATGTTATTGTATCAGTTTGTAACATGCTTAGCTAGATGATTCTGAATGTCATCAGATCACAAGAAAACAATCTAAAATATGCATCTGTATATAACAAAGATTATATACACAAGAATAAAAGGCAAGGGAATTAGTTGATTAGTGAAAAATATGAATTGGTGGTTACCAAATGTTTTTTTATGTAATGGAAGAGCAGAGGGATAAAATAACTAACACAGTCCAGAGAATTTAATAGTTTTCTAAACTTGCAGACAGAAAGATAGAGGGTTGCCATGGGAAGATACACGACTATACTGGTGGGAGGTAGCTAGATCGTTTGTATCCATATTACTCAAATGAGCTCTATGGATAACACACACACACACAAACACAAACACACACATGCATACACATAAACATGTACTATACCATACCCTCACACACACAATCTTTATTTATTATCCTTCTTTGGATCTACCTGTCCCCCCACCCTGTCATCTTTTAATTATCCCTCTCTCTTTCCCTTTCTGTCTAAAGTGGAATTTCAAGTCCTTTTCTCCACATGCAGAAATTTTGTTTTATTAATCTTCTGAAGGTATTATACATGCTGTCCAATGCTTAAAAACATATAAATGGATTTCTAAAAGGCTTGTCGCCAATCTTGCCTCAGAGTTAAGAACAGTGCTGATGAAGAGATGAATTGCCAGAATGAATCACATGGGAATCTCTGTTTGTAGTTTACTATTGTCGAACTGTGTGCTAGAACAGGTTTAAAATCCAAAAGGGCTAACCTCAGTCACAGTAGATATATATTCTGTGCTCTGATATCTGGGAACAATTTTTAAAAATTAATATAAAGCTCCTGTTTCGTTATAGACACAGACACAACACAAAAATCTTTAAGTGACTCATGTGTGCGAATGGCTTCAAAAGCCTCTTGCTGTTCAATTATTCACTAGTTCATGGCTTATTCTGACATATTTTTCTTTTATGTTTGTTGGAAAGCATTCTTAAAAAAATGTTACCTCTATTTCTGAAATAGATTTTTTCATCACATAATACATCCCAGTGACAGTTTCTCATCCCTCTCTACTTTCAGGGGCTTCCCACCTCCGTCCTAGGCAGAGTCACCTCCTTCTTTCTCTCAATAGAAAGCAAAAAGGCTTCTAAGGGATAATAATTTTAAAAAGTAAAACAAAATTTGACTAATCTACCATATCAGAATTAGACTAAATAATGAATAAGAAAAGAGTCAAAGAAAAGGTGCAAGAAATAGAAACCTACCTGTTTGCATAGGAATCCCATACAAACCCTAAACTTGAATGGTATTATATACATACAAATGACCTGGTGCAGACCCATGCAGCACTGTGCATATGGCCTTAGTCTCTGTGAGCTCATGTGAGCTTTAATCCAATTAATTTAGAGGGTCTTCTTTCCTAGGTATCCATACCCTCTGGCGCTTACTCTCTCTCTCTGCCTCTTCTTAAGAGTTCTGTGAGCCCTGACAGGAGGGATTTGGTGGAGGCATCCCCTCTATGGATGAGTGCTCCAATATCTCTTGAAAAGTAGATGGAAGTGGAAGAAAAACAGCCTGAGTGAGATAATCCAAACTCAGAAAGAAAAAATAGCATGTACTCACTCATAAGAGAATATTAAGTAGGAAGCAAATGATGACCAGTCTATAGTCTACAACACCAAATAAGCTAAGTGACAAAAAGGACCCCAAGATAGACATACATACATACGTACATACATACATACATACATACATGCATGCATGCATACATACATGGATCTACCTAGGAAAGGGAAATAAACTTGACCTCCTAAGCCCTTCATCCAATAACTGATGGAAGCAGATGCAGAGATGCAGATGTAGCGTGGTTAGTTGTGTAACTAACCGCTGGACAGAGCTCCTGGAGTCCTGCTGGAGAAAGGGAGGAGAGATAACATGAGAAAAGGGGACAAGACTGTGATGGGGAAACCCACAGAAATGGCTGACCAGAACTAGTGGGTGCTCAATGACTCCATGCTGACAACCAGGGAAGCTGCAGAAGACTGATCTAGGCTCCCTGAAAGCAGGTGACAGTAGGTGGTTTGGGTAGTTTGTGGGGGCCACTATCAGTGGGACCGGGAGCAATCCCTAATGAATAAATCTGGCTTTTTGGAGCCCATTTCCTATGGAGAGAACCCTTGCTCAGCCTAGTACAAAGGTTTGATTCGCATTGCCTGATGGCTAAGGATGTTGAGCATGATGGGTAAAGATGATGTCATTTCTTTAGGGTTTCTTACCTTTTTGAGTTTCCTCATTAGAGAATTCTCTTTGTAGATCTGTACCTCATTTTTTAAAATTTGATTATTCACTTCCTTGATATCTAATTTTTTAAGTCATTTGTGTATTTCAGGTATTAGTCCTCTATCATATGCATAGTTAGTAAAATAATTTCTTTTCTCATTCTGTAGGCTATTTGTTTGTTCAAATGATAGGATACTTTGCCATACAAAATCCTTTCAATTTCATGAAGCCCGACTCGGAATTGAGCTTAATTTGGGGTGATGTGTATGTGTCTATTTGGATTCTTCTCCATACTACCATCCCCTATGAACAGAACCATTCATTGACGGTGCTGTCTTTTTCTCCAGCATGTATTTATGGCTTCCTTATCACAAAAACCAGGCATTTGTAAGTATGTGGATTTATGTCTGAATCATCAATTCAGTTGCTCATCGTGTCTTTTTATATCAATATCAAACTGTTTTTATTACTATAGTTCTGTAGGACTACTTCAGATTGGGGATGGTGATACTTCTAGCAGTTATTTTAATATTGAAGAATGTTTAAGTTTTTCTGACATTTTGTGTGTGTGTGTGTTTCCATACTAAGCTGGTAATAGTCCCTTCAAGTGAAGAATTGTGTTGTAACTTTGATGAGTATTGCAGGTAGCCATTTTTACTATACTAATCCTACTTATCCTTGATCATAGGAAGGTATAGGAAGTCCTTTGTATATGCATTGGTTTTATTGGTTAATAAATAAAGAAACTGCTTTGGTCTATGATAGGGTAGAGTATAGCTAGGCGGTGAAGACTAAAGTAAATGCTGAGAGAAAGAAGTCAGAGTTAGGAGACGCCATGGAGCTGCCAGAGGAAAAAGACACAAGCTGCCAGCTGAAACCTTGCCTATAGGCCATGAGTCTTGTGGTAAAATATAAAATAATAAAAATGGATTAATTGAGTATGTAAGGTCTTGCTAGGAATATGCTGTAGTGGCTGAGCAGTGATTTAATTAGTAAGTTTCTGTGTGGTTGGTTATTTCAGGAGTCTGGGTGGCCAGGAACAGACAAGCGGCCTCCTCCAACAATGGGAGATCTTTCCATCTTCTGATCTCTTCTTCAGTTTCATTTTCAGTATCTTCAAGGCTTTATTATATAAGCTTTTAACTCACTTGGTTAGAATTCCTCCAAGATGTTCATATTATTTGAAACTATTGTGAAAGGAGTTTTTGCACTAAATTCTTTCTGCCCATTTATAACTTGTCCATAGAATAACTACTATTCCAAGTTAATATTTGTATTTTGCTTCTTTGCTGAAAGTATTTATCAAATGTAAGAGTTTCCCAGTATGATTTTAGGGTAACTTATAGATACTATCATACCATCTACAAATGAAGATACTTTAACCTAATTTCGTTCTAATTTCTATTCTCCTTATCATTATTTCTCTTTTTGCTTTATCTAAGACTTCCAGTACTATATTGAAGAGATGTGAAGAAAGGGGACAACCTTGTCTTGTTTTTAATTTTAGTCAAATTGCTTTGATTTTTCTCTGCATTTATTTGATGTTGCCTATAGGCTTGCTGTGAACTGCCTTTATTATGTTGAGGTATGGCCTAATCTCTCTGAGAGATTTTGTGAAAGGACTTTTCTGTATCTAATGAGATATCAAGTGGCTTTTGTTTTCAGTTCCTTTATATGTTAAGTTACATTTAACAGTTTCTCTATGTTGAACCATCCTTGCATATCTGGAATACAACCCACTTTTATCATAGTGGATAATCTTTTGGGTGTGTTCTTGGATTCAGTTTGCACGTATTTTATTGTGAATGTTTGTGTCTACATTCACAATGGAAATTTGTAATTCTTTTTATTTTATTTTTTTTATTAAAAATTTCCGCCTCCTCCCCAACTCCCTTTTCCCTCCCCCTCCCCCCACTCCCCACGTCCCCCTTCCCTCCCCCTCTCTCTCCAGTCCGAATGTTGCTGGCAGAATGATGGAATGGGGAGGACCTTGGACTGCCCACAGGGCAGGGAACCCTGACTGCTCTTCCGATTGTAATTCTTTTTCTTTGTTGGGTCTTTATGTGGTTTTGGTACCAGAGTAAATCTGGCCTCATAAAAGAGATTGGGCAATATTCCTCCTGTTTATATTTTGTGGATTAATTTGCAGAGTATTGGCATTAACTCACATTCAAAATGATGTCCTTGGTACAAATGCAAGCAATTGAAATCACTGAAGCATGACAAGCGGTCTAAATTTGTCAGATGTTCTCCTTGAGTGGCCATTTCCAACTGAATCAGAAGAACACAAGAGAAGTAACAGGCACCCAGTGCATTTCTCACTCTTAGATTAGTGTGGATAATGATTAATTGTGGAATAAATAGACTTGTTGCTTCCAAAAAAATACTTCAGTCTCTTCAAAAGTGTAAAAATATCAAGAATTATTAAAGGTGAATAAAGTAATCATGGAAATGTGTTGGCCACACAATTCAGAATGGCTCACTGTATGAGGGGTTACAAGGGAGTAGAAGGAGACCGAGAATGAGGAGACTATAGCAGAAGTGATGTGGTTACGAGGTAGTTCTCTCCTTTTACAACGACTCTTCCTGCTATACAGGTTTTGTGAATCCTATATAAGAGTCTAGGGCAGGGAACCCTGATCGCTCTTTGAGCTGACGAGGGAGGGGCACTTGATTGGGGGAGAGGGAGGAAAATGGGAGGCGGTGGCGGGGAAGAGACAGAAATCTTTAATAAATAAATCAATTTTTTTAAAAAGAGGGTATCTTGGACTCCTGAAAAAAAAAAAGAGTCTATATTCAGCCAGTGCTTTAGAAGAATGGCGTCTTTATCCTCAAGAGAGAAAATTCTAATAATTATGTCTCAGTGAATTGCTTATAAATATTTTCTACAGTCATATGTGTTCCCAATAGTTAGGAAAAGTAGGTACATATGCAACAAAAATAGGTATCAATGATAAAGTGCATTTTTCCTCAACTACAGTTTTCATTCCAATTCATACTGTCTTATTGATAAATTGTGTGAGTGAATCTCGGTGCCTTATGTAGCTGCTAATGGTGTGATATTCCTAGTTATTAATAAAGCCATTAATGTTAAATTTGATCACCATCAAATTACTAATCTGGCATAAAAAATTGGCAGTTATTTTTTATTATTAAAATATCGTTAAAACAATGACTATTATTTACAGTCTTTGTGGTTTAGTGCTGGAAATGGTGCACTGGCTTTCCTCTCTCTGTTTTATTAGACTATGTAAAAATCTAAAATGTGTGTCACACATGTTGGAGAATTTTCTTATAATTAATGGGAATTAAATTTTTTATTGAATGGCATTTTAAGCTGGCTAAGCCTACAATTAACACTAAATGTGTTGAAACAGCTTTGTTAGCATCATCAGCATCACACAAATTTTCATCCTTACTTCAAACATAACTAACCCACTTGAGGAATGTGCGCCATCTGGTCTACTGCAGCTTCAGAGATGTAAGCACCACACTGCTTCCTCCCAGCTGTGGGCTTAATCTTAATGCTCACTGTTCATATTAATTTTAATGTCACCATAAACATTTATATAAATTTTTTCTTGATAAAATATTTCAATATATGTTGACTTACTTGAACCTCAAAATTACTCACTAAAATATAAGCAGTATTTTATCGCTCCTTGAAACATTATAATTTACCTTTCTACACGCAAAGTGAAGAATAAGTAATTTTACCTTTCTGCATGTATTTCCAAAAGTAGAGGTGTTGGTCATATGATAATTCTATTTTAGCCCTTTTTGTTTTTGTTTTCTTTTTATTTTGAGTTATCTGCATACTGTTTTCCATAAACGGCTTATTAACATACATATGTACTATCAGTATACAAGGTTTCCTTTTACTTGTACCCAGAAATAAAGTTCTTGTTCTTGAGAAATCACCAAGTTCTTCTTTGCCCTTTCACCGTTTGTATCTTCCCCTTTTCTCTCCCTGGGATTTTCTTGTCCCAAAGTGTCACATATCTCTCTCCTTAGTTTAGTCTATTTTCTATCAATTATTATTTTCTTAGACTTATCCCTTTCCTTCATTATAAAACATGCTGTGAAAGGGCTGGAGGCTCAGGAGAAGGCATGTGCCTCAAAGTTCGGCCTTCAGTTCAATCCCCGAGTTTAATCCCAGAACCCACATGGTAGGAGGAAGTAATTAACTCCCACAAGCCATTCTGTGCTGTCCATACATGCACCAGGAGGCACGTGCGTGATCAACAAATAAGTAAAATAAGATGAAATTACTATTTGCCACATTTAATTGTACTCATTTCTTCTCTCTTGTAATTAATTTGCATTCCTTATGCAGGGTGGGCATTTTCCTTTTAATTTGCCGATAAATCCCCAGCACCAATCATTATTCTGACATATAAATAACAAAAACACGATAAATGGTAAGTTTGACTATTATAAATTGTATTTTGTAGGTTATTTGCCTTGTCATTCTTTAGAAAATATTTTTTTCTGTTTTGGCATTAGTTAATTTTGTTGATGCTATGACCAAATATCCGACAAGAAGCAACTGAAGGGAAGAAGGAATTATTTTTGCATATCCCTAGGGAAAATGGTGCGGCATGGAGAGAAAGACAGAGTGGAAAGAATCCCAGGTGACTGGTCACATTGTGTTGATAATATGTAAGAGAAAAAGAAAAGGATGCTGGTGTTCCGCTTGCTTTCTCATTTTACCAGACGGAGACTGAGCACATAGGGTTGTGCCACCTAGTTTTGGGTGGGCCTTTTCAGTTAATCCTCCTGTTCATGCCCCATAGACACATGAGGAATGTTACGATGGTGATCATAATCCCAATTAAACTGATCACTAAGATTAGTCATCACAGTTTCATTTACATGTAGATGCTGGTGGCTGGAAAATTATTTGCAGATTGTACTATAGGCAATAAAGAAATTTTTATATTATCTTTCATTTCTTTCTTTTTCAACAGAGTTAAATATACACATTTTTATACTTTTTTTATACAATTAAACGGGTTTTTTTTTGACAGAATTGAGTATTACCTTTTTTAACACCACATAGATAAATGACTGGTCAAATACCTTTGGAAGTAAATTTGTTGAAAATTTTGAATACTTCATCTTATCGCAAGACCTTTGACAGAGACTAGAATCTCTGAAGGAGTTGCCTCTGGACCCTGACCAACAATTGTTCTTCATTACCACAGATGTCATTCATTCTTTGCTTAAATTCATCACCATTCCTTACCGAAGAGTAGCTTACAGCTTGTTATATCTGGAGAACTTCAAAATGCTGAATTGTAAAATTGAGGTGAAAAGAAATTCCTACAGGTCAAAGTAATGAATCTTAAAAAGACATTTGAGCTTCCCCTGTTAAACTTGTGTGTCTGTGATGTCCAACTCCAGTGACCTGTGTTAAATCCTTGGTCGCTCATTAGATTTATTTTTTTAAAAAAATTAAAACACAAGTATATTTTATAGGAGATAATGACCTTGGAAGTTTATCTTATACAGTAGGACTTTGTTTACATTAACTGTAAACGAATCATACCTTGGAGCTTAAGGAAGGAATATCACACTTCTTTGCAAATTGTTCATGTTTGAAAGAATACATTTCAACTTCAGGTACCTTAGCTTTTCTACCTAACTGCGTTGTCAAATGGAAGTATTCAGGATGTCTTATCACAGACCCTAATGTCTTCTCATCCTTGTCTTTGCATCCAAAACAGGCAGAAAAGTAATGAATACACTACTCGATTTCATCATAGAAGAAATGCTTTCTTGACAGTCTAGGTATTGTAGAGAGCATAAAGATAGAACTAGCACATTTTAAAAAGAGTGCCGTGATCTGATCTTATCTATTTTAAGAACAAATAAAAGCTGAGATAAGTGAGTGAAAGTATCCTAGACTTAGAAGAACCTCAGTTTTAAATTAGCTCCCAGAGTGTCTTAGGCAATAGAATTAACTTGAAGCTCACATGACCCATAATGGCATTAATGTCCTGAATGGCAGCTTCTGTTGTGGCCTTTTTTGGGGGGAGTCACTTTCTGCCGTCACTCAAGGTGGGACACGTCACTGTTTTCTTCTCTCAAGGCCTCTAAGAAGTGTGCTTTGTCCTGCTCCAGCCAAAGTTTTGGGAATTTGTTCACCGTGCCTTCTATGTCATTTATGCGTGCATACTCTCAAGGCTTACACTAATTGCAAAAATCAAGCTTAATAGATAAACTTTGTAACCCAAGTCAGACAATTCATAAAGAATTTTGGCACAGATCTCCTAGCTAGTAAATAGATAAATTGAAGTGAGTTCCTTGTGGGTTATTGTATTTAGTGAATTTGTAAATTTTTTATCTCTTAAAATTATTTTTGAGGATACTAACAAGTATGTTCAAATTGTAGTGTTACAATTTGGGACAGAATAAAGACAGTGTTTATCTATGGAGCCCAGCCTGGCTGCTTCCACTTCTCAAATGCCCATGTTAACAGATGCATGACAACCAGGCAGAGTTGAGATAGAACCCTCATTTTTTTTTATTATTTTAAAACATTTTTAGTGAAAATTGATTCTTATCTCGAACAATATATCCCGACTACAGTTTCCCCTTCCTCCATTCTTCTCAGCTCCTCCTCCTCTTCCCTCCACATGAAGTCTGGCTGTGAGTGTCTGCACCAGCTCAGTTTAGAAACTCTTAACATCAAATCCTTAAACCAGGAGTAAAGGTTTGGAGATTAACAATTGCATAAATGGAGGAATAAATTAGAGGCAAGAAGGAAAGGGGAGATGAGAAAGAGGAGGTATCAGATGGTTTATACATTATTTTATGTAAAACTTATTAACAGCAACACATTGGATTGTTTCCAGTTTTCAGTTTTACAGATAACCTGTGACATAAATCTTTTATGAGGGTGTTCAGGCCTCATCTCTGTGTACATGGGTGTCTCTGTGAGTATATCATTATTTTGGTAGGTAAAATATAAAAATGGAATTGCAGGTTAAAGGGTAGGTACTGATTATAAGCAGATACTTTGTAATGAATTATGTTGAATGATTATCTATTATAAGCAAATGAAAGAATTTGTTCCTAAATTGGTATAGATTGCTATTGTTGACTAATTCTAGAGAAAAGAATTGTATACATCTTAGCTCGACATATGTATGCATGTACAACAAGCATAATATTGAGAACAGAACATTTTAAAGGCTAAATACATAATTACAGGAGATTAAGTATTTGAAGTTAAGATTGTATGCCCCAGATACATATTAATGGAGAAATTTCTTTAAAAATATATACATTAAAGTAAATAAAAGGGACCATTCAAAATTAACCTTGTGTCACCATTTCTCTGTCAAAGAACAATCTCCAAGTCTATTAGACCAGGAAGGATTAAGAAATGAAGAAAGTGCCATAGTCTGTACAGCAATTCAGATTCAGTTCTTAGCTGGAGTGATTTCTGTTATGGTACAAATTCTACTTCTGGTTGCCAACAAATTTCCAAATTTCTGTTGTTTGAGTCACCTTATCTGTGCTGTTTTTTTTCTTCAGTGAATACTATACATTAGCTACAGTATATATAAATAAATCAAGCAATAAATAACCACATAATCACTATCAGCTGACTAGAAGGGAGAATCTTCTTTTCACAGTGAAATATTTCTACTTTTGCAAGGACACCCAAGAAGAAGGATTGTATCATTTGGGCTTTGGCAGATACTGTCAAGCCCCATCACCCAGACAAATTTTTAGTGAAAGACATATTGTCTCAGCTTATACATTCTGCCAGGGTATGGCCTTCAGCTCTCAACTTTCCTTGGCATTGCCTGAGCTTCACAGGCCTGCCATTCACAAAGTCAAGCCTTTCTTTGGAATGCCTCACAGTCAGTAAATGACCTACCTTATTCAGGAATATAAAAGCCGTGTCACTCCACACTACCATAGAGGGTTTAGAAGATCATTTCTGAATCCCTCCATTGAGGAGATGTAGGTTACATCCAGCCTCAGTGTGGTGGGATTTTCCTGTCAAATTCTGCTTCTCTTCCACATGTATGGCTCCCAAAGCCTCAGTCAAATAAACACACTACATACTAAATTCCATCCCATATTTTGCTCCATGGGAATCCCGTCTTAAGAGAGTAAGTACAGAAAGACTACAATATTATTAGGTATTGTGTCTGTCTTGGCAAAACTGTGCATACGGAGAGACCCAATGCCCTTTATGGCAAACCAGTTGACTCACCAAACAGATCGGCAACTCTATCATAAGAAAATCAATACATTTCAAATATTTCCCATTCTGGAACCACTATCTAAGTTTAATGCTAAATACCTTCTTTCTTAAGTGACTTTCATTATTAACTTTACTATGATTATTCATACTAAGAACATGGAATGTTTTCTCAATGATATGTAAAGATAGCAAAATATAAATGTAAAAATCAAATAATGATTATTATTAGACTGTTCAGACATTTAAAGTAAATGTATGCTCATGAAATACACTATATTATTTATTTATATTTTTCTTTCAGCAGAACTCATTTGACCAATATTTCTCTTCCTCTTCTGTGGAGGAAGAAAACATCACTTGTATTCCACTCTGTCTAAAACGTTCATTCTACCTTAAACATGTTTTTAGATCCTTTTGATTCCTTCCTTGAGTGTGACAGTTAACAGGGCCATATTTTCTACTTTTGTTAAACAGGGAAAAGACATCTAGCTGTGAGCACTATGATTCATAGTAAGTGAAATAATATCATAAAAATGCAACACATGGTACCTAGCACAGCAGTGCTTCCTGTGAGAAAGACTATGAGAAATCTTTCAAGATAAGATAGATCCTAGGTCCCTTCACAAATGAGTGCAGATAGGCAGAGGGGGAAAATTATGTACGAAATGACCTCCGTAAATGCTCTTGTATAGAGTTACTGCCAAATGGTTAATACAGACAATAATATATGAGGTCACAGTGAGGGGGAGAATGGCAAATATATATATATATATATATATATATATATATATATATATATATATATATACAAAAATACTAAAATTAAATAGTGTTTCTTTATTCAGCTCTTTCTTAAGCTACAAACATTCAAATAGAGACCTAAAGAGACATTCTAGATGACTAGAAAACAATATTGACTGTAGGCTAGAACATGGTTCTAAATAATGGCTTCAGTGACATAGTAGTTGCTTCAAACTGAGCGGAAATCATCCATGAATTATCCCCACTGAAAAAGAGATAACTGTGTAAATTGATAATGTATATACAAAACAGACACCTCATCCATTCTCTTTGCAACCAATGGCTTTCAGTGAAATAAATAGTGCACACATCGTCATAAATGGAGGGCATCTTTATGTTTTGAAATGGACAAAGACCCACACTTACCTGTCTTCTCTTGTGTTGGTGTCGTAGAAAGCAATGCTTTGCGGACTGGTGTCATTTCCATAAAGAAGACAGTCCTGCATTGTCCCTGATTTCTAATGGAATAACACTCATAGGTATTTGTTATAGCACTAGTACTGAAATATTCTGTGATCCATCATGAGGAACAAAACTGGAAACTGTAACGCTGAGAAAGAAAAGGTGAGGAGAGGAGCTTCTTTGTCAGAGGACTGTAAATAATGCACATGATTTAAGAAGATAGAATAGAATTGGGTGTGAAGGAAAGGGGAATGGAAGGTCAGAATAATTAATATGTACTGAGACCGTGGTGTTAACTTTTCTGGTTACTTATTATAATGTTTTGCAGATAAAGAGCCATAGGCTCAGAGGATGTATGTTGTCCATACAAGTAGACTGAGCAAGTGAAGAATGATCATAATTTGAGCACAGACTTAGCGCACTGAAGTATGATTTGCATACAAGTCCTAGGTTTCGGATAAAAATCTACTGTTTATTGAGGAAACGAAGGCCTCTTGTAGATGACCCTGAGGCGAGTCCTTCCTGTGCTATAGCTTGAGTGCCCATTACTTGGAGGTTGACTTTGTCATGTCCACCACCACGGAGTGAAAACACGATGACTGAAGAATGAAGAGACCCAACAATCACAGTTTCGTGCGTTAATTAAATTAAAATTGCTCTTCCTGAAACACAGGGCTTTCTAACTGCTCTAGGCTCTGCAGAAACTCTTCTGTCTCTTGGTACATTGTGTGCACAGCTGATGGAGTGTTCAGCTCATTTCACAGACACAACATGATGCCCCTAGTGCCCATTAATTCTGCTCCTACCGTAGAGTGAGAAAACTGCCTCTAGCCCCTCACTTCTGCTACCACAGCTCAGCGAGTCCAGGTCTTCCTTAAGATACTGGTTTCTATAACCTATCAGGATGAGAGACCTGACAGGAAAGGTAAATATGCAGAGCTCTGGGCGCCTTATTTTTTAAAACACATATACACAGTTGCTCTTCATGTAGATTTTTTTATCTTTAGCTGATTCTCATAAGCTCGTGTGTAGAGACTATATATTGTGTGATGCATAAATTTTGAATTATGAATGTGGTGTACGTGTGTGTGCACGTCTGTGCACACTTGGGAGTACAGTTTACATGAATGCCAGAAAAAGGTGCAGAATCTCTTTGAGCAGGAGTTCCAGGCAACCCTGAATCACCAGACATGGGTTCTGGGAACTTAACCCAGGTCCTCTTCAAGAGCAGCAATCACTATTAATGTTTAGCTGTCTCCCACTTTGTATTATGTTTATACTTATCATTAGATCCCCACAATGTAAATCTAAGTGTATGGATATAATGTACCTGAAAAACTGTATACCATCGGGAAGCTATGTCTGTTTCCTTTCTGTTAGTACCACAATACTCTATAAGATGGAGAAGACCGCTAGTCTTGATGCATGCCCAGGTTTGCATGCTAACTTGTCCTCTTAATGATTAACTTTAGATAACTAATTTAACTCATTGGGGATTTAATTATTTATTAAAGCAGATATAAATTCACATCTTACAGGGATGTTACAACTGTTAACAAGATACAAGTGCATACTATGTAGTTGAAAAGCATGTCTTGGAGACTACTTAGTGTCAGGCGTCTCATAAATAAGGTCAGTGGGTATTTGAATATTTGAGTACCCAGTACACTTGTTGCCACAAGAGCGTGGACCCGCTTTGAGGAGCTCAATCTGACATGAGTTAATCAAAATCAAGAGTTCTACATCTTGCTTGAAGTAATCCTGAGCTGAAAATTAATTACTGGCTTAATCACTGCCTCTGTTCTCTTTTGTTAGTCTACAGGGCTAAGAATTACTTCAATTCTAGTTTTGTTTTATCATAATTGTTTGGAACATGTGTATTTTCCTTCTTTTGTTCTGTTCACAAACATTTAATATCTATCAAGCAGCAGGCACTCTGCTTAGGTTTGGGGGGTAATGCAAAGCTGAGGTTCACACAAACTGTACCATTCATCTTGCAGCCTATTTCCCTATGCAAATGTTGAAATAACATAAAAACAATGCACTGTGAATAATTAATTATAGAAATCCTTTCAGATGTCATGGCAACTATGAAGCAGACTTTATGCAAACGGTGGACATTTTCCAGGAAAAAATGCAAATGAAAGTATGTGATAAGATGAAAGAAGATGAAGTATGCTAGCATAGTTGCCAAATCTAAAGGGGAATATGGGTATATGGAAATAATAGAGGCTGACCAGAGATGGAACATTAGCTTTACCAGAGGAGTGAGTCCCCAGTCTCTCAGTACGTTTTCCACTTTTCGCCAAAATCAATACAGTACGAGAGAACACTAAGAATAGTATTTTACAGGATCCAAAAATTGGTTAAGAGAGGCAAATCTCATTCCACTCATGAATACAATCTTCCTGAAAAAGGGGGGTGGCATTTCTCATGAAGACAAGGAGAGCATGTCCTACACTTTTACCTTCCCGTAAGCACTTAAGAATGTTAAGTGTCAAAGGTTCCCAACACACATTACATGCAAATTGCATATTTTACAAATCAAACTTCTAATTTTTAGTATGACTTACAAATGATTGCATGGAAAAGAACAAGATATATTAATTATCTTAAGAGTACATTAGCAGAGTTCTTTGAGTAATTTTATCAAACTAAGGAGTAACCATAAGCTGAGATCACAAGAAACTAAGGACCGTTCTTATTGTTCTACTCCATTAATACTTTACTTTCAACTATTTCTCTCATCCATTTTAAAGGAATTAAGTAACCCAATAGAGATAGAAATCATTCTCCTTTCTGTAGGTACATGCACTAGCATTAGAAAATGACAGTTTTAATTTTTGTCTTATATATAGTAGAAGTTTCAAAGTAACAAACATGAACTTCAATCTTCATTTCTCAATTTTGCTATCAAATTTAGTCTCTTTTAAGACATTCCATACCCATAAATGGAAGAAAGAGTTGTTTACAAAGCTTCTCATAAGTGTTTGTTAAGTTTATTTGTCTGAAACCCTTTATAAACAACACTTGATAAAGAAGAAAAATCGGACTGTGAAATGCATGGAAAACTAAGTATCCTTTGTACTCAATGAATTGTCAGTGTTTAATTATGTTTTATAAAATGCAAGCCGTGAGTACTAAAAATAGCAATAAAATAAAATCAGTGAATTGAGAGTTGCTATGTACTGAGTTTTGCAAGTGTGCTTCCGGGACCAGATCTTAGCACAGTATAAATGCAAGTTCAGCTTTCCACACCCTCATTAAATCAGACCATCTAGGAGAGGAACCTGTGACATAACCATATACCAAATCTTCAGGTTCTCTTGTTACAATTGGAGTTAAATTTTGTTTATAAAATGCTTTGTAAACACATGATTTGTTTATCCTGAGTCAATTCTACTGCATCTTTGCATAATCACATTCAGGACTCTGGCATTCAGGGTATGATTATGAGATCATTAAGGATGAATGGATGATAGTTAATGGTGCAATGATTGATATGAGTTCTGCCCGTGTGAGCTGTGAAGGCTGGATTGTCAGGGATCACTGACAGCTCTCCAGATAACTCTGTCAATTACTGTGTAGTCTCTCTCTGATGGCAGTTTCAGAGTATGCAGACTTGTTATGTAAGAATGACTAGTCCAAAAGGCATAGCTCCATGTGAAATACTATGTGTTGTGTATGGCGGAGGGGAGTATTAACCAAGACTGATATTCCGTTAGTGTTTAGGACCTTATCCTATTTATTCTCAGTTAGCAGGAAGGTGCAGAGTCTATACCATGTGATAACAGAATGATTAAGTATATAGAAAACATATCAGAATAAAAATGGTTTTGACCATCATTATAAAATATGTCTTTGACTTACAAAGTGTAATCTACAATTTCTGCTCTTTTATTGATAAAATTAAGATGGGGATTGGTTACCAAACCTGACCCTAGTGTCACATGTGGAAAGTTCTAGAATAGAGATTCAACCTCAGAGCTTGGCAATCTTTGTCAGAAGGGACACTACTTTTCACAAAACTTAGTGCCAACATTAAGTAGAAGATTTTAAGTGAATTTTCCATTCATATATTCAAATTACTAGTTATGACCAATATTTATAATTATCACCATTCAATTTATTTACAATACTATGTGGTATATGTACATTTCAATAAGGATTTAAAATGTACATCTAAGTGCAACTGTGTGTATCATGCATTTTAGTGTATGTACATGTATGGAAGCCTAGGTCAATGGCAACTGTTTTCCATATTATTTCCACATTTTTTAGTTAGGAACAGAGTAGTTGGGGATAAAAGTGTTTTCAAATATGAAAAGATTAGTTATGGGCAAGAATCATAAGGTATTTTGTTTTTTATGATATGACAGAGATGAAATTGTAGGTTAAGTGCTTTGGTTCGAACAGGTTCCTCCCAAAGTGCCTTGGGTAATGATGAAGATTGTATAGCACACATTAGAGTACTAAATTGAAAATCTCTCCTGTGAAGCAAGTATCACTGAAGAGGCCAGCTGGCCAGTTTGGGCATCCAGTACAGCAGAACTTTCTCCAATAGAAAATGTTCAAATGCAGTTGCATGCACCATCAATTCTAGTTCTAAGATTCCAGACTCATGTTGATTTATTAAAATACATTTCTAGTAGTGCTGACCCTTCCTCTCTACAACAATCCAGGTGTCAGTTTACAAATACATCCAGAAGCTTTCTTCCTATTGGATGACAAGGTCAGCTTCTAGGAAACAAGGTCCATATTGGTAAGCATCAATCTTGGAAGCATCATTATTGGAGGAGGCTGCTTGTTTGTTCCCACTCGATTAGTCCCAAAATAATCACACAGAAACTGTATTAATTATATCACTGCTTGGCCCAATAGGACTAACTTTTTACTGGCTAACTCTTACAAACTAATTTATCTCATTTCTATTAATTTGTGTGTCACCACATGGCTGTGGCTTACCAGCTAAAGTTTCAGCATCCATCTCTAGCAGGGCTACATGGCTTCTCCCTCACTCTGCCTTCTTCCTCACAGCATTCAGTTCAGTTTTCCCTGCCTACCTAAGTTCTGCCCTATGAACAGGCCAAGGCAGTTTTCTTTATTATTTAACCAATCATATCCACAACATATAGAGATGTCCAGAGAGGTTAAAAACTCCAGTGAAGGGCTAGCTCAAAGGGATCTCCCTGACACAGAATGCAGGAGACGATCAAAGATACTATATTCACTATATTGTAGTATATTCATAGTTCGTTCCAGATTATGTGTAGTTTCCCACATCTGAATTATTATCACCTTTATGCTTGTTTCATGTAAATTTGTGTTGATATTCTGGGCCTTATCAGTGTTTTCAGTGTATTAGCATAACCAAATTGCCTCAAGGTCAAGTTCTCAGGCCATAGAGATAACCCTTGCTAGGACTGCTTACCATTGCATTCCAAAATAAACAGATTAACAGCAAGTTAAGCCATTGCTGCAGTTTGAGTCTTTCTGTGAAACAAATTAGAGGCAAAACTGCATTAATTCTCCAGTTGTCTCTGTTACTATTGTCCCTACATTTTCTGGACAATTAAGTGAAATCTTGAGAGATATGTAACTTCTCAAAATTACAAACTCCATGAATCTGACTTTTGTTGACAGAGGTTGAGCACTTACTTAACAAGGCTTACTCACCATCTATCTATTGACTTCCAACTCTGAGCATAATCTTCACTTGCTAACATAAATAAATAACTCAATAATACTCCTGTATTATAGAACCTATATACTGTATGTAAGAATCACCTGTGCTGGATTTATAGATAGAAATTGTCCAATAACTAACTAATATGATCTGGTGTATCTGTGAGGTCATGGATGTGAGTCTTAACTCCACCAGCTAATTAACTTCTCAAATGAAATTACTTACAGTGAGCATAACTAGCCCATAGACTATTCTTTCACACAATAGCCGGGCAGTGGTGGCGCACGCCTTTAATCCTAGCACTTGGGAGGCAGAGGCAGGTGGATCTCTGTGAGTTTGAGACCAGACTGGTCTACAAGAACTAGTTCCTGGACAGGCTCCAAAAAAAACCCACAGAGAAACTCTGTCTCAAAAAAACCAAAAAGAAAAAAAAAACCTATAAATAGAGGAAAATCAAGGACTGAGTTACCACAGCGTTATGACTTAAATTTGTTGTTGAAGACTGGTTTACACAATACTTTATTGATACTTGAATTCAAGCGAAAGAAATACTAATTTATGTTTCTTTTATCTGAGCAATAACTATTAATTTAATAATAGTAGACTGTATAAAATGAATTTTAATATAGCTAGCTCAAACAGATGAACAATTTAGTTATTAAACCTAATTGATGTTTATTATAACCTTGGCCAGGTGTCACATAGATTGAATTGATTCCCCATTTGTAACCTTGGCATTGGAACAGAAAGATGTATAGATTGAAATGAGTCTCCCAAGAAAGGTTGTCAGAGAAAACTCATGGTTCACATCGCATTTGTATGTGACTTCAAGAAATTCATTTTCAATGTATGCAAGTTCCAAATATTTTATAGTATGTGTTTTATTAAACTACTTTCTCAATTATGTAGTTCGAACTCGGTTGTATTTTATACATTTTGTTGGCTAAATATAATGAAGAGTCCCTATGTTTGCTTTTGTTAAATAAGACGAACTATAATATTTCTGCTGTTGGGGAACTCATTAAATTTTGCCTTCACCTAAAAGCTGTTTACTGAGTGCCACTTGTGTCAAATAATATTAGAAATAGACAATATATTGATACATCTTATATTACTACAATCCAAGGTGGGTAATATTGTCAAAGTCAAAATGATGTAGATAGTTAAAATGCCAGCAGATAGTCAAAGTTAATGAACATAAGTTCTTATTCTCTAATATCTTTAAGGATAAACCCTTTGCTATTTTATCTTGACTTCATCAAGAAGCACATGTATTTCCTCTGTGGAAGAGACACGGACTTGGGATGTTAGTGGACTGAACCTGTCCTATGTGCTTTTGAATAACAGAAATAGGACTGATTGTTTTTTCTGTTTCATGTCACAGCCCGGGCTCTGATCTATTCAATTCCACTAAAATGAGATGGACATAAATGAGTTGCTTCAGAAGCAGTTTTCACTGTATTTAACTGTACAGGGATGGAGAGTGCAATGTTAAAAATAAAACAGGGTTCCCCAAAGGGTGGCAGTGGGCACCAATGTAATGGTAAAAATAAGATGGCACCATTCCCAAAGGCCAGCAGGCAGTGGGCCCCAAGAAGCAACAGGTCCAGGCAGGGAGTTGTCCAGCAGGTGAGAGACAGAGACAGATAGGCATGAGAGAGGCAGAGAGAGAGAGAGAGAGAGAGAGAGAGAGAGAGAGAGAGAGAAATAGAGAGAGAAACAGAGAGAGAAACAGAGAGAGAAACAGAGAGAGAGGGAAAGAGAGAGAGAGAAATAGAGAGAGAGAGGAGGGGGTGAGAGGAGAGGAGAGGAGAAGCTAGATTTTCCAGTGAGAGATAGAAAGGAAGAGCAAGCCTCTTTCTGCTCTTCCCCCTTCTTTCCTTCCCCATTTCTCCTTCCATTCCATAAGCCAGTAAATAAATATCCAACCTCACTCTGCATGGCATGCCTGTCTCTGTCTCTCACCTTCCATAGCTCCTTGTGTGACTGGCTGACCACCGAGAACTCTCACCCACTGCAAGGCTCCCTGTCTGGGGCCCACTGCCCCTCTTGCTTGCTGCTTGCTGCCACCTCTTGGGAAATGGCACTGTTTTATTTTTACCATTGCAGAGTGTACAAAGGAAATGTAGTATCAACTGGTGGAAGAGAGGAAGGATATCTTAAGTAAATATTGCCACTGTAGACCAGGACACATGGGAAGAAAGCAGAAAGAATAATGGACAGGATAACAGACAACATGAGGCTTCAGTATTACTTTTTCTAAAAGGTCTTGCCAATTATTCCATCTTGACCAATAACAGAGAGTTTCTATTTAACCACAAATTGAAGTCACTTTAAAATGCAGCTACTTTAAAATTCTAGTAGGTATAGTTCAAAGTGAAGATCTAATAAATAAATATAATAACAAGTATATGAATAATCTATGGGCATTCAGTATGGGCTAGAAATCATTCTAATCATAGAATTTATTATGCTTATTCTCAAGATGCATGTCTTGGCATACTTTTGACACATATTAAATGACAAACAAGGAATTGAAGTAACTTTCAAGGGTGACATATGCTAAAGTATTTGCTCAGGTGACAACTCTCACATGATTGGCATGGCCCAGATGGTGGCCGCTGCTGCTTGACAAAGTTCCAGCATTGCAGCATTGCAGACCATGCTTCTCCAGCACCTTGCTCCTTTCATTTTTAATGATGTTCAAAATTAATGCCTTTCCCTTTGGGAAATTTTGTGTGGGCTTTGGTAAAGGATAAAAATATGTACAATGGCAGCCTCTCTAAACAAAACAGTACTTTGGGAAAAAATTCTCAACAACTTGGAATCTGGAATTCCAATGTACCTTTCTATTTATACCAAGACCAGGAAAGTTAGAGATTTACTAGACATATCTAATCCCAAAGATGAAATGCCTAAAATTCAGATCCAGAGCCTGAGGCCATTAAGGGCAAGAGTTCTGTTAATGAATACAGAGAAATCAAAATGGTATGGTATCATGGGAAAAGAGTAAGGCACTCAGACCTTCCATTTTAGGAACAACGAGGGTAATAGGCCCACATAGTAAGACTATGAAAATGAAATATAGTGTCTGCTTCCCAGAAGTCCCTTTCTCAAGGACAAGTATTTGGATAAGGGTCTCCACTGGAGGACTGGGAGGGCTGGAGGAAAGTTTCTGCTAGATAAAAAGGTCAGTCTTATCTCTAGCAAGAAGAACTTGTTACCCTTTCATTAACATATGACTGGTACCTATTGTCAAAGTCAATGCTATCTCATGACACACCCCAGCCCATTGCCTCTTTTCTCCCATTTTATCCTACACTCAACTATAGAGTATAAAAGCTGTAGTCTTTTTTCAATTAAACACTCCTGGCAGCTGTCTTGATTCACCTTCAGATCCTGTCCAAAGCCTTCTTTTCTCCCCCTGAAGATGCCACACATCCTCTTTGGGACGTGAACCAACCCCCTGCATCCCCCACTAACACAGGTCTTCAGCACATCTTCAAAAAGCTAGATGGGTTGTAGATGTAAGGAGTTAACACAGGACAGTTTTATTATAGCTGGAAACCCGAAACTAAATGCACAGACACACTCAATTTGACAGAATTGTTTAACCACGTTATGTGTGCATACATATTTATCATCTCTGTCCATGTACACACACTCTCTAATTCAGTGGGCGGTTTTTGTAGAAAGCTTTGTCTTCAGAATTTTTGTGTGTAGCAAGCATCAAGAAATAAAATATATTATTGTCACCCTCCCAGATTGAGGAGCCCGGAGCTGTTAACATTAGGCACAGTTTACATAGTTGGTATGGTGTCTGTAAGAAGAAGATCGCACTCAGCAAAACATTTCACGTGGAGAATTGTTTGCATGGATAGTTCTTTGCATGTGGAAGGAAATCCCACACTAGCTCAGAATTGAGAAATAGACAGTTATTTATTTAGGGATAGGCTCACAAATCAGAATCCTTTGCTGAAAAGGCGACCAGAAACTGAATCCTGTAGTTGGAAAAGAGGCCAGACATGTACTCTACATTGGCATAAATAGTATAAGAGGCCACGCCTCAGTGGGTGGGTAACCACTGGCTGGAAGACTTCCTACAGCATTTGCAGGTTTGTCTTAAAGAAAACTGAATGAGCAGGGCAGTGGTATCACATGCCTTTAATCCTAGCACTTGAGAGGCAGAGGCAGGTGGAATCACTGAGTTTCTACATGAGCTAGTTCCAGGACAGGCTCCAAAACTACAGAGAAACCCTGCCTCGATAAACCAGAAAAAAAATTGATGGAGCATCAGAACAAGGCTGTATTCATGAGGCTGCTCTCTCCATACAAGTTAAGCACTGTATTAGTGAAATGGTAATTTTATTATGTCTAATTTGTAGATAAAGGCTGAGGCATAGAGAAGGTCAACACAGTTGCAAGGTCAGTTAGTGATTGAGTATCAATTGATTAACTCCAATTTAAAAAGTAAAGCTGATATTCAAACTGTCACATTGGAATTCCAGTTTCCAAGGTGTTGACGATTTTTTTTCCAAAGCATTATTTTGTTTAGAGAGGCTTCTATTGTACACATTTTTATCCTTTACCAAAGCCCACACAAAATTTGGATTAATAAATACAAAAAGTAGAGTTATTAGAATTCAGTCAGATGAATGAGTATTCAAGTGGCTTATAATGGACATTGTATGGAATACTATGCATATATGTGAATATACTATATATGAATATTAAAATGAACATAATAAACACACTATTGCTGTGAAGAGACATGACAACCATGGAAACTACTATAAGAAAAAAAAAACACTTAATTAGGGTGGCTTACATTCTTAGAGTTTTAGTCCATTTTCCTCATGGTGCAACATGGTGGTACGCAGGCAGATGTGGTGCACGAGAAGGAGCTGAGAGTCCTAAATCTTGGCCTGAAGACAATAGGAAATGAACTGAACGAGGTGAAGACTGAGCATAAGACTCTGCGTCTTCAAATTTGATGTCAAGGAGCATTTCAAATCTCCAACTTCTTTCACCTTGTTGATTGCAACCTGCTTCTTTCTCTCGGACTCATTCCACTTCATGTGTGCCGCTCTCCTGAGCAGGTATCGATGGTTCTGATGGCTCCAACATCCTGGGACCTTAGGGAGGTGTGATCTTGCCATGTGGTCACCATTTTTATTCCATTTTTTAAATCCGTTTATCTCTTTGAACACAGGATTTAGTCCCATTCTACTTCCTGGTGTTCTTTTCTCCTCAAATTGTACATTTTATATTTTTACTTTCTCATCTGGCTCCTTTTCATTATAAATCTTTATAAGCCATGAGCACTAGTAACCAAAGGACAGAGATTTCCTCTGCCAATGGAATTAATCGAAATCTTCAATTTTACTCTCAGATAAACTCTTCACACAGAGGCAAAAAACGGCCACATTCTTTACCAAAATATCACAAAACAACCTCTATGCCAATATTAATATTCTTTTCCTCTGAAAACTCTTGATTCAGGCCCCCACTGTTCATCAAAGCACACTCAGTATCACTGTGTTCCTTGTTTCTACTAGTATGACCCATTAGGCAGTACTTATAGCTTTCAATGGCTTTTCTTTTCCTCTTTTTTTTTGAAACAGGTTTTCTCTGTATAGCTTTGGAGCCTATCCTAGAACTAGACCAGGCTGGCCTTGAACTCATATATGTCTGCCTGCCTCTTCTCTTGAGTGCTAGGATTAAATGTGTGCACCACCACTGCCTGACTTCAACTGCCTTTTCTAATCCACAGTCACACATCCATATTCCTTCAAACAAAATCATACTCAGGTCTATCAAAGCAATCCCTCTGTTCCTGGTGTCAACTTCTGTCATATAGGGTTTTTGTTACTGTGAAAAGACACCATGACCACAGCACCTCTTATAAAGGAAAAACATTTAATTGGAGTGGCTTGTATTTTTAGTTTATTATCATCATGGTGCTACATGGTGGCATGCTAGCACACATGGTGCTGGAGAAGGAGCTGAGTGTACCACATAATAACCTGCAGGCAACAGAACATGACCGGAACTAGTTGGAGGGTGACCCCGGGAGATCTCCAAGCCTGCCCTCATACTGATGCACTCTCTCCAGCAAGGTCAAACCTGCTTCACCAAGACCACACCTCCCAGCAGTGCCACACCTTTGCGCTCATGGTGGCCAGTTACATTCAAACTACCACAATGCTTTTAATTTGTCTCATGGATTCCTGTTTTACATTTTCAAAGATTTATTTTATTTTCAGTTATGTGTAGTCTTTATGGATGTGTGCACCTGAGTGATGTGCCCAAGGAAGTCAGAAGCTTTAGATTCCTCTGGAGGTGACATTATATGGTGTAGTGAAGTTCCTGACTCACATCCTGGGAACTGAACTTAGATCCTCCTCAGTAGTACTGGTGGCCTTAACCCCTGAGCAATTTCTCCAACTCAGTTTTCTAGCGATCCTAATGATCTTCCATCTATAGGAATGTGAAAATTTTTATGCCTGCTCTGTCTGTACTCCTACCCTTCAAATGATCACAGCTCTAGGAATTAAATGGGAATACAGTTATGGTGTAGGAGGCCCTTCTGTTTGTGTGTTGCTTTCATTGGTTAATGAATAAAGAAACTGCTTTGGGCTTGATAGGGCAGAGCTTAGGTAGGTGGAGAGGACAGAACTGAATTCTGGAAGAAAGAAAAGAGAGCCAGGGAGAGATGTCATGGATCCGCTGCCGGAGGTAGATGTGCTGAAACTTGTGGTGATATACAGATTAATAGAAATAGTTTAAATTAAGATGTAAGAATTAGCCAATAAGAAACTAGAGTGAATGGATCAAGCAGTGTTTTAATTAATACCGTTTCTGTATGGCTATTTCGGAACTAAGCTAGCCAGGTGGCCAGGACAAACAAGCGGGCCCTCTCCTCACAACACAGTTAGATGAAAGAAAAGTGTATAATAGTAGAAGTTTTGGTGAATGCACAGGAAGTCTGATTCTTGACTTCCACTTCACAGTTGTTTACTTTGTGTTCTGTATAGTAACTCAAAAATGGAATGAAAAGAATTGACATCACCAGGTCTGCCCTCTCTTCAGAATCCTCATAGGTCAGACTTCCTCTTCCTTGCTCAGCTGTTAGAAAACCTTTTGCACTGAGCTTGAGAGCTTTAGAGCTTGCTTCCTTGATGGAGAAAATCTCTCCTACATTCTAAATGGTTGGTTTTTTCTCAGCATCTGGCACAACAGTTGCTACATCCTCAGCAAGAACATTTTGAGTTTCATTCTCAGCAAGAACATTTTTGAGTTTCATACAAAGAAGAAAATCCACCAGGAAATTGTTGTTTCTCATCTCCCTGACTGTCTTCTTCACTGCTCATACCATAGTTTTTGATACGCTTATTAAATGGTACTGATTTTCAGCACCAGGACTACAGCTCACTTTGATGAGAGCTGTGCTTACATGTTTAGAATGTATGTGAAGTGCACATCAATTTACCTGATAAATGACAGTTTTCTTAGACTATGTACACAAGAAAAAAAAGCTAATCTATGAAAAAAAACAACTAAAATTAGGACTTCACGGGTTTTTTTTTTTATTTAACCATATGCTTATTTTTGGAATGGGGATAAATAATACATATTTATATACTAATGTTTAAGTCAGCTAGGGAGCCCAATCTCCATCAGCTGAGGTTATCCATTCTTGTTTGGACAATACCAGCATTTGCAGCAAGATGTTTTGCCAAGATATTTTTCCTCCTTTGAAACTAATATCTTTGTCATCCCCAGGAGGGATGCAAGGCTGTGTGTGGAGGTATACAGCAGCTTTTACTGGCAGCTCCTTACTAATCTGAATATTCTTAGCTACCTTGTCAAGCCCTAGAAATGTTTGATTTCCTGCAGGAAATGTTTGCCTTGGAAAACTCCAGTGGGAAATAGCTTTTTCACCTCTGCTCAAGAGAATGACTTAACATTGTCTGAAGATGAGCCTCATCCCCTGGAGGAGGTACAGAGCATCTAATGAGCTTAGGAGAAAAATCACAAAGCCAGCAGAGAGTGGGTTTCAAATCTTACCCATACCTTGCTTTCAAAAAAATTTTTTTAAAGTTTGTTTTATAGGTTTGTATAGATTGAGGCACCCATTTATACTGGATTTTTGTGTATATGTTAAATTGAATTTATACAACTGTATAAAAACATATTTAATCACAGGTGTGTGACATTGTTTTTTGGTGTATTTGTTTTAAATACTCATTAATGCAATAAGGCCCAGATACAGTTATGATTTTCTTCTCTACTATGTGCTTTGCATCTCATACATTAAGGAGAGCCATGTAAATTTATGTAGACATGTACAGACACCGCAAACCATATGTACATCCATCCAAAGTATGGCTAACCAAGGCCATGTTCAGAAACCTAATTAAAAGACCTCAGATTGAATTTGTTTATTAGCTACTGCTTTTTCCTTCCCCAATGATACCCCTAAACTCTAAATTTAAAAACTGAGCACCAGACTGAGCCTTTTGACATAAATTTTGTATTTGTGCCTCATGAAATTCTATCCACAAGACCTCTCAATGGCTGATCACTTAATTCATTCTTGTTTCCCTACTGCCATTGTTAGAAAAATTTCCCCAGTTTTGTCTCTGGAGAACCCTGATCCCAGAAATCTTCAGTCCAAATATTAGCTACAAAGACAGTGATGTACAGGTACAAAGGTTGTACACAAGTTGAACTTAAGCTTGCTTTTCAGAACTATCCATATAGTTCAGCTATGAGGATTATGTGAAATATAAATTAAACATGAGCAAGAAAGCAACTAAAAAAGAAAATTTTATTGTCCACAGCTACAGTGAGTTGATACTGGAAAAAGGAGAGTAAAATGTTTGTCATTGTGAGAAGCATCTATGAAATACACTGGATGAATTGTTCTACCTTACATTTACATGGAAATTAAATCCCATTTTAGAAAAATGGCACAAACTCCCATATATGACCTGAGCCAATTACATCTTTGACCTCAACTCCTGATCTTCTCTTATATTCTTTTAATTTTCTGTTCTTTTGTTAAAATTCATTCTTGCTTCTCCTCTTCTGAACCTTCTACTTCTAGACACTCAAGTGCCGTAGATCCTTCAATTACATGAGATCACTATTCCCAAGGGCTCTTTTTCCAGACATCTGCTTAGTTAGCTCCTTCACTGCCTCAGGGGTGTGAGAGTCAGCATCTTCAGTTTAGGATATATTTAGAATATATGTAGTCTGAGATTAGACTTCCACTTTTTTTCATTTTTTTCCTTTATTGTAAATAGATTCTTTTTACATACAATATGTACTGATTCTAATTTCACCTCCCTCTACCCCTTCCAGTTCCTCCCCACATTCCCTCCTGCAGATCTGATTTATTTCTGTCTCTCATTAGAAAAGAATAAACTTCTAAGATAACAATCAAACATGACAAATTAAAATATAAGATGAAGACAATGTTATCATGTGTAAAGTAGTCAGGCAACCCAGTAGGACAAAAAGAGTCCCAAGAAGAAGCATATGAGTCAGAAGCCCAAATATTCTCACACAGACTACCTTGAGAAAAAAAATTAGAAAACTAGACTACATTTAAAATTGTATTTTCAGAAGTTCACAATCCTTGATAGAAAATAAAGACCAAGGGTAATGTGTACAATTCTGTGGCTGTGTATCCAGCATGCTCTCTACACTGAGGTTCAAAAATAGTAACTCCAAGTGAAACAAGGTGATCTAGACAAGTTGGGGAGACAGAGATCAGAAGGAAAATAAGTTAAAGCAAATATAAATTGAGGAGCCATGCACTATTTAAAAAATTTGTTTTTAAAAGTGTACCAAAATAATTCTGCTTTGTGATTTTTTGACTTGCGGTGAATACTTCACTATATATAAATAAACTACTATTCAATGAGCACAGAAAAGAAGAAATACAGAATTATAGAGCAAACTACAAGCTTTTAAATCCGTCATAATAGAGAATAGTTTATTAAATTCACAGAGTAAAGATATTCCTAAACCTGTCAAAACTAGCATGAAGATAATCTGACACACCATAAAATACCTTTCAACATCACAAATTATATCATCTTTAGAAGGATGTCAGTAGAAGGCTCAGTGTGGAAATATTGAATGTAGAAACAAAAGAAAAAGTCTATAGCCATGAAAGATCAAGAAGAATATGAACAATTATTAGAAGAAAAATGTTCCTGGAAAAATGCTAAAGCAACAAGGATACTGCCTAGATAAATCAATGTGAACTGTGTATTATAATGAAACTTAAAGATTGAAGGGAGGTAGTCAGAATAAAGAACTCAAATGAAGAGTAGACTCAAGTGAAATTTCTAGTGTTAGACATATAAGATCTAAGGACAAAAAATGAAAAGTAAGGTTATGGATAATAAAAACAAACATTACAAAATGAAATTTCCAAAGGTATAGCATTGGAAACTATCTGAATTTAAGACAATAATATGAAGTGGGAAAATAAGAGAAGGCTTAATGATCTTTGGTAGAAGCTAAAGCAATTGTCCATAAATATTCTGGAAGAAAAGGGTTTAGATTGGAACTGAGAATATATATGTATTTTTAGATATGAAATATATATTTTCCTGATTTGAAAAATTATAAACCATTCATAAGGCGCAATGAAACACAACCAGAATGATCATAAAAACTGAAGGAACAAAATGTCTACTAATCAAATCCCAAAATGCTAGTGATCCGGAGCTATGCGTGGTGGGTTGGCAGGGCAATCAAAAGCAAGCAGAGGAACAAATCCACTCGTGAGCACAGAAACCCAGGAAATTCTGTAGGTTGCCTCAGTGACTGAGCTCCTAATGTTTAGGCAGGGGCTATTTAAGGAACAGTGTTGGAGGAGGTCTCTAGTTGGTTCCTGGATGCTTAGCCCTGAAATAATCACACAGAAGCTGTATTAATTAAATCACTGCTTGGCCTAGTAGTTCTATCTTCTTATTGGCTAACTCTTACAGCTTACTTTAACCCATCTTTATTAATCTGTGTGCCACCATGAGGTAGTGGCCTATCGGCAAAGTTTCAGCACATCTGTCTCTGGCAGCAGTTTCATGGCTCCTCTCTCAACTCTGCCTTCTTCCTCCCAGCATTTAGTCCAGCCTTCCCCACATACTTCTGTTCTGCCTTGCTCTGGTATAGGTTCAAAGCAGTTCTTTATTAATCAATATTATTCACAGCATACAGAGGGAATCCCACATCACAAGAGCTATCTTTTTGACCCTAGATCTTATACTGCCACAGGTGTGTCAGCCTCTAGAGTAGTGGCTTCCACTGCCCCTTGCTGAGACACTCTGAATGAGCTGTTGAGTGTGTGCAGAAACCCTAGGTCTAGATGTGACTTAGAACTTAGAAAATGAACGTAAATCATTTTCTCCTAACATCAAACAATGGAACCATTCAGAAGGATCTTGAATCTTTAAATATTCAAAATATGTAAAAGTGAATCTTGGATATAGTGCTATATCCAACATGAAGCAGTGTTATTAATAATATTTGCTTTCTGTGTAGCGGAAGGATAATTAACCCAGGCTTCCTTTGATACCTCGAGTGATGTGATAGACAAAAGTTACATAAAATAGAGTAATTTATGAACCACTAAGCAGTTGTGTATTTTTAGATCTATGTTTGTAGAAAGGTCTCACAATCAATAGAGGAAATGTTCTCTGACACAGGAACGCATAACCTTTCCTCAAAGATCATATAGCTCTCAGAGCAAGCAATCCAGGGATCATTTATGTAATGAACTGGATTGAAAGAACACCTTGGTTTATTGTTGGTTTATTTATTTTTGCAAATGAAAGCACCATCAAATTTCCACATCAAATTAATTGTCAAAGGTTTTATTCCAAATGAACTTCATTTCCTTCATTAAACTTATATGCTAATATAAATTGTGCACAATAGGAATAAATGGGCAAATTTGCTGTGTTAATTTATAAAGGCAAGAATTAATGGTGGCTAAAGATATCCACTTGAGGGAATAGGCTGTCAAATTTTGAATTGAGACACGTGGGAAATATCATCATTGACATCAACTCAATTATTTTATTCATTAATAACATCATTTTGGGTGAGGTAACCCAGACCCAGAAAGACAATTATTGCATGTACTCACTCATAAGTGGTTTTTAAACATAAGGAAAAGAAAACCAGCAGATAAATCATAATCCCAGAGAACCTAGACAACAATGAGGACCTTAAGAGAGACATACATAATCTGATCTACATGGGAAGTAGAAAAAGACAAGATCTCTTGAGTAATTTGGGAGCATGGGGACCTTGGGCAGGGAGGGGAGCAGAGAAAAATGTAGAGCTCAATATAAAAGTCAATAAAAATAATTTATACCCAAGTAAGTCACTAATTTTAAATGTTCCATTCAGGAATCTCCCAGTATTTGCATGCCTACTTCCTCCATACTCCGCAGGATGTGTGGTTTCAAGGATTTAGTATAGTTGTGTGTGTAAAGGGTCTGACATACTGATCAGCACTGTTGACCTGTACATACAAGACACTTCTATGGGATGTGCTGCTCTTATTTCATTGTAGATAGAAAGAAACATGTGTTCTGGCTCTTGGGGTTATTACAGAAATGCAGTCACATATCATCCATATAGATACCAAGTATAGTACCTGGTGTCTGTCCAGGATTTCAATGATGTTAATTTTATTTCCTTCCATGACTATAAAACACCATATCTAGAGGAACTGTCATCATGATCCTAATCTCCCCGAAAAGTAATATCTACTTATTAGAAGAGAGAAACCAATGAATTCTGATTTCAATTTATTTAGAGCATTCTCCATTTGACAACATAAAATTAAAATGAATTCCTGTTATGAGAGGACCTTTTTGGCAATCTATATATAAAGGCTACTCAGTGCCATACAGTCTATTATTACTTTTTATTCTTATTTTTATTTTGGTTAAACACATTTAAAATTCCCAGACAAGAAGGCAAATTCAAGGCAGAAACAAGCATATAGTCCCACGAAAGAAAATTCCTACTATCAGCCCATATTATGTTACTCTGGGGAACAGTGGGTGATGTGAACTCTAGCTCTGGGCATTTATCCATTTGACTATATTAGCAACATTCACTGCTTACTTCCAATTGAGGACAGTTAGAATTAAATTCCAAAGCTACGCCTCAGGTCCATGAAAGAGGAGCATGGGAGGAGTGGCTGCATCATTGAGGTAACAGGATTCCTGCCTTTTGCTGTTGGTCGGGCGAAGTGTAAAACATCAGTCGAGATGCTCATTTAATACTGGGTAATTGCACATGGGGAGCTGGCCTTCCCTGCTTCCAAATCTCCCTGAGAGCCTCAGCTCCATCATGCCATTTAAATGTGGATTGCTGTTCCTGATTATAAGAGGACATTTCTTTTGCACGCCCAGAGGTTAAAAACTCCAAAGCAATTTTCACAAATTGTAACATTCTAGGGTAGATGATATTTGGAGTATAATTTCCATGCAATTTAAGATTTCTGTGCTGTTTGGAAATGGTTGAGATTATTTTTTTCTGTCAACGGGCACAGATTTCAACAGAGAGGACAGCGTGGTGTGTGCCCTTGTCGATCCTTTGCTTTCAGAGAGCATGGTAATTGTTCTGTTGAGTGTCACCTGCCATCTACTCCAAGTCAAGGGTAGTTTAAGCTTGTCCTAAACCCACCAGTTTGTATGACAATGATTGGTTCTGGTCTGATAATTATAGTAATTAGTGATGGGGGAAAGCATGGAAGATGAAAGTTTGGGTTCACATATTACAAGTTCATTGAAGCATTTATTTCTGTGTACTTTATGCAAAAGTTGATGAGAGGAAAACACATTATTAAATGTTTCTCTCAAAGGTTAAGCTTCTCACTGCTCACATGAGCTACTGAGATGTGTCGTCAAATTATTGGTTAGGATTTTCAGACCTCACAATAGGTATTTAACATTTCCACTTGGATTTGGCAATCAAAGCCTGGGGTTAACCACCCACGATAGTACTGAGAATATGAGAATTCACTAAGTATTTGATGAGAGAATAATAGTAGCATGGAATAGTGGCCCTGCGTGGTGTAGTTCTACAAAACATGGCCATGGTCAGCAGTCTGATGGAAACACTGCTGTGGAGTTGGCGATTTCCATCCAGGGCTCAGGAAGATCTGGCTGGCAGAGAGGCTGTCTTGTCCTTGTGGCAGATAAAAGAATGAGTGAGGGAACAGGTTCACACATTGAACAGAGATGGCACATGGCTCAGGGGCAAGGGCAGGTTGGGGGAGGTTGTGCACACCCATGGACAGCTGTGCTGCAATCATTTATCTCATCTTCCTCTGTGTCTCCAGGTGTATTTCTAGTGAGGTACACTTAGGTTCAGGCCAGAAAAAAGAGCTGGCTGTTAGATTTAAAATCAGGAGAATTTTTTGAAAGTAGCAGTTTTGCCGGGATGGGATCACTTACTTTCAGAGCCTAAATCCAGGAAGTAAGGAATATTTATATTAACACTTATTCTGGGTTAGAAACATTTTGAGGAATGGCACATGCATTAAATGATTTAATTATCACAGTGACATTGATCTCCATTCTTATGCTCATTCTCATTGAACTGTTTAAGAAACTGAAGCAGATAACTACTTCAGAAGACAGAAAGCTATATTCCCCGTGTGTAATGCATTCTGTCAGCCATCTTTGATGTCATCTCTGGTTGAAACCATCTTCTCCCTGTCCCACTCTAAAGTCTCAAGTCTTGTGTTGCGCCATGTTGTTCACATAGGCAGTTACACTGTGAGCCCCAACCTATGGGGAGTGATCATTTTCCTCTATTGTCCTGCTGCAGATGTTTAGACAGACACATGGTGACTTCTCAAGAGGTGATTGCTGGTTGATAAGGAAATGAATAAATGATGGAAAGAAAGTAAATGTGAATTTAGTCACTGTTGGTCGATGTCTACATCTTTGTGCCTACTCACCATTCCCAGTTCACCTCAGAGATGGGCTAATCACTTTTGTTTCTCAGAGATTAGGAGGCTTGTAGTCTATTCCTATGCTACTCGATGTTGACCAAATTTTCTGTTGATAGAGATTTCTGCCCCACCCAGTCCCATAGCCGTTCGGTCCCAAAGAAACACACATACAGGTCTATATAAATTATAAACTGGTTGGGCTATAAGTTCAGTCTTCTTATAAACTCTTATAACTTCTATTCTTGTCTTAATTCTTGCCCATAATTCTTGTTTGTGTTAGCCAAGTGGCTTGGTACATTTCATCAGCGAGGCATTCTTATCTGCATCCTCTACGTCTGGGTGCTGACTGCAGACTGAGCATTCCTCTTTCCAGAATTGTCTTGTTCTGGTCGCCCCACCTCTACTTCCTGCCTGGCTATTGGCCAACCAGTGTTTTATTAAAATACAAGTGGCAGGTTACAGACCATTGCCCCACAGCAACTTGAACTGTGGGTCACAGCTGCGTGTGGATCAATGTAATTGAATGCTGGCTTAATAAAATATTTGGCAGGAATGAACAGTTTCTAAAATTTTAAACCAAATATGGACCCAGTGTGTTTCTCCTGATTCTCCTGGCTTCATCTCCCAAATGTTGAGATTATAGTAAAACATACCATGTCAGTAGAAAAATAAATTTCTTTATGATTTATTATCAGTAATTGTTTGGGTTTATATTCGTAGGTTCACACCCAAATTCCTCAGGTGAGAAGGTATAAATGTTTCAGAAGTTTGAACCCAAACTCACCACCTCCAGAGGTGTAACCTTGGCAAGATTATAGGTACCCACCCTGCTGTTTACCTCTTTAGTCTTACCTTCTCTCCTCGGTGCTTCTGTCTGGAACATTGTGCCTGTTCACTCTTTTGTACACCTTACCACATAGCTCTTTACAATGAACGTCAACATCAGGCTTTCTGGTAAGGTTGCTGTTACTCAGTCAAGATCAAGTTAGTTACCCTTCCTACAGAAGCGTAGTCATCTTGTAAAGTCTGCGATAGAGGATTCTAAGTTTCGTGTGGTTGGTTTCAAAGAGCTTTCCTATGACAGACAATGTAGAAGGTGCTAAGAAAACCCAACTGGAAACTAATGACCTTAAAAAACATCTTCCAAATAAATGCTGTATAAGTAGATTAGACTGTGATCTCTGAGGGTTGATGCTGGCCAGTCCATAGAGCTGAAATCTCTGTGAACCATTGCTGCAAATTTTTCAGTTTGAATTATTCTATAATCAGGGCAGGCTCCTGTTCTCCTTAGCCAGTACCATGCCACTTAAAGAGCTACCTAAGAAATCAGAGCTCAAATTCTAAAATCCTCTGAACCATTGCAAGCATATAATTTAGGCTGAAACCCATTCCAATTGTCTATAGTCACAATAATTGAAGCCAATTGAATCTTTATTTGAACATGTCTGAGTTGTAATAATAAAGCCAGGGCTGTGTTTACCACATATGAAAAAAAATCTAAGCAATATGGATTGTTTGCTAACGCAAAGAGAGCCTTTAGAAAATGATTCGTATTTCACAGATTGGAGGAAATAGGACTTTGAAATATCTAATTACATTTTCATATTGATATTTTAGTAAAATTTGTAGTACCAATATACCAGCACATAAACTTTACCAATGAACTAATCTGAAATTTAAATCAAAGTAACTTGTATTGGTCTAGTTTTTGATGATTGATTCTTTGTGAGATTTGGAAGAGCAGCATTATAATCTTTTCTTTATATGTGACTAGTTTAATTTTTATAAGCATCCCTGGGGTTAAGAAATATCTTGAAAGAATAGTATGTAATTGAATCATCTTAGACCAAGAACAGAAGATAATGGAGATTCAGATAAGGAGGGAGCTTCATGCTGTCCTTCCAGCTTTCTTTACAGTCACAGCAGCAAAGCTAAGATTTCTGGTTAGAAAAATCAATAGGGATTCACAGCGGACTTGGAGGGGGGCATTTTGATGTGACCAAGAAACTCTGAAAGCAATTGTTTGTCATCATTGAAGCATCTCTTTTCTGTTGCTGGAATAGGGATGAGTGAATGAGAAACAAAAGGAAAAGAGTAATGAGAGGACCTTGGTGGAGGAACAGCAGAGAAGATGTCATTTCCTTTTTTATAGGGTACATAAATTTACTCATTCATTTATTTGTTCGTGCATTCAAATCTCCATTGCATGCATAACTTGGGCCATTCTCTTAAAATATATGTATTTTTCTTCTTTTTTTATTATTTAATTAAAAATTTCCACCTCCTCCCCTTCTCCCATTTCCCTCCCATAACCCCATTCCCCTTCCCCTCCCTCTTCAGTTCAAAGAGCAGTTGGCTGCCCTGTGGGGAGTCCAAGGTCCTCCTCCCTCCATCCAGGACTAGGAAGGTGAGCATCCAAACAGACTAGGCTCCCACAAAGTCATTACATGCAGTAGGATCAAAACCCAGTGCCATTGTCCTAGGCTTCTCAATCAGCCCTCCTTGTAAGCCATGTTCAGGGAGTCTGGTTTGATCACATGCTCCATCATCCAGCTAGCCTTGGTGAGCTCCCATTAGATCAGCCCCACCATCTCAGTGGGTGGGCGCTCCCCTCATGGTCCTAACTTCCTTGCTCATGTTCTCTCTCCTCATTTGGACCTTAGGATCTCAGTCCAGTGTTCCAATGTGGTTATATTTTTATTATTTTTAGATATTATACTATATAATACATGATACAATATCTATAAATAATATATAATGATAAATATATATATATATTTGCGAGAATGATCCAAATTATGCATATATGTTTGTGTGTGTGTGTATATATATAGAGAGAGAGAGAGACAGAGACAGAGACAGAGAGAGATAGAGACAGAGAGAGACAGAGAGAGAGACAGAGACAGAGAGAGAGAGAGAGAGAGAGAGAGAGAGAGAGAGAGAGAGAGAGAGAAAGCACAGAACCTAGTCTGATCATAAGGAAAGTTTTAAAAATGTAACCATTGAAAAAGATACACGGTTTATTTGAAATTGCCAGGATAAAGCTGATGTAACTAATGAGGTCTGCCTGGCCTAGGAAGTCAAGGAAAGCACCCTGGAGAGGCAATGCTTGTTCTGTAGCCCCAGAAAAGGTGGGAGAAATATCCCATCAAAAAAAAAAACCACAGTACTTTAAGGAACTAGTAATCTAACACAGAGACATTAGGCTATGGGAAGAGTTTGCTTTTAAACCAGGCAGAATTCAGTTTGACTGACCTTAACAGAAGGTAACCAGTACCAAGTTTCTGCCAAGATTTCCCTCTGGAGAGTTCTAAGAAACCGTTTTCTCTCAAGTCTCTATTATATCCAGCCTTGGCCCCAAATACCACTTGTATAGGGGGAAGCTGAGTAGGGCAAAAAAGAAGCACATAGTGCCCGCTGACTCATGACATCCTGTTTCATTGTCTTATTTTCAAAGCCTAATGATCTCCAGCTACCAAGGAGTCTGGGGTTTGTAGTGAACATTCTTGGACCCAGTGTTAACTGGAAATCCTGTTATTGTGGTAGAGAATAAGGTTAGTTTTGGAAGAAGATAATAGTTTTGACTATAAGGAGGATAAAATAGGATGCGCAACAAATCCTCCTGCATGACTTTGATCTAGGTACCGGAAGTAAAGAGATGCATGGGCTAGGGAGAATGTTGTGGAAGAATTTAGAAGCATAATCATGGATCAGGGGATGGATCTTTGCCGAAGCAGGAGAATTTACTGTGTCCTTAAAAATATACTAGGTCTGGTTCGTGTACAATCTTGATCAAAGTTCACATAAACTTACAAGCTGCAATTATTATAATTCCTGCTTTATTTTCTCACTTGTATATATGTGGGTATATGTTCCTGTGTGCACATATGTGTTTCCAGGTAAGTTTATTTTTGTGTGTATCTGTGTGTGCTCGTGTGTGTGTGTGCACATGCACACGTGATTATAGAAATCAAATGTGTCTCTATTTCTCCATCACTTTCCATCTTAGTATTGTGGACATGGTCTTTCGCTGAAACTGTAGCTTGCTGTTTTCACTAGACTGGCGAGCCAGGAGTTCCCATGGATCCTCCAGTCTATGAATTTACAGCACAAGAATTACAAGTAGAAGCCTCTGCACCCAATTTGTCATGTGGGTGCTGGAGATTGAAGTCTGGTCCTTTCATATTCTTGGCAGATCATTTACTGGTGGGCCATCTCTTCTGTGCTGTTAGATTAGTCTCATTGAGAAGCACAATAACAGATTTGAGACTTAGCAATGTGCTAATAATTATTCTGCTGGTAAATGCAGACCTGCTCTTGGCACTTAGGTTTGACTCACCCCAGAGACATGGTCCCCAAAAGCTTGTTATAGGGAGCAGCTGGAAATCCATCCCTTCTCTTTGGATATGGATTACTATCTGTGCATTCCTTTTGATGAGGCATCTGGATGCAGTTAGCCAAACTTCATCTGGTCAAGATCAAAAGGGCTGAGAGGGAGAAAGTGGGGCCTTAAGAGCTTATGCTGTGAGACAGGAAAGGAGCCTGAAGATTAAGTCTGGGCATTTCACCTCACGTTTTCATTAAGTTGTAACTCTGTATATAAAGAAGTTAATTATATGGTACTTTAATCCTGTATAAAAGGTCAAGCAAGACCAGTATTGTGTAAGGTGTTAAGGCAATTCGCAAAGTAGAGATACATTTGAAACCTGGATTAAAGTAATCATACTGTTCCCATGAAGCACTCTTGACAGGAAGAATCAATTATTTCCAATGAGACTGTTTAAATCTGAGGAGCAGAGCAGATCCCCTTACCCTACTGTAGGCACAACTAATATTGCCAAGGATAAACTGTGATCCTCACGGTGGGATTTTGTCAGAATCTTTTCTGCAGTGTGTGTTTTTAAGGTGTAATTATATATCACACCAAGAGGAAATGGGAAATATCTCAGTGTCTCTAGGAAGAATGATACTGTTGCAATTTTAGTATATTATTTTCTGATGATTTTAGCAATTTATATCTTGTTTTTCTTATAGTTTGTCTTTCATAATTTTGATCATTACTCACAGTTTCACTTGTATGTTTAAAGATAGTAATGTGACATATGCTTTCTCCTCCAACCTTCTTTCACCCAACTAGTCATTTTACTCCAGCCCCCCAAGATCAAGAGGAATTCTTTAGGAATGACAAGCAAGACATTCTGACAGGGAAGCGGATGGATCTTTCCTACCTGCCAGAGAAATTTATGCAGAACTAGTCAAAACCCCCTAGTCATTGTCACTCTCCCTTTTGGGTTGAACTAGAATAAAATTCCCTGCCTATAATACAAAATTCTCTGTCCAGAAGACTTAACATCTACCTGCTTTGGAGCATGTACCGTATGGAGAAACACAAATATGCCTACCGTGCCAGTGAGCTGACCCAGTAGGGAAACGTTGCTGCCAAACCTGGCAGTGTGAGTTCAATCTCCAGAACCCACAGGATTGATGGAGAAAATCAATTCCTGCAAGCTATTCTTTGACTTCCACACTCACGTCCTGGGTGTGCGTGGGTGTGCGCTAAATACGTATGTAAAAAATAAAAGAATGCATCTCCAGAATTCATCTGCCTGGCAGGAGGACTAGTAGTTATTCCTGCATTAGGGTATAAGCATTTCCCCAGGAGAAGCCTCTTTGCTCTCTGAGAGATACTGCCTTGGGGCTTCCCTGGTGCTTTAACAGCTCTCCCTTCATTCCTTTGCATCCCCTTCAGAAAAGCACAGAGTATCACTTACCTTTTCACTTAAAGATGCTTTTTTTTCTTTTTTCCCTTTTCTTTTCTATCTTTCTCTCTTTCTTTTTCTTTTTTTCTGCTTTTTTTTAAAAAAAAAAAAAACAAAACATGGTCCTGGGTAGAAGACTTAAAAGTATTTATCAAAAGTAAATAATTGGATATGACAAAAGTGTTTGTATAAAATTTTAGTTAAGGAATTAACAATCATGGGTATTTAATTGTATTAAATACTAATTTAATTATAATAAAAGTACAAGTAAACAGCAAAACTATTGTATTGTAAACATCTGCATGGCACTGAAATATTTTTACATGTATGATAAATGGTGATATGATATCCCACATGAGAATCCTGTCTTTAGTTGGAAATGCAGCTGTCTGTGTATGTTTACAGGTACAAGTCCACATAACACCGAGATGCCTGTCCAGCAGGAGCATTTCTGTTGCAGTGGCTACTAATTTAGACAGACAGACAGGGCCAGCAATTTGCATTGCTTGCATTTCCCTTGATTCTTAAAGCAGAGTGAGACTGTCTCCCCTACCACTCAGGTTCAAGTTTAAATTCCAATCCAACCATTATAGAGTCATTTTCATTTAACAGAAGAGTTGCGAAGTAAACCTACTCAAATAGCAACAAAGAAGACACCACACTTGTGACTGCTTGATCATTGCTAGGCATTCTATGATGCTGTGGTTTGACTCAGAGCTCTGTGATCTTTGCTGCCTGATGCAGACACATTTCTTAGCTCATGCCTTTTTGCAAGTAGTATCTTCTGACAGGTTCCTATAAAAGTGTGATTTGATATCACCTTGATGAACAAATATTTCTTTATCTCTGAGTCCCTCTTAGTATTGGAGTGGTAGTTTCTAAGGGCAGAGATTCGGTCCACTGCCAATTCTCTAAGTAACTTTCTCTCATGTCTGTCATCTCATTGGTTCTGTTGGATACACAGGAGAAGAAAACAGAACCTTTGTTTTTTCATTTCTGAATATTCTAAGTTCAAACTACTCAAACATAACAGTTATATGTAATAGTGATGGTCTGATTTTAAGGAACAGTTGAAAAATGAGTTTGAAAACTCATGTAAATTTTTGACTTAGAATTCTTTCCACCAAAGCTATGGTGAAGGGAACTCTGGAGAGTCACATGTGTAAGTATAGGCGCCTAGAGAGCATGGCTTTCAGATGATTTCACTGGCCTGAAATAGAAGAAGTGTAAAGGGTTACAGTACAACACCTGTGGCCTGTCAGTTAATTGGAGTTTTCAAATGAAAACTCTCTTTTAAAGGATTCATGTCAATAAAACTTCTTTTAATGCTTTCTCAATAAGACTTGGGAAGAACTAATGAACTAAATTAGTAAATCATGTTAACCATGGTTAATAATTTCTACTTATCTACTCTACTCAATGATTGCAAAACCCTTCAATGTTCCCAAACCTACCATTCTTGGAGAACTGGATAATTGAAAAGGAATGAAAACCCAAGCAATCAGTTCATTTTAAACAGAGTTTTTGTTTTAATTTATCTTTTCCTAAGCTAAAGGAAAGGAAATATAAACAAACGTCCTGGGGTTGTTACCACTGTGAATTTTTCAGAATAGAGAAAGACATGTGATCCTAAACTGAGAACAGAAACACTACATCTATGCTTTCTTAGTCTAAGGAAACCGACAGAAGAAAATTCACAGGCATAAAAGAATGTCAAGTGTTTGAATAGGACCTTTTTTTTTCCCTTAAAGATCACAGTCGTCACTTTAAGCTTCCTCAAGAAATGTGATGTGGGTTTTGCAGGATAGGGGTAACACTTCTGGGGTCAAAAAGGTGAGATGCGTTCTCAAAAGCATCCGTTGGCATAAAATTCTCTAAGGAATAGAAGCATATTACTCAGTGTTCTGCTGCTGTGACAAAATACCAGGACTAGAAACAAGTTAGTGGAAGACAGAGCTTATGTCTCAACCACACCCAGGAAGGAGAGAGTGAGCAGGCTAAAGGGATGAGACTATAAACCCTCATGGCCCACCCCAAGTGACATACTTCCTCCATGAAGGCTATAGATCCTAAAAGTTCTGTAACACCCAAGCAGTGCCAATAACTGGAGAACAGATGTTTAGTACATAAGCCTCTGGGGGAATATTTTTCATTCAGCTGTACAAAAGCAGTCTGAAATCACAGGATGCTATGATTTAAAAATATAGAGGTGCCAAGCAAGGAGACCAGGAAAAGAATGAATGATATTTAGATTCCTGGGACATAAAATTTAGACATTATGCCATGAGTAATGAGAAGTGTTTAAGAAGTGAGTGCTATGAATATGAATATTTTAAAGTCTATATTTGATAGTTGATCAGCTGAGGTTAAGTTAATCTGAAGTAATAAATAAAAAGAACTGGAAGTTTGCATTTCCCAATTGTTTTTCTTACACTATGTGCTTTGTTTCAGTCCTGTGTTCCCATTTTTGGCACACCATACCTGTGAGGCTCAAGACAACAAAATAGTCTCAGTAAATGATATTGGTAGTTTAGTTACAAAAAAAGGAAAAAAAATTATATTGAAAGCTATGTATGAGTTTATATACAGAGAGTCTTCTGGAAAAGATACATGCCTTTACACATTTTATTGATTAACAGAAGAGACATTGCCACTATTGGGTATGTAACGACACACATATGCATAATCCTTGCTTAAGGACACTATCTCTGGGAGAGGATAACAGGTATTTTAAGGAATGGTGCCACCTGCTACAGAAGATAATTCAGGGTCCTGTTTCTGATACAAGAAACCAGGGGGATTGTTAAGAGATACCTTGATGTGTAATTAAGATAACTCTGAATTTTATAATATGCTTCAGATTGTAGGTTTGGTATATGTATTTATATCCTGAATTTAAAAACAATAACTACATGACAAATTTGTCTATAAGAAAAATTCCCCTTTTAATGAGCATTTAAAATACCCTACTTACAATAAAACCATTAGTATTACACAACTATGTTACCTCTAAGAAAGATTGAAATTAGATTGTCCAATTTATAAATGAAAACATAGAGATTCTGCTTTTTTTCCGCTTGGGTACCTAATAGGACAGATGAGATTAGACATAAGGGATCAATAGAGTGTCTTGGAGAAAACTGGTGAGATCTTGAATCTCTGACTTCAGAAACTTACCAAGAACTTACACTGGTAAGAGACTGGTTTCACAGGCAGTAAAGATCTAGTTTTTAAATTTAGGTTTCATAGCTACTTTGTAAGGCGTGCAATGCCACCAGGGTTAGTCTTGTTCTACTGTTACAGGGGAGTCAGCTGATGTTCAATTAAGATCACTAAGCTGTCCTAAGCTACAGGTAATGTTAAACCTAAATTCAAACCTTGGGATACCTGCTCCTAATCTAACTAGCTACTTGGCAACAACAAAGAGTTCAAATAATTAATCACTTCTTTGACAAAATTACCTGTATATTTAGCATTTCTTCTTCTAATGATTAAAAAGAAGACTTTAGTTTACTCCATTTCTACTTAACTACAAATCCTGAATCAGGGGGGGGCATAATAGATACCAGCCCACTGGGGCGTGGTCAGCGCTGTTCTCTCCTCTTCTCTTCTTCTTCTTCTTCTTCTTCTTCTTCTTCTTCTTCTTCTTCTTCTTCTTCTTCTTCTTCTTCTTCTTCTTCTTCTTCTTCTTCCTCTTCCTCTTCCTCTTCCTCTTCCTCTTCCTCTTCCTCTTCTTCCTTTCTTTCTCTCTCTCTCTCTCTCTCTCTCTCTCTCTCTCTCTCTCTCTCTCTCAATCTCTCTCTCTCTCTCTCTCTCTCCTAGACTCCTTTCCCGATTTGTTGCATAGGATGGTGTTCTCTAAGTTTTTTCCCCTCAAATAAATAACCCTATGAATCCAAACTGCTGTGGGATTGTTTTGCGCATTATCTAGCTCCCAACATTTGGTTTTAGAACCACCCTACCCACAAACACATCCCCCTGGTCAGCTGCCAGCCTCTCGCTTACCCAGCTCTGCTTGGCTCGAGCCCTTCCTCAGCTGTGGAAACTCCATGCCTCTCGGGATCCATGGGCCTGGACACTCTGAGCAGGTTTTAAGCGCACGTGCACTTGGGCAGCAGGAATCAGAGCGAAAGTCATTGCCACATGCAGCGGAAGTGCTATTTGAAATACCCGCCACAGCGTTTGCACCGTGACCTTTGTCCCAGCTGAACAGCTTAGGGACACTGGGCTGGCTGTCAGCCATTCTCCAGAGGCTGTGTCACGACCCCCTGTATAGGGTCAGAGCAGGGTCAGAGGTTGCCACCATGGAGCCAGCCACCAGGTCAGACGTGCTGAATCTTTCCCGGTAAGCCATGACTTTGTGGTAACACACAGATTAACAGATGTGGGTTAAAGTAAGATGTGAGAGTTAGCCAATAAGAGGCAAGAACTAAGAATTCTAGACACAAATATAGAGTTTAGCACAGCTGGCGGCGTGCCATGGCTTCTTTAAGAAAAATTTTCCTGACTCGTGCGGTTTTTAAAATGCTGGGCCTTGCCGCGGGTGCCAACTCCGCTATGGCGCATTTGTAGGCCTGGGTGTTTGTGTGTCCGCTGGGGATTGGGAGGAAAACCATTGCCTGAATATATTATACTGAAAGACCCCACAGACCCCCTCCTCAAAACCCGCAGCTAGCATGCTCCCGGGGGAATGTCCTGTTTGTTTTAAACAAATCTCCGGATCAGCAGCCAGCCTGCTCCCGTAAGAACATCCCAGGTGCCTGGGAGAGCAGGAGATAGAGATAGGAAGACTGCAAGGCAAGATGTCAATAAGATAGGATGTCAACAAAGCAGGTTAGTTATAAGATAGGAACAGGATGACTGTTGCCAGGCATCCATGCTGAGAGAGGAAACCTTTCATGCCCCCCGCCGCATTCCGATAACCACGCTTTTGCTTCTGTAAACTTGCTTCTTGCTGACACCCATGCTAAGAGGGGAAACCATTCATGCCCCCGCCTCATTCCGGTCGATCGATAACCACGCTTTTGCTTCTGTAAACTTGCTTTTTGCTCTTCCCTATAAAAAGCCCGTCCTCCAGTTGGCAGGCGCGCAAGTCCTCCGAAAGACTTGTTGCCCGCAGGTACCTGTGTTTACTCAATAAACCTCTTGCTAATTGCATCCTGTGGCCTGGTCTCGGAGTGTCCTGGTTCTGGGGTCTTCATCAGAGAGGAAAGGTCCTCTCTGAGGGTCTTTCATTTGGTGCATTGGCCGGGAATTGAAGACCTTCACCCAGGAGCTACCGACCCACCACCGGGAGGTAAGCTGGCCAGCACCCATTCGTTAGTCTGTGTCTGTGTCATTTGTGTTCTTTGTTAAGCTCTGTACGCTCAGATCTGAGTGCTCTGAATCTGGCGAGGTAGAAAGGAACTGACGAGTTCGGACTTTCCCTCGCAGCCTTTTGGAAGACGTTCCAGGGGCGTCTGGAGCCTTCGGGGCTCAACCCGTGTCGGAAAGATACGTGGATCTGGTTGGAGAAGGGAGGTCTGGACTCCCATTGTCTCCGTCTGAAATTCTGCTTTCGGCATTACGCCGAATCCGAGCCGGCGCATCTGTATTGTCTGTGTATTTTTGTGCTTAATATGTTCTTTGTTTTGTATATCTGTTTGTACTCGAGTCTAAATCTGGTACCATGGGGCAGTAAATAACCACCTCTTTGACCCCAACTCTATGAAAATCCAAAAGGAATGCTGACAGTCTGCCCCTCCTTTACTTCTCTAGGCTGTGCCTTGCTGAGGCTGTGCTGCTGAACTGCCCTGCTTGCTATTGCAAGGGGGGAGGGAGCAGGGCTGTGATCTCCTGCGGCGCAGCCTGGAGCCAGGCCTAGGCGGGCAACCAGCCTCTGAGTAAACTTCTCAGCAGGACGCAGGGCAGGGCATGGCAGCAACCCTGGCCCAAGTCAGAGAAGGGGGCAGCTGTGGGCACCCCCTGAAATCCTTGTGCTGAGAGTGACGTCCTCTCTTGCTGACCTGAAGTCCACCAGCACCGCAGGGGAGGACTGGGGGAGGAGGGCTGCCTTAGACAGTCCAAGGTGTTCCCTCCCCCTACAGCCAGTGCAAAGGTCTTCACAGCTGCTACTGGCAGTGTGAGGGCTAAAGAGGAACTGAGTTGAGGCTTCCAGACGGTGGACCAATCCTGACCTCACAAGTTCCCTGGAGGGAATTCCTCCTGGGGCCTCTGGAATCCCATTCAGAGAAAAGCTGCTAGATTGCTGTGAGTACTGAGGTGGGGTATGGGAAGCTTGTGCTATACAACTAGGAGCTCACTATGGACAGAGCTGAGACTGAAGCCAGGTCCTGGGAGGATCCCCAGTGGGGTTCCCTGTGGAGAAGGCTTGTTTTCCCTGGAAAATAAGGTGCTAGAGATTGAATGGCAGCCCCCATCTGCAAATGCCATGTAAAACCTTGTGCCAAAGATCTGTGGCCCTTGCCCAGGGGAAGTAGCTGGTGCTAACGCCAGGGTCACAGAACTAAGGCCTCCTGTGGAGACACATGCCAGCCAGTTGGGTCCAAGCTGGTGCTAATTCCTCCCCACAGGACCCAGTAAGCCTGGGAACCTACAGTAGGTTATTTCTCTGGGGTCGGATACCCTATTAAAAAGCAAAGGTCCCCTAAAGAACCTGGACCTTTCCATTTTGGCAGTAGGGCAAGAGATTGCAAGTAAATATCCCTGTGGCTGTTGGTAAATGGTAAATGTGGATTCAGAAGTGGCAGGTAATGGAGTAAGCTGACATTAAAAGGGCCTACCAGCCCTGATAACATCTGTCTTCCGGGGATGCTCTATACCAGTCATCATGTGCTGCATCCAGGTAAAAGCCTCTGGTTTAAAAATTGGGAAAATTAAATTAAGTCACTTTAAAATAATATGCTTAAAAAAAAAAAAACTACAGATTGTTGGTTTCTATATTTCTTACTATGCAGTGTGTCCAGAGGAAGTAAATTCCCAGCTCTGTTTAGATGGATGCAGGACTACACTGTCTTCAAGAACTATTGCTGTAAAAGGCCTGGCACAGGGCCAGGGCCATATGAACAGCCCAGCTGAGCTTCTAAGCCAGCCCATGTTTAGATCTGAATTTAACACTTGTTTGCTCACAATGCTTGTGATAAGGTGGGGGCCCCGAGTTGCCCCACAAGGCAAAGATCTGCTAAAGCCTCTCACCCCACTACGATGGCAAAGGGGGTGTTACTGAATGATGAGGTTGAGTTAAAATGGCCCTTTTGACTCTTTATAATGTTTATGGCTATTTAAAAAAAAAACATGGCAAAGATTCTCATTTATTATTAATATAAAAAAGGTGCATTTTGGGTTGTTTTCAGATTCTGTCAATGATAATATAAAGGATGTCGCTAAGTTTTTAAGGTAATATGTTATCTAATTCTGAAAATCCACCATGCTAATGTTCAAAGTAGCTGTAAGCATAAATTGTCAAATGATATTTTTAATCTTGGTCAGTTTTACAGGAATAAGATAAAATCTCAGAATTGTTTAATTTGCATTTCCCTGATGATTAAGGATGTTATATTTAAGCAAATTTTAAATATCTTTCAGTCATTTCAAGTTCATTTGTTGAGAATTTACAGTTTTGGTCTGTGACATAATTGTACTGAAATATTTGTTTTTATGAGGATTAAGTTCCTAAGTTCCTTATATGCCTCATGATACCTCCCCATTCTACAGGTTGATATTACATTCCGTTGATTATATCCTTTGCTATACAAAAAGCGTCTCAGTTTTAAAAATCTTATTTATTGATTGTTTCTCTCAACGTCTATGCCACTGATTCTGTGTTTGAAAATGAATTTTAAACATTTTTTCCTTCTATAAAAAGTTCAATATTGTTGGTTTTATGTTAAGGTCTTTAATTTGTTTGGATTTCAGTTTTGTGCATAGAGATAAATATGGATCTATCTTCATTCTTCTACATGATAATGTCTAATTAATTCTTAAAGGGAGAAACTGACAGTCAAAATGCTGGGCTCATGGCAAATCTCAGGGGGGGGCTGCAAGGCACCCCACTAATTCGGCCAAGGTAAGAGAGGTTCTCCAGGGACCAGTTACAATCTATGCTCCTTAAATGATTAATAAAAGTTTACAGGCATTTTACCCAACCTCTGAAGGTCAGCAGACAGCAGTAGCCATGGCCTACATAGGACAGGCAACATCAGATATAAGAAAAAGTTACAGCAAGTAGATAGGTCACAAGATTATACCTAGTAAAATTTGGAGAGACCAAAAAAAAAAAAAATGTTAAACGAGGGACAGAGAAAGGGAAGCGAAAGAGAGAGAGGCGGGAAGCAAAAGAAAGATAGGACTCAGACAGATTAGGAGCCTGGGCAACAGAAGATCAAAGACAAATGAAGAGGAACACTGGAACTGAGTAAAGAATACAAACTGGACACCTTACGAACTAGAAATTTGGGAAAAAGACAAATAAATGACTCGTTCCTCCCTGGTCACTTCTGAATGTATGACCAAAGCCTTTTGTTGACCAAACGAGGGACTTTTGCTTTCGCTGCTGTTTTCAGTTCTGCAGGAAACGCAGGCTGCTTGTCTGCCTCTGCCTCTACCACGCCCTCCTCAGCAGGATGACCACCTCTCCCTGCCATCACCGCTGAAGAAATCCTCACCTCCTAGCAACTGCCTTGATGCTGTGCTTGCTCTAAAGCCTGCATGAGCCCTGACTGCTCACTCTACAGTCTTGCTCCCCTCACCCATGTCAGACTGTGATACAGCAGTCACCATGCTACCACAGGTGCCCTCCTGTGCCTGACTACTGCTCCTGTGCTGGGCTGACGTCGATGGACTAAGGATCCTACCAGCATCTGCATAAAGGACAGGCGAATGGCAAAATGGCAGGCTAAGCTGTGCCAGGCAGAGCCGAAAATGAGGGCAAAGCTTGCCAGGGGCACAAGGCTGGCGGTCCGAGCTAAGCAGGTACACAAGACTGAATGTAAGCGGAAGGCGGGGGCAACATTGGTGGACAGGAAGCAAATGATCTGGGCCAGTAGCCTCCGTTCAGGGATGGCAACCCGACCAGAACGCTGAACTTGTGGCTTTGATACAAGCTCTACAGATGGCAGAGGAAACGTCTATACTAACAGCAGGTATGCTTCAAAGCAATATACAGACAAAAAGGACTGTTGACATCTGCGGAAATTTTGAGCCTCCAGGAGGCCACACATTTGCCAAAGAAGACAGCCATCATACATTGACCAAGATTGAGACATCCAATGTAATGGCTAAGAAGATCATAAAAAAAAAAAATCATCCTAAGGTTTGGGATGCCCAAGATAATCATGTCCCATAATAGACCTGCCTTTGTTGCCCAGGTAAGTTAGGGTGTGGCCAAGACATTGGGGATCAATTGGAACTTAAGCTTACCAACCCCAAAGCTCAGGTCAGATAGATAGGATAAATAAGATTCTGAAAGAACAAATTGACATAATTGGCCTTGGAGACCAGCAAAAATGACTGGACAGACCTCCCTCCCTCCTGTCCTGTCCTGGGTTCAAAACACCCCGGCAATCGCTGCCACTAGTTCTGTTGCCTGGCTAGTTAGCTGCTGCTCATGTATCCACTGACAGTGGCTGACCCTGGAGATGAAATCCTGAGCTCAAGGCTTACACAGGGCAGGCACATCCGCTATAAGGTGGGCTTACATCACCTTTAAGGCTCTTCTTTCCTAGAGTCAGAAACCCACAGGGCTCTGCTCATTTTTTTTAGGGTCTTTTGAAGCACAATATCAGACAGCAGAAGCAAAAGGCAATTCTGTTCTGTTCCTCCACTGTGTGTCTGGGACCTATTGACAGGAATTATTTTTTTACAGTTTGAGATTTTTCCGGATCAGACCGTTTTGTGCAGATAACTTCAGAGAAAAAGCAAACACACCTAAAGCTTCCTTACCTCTTGACAGGTTTTGTTTTTCTACAGGAAAATCTTGTTTTAATCTGTGGGGTTATGAAATGATATGGCTTTCAAAAGATAAACAGATATGGTTTAATATATGATAAAATAGATGTCAATGGGATGTTAAAACTTTTTTTAATGCTGTACTTACAAATGTAAAGCCTGAGTAAGTCAGTCTCAAAAAGATATTTATGTCCTCATTCGCTGTCCTCTGGTTTTAGGGCTTTTTGTTTTGTTTTAAACATTTGTCATCCTGTATTGCATTTTCTCTCATTGTTTGTTAAAGTTCTCACAACGGACACAACCCTGTACATTTGGATAAAGCTGATGCTACAGGATGCAATGGAAACCCGTAAATGCCATGTGGTGCCAGCTGGACCGAAACTGACTTCTCCGGCACATTCTCTGGAGTTGAGGAACAACACTCCCGGTGTCTACAGCAAAAGAGATTTGTATTCATAATACTGAACTTGCCTCTTATGAGAAGGCATCCATGTGTTTCTTAGGGCTGAGTTAAGCTCTTTGTAGTCAATAGACTATTATTGCCACAGTGTTGGGTGCTATTCTCGGGTCTACAGTGGTTCACAATGTCTACCATGTAGTTACTTTCAAGCCTCATTCAGATAATTTTGTTAAGAGCTATGTACACCCTAGAGATGTTCTACCATCTTCTCCCAATACTGCTCTGTAAAGTATAAGTTATTTTGTCCCATCAGTTGTACTAGTTTTCATATGGCTATTGTCTGAGCAAATCTTTCAGAGGTGGTGCTCCATAACAGGAGGGGCCTGGACCTGTTGCTTTTAAAGAAAGGGAGTCTTTGTGCTACACTCAGGGGAAAATGTTACTTCTATGCTGACCATACTGGATTGGTTAGAAGATCCATGACCAAGCTTAGAGAGAGGTTAAGACAGAGACAAAGCTGTTCGAATCACAACAAGGATGGTTCAACGGATGGGTTAATAAGTCTCCCTGGTTTACAACTCTATTGTCTTCTTTGATGGGTCCCTTGATTATCCTCCTTCTGATTCTCCTGTTTGGGCCCTGCATCTTAAATCGCCTAAAAGACAGGCTGTCAGTCATTCAGGCCCTAGTACTGACCCATCAGTATCACATGTTACCACAACAATTGCTTTGAGTAAAAGATTTAACTCATTAACAAAAAAGAAAAAGGGGGAAATGAAAGACCCCACAGACCCCCTCCTCAAAACCCGCAGCTAGCATGCTCCCGGGGGAATGTCCTGTTTGTTTTAAACAAATCTCCGGATCAGCAGCCAGCCTGCTCCCGTAAGAACATCCCAGGTGCCTGGGAGAGCAGGAGATAGAGATAGGAAGACTGCAAGGCAAGATGTCAATAAGATAGGATGTCAACAAAGCAGGTTAGTTATAAGATAGGAACAGGATGACTGTTGCCAGGCATCCATGCTGAGAGAGGAAACCTTTCATGCCCCCCGCCGCATTCCGATAACCACGCTTTTGCTTCTGTAAACTTGCTTCTTGCTGACACCCATGCTAAGAGGGGAAACCATTCATGCCCCCGCCTCATTCCGGTCGATCGATAACCACGCTTTTGCTTCTGTAAACTTGCTTTTTGCTCTTCCCTATAAAAAGCCCGTCCTCCAGTTGGCAGGCGCGCAAGTCCTCCGAAAGACTTGTTGCCCGCAGGTACCTGTGTTTACTCAATAAACCTCTTGCTAATTGCATCCTGTGGCCTGGTCTCGGAGTGTCCTGGTTCTGGGGTCTTCATCAGAGAGGAAAGGTCCTCTCTGAGGGTCTTTCAATACGGAAGAAATAAAATTAATTTCATGTAATTTTAATATTCATTCACCATGTACATCTACTCCAATTTGAACAATACTTTTCTCTGTGTATCTACAGCAGTATCTACTAAGCAAAACAAGTCATCTGCCGCGCACCGCGCCCCCGTGTCTGCGCTCTGTGCGCTATTACCCAGTTTGCTAGCTTCGGGCAAAGGGCTGGAGGTTAAAATACACAGACACACACAGACAGAGAGACAATGAAACGGGTCTTCCTTTGAATTCCCCAAGAATGGCCCCTTTTTGTGTTCAGGGGCAGATTATATAGAGATAGCCACGCCCCAGCCAAACCCACCAGAAACCACTCTCCTGCCATCAGGAACTCCTGAAGGTCTCGTGCTCAGAGCAGCTGTAGGCACTCAGATCAGGGGATTACAAGAAATTCAGGATCTGGGGTATCACTGCTCCTAACAGTCATCTTTCTTGGAAATCAGGCCTGTGTCAGATCTATGGTTAATGTAATCTATTTTCAGGGAAATGAGGTATTTTGGTGTATAAAAAAATGTACCCAGAGCACATTCTAATAACACGAACTCATCTACAAAGTTTGGGGTTATAAAAGATTTTATTTCTCATTTTATTAAACATATATCAAAAAGGCTCTCAACAAACGCCATTGTAGTGACCAGAGAGAGCCCCATGCTGAGGATTCTTGAGAAAAACATCAGCTCTGACATCTTTCCTAGTGACTGATTTGAGAAGACAAACTCTCAGGTCTTAGCAATTCTAGGTGCAAAATGAGCAACAAAGAGCTGAGTCCGTGTCTCTATGACAGTGAGATTGTGTTATTTCAACTAAATAATGCATTTGTAAAATATCTAATATATATAGCAAATTAGTTTTGGTTAAGTTTCTCTCAGGTCATACACAGATCCCAGGAGACACAGAAGGCTGAATGCAGCTTGGTCAATATGGTCCTTGTCTTCAGGGGTCCCGCCATCTATATTAGTCATATTTCTGTTGCTGTGATAAAATTCCAACCAAATGATCAAACACAGCCTAGAGGAGGAAGCAGTTTTAAGGGTTACGGTTTCAGAGAGATGGAGTCTTTTTTGTTAGGGAAGGCATGGTGATGAGAAGAGAAAGCAGGACACTGTGGGCAGGAAACTATTTCATCATACATCCCTTCCTCCACAACAAGAAGGAAGGAGAAGACAGCATGCGATTATGCCATCACTTGTCAAAGCCTGCCTCAGAGTGAGGTACTTCCTCTAACAAGTCTCTGTCTCCTCATCCTCCAACAACCTTCCTAAGCAGTGCCACCACCTGGGGATCAAGCATTCAAATGCATGAGCCTCTGAGGGGCATTTCTCCTTCAAAGCACCACAAAGTCCCTGGCAGGGAAGCAGACAAGCTACCCCATCCCTCTGCATAGTACAGTTGTGTTGCAGGAATTTAAAGGAGAAGCCAGACAGGGACCCAGGGAGAGTTTTGTCTGTTTCAAACTTTGCTGTCAAACAGCTCCAGTTAGAACAAATTCTTTCTTTTACCATTTTTTATTATGAATTATTCTTTATGTTATACATTCTCCACTTTTTATTACTGCTGTCTGCTTTGACCATCAGACTGCATCAATATTACTCCTATTTAGACACGAGGGAACAGAGAGTATAAGTTGCACAAAGCCTCATGCGCACGAGACAGGTGGAAATCTTTGAAGCCTCCCTCACCTGACCAGGCAGATGCTGCTCTTACACCCCATCCAAGCTTTGTGGCTGTGTGCATTGTGAACACTATGAAATATTTTTTTTACTGCATTGCTGATTCCCATGTGCATTATCTAAGGAATTCAACTGCAGTTTTTCTAGTGCCTGATGAGATCAGCTGCCCTTTTCTTTTTTTGCCTTGTAAGATTTGGTCTGCTAGTTAAGAATGCTCCTTCCTTCCATTCCAATGAGGTCCGTGATTGGAAGAGGAGGCATTGCTAATTCTCAGAGGAGTGTCAGGAGCCCTGAGTGAGTACTCTGCTTTCTTGGTCAAGCACTGAATCGAATGTTTCGGCTCTAGAAACAACTGCTTTCTTTTGGCATTTCCACTCCTGGATTAATTTCTCCAGGATGGATGCATGGCAGGCATCACTTCCAGGCCACTAAACAAAAGCTCCTTCAAGTGCGAAAGAAAATGATTCTTTAAGAGGCTAGAAAAAGAGTAAGGAGATAAAAGCAGTTTAGTGTTGAAAGACGCTTCTCCTGAGAGCCTGCCTTAATTCACCAGCTGAAATACACAGAACATCTGTCAGAGCTACAGTTAGATGGGAATTCAATACAATATGAGACTAACACACAAGTTTAGCCTTCCAAACTCTTTTCCATGGTGCACAAAAACCCTCAACGGCCTTCCTATTTAGCTACTTTGGAAAGGCATTTCCAATCTTTTTATTTTTATATTTTTTTATTGCTCTGGGTATCAGTCACTCAGTGAAGAGGTGATGATGTTTTATTGGCAGTTTCTCACATACCAGGTTCTTTGACTTCTCTGAATGTAAGAATAGGAAGTTTGTCTTGGGAGGATCCCCTCTCTTTTCTGGTTACTACAGTGTCTTCCTAGAGAATCTTTTAAGGACTTTCTGAAACAGAATGGGTTCAAAGTCAAATAGAAAGAGGTAACGTGATAGCCCAGAGGCATGCATGTGATGCAGAGCTGCACTGACTACTCTTCTAGACTACTTAATCCAGCTCTTGTGACGATGAAACTTGATGGTTACCTTGGATTGTTACCATTTATGATGAATGAATGGGGGTGTGGTATAGGGGGGAAGGTGGGGGAATCAGAAGGGGAGGGAGTGGAAATGGAGATGGTTATGTAAAATGAGAAAAAAATTGTATTAAAAATTCTTAATAGTAAAAAAAGTTATTTAAAAAAAGAAGCAATGAGATTTTTAGGAAGCCCAACTTTGGACATGTCCCTGCCAGTATTTCCAGGAATTACTGAAATGTTCTAAGGAAAGGGAAAGGAAGACCCTCCCTAATGTGGTCAGTACTACAGGCTTGAATAACAAAGGAAAAAGGAGACAGCCAATAGAAAGCTGACCAGCATTCTCTGCTACTAATTCCTTAGAAATGCAGAAAAGCATCTTCCTCCTGCCATGGACAGTAGCTGCTGTGGTCATACCTTCCCTGTCATGATGGATTTTATCTAATGACTCAGAAGAAGTCAAATAAATGGCTTCTCCTGTATTTTCTTCATTTAATGGCATTTGGGCACAGCATGGTGGAAAGCAGCAAGTGGAAAGATTTAAAATACAGGGAGAATAATACAGTGTTTGTTTATAAAACAACAACAACAAAAGCCATCATCTGCTTATTGCTATTTACTATTTGATTGGCACAGTATTAACACACTTCATAGATATCTCTCTCCCCCATTCCAAGTGCTAGGTAATCTATTTCTTGTTCATATTGTTTGCTTTTATTTTCAGATAACTAAACTTTGAAAGACATCAAGTAGTCTTTCCAAAGTCAAGGAAAGGATGTACAAGGTTTTGAGCTTGACTTTACAAGTCTAAATTATTGTTGGGCATAATACACTTGTAGGGGTTGTAGGGAATTGAGAATTGAGCTTGTAGGGCTTGAGAATTGGAGCTCACTCCAAAAACATATCCCCATGTTTCAAGACCAATTAATATACTTCATGGGTAATAAAACAGAAGCCCAGAAATAAAGTGAGGCCTACTGGAAGGAACATTTCATAAAATCTCAGCCTAAAGCACATTCTCCTGTGACCTTGCAAATGCTTCTGAGTGGCTCTAACCAGTCTATTTTGTCAGCTGGGAGTGTGAATATACCCAGGGCCTTAAGGCACCTTAAGTGGGGATGTAGTTCCAATGGTAAAGTGTTTGTTGTCTATGCATGGACTTAGAATAAGTCGATCCTCAGATCCAAAAGAAACAGGTTGTTAGGCAAAAGTCTGTAACCCCAGCAATTGGAAATGGCAGGGAAATAACAATTTAAGGTTGAGCTACAATGGTGAGTTCCAGGCCAATGTGGGCTGATGACTGTTCTCGTTATGTGTCTACCACTGTGATAAAAACACCATGATCAAAGCCACTTATAGAAGAAATAGAACATTTGGCTAGCAGAGGGATAGGAGTCTATCAAGGAGGGGAGAGAAGCAGAATAGCAAGTGACAGGAATGACTGCTTCAGCAGCAAGATGGGAGGTCTCATCTCATCCTCAAGCACAAAGCAGGGAAAGAAGCTGAAACAACTCAAGGATTTTTAAACTCTGAAAGCTTGCCACAAGGTTAAGATTCCTCCAGCAAGGCCACTGTCCCTAGAACTCCCTCCAAAGTGTCAGTAATTTGGAAACAACTACTTAAATGCCTGTGTAGTGCTGTAGGCAGACACTTTCATCTCACAGAGTTCAAGACCAATGTCTTTCCTCTCTGGTTTTCAGCTTACTGCCAAGTTGTTTGTCCTTAGGTTCCCCTTCAGGATCTTAAAACTTTTTTTTCTGTAGAGAGATACCTACTACTGCTGTTAAAAACTTAGAGGTTATACTCAATATTTTATGTATTTTTTAAAAAATTTAAAATAAATATGACATTATTAATTTCTTGTGATAATTTCATACAATGCAGTTTGGTCATAGTCATCTCTACCTTTCCTAGATCCATCACTCTCCAAATTTTATAACCAACTATGTCCAAGCTGTTGCCTATTCACACTCATGGTGGAATCATACACTGGAATATGGTCAGGTGCTCAGGGGCCACATTGAAAGAAAACTGACACTCCTTTCTCCAGAAGCCATGAACTGTCAGTAACATCTCAACTGGGCCTGAGGAATTTATGAATTCTTTAGCCTCCCTGCTAGAACATAGACTGGCTTAATCTTAAGTGAGCAAACGCAGGTGCGATGAGCTGTGAGTTCAGAAGTCCTATCAGGCTCACACAATACTCTTTTGCTCTATTCCTCCCTGATTTCTAGCTCTAACAATCTTCCCAGCGCCCCACCCCCTCTGTGATGGCCCCTGACTCTAGTAGTAGGGTATAAAGTACACATCCCTTTCTGTTTGAGAAATTCAAGCCTAAAATAAGTTTATCTCACATTTTCCCATCCATCAATGAAACCAATGTCTTTTTTTCTCATATTATTTTACTGGTCATTAAATATGAACTTATTTTAAGCACGGTAGTTGAAATTAGACACTAGTTTTGCAAGTTTCTGTATACAGTATATGTAGCATATGTAATTTCTGTGTATGCTGTGTGTATTCTGTAATGTTTGTGCTGTGTAGGCCATGCTTTATATGCTTGTGTGCTGTGTGTTGATGTGTGTTTGTGTGTGATACATATGTATACATTGCATACTACGTTTGTGTGCTGGTGCATGCATGTGAACTATGTGTTATGTGTATACTATGCATGAGCTCTGTTTGTGTTTTCCATCAGACATCTCCTGAGAACATAAAACCTGAGTTTGTAAACATAATTGTCTTTGAAGCAGGAAAAGAATAAAGATTTTACTGTTACATCAATAGAATTTTTGGTGAGAAAATTGAAAGGGAGATAATTATAATCAAATTAGATATCTATTAATATTGGCTACAAAATGAAATTTAACACAGTGTTTAAAAGTTGGGATATGTCTAATGTAACTTTATAGCTTTAAAAGCTTATTGAAGATCTTTATGCAAAGTATGATAAATAGCTGACAATCTTTGTCTTGATGTCCCTTTATGTTAGCATCCATCTGTGTGTGTCCACAAGTATGTGTGTGTGTGTGTGTGTGTGTGTGTGTGTGTGCGCGCGCGCGCGCACGCTTGAGCTGTGTTCTGTCTGTCTCACTTCCTATCTGGGAGTGAGCAGTTTACTGAAGACCAATCCTCTAGCCTCTTCATGGGACGATTAGTCCCCATGTTTCTTAACATTGAGACAAAGGTATGTTTTCTAGCAGGCTAAGTTTCAGAGTACCTCTACTGTCTCTGCTTGAGATCTTCCTCTTTATGAGATTCAGCTCCCATTGCAAACTACATCCTCACCTCTCAAAGGCTCCAGAGAATAGGCCATAATAATGAAATGATAATATAATAGAAATTAACATTAGTTAGCAATGATGATGGCAAGCACTTTGCTAGAAACTTCACACAGACCAGACAACCCTCCAGGCACCCCAACCATGGCAGAGAAATTAACTTCATTTCCTAGAGGAGAAAACACAGGTCAGTGGGGTTAACTAATTTGTCTGGAGTCATACTGCTTTAAAACAATGGAGCCGGCAAATGTTTTCAAGTCTGTCTCTGTCCAAAGGCGCCAGCTACTAATAAGACAGAATAAAGGAGTAGAATAAGAGTGCAGGTTTCCTTTTTTAAGAGAGAATCTCATGCATCTTAGTCTGATCTCATATTTACTTTGTACTGAGGATGGACTTGAACTCCTCTTAATCTCCAACTCCTCAGTACTGGGATTATGGATATGCCACACCATATTCAGTTTATGAGGTACTGGCGACGATCCCCAGGCTCCCATCATGATAGGTAAGCAGTGTGGAGAGTGAGCAGTATCCCTAGCCAATAATGCTACATAATCTTTTAAAAACATCCATACAATGGATCTTTTGTTCTCTTCTATGCCTGTGTGCCACATGCACATGTGGGAGGCAGAAGAGGACATTTGATCCCCTGGAACTGGAGTGACACATGGCTACGAGCAACCATATAGTGCTGGAACTTGAACACGGACCCTCACGAGAACCATCAGTGCCCTTGGGCGCTGAGCCATCTATCCTGCTCTAAAATTGCAGCATGTTAATTAAAAATGACAACTTTGATTCAGATGACAATGGATAGAATTTGATAAAATACTTCACTACTCATTACATAAAATTATTTCATGTACTAAAATTACCAAAAAGGCTGCTTTCCATCTTCAAAGACCTGTGTATTCCTCCTGGCATCAAGTAATAACTTGTGCTTTTGATTTGCATTTACCTACAAACTAATATTTGGTTGTATTTCATGTGAGCTTATCGATCATTTATGTATTTTATTTTAATGAGTGTACTTTCAAATCCTTTGTTTATTTTAAATCAGGCCTTTGACATTTCTTGCTAAATTTCAAGTGTGCTTAATTTTTCTGTGTATTGCATCTACAAAATATATAATACAGTTTAATGCTTCATTTTAAAAATATTCAGCCACCCAATCTCCCAAAATAGAATTCTCACTTTTAGTATCTAGGAAATACATAATAAAAAATACACAAGATTTACTTGACAAAGATGGAACAACTTTGTTTCCACCCACAGGGACATTTTTAATATTAGTGAATCTACATTCACTGTAGTATACTAGTCTGCCACCCACGGTGCCCAAGTATAATCCAGTCTGGGATATTTAAAATGATTATTTTCTATGTTATACAGAGTTGGCAAGTTCCCTTTTTTGTATGTCTGTTAATTATTATACCCTTGTCTTTTACCTATTTCACATAACATGGGTTATTATACAAAAATTTATTGCACTTCTAGTGTTTGCCAGGAATCATTCCATATCCTAAAAATTCAGAAATACAATAAATCATTCTACCAACTTTCAATGATTATACAGAAATAAATATTATAGTATCTTCACCTACTCAGTATTACAGAAGCAAAAGAGAAGACAATGTTCTTGAAACAGCTTGCAAAAAGTAGAACCTACTTCATACAGTAAATCCAGTGCCCAAAAATAATTGGTTGTCTTCCAGGTGGGGATAGGTAAAGACTAGAAAGAAAAGTAAGATCATATAGAAAAATTCAAAGACCTCTGAGGTAATACGTGAAACTTTATTGTTTCAAAAACATGGAATCTAGAAGGGATTGATGAGACAAAACAAACTAAGGGAGAAAAACGGCAGAAATCCAAGCTCAGAAGCAAAACGCTTGACTTCCAAAGGATAAGCATTAGCTAAAGCATCCTGTACTTTCCTATTTGCATCGAATGACCCAGAAAAGACACAGCCGCTCTGACTTGCCAACTCCAACCTGCGTTTCCCAAGCAGAACGTCCATATATAATCATTATGGGAAAGACAAGCTTTACTCGACCTTTGCTTCTGAGTGTTTCCCAAAGTCCTGCTCTAGGCTCTATCCAATGAAATAAACATTTGCTTGGCAATTGCATGCAGTCGACATGGAGTTAGGGGAAGAACAGCTTCCAGCGTTTGTTTCTCTTTCTTGTTTTGTTTTCTAAATACAATTCTTATGTTGAAAAAAGACTGGAATCTTGAATCAGGATCTGCAATAAGGCTACATAGATTATTATAGTGGGAAAATGTAAGGACTCTCCATCCTCAGTTGATAATTGCTAATACTTTACTTAATTATAGAGCATTATCATCAGGGTCAACAAATAGGAATGACTAGACCTAGAGCAAGAATAAGTAGAGTTTAAAGAAGCAAATACATGAAAGATATAGTCTTTGAATCTACTATATTCATTAATATTGTTATTATTATTAGAGTTCCTCTGTGTTGCCTTGGCTATCCTGGAATTTGCTGTATAGACTAGGTTGCCCTAGAACTCACAGAGATCTGCCTGCCTCTGCCTCTCGATGATCCCCCTCCTCCTGGGTAGCACCTTCATCCATTCAATATAGTAGAAAATCAGGTGGGGATGCTGCAGCAAAATTGAGGAACTTGGAAGACAAAGACCCACTTGCTAAAACAGTAAGACAGATATAACTAATCACAGACAATGAGGGGCTGATGTCTGTCAATTTACTGGGAAGACTACAGATCACAAATAACTGCCATTTTCACAACGGTGAAGGGGAAAAGACAGCAGTAAATTCTTACAGCTACCAAAATTACCTCCTCAAAAATTGACATCACATTAACTTTGTGACTTACTGAATTCCTTTGAATTGTTCATTCTAGATATGATTTTATTATTTGTGAATTTCACTTCAAAATTAAAATAAGAAAAATAAGACAATATATGTTACCATACAAAAATTGAGATCATTACCAGAAAATCTAAATTTTATGAAGTGATGGATTATACTTAACACTGAATATACATGACTTCCTGATTATCTGTATGTGCAAGAGAAAACATTAAGCATCAATAAGTATAATTATGACTGTAAGCAAGATAATGTAATGATATGCTGATCCTCTCTCCCATTAACTGACTTTGGAAAGCATTGTAGGCCTTGATGCATGTAAAATTGAATTTGTAGTTTATTATCTAAAATTTAATTCTTTTGAAAATAATAACTCAATGGAATAGATGGAAATAAGCTTATTGGAGTAACTGATGCCAAACACAACTCAAACCCATAAAGCCACAACTGAAAGAATTATTAGAATAATATTGAACAACAGTAGCTGGAGACGTAAGTAACTCGCTTTCAAGAACTGTTGGAAAACTAGGCATAAAAATGCACAGAGAGGTAGAAACTTAAGTAATGGGGAAAAAATGTACTTGAACTGCCTGAAGAATGGTTGGGCATCTATGGAAAACTCCACTGAGGGCAGCAGGAAGCAGGCTATTTCCAATTGTCAAAGGAGCTGGAAAGGGCGAAAATAATGGTTGAGAAGTAAAGCAAGCACTACTCCATGGAAAAGCATTAAAATCTGTCCAGGTCTGCTCGGCAACTATGATTTATAAAAATCAAAATCAGTAACAGAAAGAAATGTATGAAATAACTGGAATTTTATATTGAATAATAGCCTTAGTCGCCGAAATCAGAAGGAAGTCACAAGAGGAACATTTTTATCTGAATAAAGATAGAAAACAATGAAATTTATTAAATTCTAATAAATCAAATTTCTAGTGGGAATCTGTACCTACTAATGAAGAAAGCAAAAACCTTTCAAATTAATCGTGTAACCTTTGCCATTAAACAAAGACACACAAGGAAAGCCAGAGGCGGATCTTCACTGACAGGAAAGACAGTTGAGACAGGAAACAGGTGGAGGAGTAAAGACAAACAGCAAAGAAAATACATGAGAAAAATCGGTTTTCAGCCTCGGGCTTGGGATGAAAGAGCTTGCCACAGAAGCCCAAGTATATAGGGCTGACCATTAGAATCCACTGTATATGTCAAATGTGGGCTCTTATTTTTCTATAGAAGACCCTATCACACAGCTGCACCTATGAAATCTGAACCCTATAGCTGCATAAACAAAACCAGAAAACTGTCACCAGTTCATAAACCTTCATGGATGGAGGAAATTTCACATGGCCCCACCCCTAGATGAAGAACTATCGGTAGCTAATGCCTGACTGATAATAGAGGGAGAGTGAGTATTCTTCAGAGACAAACTCCCTGCAAGGTTATCAAATCCATAGTAGTCAGCTCTAATATATCAGTATATTTATATGCATTAGAGAAACAGTAAAGGGGTGCAGCTATTAGTATTTAAGTTAGTTATACATATATGTGATATGTATACACATATGAAAAAAAAGCATTTAAACTTAAGAGGCTATGACCTTAAGAGTATTTGGGATGAAATTCATAAAATATAAAATTAAAGAAAAATCTATAGGCTACATTGAACTCTTCCAGGGGATATGGACAGAAAGAAATGAAGGAAGGAAGGAAGAAGGAAATTACAAAACTTAAGTAGATATATACAAAAAAGACTGAAGTTATTAGCTACTCTTCAACAACTCTTCAAAAACTATGAGAAAAATATTTCTCATTCATTATATGGGGCCAGTTTTACCTGACACCAAAACTAGATGAACATGTCACAATAAAAACATAAAAAAATATCCCGAATCATTACATAAACGAAAATAAAGTAAACTGTTAGAAAGCAAATCTAACAGCTTACAGAAGAAATAACAGACCATGACCATTGAATAGAGGGTAGTTTCGCACATCCAAACAACTTAGTGGAGTAGATCGTTGAAGCGAAGAGAAATCTGCACAGTTTTCTGAAGGGAAACAGTGTAAAGCTTTGGGTAAAGTCAGCGTCATTTCGTGGTAAAGCATGCAGAGGAAGAGAAGAGAATTGGGGAGCGGATGTAATCACGAGTAAAGTCGAGTAAGGTATAGCGAGGGGCAGAACAGGATTATTAATGTTTCTTCGGTCAGGTGAAAACATCTAAGAGAACTCCCATTAAGTACTTAGTTAAAAGACGGCTTTCCCTTTGAAGTTGGTGGTGTGGGGGGGGGGGCGGGGGGATGTGGGGAAGAAAGGATGTAGAGGAAGCCCAGCCAATCACCTTGCTTGAAGGGCGGGATGCCCTGAGGTTATTATTTACTTATAAATATTGCGGGTGTGTTCCCCACCTTCCCTTCTGTTTTCCTGCTCTCCACCTACCTAGTTTTCGATCCTATCAAAGACCAAGCAGTTTTCTTTATTAATTAACCAATGAAACAAGAGATAGAAAGATGACCCTCCCCGAAATTTGCATTAAAAACAAAATTTATATGTAGCAATTTGGCTTTGGAAAAGTGAATATTTCTCCCATAGGCCAAATTCTTTTAAATTATAGATATTTAAATTGCAAAAATCCACGGATTCCTCCTTAATCTTAGACAGGTGGAGATTCCATCGAAGTACAAAACAGTTCCAACTCTGCTTGAGTCCCTGGCACAGCCTGACCTGGCACTGGGATCTCTTTGAATTCTCTTTAAGTAGGGCTGTTTTATAGTAAACACATGCCTCCCTGAGCCTGCTCTGTGCAAGGAGATTTTTTCACCTGTTCAGTGTGACTGTGCTCTGCCTAGTTGTTGCATGTCTTTGACAAGGACACTAAACTCTCATTTTCTCTTAGTTTTTAGAGTGTTGGAATCAGCAGAATGTTCTTGTATTTTTCTTATCTAGGACAAGACAACATTGTTCTTCGTAGTAAAACGCTGTGTTTACACTTGTCTCTACTACACATGATTTTGTGTTTTACATCCTGATTAGCACTTTTCAGAGGTTTGTTTTTGTTTTTATTTTTTATGCTGAAAATGAGTCCAGTTAAAAAGACATTTGTACTTGTGGTTAGAATCCCAGAAGCAATTTATACCCTATTCTTCAGACTCAGAAAACATAAGCTTCTTAAGTGCTGGAATTATCATTCATGTTTATTTCATAGGACACCGGGCATATAGCATGCACAGATTTCAGTCATGTGAGCAGATAAATAGGTTGCATATACATTCTCATGGTTTAATTATATCTAGTATATCATAATCAAATACACTGGTAATATTGTATATGAGAATCTCCAAAATTAATCTGAAGTGATTACAATTAGTTTTTAGACCAGTAATTTAATTCAGGAATACACACACACACACACACACACACACACACACACACACATTCACACACATTATATATACTTGTGACGTATTTTTCAAGAATGAGCCTCTTTTCTCTGGCCATTAATCCCAAAGAGTTTCTCTACACCTTCATCATTATTATCTAATGAGACAAGCCTTGAGTTACTGGAGGAAATAATATTAAAAAAAAAAAGATCACCAACTTCTACATCTGAAAAGCCAACCTCCACAAGACTCCCTATTAATCAGCTCTTGAGAGTGACATCTAAGTGGACTGATGAGAAGAGGCAGCCGTTGATTGATTCCCTGAAGCGACTCTGTTTTTATAGCCCCTTGATGCTGGCTTGACATAGGCTCCTGTCTTCATAAAGCCCCCCATTGTGTGAACTAATTGAAACATCACAAAATGGTGTCACCTGAACAGCACCGCTCTTGCCTGATTGCAAGTCACTGTAATTCCCCATGTCAAGATTGCATTTCACTTCACAGTTATGGGTCACAACATGAAAAGGATTAATTTCTCATTGAGGACTCTCTGCTGCTATACCATGAAATGCCCTTCATAGCAAGTGGCTCTTTGCATGTTTGCTAATCTGTCACATGGGCAATTGTTTTGAGGTTTCTCTGAAGAATGTCAATGAGCATTTAATAGAGAGTGTATTTATAAAATGTAAGTGAATGATGATGTTCCTAAAGTCTTGTTTTGTGAGATTATATACATTTAGGGGTTTGATGGAATTAATTCAGTTAAATTTTGGTGGTTATCTCAACACTATTTGGATAGTGGGCAGTGTATTTGAAGAAGTCTTTCAAGAGATATATGCATTTAACAAAAACGTCAGATAATATCCTAAGGTAGGCAAAAGAATGTTGGATAACAAATTAATTCAAACTACTTAAGAATACCTGTAACAGGATGCCATGGAATATAAGACTAATGTAATCTCTAGAAACTCACTGAAAATTAGAAGAATCAAAATATACAACGATACGCAATTTTATCCAATTGTGATATTTGGATGAACTTACAAGATTATGTTGATTATGTTATACATTGAGATTTAAGGTGCTGTTTTAAAGGTAAAGAATATTAATAATAATGGAAATTGTGCAGAACAAAGATACTCAAGCATAGGTATCTAGCAAGCTTGGCCATACATATAATCTCTTTGCAGATTCAATCACCAAAAACCCCAGAACAGTGTTGGGAATCTTGACTTCAGAAGACTAGGTAGGCCATTCCCTTGGGTTTCCCCACTCTAATAGGTTGTATCCAAAAAAAGCCACCAATAAGAAAGATTTTGCCAATAATGTGGTCCATCTCACTGTTCTGCTTTATTCAGTAGTCAGAAACATCAAGCTATCTCCAGAAATAAGCATAGAACTTATAATCAGTGTGGCTATAACACTCTGTACTATGTAGGTAGAGATGGAAAGTATCTTAGTTTTCTATGCTGCTATAACAAACTAAGCTGCTTTAATTGGTAGAAATGAGAATCTCTGTCCCAACAGCACGTGAGAATGGCTCAGCAGAGTGTTCTACATTATATATTAGATGAATGTCACTTTTCATATAATTTTAGGATTTTTAAAATATTATTCAGCAACACTTAACAATGTTGGCTCAGAACCAGAGACCATACTCAGTGGCGGTGCCCTTGTGTGACATTCAACGCCCTCACGTCAATCTTGAGAAGCAAAACAAAGAGCAATCACTGGCCATGTTGCAAGCAATTGTAATATTTGCCCACAAGTTCGTCATTTAAGAGATATTTCCTCAAGAACTTCATGTGGTACTTCATCTGCTTGGGTACCTTTCAACACCTTGAATGCCGGTTTGAAACTAAATTCTTAATATATTGCTATTACCTAATACATTTGAGGTCTTTATATGCAAAAAACAGTGGTTGGTGTAGTATACTTACCAAAAGCTCAGCTACTTTAATTCAGAATACTTCAATAAATCAGCTAGAAATTGGCCCTGTACAAAATTCAGAAATAATACCGATTTTAAGGAATCATATCAATATTTAATAACTTATTTCTTAAGAAAATCCAGTGCTAATGGATTCCAATTAATTCCATTAAGAGATATACTAGGAATTTTGATTCTTTTTTTTTCAGGCAAAGGAAAGTGAATGCTTATTTTAGAAATTCTCTATATTTAATATAGTTTCATAAATAAACATTGGAGTATATTGTTTTATTAAGGCCCACTATTATTTTATTCTGATACCTTTATGACCCTTGCATTATTATAATTATCATGCATAAACATAAATTTAAACAATATTTTATATATATGTTGAGTCTGCTTATAACAAAAGTATAGAATCTATGTAATTGCCTACCACTATTTTAAACCAATTACTAGAGTCTTTACATTTTTTAAACTCAGTAAATTTTGTTTATCATTTACTGTGAAAATATTAAAGGGCTTCGAAGCCAATTTACATATGTCACTAGTTTAACTGAGCAAGGATTAGCAAATTAAAACTTAATTAGCTAATTTTTGCATAATTTTAGGAAAATTATATGGTTTGTGCAGATGACAGGTGGGAGGTAAAGCATTTAACTTGTTTTGAATTGGAGTTTTCCTTGACTTTATGAATTTTAATAGAAAAACAACATTTAACAGTTAAAATGTGTGTCAAACTGAATACATTCTCTCAATATCTTGGGAGCTATGGAAATAAATTATTCTATGAACACTACCAGTGCTAAACCTGTAATATTCTGACTGCAACAGATCATAAGTGTTATTTTAAAATGAAGAGAACTGTTTAAAACAAATCATGTGGTTCATACTATATGTTGTGGTTTGTAATATAATGGCAACTCTATGAAATATGAATGCTAATTCATGGTTTGCACAGATATTTACAGTGAGGTCAGAAATAATGTTATTTCTGTATATGGCAGGTGTGGGAGGGGCATACTAACTCCAGCATGGCCTGACTTGGAAGGTCTCTGCATGGCATGCTGGTCAGAGGATCTTGGAAAGGATCCCCAACTTTGTCCTAGTTGCTTTTCCTGGGGAATTGTTCATCTGTTACTGTGACAAATCCATCGTGCTTTGAAATGTCCTTTCCAAACTCTTGTCTTCACAGACGTCTTTACCCATTCTGATCTGTCTTTTCAAGGATCTAATTCCCTTACATATCAGCCTCATATTTCTGTGTACATTTTAATCATCGTGATCATTCTGACTGTTTGTATATCTATGCACTGTGTCCTTTTTTTTATTTGTTTATTTTTAATTGTTTTTTATTGAGCTATATATTTGCATTTTCCTCCCTCCTTCTCCCTTCTCCTTCTACCCTCTCCCATAGGCCCCATGCTCCCTATTTACTCAGGAGATTTTGTCTTTTTCTACTTCCCATGTAGATTAGATCCAAGTATGTCTCTGTTAGGATCCTCTTTGTTGTCTAGGTTCTCTGGGATTGTAAACTGTAGGCTGATTTTACTTTGCTTTATGTCTAAAAGCCACTTATGAGTGAGTACATATGATAATTGTCTTTCTAGGTCTGTGTTACTTTACTCAGTATGATATTTTCTAGATCCATCCATTTGCCCACAAATTTCAAGATGTCATGATGTGGGATTCCCCTCTGTATGCTGTGAATATCATTGGGTAATAAAGAAACTGCCTTGTCCAGTTGATAGGGCAGAACTTAGGTGGTGAAATGCAAATGGAATGCTGAGAGAAAGGAGGCAGAGTCAGAGAGAAGCCATGTAGCCCCACCAGAATTGGATGGAGCTTTACTTGGAAATCCACTGCCACGTGGTGATACACAGCTTAATGAAGATGGGTTAAATTTAATATGTAAGAGTTAGCCAATAAGAGGCTAAAGTTAATGGGCCAAGCAGTGTTTTAAATAATGTAGTTTCTGTGTAATTATTTTGAAGCTGAGCAACCAAGAAGTAACAAGCAGCCCTCTCACTCTTTTCTTCTGCTGTTTAGTAGTACTCCATTGTATAAATGTAACACATTTTCCTTTCCATTCTGCAGTAGAGGGGCATTTAGGTTGTTTCCAGTTTCTGGCTATAACAAACAATGCTGTTATGAACATAGTTGAGCTTATGGTGTTATTGAGCGTCCTTTGGGTATACACTCAAGAGTGGTATTACTGGGTCTTGAAGTAGGTTGTTTCCTAATTTTCTGAACAATCACCATACTGATATCCAAAGCAGCTGAATCAGTTTGCGCTCCTACCAGCAGTGCAGGAGTATTCCCCTTACACCATATCTGCTCCAGCATAAGTTGTTATCAGTGTTTTTGATCTTGGCCATTCTTACAGGTGTAAGATGGAATCTCAGAGTTGTTTTGATTTCATTTCTCTGATGGCAAAGGACAATTTCCTTAATTGTCTTTGAGCCATTTTAGATTCCTCTGTTGAAAGTTCTCTGTTTAGGTCTGTACCACATTTTTTTATTGGATTATTTGTTCTTTTGATGACCAATTTCTTGAGTTCTTTTTATATTTTGGAGATCAGCCTTCTGTCTGATGTGGCGTTGGTGAAGATCTTCCCCCATTCTGTAGCCTGTCATTTTGTCTTTTTGACCGTGCTCTTTGCTTTACAGAAGCTTCTTAGTTTCAGGATGTCACATTTATTAATTGTTTCTTCCAGTGTCTGTGCTACTGGAGTTATATTTAGGAAGTGGTCTCCTGAGCCCATGTGTTCAAGTGTATTTCCCAATTTCTCTTCTATGAGGTTCAGTGTGGTTGTTTTTTTTTTTTTGTGGAGGTTTTTTATCCATTTGTATTTGAGTTTTGTTTGCACTGTGTTCTTGACAGATATCAGAAATGGGCATTGGAACCCCAGGATATCCAGTTATGGATGGTTGTGAGCAAACCTTTGGGTACTGGGAACAGAATCCATGTCTTTGTAAGAGTATCAAGTGTCATTAACCACTTTTATTTCCATTCCCTACTTGCCCCTTGAAAAGAACAGTATTTTTCTCCAATTTGACTTTCTTTCAATAGATATTTACTAAATTGATTAAGAACAAAACATAGACATGCCATTTAAAGTAAGCATATTTGTGATTAGATAGATCCAAAGCCATTTTTCTTAGCACTTGAAAATATGCTGTGGGCTTTAATATTTTATTTTAAGCATAAGTTCTGGCTACTTCATGTTTGTTTCTAGTATGTTTGCTCACATAAGTCAATACATATTCAGTATACTCCACATCACATGGAGTTTCATTATATTAGGCTTTACCTTTTTTCCTAGACAGATAGTATTCAAAGAAATCTGAGAGAACAGTGAGTCAATCTAGAAATTGTTCTTAACATAAATGAGTATCAAGCTGAGAAGTTTGAAATTTTGCAAATTGTGATATGTCATTGGTATTTGAGGTAATACACACACACACACACACACACACACACACACACACACACACACATATATATATATATATATATATATATATATATATCCACACATATGAGAAAGAGACTTTGACCATCTAAGTAGTAGTGTTCAGAACTCAGAAGTGGACATTAATCTTTCTCTGACAGGAAACTAGCACTTATAACTTATAAGTTGAATTAGTTACATAAATATGCCAGGTGCATAGTATTTTCATAGAGATGTTTAGGGCCATCCATACTTTGAAAAAAAACCTGTAGCAGAGGCTATAGTTGTGATCTTTAGATACTTATTCATTTTATTGTTAGTATTGACACATCTACTCCTACTCTACTTAGTAGTTTAATGGCTTCAAGGTTGGCCAAGTTATCTGTTATTTCTGAAATGAGTATTGAAAACTATTAGACTATTATATGAAGAAATAAAAAAATGTATATCATTGTTGTATTATCGTTAAAACAAGTACTTTTTGAGTCTCTGGTATCATGTTCATGATTCCTTCCTTCATAGCATACATTGTATATGTGAAACACACTCATTAAAAGAAATAAATTGCTCAGAACATGAAACTTATAATTAAGGAAAACAAAATAAGACACAAGTGCAATAAAAAATGGAGAGGTTATTTTATCTCAGTAGCATAGAATTTCAGCTGTGGTAACTAATAGTTAATGAAGGATTTAAGAAATGAATAGGACATGCGGAAAGATAAACACATTATTAAATCTAATGGGTTGGCATAAGTACTCCAATTATTCCAAGGCTTATAAATTTAATGTGAAGGCCTCCCCAAAATCACTTTGTAAATCAGTCTAATCATTTATGATTATGCACCATCCTCCAATTAGACTCATACTAAATTTAATATGAAAATAATATATAATAGTAAGAGAACTAAAAGGAAAAAGAAAAGTGTATTAACCTTGTGTATAAAATCTCAACTGCCAAAAGCCATACTGTCACTCAGAAAATCAACATGCATAAACAACAAAATAGGCAGAAATATATTTGTGATGGTATTTTCTCTAGTCAGGATGCAAAACTAGATTTTGAAATAAACCAGACTTTTGAGGGATTGTTCAGAAATGACGTTGGATCAACTACTAACGATAGACAAAGGAAAAACTATAAATAAAGAAAAATAAGTATAGAGAAATAAAAAAGAAATTCTAGAAGGAAAGTAATCACCTATGTGGTTATGGGAAGTCCTGGAAAGATTGTGTAGGAACTGATGGATGCTGAAGAATTTGGTGAAAGGTTAGGGTGCAAATGTGTGTGTCTATTGTTTAAGATCTATGGTACAGTTAACACCATGCTACATTTACTTTGTCGGTTACTCATGGGAAAGCAGTTAAAGTGCTGTGGTCCTGCCTTAATAGGGTTTGCACCTTCCGGGGTAGGGGCATGTGGATTTAAAAGATTAGGTGTGATACATAGAGATATGAAAGAAATAGAGAAATAAGTTATAACTGGGAGGGCAATCCAGTGAATACTGAATATCTCAGATTTATTTCTCATTTGCTTATATGCCCCAGTCCCAAAAGAGGGAGAATAAGGCAAAAGACTGCTTTAACATGAAACAAAGAACAAACAGGCAATTACTTGCTTCAATATTTGAAGCATCAAGCAACTATATCTTCAGTTAAATATTCAGTTGTTTAGGCAGGACATGTAACGACTAAACCTTAGACCAAGCAGCCTGTAGGCAGCCACTCCTTGGGTTAAGCCTCCTGTCAAATCCTAGAAGGAGCAGGAACAGGCTTGAATTATCTGACCTTTGGTCTGGGTGGAACAGATCGACCTCTGTGGACCATCTCAATAGGCAAAACAGCAAACAACTGCACCATAGGTCAACAAAGACCATTTACATCCGCTTCGGAAGTCAGACCTCATATCAATAACTTGGAAAGGGCAAGGGGAGGCTTAAACTCTCTGACCTTCAGGAGAGGTGGATTGGACCCACTTATGTGAGCACCCCCACCCCAGGCAAGTTCATGCTGTGACCTTTTTAATTGAAGTGAGAGTCCTGTGCTAAATTTCTTCCCTAAACTGTTTTCTACAACAAAGATGGACTCATCTCTTATTTGGGATTACTGGTGGACAGTACTCTTTAATGAAAACAACTTATCTACCTTTCTATCAGGCCTGATCTTTCATTGTGTATCTTAAGGTCACGAGGCCCTGCATAATGGAATGTTCCATTTTTTTATGCATTTGTTTGTGCATGTAGGTGTGTGTGTGTGTTGTGTGTGCATTTTTGAATTCACCCCCTGAAGAAAATATCCCAAGCAGAAAATAATGTAGCATATAAACATGCCCAATGTCTTTTGTTTATTTACACATATGCTTTAGAAATTATCCAAATAATCTCCTCACACCAACACATTCAATAGCTTTCTAAAAGCCATGGTACCAAAACCCCTTTCTTCCAGAGAGAGGAGGAGATTAAACACAGTCATATTGTGGACCAATTTATCTGTTGATTTTTGCTCCTCGGACCTGAATACATTCAGCATTCATTTACAAGAGAATGCTAGATAGCAGAGTTATGTAAGGTGTCTCTTCAGGTGATTGGAGTAATGCATCTGAAAGGGAATCAAAGATAACTGAACTCTTCTGTATCATGGCAAAACTGGTGTTTTGTACCTGCGTAGATACTACCTGCTTGAAGATACCAATATTTCCACAGAAGTTGGTTAACATATTAAATTTTAGGCATTCTCAGATTTTTTTCCTTCATTGAGTCTGGGGATGCAGAAGCAATGAATTTTCAGAGTCATTTGACTATGAATCAGAAGTAAGAGACTGAATGATCTCATTCACATTCACTAGGATATAGGTACTTGGAGGAGATAGGAAGAAGAATCCGTGAATAAAAGTGACTAGCTGTCCTTAAGAAAGCAAAATGCTCGCTGAGGTGCAGAGGAGATCTGATGTTTGCTGTATTGTGACCTCCATCACTTTATCTCATGTGCACGGAATCTTCAGGGTGTCTTGCTACTAATGTGTCTTCATCCTTTTCTTCCTAGATCACTTTTCTTCCTCTGTCTTTTCTTGATATACTTTCCTTGGGTTGTATCAGAAATGTACGTTCATTAGTATGTATTCCCTGCATCATTCATTAGAAAGGTGTAGCTATCATAGAAGATTATAATTATCAGTAGAAAACAATGGAATCTGAGAATTTTTCACACGAAGACACACTGCTAGGATATAAAGACCATACTTTGCTCTGTGTAACTTTGGATTACCTGCCTTCTGCATGTACCATGGTTGCCATAGTTCTTCTGCAACTGAGTTATAAATTCTTTGGAATATAAGAATGGTTTGTACTGAACTCTGCTTGACCTGTTCATCTTTTCTAGCTGGAGGAATAAGTAGCTAAACCAAGCATTTTGTAATTGGATTTCCTAATTAGATATTGCAATTGAATTATGCAAAATGCTTCCATTTGATATCAATGTTTTCTTGATTGTATCGTGGATAAGTTCCACTTAGTTTCATTATGTTTTGCAGTTAGGACTGTGTGTGATATTGCACTGCTGATGTATGGAAACTGTAAAGATGAATGAATAATATTGTGTCATAACTTTAGGTATTGTAGTTAAACTATTCATGAAGATACATACTTCTTAAATTGCTATTTTGAGGTCTGTATGTATGTGTCCATGTTTGGTGTATAAGCACATTTGTCTTCTAAGTCCTACTTATGTATGATTAGGGATCAGAAAACTTCACGTGCCCTGTTCTGTTGCTTTCCACCTTATTCCACTAAGACAGAGTCTATCACTGGACTTACAGCTAGTCTTGTTGTCAGCGAGATCCAGTGTTCCTCTTGACTTATCCCCTATAATGCTGGGGTTCTAGGCATGTTTGTGGGATGTTGACTTAAACTCAGGCTTGCTTGTTTTCACAGAAAGTGCTTTTATGCCCTGAGCTATCTTCCAGTCCTTCATGAATTATTTTAGTCATTTATTTTCAAGCCATTTTTATTAGATGATAGTATTATCCTTCTGACATATAAACAAAAACTATGAGCTTATCACTATATGCTAACAACATATTCATTATCAACCTATACATTTGAGAAGATTTTAATTTGTGTCTATTTGGAAACTGTCACACTGGGATAGTTATTTATCATCTTCAACTTTCACGAAATGCTAAACTTACTGAATGTGATTGGTATCATTTAGCCTCACAGTATTGATGACTTATTCATTAGTTGGTTCAGAGAAGATGCTCATTAAACATTTTAGAGATACTTACACCGCTTTTGATGAATGTTTGGAGTTAATAATCTAAAGTGTCTTTTAAAAAGTAATAAATTATTTTTACACTTTCATGGTTTCCGAACAGTTTCTTTTATACCCTTATATTATTCGCAAATATCTAATTACCCCTGCTTTCAAATGAACTTACACTTTCTTCTGAATTCAAGTTTTCAATATTATCACACTTATGCTTCATATAGAAAAGAAGAATTCACAAAGGTTTCCATTGTTTTTCTATACCCCCAGTGCTAAGAGGCTTCTTGTTAATCGTACTGATTGCATTAGCATCTAAAGCTGCTTTGTTGATTCCCACATTGCGTGAACTTTCGTCTTGGCCTCTTTCCTCTTCTAATGCCTGTACATTTCCCATACTTTCAGCTCCACTCGTTGGTCTCCCTTACTGTAGAGATGGATTAGAGCAGACAGCAGAAACCATAGATACACTGGATATTTTGCTCTCTTAAAATTTCTCTCCAGTTAAGCACTACTCATACTTTGGATTATGTCCTGCTGTCCGGACATGAAAAGAAGAAGTCCAGAATTTTTGTCAGAATGTAACGTGATTGGCCTTTTAACTCATTGGACAGTTGAGTCCTTTATGTCGCTTAAAGGTTTATAAATAGAGTCTTTTGGCCCACATGTCTCTGCCATACTTCTCTTCTGAAATCATAGGACAATAGTCCACTAAACACTGTTCACAGTGCTCTAGGGTATTTATGGCTCTAAACTTTGCCACTGTTCTTCAAACAAAACATTGTAGAAAGCCAAGAATGATATGGTTAATTTCCTCACAGAAATGGACCCACTTCTTGTGTTAAGTTTCTGTTTTAATTATCTGTTGTTATGACCAAATACATGAAAAGAAGCAATTGAAGGGAGACAAAAGCTTATTTTGCCTCCATGTTTGAAGGGATGCAGTCCATCATTGCATGAAACGCATGGCAGCAGAAACATGAAGAATCTGATCACATTGCATCAGTCAGGAGACAGAGAAAGATGAATGTCTGTGCTTAAGTTTTTCCTTTTTACTTAATCCAGAACTGTAGACGAATGGAATGATGTTTCTAGATTCAGGATAAGTCTTCTTTCCTTTGTTAATTCTCTCTTGAGAATAGCCTCACAGAAAGAGGCAATAAAAGCCCTGCCCTCCATAATGCCAGAGGTATCTTTTAATCCAATCAAGTTGGTGGTGAAGACTTATAATCACACCGAGAATGTTTACCTGTGGGATCTTGGCGGCCCTTGCAAAATCCTTCTTGGGGACCCGAGTGAGATGTGTCTCATTCTGAAACACTACATTGATTATCTCTGCTCTTTCTGCCCCCTGTTTGCAACTGCCTGCTGATCTTATTTAAACTGACTCACAGACCCTCAGTTATATTTAGGAAACTCTCAATATGTGAACTATATTTAAATATTACCACAGTAAATGGAGTCAAACTTCCTATTGATAAGACTGACGTATACTTTGTATATAGTAAAGACAGTCTCAGCTAAAATTGTATAGTTAAAATTTTCCTAAATATCCTTCAGTACAGGTTAAGAATGAACCCAAAATGGAAATAACTTTTGGACAGTTCTATAATATCCTCTTTGAAAAATTTGCTACAAAAAATAAAAGAATAAAGAATCTTCAGATAACACTTGATGATTTTTTAAAAGGAAAAAAGGAACTATGATAAAAGCTAAACTTATGATATTTTATAAAACTCTCCATGCAGAATGGTGAGACTCCTGGGTGTCTAAAGGTCTGTATCATGCCTAGAGAGCTACTATACCCCACAAAGATTTTAAATACTTATTTTACCCAAGTCTAGGCTTCCCATATGTAATCTGTGTAGAGTCTGGAAAACCGCATCACCAATTTCATTTGGTAGTAAAATAAATTAAAAACAGAATTGTTTAAGTAAGTCATGTGAACCTTTCAATAAAAGGGATTAACAAAGGTTGGCCATAAGCATTTTTCCATAATATAAGATTTAAAGACATTACAAATTAGCTTGGTATAAAGCATAGAAATTTAAATGACTGTTTTGCAAGTTATTTCAATTAATTAGTATAATTATTCACGTTGCCAAGCTTCAAAGTTACTTGGCTGTCTGGGATATAAATCTTAGATGTCCATAGTCTTGTTGGAATATCATCAGTGGGTCAAAGTTTCCAGGTCTTTTATAAAAGCATGCAGGTTAAGTGTTATGTTTTGTTTTCTGAGATGAACATTTAACAAGAATTCGAGGTTTGATACTGCCCTTTCCTAGTATATCAGCCATTTTGATGACGCTATCATCTATATGTTAGTGCAAATAAAACAGATCTACAAACATCCATAACCCAGCCCTACAGGAGGATGAAGACACATCAAAATTGGTTGACTGCTGCATCCTTTAGTTTACTACTTATTTTGTATTTGATGAAATTTAAAGTGCTATTATGGTTGTATGTGTTTTTGCATGTATGTGCGTATGTGTGTATGTGCATGTGTGTGTTTGTGACATGTATGTGTTCGAAGGTGTGCATATGACTTACCTCATTCAGACAGTACCAATGCCTGTGTTCTTTTTGTCTTCTACCTTAGCTCCTTTGGGAACACTCGAACCCCAATCCTTTCTCTTTCATAACCTACTTTATATTTCTGAAAACTGGATTTTTCAAATTTTTAAAAATTGACTTGTATCCTGATGCTTAAGCACATTAATTTATCGAGTCTCTACGCTATGGAAAATATTTAAGTTCCATGCAGTATGTAGCTTTCTTCTTTTCCTTTCAGGTCAGTAGATAACCCTTCTCTTAATATTTCATAAATGTTGGGAGTCAGCAGTGCTGAGGTTGCATTAAGCTGCTCTCTCCTTCTTGACGAGGCCTTTAGTTTATTCTTTACCCCAGACATTTTTAGATCTTATGCTTCATGGTAAACATTAACTTGTGGTTTCTAAAAATTGGTGTTCTGGATGATTTCTTCACAGTCTCTATGAAAAATTTTGGAACTCTCAGAAAGTCAACTTTTAAAACTCATGAGATTCTTACCTGATAACTAGAGCCTATTGCTTGAGAATCAGATGATAAATTAAACAGTTTAATTAGTATTTGACTTTTTTGTTGAAGGCTGATACTTTGGTCTTATGTTAAAAAAGGCAGCTAACAAAAGCAAAACAATATATTGCATTTTTAGTGACACGTAATTTTGCTATGTAGCTCTTGCTGGCTGTGTAAACCATGCTGGTCTGGTACTCATAAGGATTGACCTGCCTCTTTCTCTGGGGTGCTGTGATTAAAGATGCATACTCCTATGCCTGCCATCCTTTTCTTCTAACTTGTAGCTTTTCAGTGATGTTTGTATTCCTTTGAGTTTTGAGATGGACGTTATTTCATGTCTTATTTGTTTTTCTATGAGTTCACTCTGTTCTCCTCTTCATGTCCTATATGTCCAGGGGTCAAGATATTTTTCTCTGTCTTCTTCTCCTTTCTTTCTTTCTCTCTCTCTCTCTCTCTCTCTCTCTCTCTCTCTCTCTCTCTCTCTCTCTCTCTCTCTCCCTCTCTCTCTCTCTCTCTCCCTCTCTCCCTCTCTCCCTCTCTCTCTCTCCTGACATAGGATCTATGCAGCTCAGACTTCCCTTAATCTTCCTATCTTTCAGGCACCACCTCCAGTGCCTTGAGATCTGTAATTTGTAATCTCACACCGAGCTGCTGCTGCCTTTTCTTTATGCCTTAACCTTTGATTCAGAGGCCGTATGACCATATTTATATAGGAGACTGTTTTCTAGATTCTGATGTATTATTACTAGGGTAACATGTTTGCTATCATACACCTCCATGCCTTCAAAGATTTTCATATCTTAAACTTCAAAAAAATCCTTTCTCTTTACTGGTGCTTGTTCAAAAATAATGACTAGAAAACAAAGTTTATAAAAAAAAACTCACAAGGTTTCTAGTGACCAGCTACCAAACTTTGAATGGGACAAGCCCATTAATTATACTCTAGAACAGTATGCAGTGAGGGCAGGTTCTGTTCTATCACACAGAAGCTGGCCTGAAGGACCACCAAAGGAGGAAGACATGATGAAATTGCAACATTCAATGGACAGACTACACTTAAATCTTTACAGTCTATTCTAAATTACACGTTAGGACTAGAGCTCTTGGGATATTCCTGGTATTCCACAAGTAGCCAAGAAACACTTATTTCTTTGTTACTACTGCTTCAGTAATTTTAGATGTTTGTCATGTCTCTATCACCAGAAAAACTATATTCATGCCAATGCTGTTTGGATTTATTTATGTTATTCCTAATGTTGAAAGTTGACAATAATGTAGTTATGTATTCTTGGTGTAGAAATCATTAAAACTATGTTCAGGGGCTGAGGATGTAGTTCTTTGTTAGAGCTAAATTCTGTACCCAGAATTATCAGACTAGTAATTCTGGGAATATAGATTTATGCCTTGAATGTACTGTAAATTTATATGTTTGGGAGAGAAATCTTGAGTAACTTCTCTTAAATTAGCATTCTATTAACATTTCAAATGTATTATTTTCTTATTATGATTTAATAATGATTTATATTATTATTATTAGGTCACTGATACCTAATAATAGAAACCTACTGTATTGCAAAAGATGTTCCTTAATTGCGAGGGTTTTATGGCCTTTAAATATACTATTGTGTATTTAAAGAATAAAAGTTATATTATATCCATATCTTTCTTTAAAACAAACCTGAAGCTGATTACACTACTTTTATCATCAGAACTGTGCTCTCTAAAGAATATGATCTATTTCAACAGAACCAATCAAAAGACACAAATTTTAAATATTAGTACTAATTGAAAAACCCTCTACACTGAGTTATATAAAAACAAATCAAATCACTACCTCCCTAGACCCCCACAAGCTTAATTTGGACAAGAAAAGTTTGAAGATTTATTTATGTACTTTCTCTGCTTAAACTGTGGACAGAGTTGGTAGGGAAATAGGAGACGGTCAGAAATCAGAATTGTCAGTATGAACTGAGTACATGTCAAAACTGTCTAAGAACAAATTTCCTTAATACAATGTTTGAAAATTCTATCCTCAAGACAGCTTCTTAATTTTAAATTTCAGACACAAGATGGCACTATTAGTAGTGATTTTAATTTAATCCATAGATGCAATCAGAGAATTTCAAGATCTACATGTTTTCAAAGAAAATATCTAAATATATGAAGACAGAAAATGACACGTCGGTGTACATACACACAGCCACGGTTGATTAATATTAACATCTGGATGAATACTCAACAATTCAGTCAACCAACTGTTTGCTTGATATCAACATGACAGATTGAGATCTTTAAAAGTACTTTCCTTGAGAAAATTTCCATGTTAGGCAGACTGTCAAGATATATTTGTAAAAATGTATGGATGATAAAGATTGATACAGTAAGATTGTGGCATAAATTGCACACCCTAAACAAGATATATCAACTTTATGGGAAGTGAAGAAAGGTGTTCACATGTGGAAAGAAACATAAGGGCATTTGTTATTAAATTACAAGGAGCATTGCTGGCATGAAAGAAACTTTCAAATAATAAAGACCTAAGTTTTAGAAAACTTGGAGGTTTTAGAAAAAATTGAAGGTTATACAGAGCCTGATCTCTGAAACCTTTATGTCAAAAGCCTCCACCCTCTTTTGCCATTCCCAGAAACATTGCATATAAGTTAAATAAGAGACAAATATTTTATGGCTGGGCCAATAATGGGATTTATTCTAGTAATTACTTTTATTCTATGAAAACTGAGTCTTTTCCACCTTGTATCTTTTATGGTTAAATAATTACAGCCAATGAATTCAGCCCTCACCAGAGTTTCTTTCTTCTTGATCTAGAAAGATTTGTAACTGTTAAACCATCCCAAAAGTTCTAGGGCTAATACTAATGCTCTTTAAATACCCCTCAAGACTAAACTCCAGAGAGTGAATTAAAAGGCACAATGCCTCACATCTGAGCTGGACTGAAAATACTACAGCCCAGATACAGCATTCTCCCTCTCATGAGCTACTGTGTAACTTCAATAATGGTTCTTTCTAGCTAGGATTCAAGTGCTGTATACCTTCCTAAGTCACGAATTCTCTCATGCTAGCACAGCATTCTGGAAAGCGTAGGTTCTCAAGTCTGATATCTGAATAATGATTACAACCAATAAACAATTTAATAAGACTAATACCTTCACATTTATTCATGACCATCGTAGCGCTTCCCTTCAGGTAATTACATATTATAATTTCTTTTCCACACCTCAGCAAACCCATCCTCGGTCAGAGCAAGATTGTTTTTGAAAGATTCCACTGTAAGCTGCTCTGAAATGGGTAGTAATTACAAGCTTTCTTATTACGCAGTGGTTGTCACTCACCTGACCCCAATTTAAATATTGTGTTTTTACAAGTGATGGAGCTGCGGCTTACACCGTCTCTGCTTCAGTAGATGCAGGCTGAAGGTGTACTATCTCCTGAAGATGAGTCTGGTACATTTACATGAAGTTGAAATTCATTCTATTGGAGAGACATAGAGGATATGTAAAAAGAAGACAGTAACAAAGATATAGTTATTTTTCTCTTTTCTAATAAACAGGATGACGTGGAAAAAAGAAATATACGTACAATAAATGACAACATTGGAGTCACGCAGCAGACAGTGACATATAAGTTGTAATTAGTGATATAGCAATTGCTCTTACTATATAATCTGTAAAACTCACCCATGTATGTATGATGAAGGTTCATGAATGCCTGTGTATAGTTCCCTCATGTCCTCTGTTCCACTTTTTGCCGAGCCTCTACTTCTCATTCAAACCTCTGCTGCCACATATAGTTTTGATGAGCAAGTATCCATTTCCAAGACACAAATTTTGTATTCAAGATGGACTGTCCCTCACTACCACTTCCTGGTCTGTCATACTGCTTAGCATAAAGCATGTGCCTACCCATCTTTCGAAATGGATTTAAGATAAATTACCAAGACCATTTTCTGGAATCCTGAATAAGGTGCAGCCACAAAAGAAAGCAAGATGGTCCTCCTCCCCTTTCTACCTGATTTTTCCTCAACTTCAAATCTGGACTGCTTGTACTCCTTTCTTTCAGAGTGATACCATTGGAAAATAGCATGGTCAGTGTCTCCAGGCAAGTCCTCCAAAAGGCATGAGGGCAAACAGCCATCCAGTGCAAAAGATGAGAAGTTAAATCCTCCAATAAATAATTGTTGTTATTTATTTATTTCTGTTAGCATCTATTCTGCAGATGCAGTTACCATACCCCTCTGAGCTCTGTGTATTTCTCAGATATGTGTTGGGAAAGCAAAATAACTAAGATGGTGATTCTGGTTTAGTAGATATGTCTAGAAATACGTAGCAATTATTCACCTTGACCAAAGTAATCTATACTTCAAAAAGTATGAACCATTTATAAATTAACAAAATATGGTTCATAAATACACCGGTAACTCTAGTTAGTGTAAAATAGTTTTATTTACTATGAGACATGTTAAAAATAATGTCTCATAGTAAATAAAACTATTATATATATAAATTACTATATAAAAAGTAATATAAAGTTAATTTCAGAAGTTAAAAGGCATAACAAACCCATACAGAAAGAGTTAATAAAGTTTTAAAAATCAGTATATCTTACAACTAAATTTAAACAAATAAATGTAAAATGTTTCTACTAAAATAATTATAAGACACCTAACAAACGTAAGGGAATTTTAAGAAAGAAAAAATACACATAATAAATACACATTATGAGCTATAAACATAGCTACAAATGAGATTAATGAAACTATTAGATACTTTTATTTCCATAAATATGAAAATAAATGTGAAATATGTGATGGGTAATTTTCTAGCATATGCATTATTTAAATGGAACCTGATATGCAAAAATATTGAGTATTATTTTTAAAATACAATATCTTGAAAGTTATTTTCTTTAGACAAGAAGAATACTTTGTAACTTTTACAATATTTAATCATTATTTTATACTTAATTTGTGTCTGTAATGTTCTTTGATCAAAGTACCTCTCCTATTATCCGTTCTTATTCCTTTTCTTTTCACACACATACAGAGAGAGAGAGAGAGAGAGAGAGAGAGAGAGAGAGAGAGAGAGAGAGAGAGAGAGAGAGAGAGAATAAGCAATGATAGCTTAAGAAGAGAAGCAAGGGCATAGACAGCTTTATTGTAAAGAGTAATTTTCCATTGTTTAAAAGAAAAAAATGTAAGCAGCCATGTAGAAAATGGAAACATGGGTGTATAAGCTAATTAGAAAAGAAAATGAAACTTGACTCAGGAAAACACAGAATAATATAAACTCTAATAATGGTGAGGACAGAATCTGAATGTTCTAACCCACAGGTTAAATATTAAATGATCTTGTAGATTTGGTGAGAAAAACGGTGGCCCTTGGAGGCAGGGGAGTAAAGCTGGGATGGATGGATGGATGGATGGATGGATGGATGGATGGATGGATGGATGAATGAGGAAGGAGTGGTCAAGGGTAAAAATAAGAATTTCAATGCCCTGCTGAATAGTAAAGGGTTTTATATAGCGAACCACTGTGTATTTAAGCAAAGAAGCATAAGGCCACTTAAATGTTTATTTGTAAAGGGGCGATGGATGTTTATGGAAATGTCTTACTTACTTTTCTATTGGCGTAATAACACACCATGACCAAAGTGACTCATAGAAGAAAGAGTTTGTTTGGGGCTTCAAGTTTCAGAGAAATGACCATCATGGCTGGGGCAGCAGCAGGCAAACAGACATGATCCTAGAGCAGTAGCTGAGATCTCACATCTGAGACAAAATATCAAGCACAGTGAAAAAGAAAAAGAGACAGGGAAAAAACCTAATGACAAACCTCTTCCAACAAGGTTACACCTCCTGATTCTTCTCCAATAGCTTCACCAACCGAGGATCAAGTATTCAAACATATGACTCTTTGGAGTCATTATTATGCAACCCATTACAGGAAATAAGTAGTCTGTGATTTTTCTAACAAGGAGAGCTCAATAAGTAGTCAGGTTAATCTACATAATTGTCATTCTCACGTCTCAGCCTCAAGATTGCTGGCACTATAGACATGAACCATTACAACTGGAAAGATGACAGATATATTTACCATGATTTAAGCATTAAATAGTACATACATATAACATAAATCACAATATATAATAAAACATAATTCTCAGGTTGTATGTATTAAAAGAGATTTGTTTTCAAATTTGAAAACTAATGAAGCATGTGTACTGTGTCAAAAATTTACAAAACAAGACTTAAATATGGATTATTCTAGTGTCAACTAAGATCTGGAAACGGCTGTTTTCATACGTTATTAAAGGACATATAAACTGATTAAAATATATTTGCCCTAAATTAAGAACTGTAATGTCAACATTCATTTGCTTAACCAATCTTAAGGAAAAGTTGAGACTAAAAATGCACATTGGTATGAGTGTTACTATATAGAATTGTATCGATGGTGGCAGATCTTAAGCAGATTAAATACTGATCCACTGAAAAATTTCTGGTGTATTTTGTCCATTCAAGGGAATAGCAACATATTTCTGACAAGACACATTAACAGAATAAGCACCAGCAATACTAGTATATTATATTGTTACAACTTTAAATCATAACAGCATTTGATCAAATGCATTGATGATCAAGTCCATGGATGTTTTTCTGTAACACACTTAAGCTTATATATGCTTAAATCATCATAGCTTCAAATTTAGGCATCAAGTTGTTATGAATAGTTATCTCTAAGAGATGTAATTACAAGGAGAAAAATTAGAATTTTGTTTTTCACTTCACATATCTAAAAAAAGGCAGATTGGAAAGTAGGGCTTGAAAAGTTTTGTATTGTTTGCTTACATATTTTAATTAAAAGAAATATTTCAGGAACTGGTGAGACAAATAAGTCAGCAAATGCTTGGCACAAAAGCATGAGAGGCGCGTCACACACAGAAGCCAAGGGTTTCACATGGTTCAGACTGAAAGAAGCAAAACTCTGGTTCCGTGGGCTCCTCCCCAGAAAGTCTAACCAATCAGTGAGCTTCAGGTTTGTGAGAGACAACTGTTTCAAATAATGGTGGAGAAAGACAGCAAAGATCAAACTCTGGTCTCCACAGGCATTCCTGCATGCAAAAGTATACACACACACACACACACACACACACACACACACACAAATACAGACACACAAAAACACAAAGATAGTTTCCATGAGGGTCAAATGGAAATTGAATGTTTTTAAAAGGGCAAGATGTGGTGTTTACCTTTTAGCATGAAGTGGTGGAATCCAAGATTTGTTGTTGACTTTCACATGCACAAAGGAGAATTACCAAAGGGGGAATTTGTCTATTTTGCCTTTTATGAGCAAAACCAAGGGAATGACTTTCTAAATATTACCCTAATCACAATCAGACTATTTCTAAGTCATTTATTCTGTTTCTGTTCATTTTTTTTTGGACAAGGTCTCACCCATGTTTGTTTGCCTCATACCCAGAAAATAATTTGAAATGAGTTTGAATTCTAATCAATCCCTCTAGACCCAGCTCCTGAGGTCGAGGATGACAGCTGTCCATCACTATGTCTCACTCAGTCTAGTTTACATCTGGATCAAACCCTATAAAAAATCAGTATGCTTATGCATGAAACCTAGGCATTATCTCATATAGTATCCTTAAACTGAGATGTGATGTATTTCAGGTTGCGCAACAAGCTTAGGGTATCTTACCACTATAGTTAAGAAAATAACTTAGGCTGGACTAGAATGCACTTTATCATACAGAGTTAACTATTGTTTCATGAAATGAGGTTCATGCTTAATTATAAAAAATATAGATGTAACGTGGTAACACGTGTTTTCCATTCCGTTTTAAGAAGGGACCATTTGGCATTGGTCTCAACGTAGATTTCTGACAATCAGTCATGTCATGCTGTGTGCCTGCATTGCTCATGTGACTTCTAGGTGTGTTTGAGTGGAGTCTAAGATAATTCTTATCAAGAAGGACTTCTCATTACCTGGGTTTCTATCATTACAGCTAAGCGTTTTCAGATATTGAAGGTTGTTTCCCTTTTTGTGATGACTCCTTTAGAGTGGCATGTATTTTCCTACATATTTAGATGTCATGGTGATGTGTCTCTCCTCAGAGCTATGAGAAAAATATTTCAGAGTAACACATGACCATATTACGGAAGGTTGCTCAAGTTCAATAGACTTGTAAATAAGATGCCAAGCCTCGAAGACACCTCTCCTACAGTGGTTAGGCAGGTGTCTCCCCGATGTCCCAGAAGCACCTGACTACTCTCATTTTCCTGGGAGCTCTGTAAGCTGGAAGCTTTGCAATAAGCTGTTGTGTGTCACAGCTGTAATTAGCAAGTGACACCTTGGCAGAACTAATTGACACCTAACTGAGAGCAGGGAGAGGTCTTGGACCAGGACACATGAAGAGAACAACTAAGGGCTTCCCCTGGCCAATTTTCTTTTCAAAGAAGAGAATCCAATCAAGGCATCTCAGTACTGGAGTTTTAATGTCAAGATAAACATGAAGCGTAACAACAGCAATGATGATAATAGTTCTGAGAAGCATAAACACAGGATCACAGGGACTTGGTGTTGTAAATAACACTGGCAAACAGGGCATGTCTACTGAGTGCTGACTTGGAGCCCTCTGGTTATGCACGTAGGAGTGAGAAAATGTGGTCAAAATTCTCATTATGCATAGCCACCAGGGAAAAGCAAACCATGATAAGATTGAGGTTCCATCTTATCCCTGTCAGGATGGCAAACATTTGGAAAATGAGTCAGTGCTAGTGAAAATACTGGGAAGAAACCTTTTTTTTCCTTTTAATGGGAGTGTAAGGTATTTGCACAGCCAGTCACAGTGGTTATTGGTACAGTGGGTACAGAAAAATCTAAAGGTTTAAGTACACCCAGTCTACTTATGAAGTAAACTTGAACATACAAAGGAATCATTGGCCTAGAGACTGAAACTCCACAGAATAGAAAAATAAAATAAAAAAGTAAAAGTAAATGAAACATTGCAAAGCATTCTAACAATTGCCAAGAAAATTAGTTCATTAATTTGATATACTGCAATTCTTTTGAACAGGTGACCAGCAACACCAAACAAATAAACAACACACGCACAAGTGCGCGCGCGCGCGCACACACACACACACACACACACACACACACACACACACACACACACAACCTTCTATTTTCCTGGAAGCACAGGAACTCCCTTCTTCCTCTCCTTCCTAAATCCTCCTTCCCTGCCTAACTCTATTGTAGATAGATTCCTACAAAACTTTTCAATGGTTAGATATGCAATTTTCTTACCCATTGATAGAGTCATGGATAAATGTTTTATCTACCTAAAAGCTCATGCCTATCAAATTCTTGAGTGTCTGCTTCTCAATTCCACAATTAAGTTCCACAAAATGACTTCACAAGAAAGATGACTCAGGTCCTTTAGTGATTTCTCTTTTTTGTCATAAATAGAGACAATTCAGCTCTATGAATTAAAACAAGGAAGGCTAAAGGAAGGAGGTTCAGACAATCAAGACAGGGGAACAGGATCAGAACTGATGTTAAAGACATACTGTGTGTACTTGTCTCCATTTCGTACAAATTTTCATCCAGGAAATTTGTCTAGACGTGTTTATCACCATATTCCCTTTCATATGGGAAGGTAGAACTGTATAGAGACAGAGCCACAGCCACTCAAGGTAGGGCAATACCTGCTCTTCTCTATGACGATGCAGAGGCAGTGTTGGAAACTGGAGAACTGATCATATTTTAAATGATCCCAAGGCATTCTGCTCCTGAGAGTAGGGGGATGATGAGGCAGAGTCCTTGTGTTCTTGTCTTTTCCCTTTCATCTTTTAATTTAAATTTAAAACCAAAGCTTCAACTTGGAAAGGAGAAAAGTTCTTTTGTTGAAATAAATAACAAATCTGGAGGTTTAGCCACCTGATGTTCTTTGAAATGTCAATTTCAAGGGAGTAAATTAGTGCTGGAGAGCCTGGGACTAAATTTCACCTGTGCCATTCGAGATCGTGCATGCAGATGGGCAATTAGACCTGCGATGGGTAATTGCAGCCTAAGTGAGCCCTTCCAAGAGTAGCTTCTAAGCTGAGTTTGAAGGTTGAATTTTTAACAACCCTTGTAGATTTCCTTGGCTGTTGAAAAGGCTCTGAATAACCACCCCTGACACCAAAAGGGAACTCATCTTGTGGGTCACATCTCAGCAACGTAAAGGTCCTTGAAATATGATGAGAAGCATATGATGAGAAGAATAAAAATGGAGAAAAGATAGGTATTGCATAAATTTCTATCCACATTTGTTTTAAAAAACACTGAAGGCTATAAATGTAAAGAAACAGAAGTTGGAATTATTACTCAGCCATTTGCTCTTTCAGAAATACCGCTGTTGATAACTTTTCTTATCATTTAGATTTTATTAGTAGACTCATGAACAACTGTTTCATGCTTTGTGTGTTTATGTGTGTTCATATGTGAATGAGTGTGTGCATGAACGGTGTGCATGTGGAGGTGAGCTTCCCTAATGATTGTACCTTCCTAATGTACTGTAGTGTTCACTTCTGGATTATGTGATCACCCAGGGAAACTGTAATATCTCTTCTATTTCACTTTGTTTTCATTAATGTCTCATATGATTAAAGGACATCATTAATATCTAATGGATATAAATGGACAGTAAAAAATGATATAAAAATAAAAATGTTTGGGGAATTTAGCAACAAAAATTAACAACTACTGTTATCTTGTCATCTGTGATAGCTACATACCTGTACTGTTGCCGTGACGCTAAATCAGAAAACTGATGCTCAGAAGAACGGAAGTTCACGTTCCTGTGAGAATCCACAGGATCAACACATCATCACAGAGTTTTATAACGTTTGTCATTCTGCTAAATGGCACCCTGTTTGTATGTCTTTGTTTCATTAACATTGACACTCTGTTACAGCAATGCCAGGTTAGGACACATGCTTTTTCACAAGTCGTACCAAAGTCATATCATTCTTGTGTGTATGTAATACTACATAGTGCATAAGCTGTCCTTCAAGAAAACTTTATTGTATTGTGTATACAGAAAGGTGTGTATTTGTGTAGGTGTGTGTGTGTGTGTCTGTCTGTGTGTGTCTGTGTGTGCGTTGTGTAGGCTAGATATCAGAAGCTGCCCACCTCTTTTGAGACAAGGTCTCTTGTTGGAACCTGGCACTTGAGTAGGCTTTATCTAGCAAGTCCCAAGGACTGTCCTGTGTTATTCATCAGTGCTAGGATTGTGAGCAACAGGCATCATGACCGGGTTGTTCTTGAGTGCAGGTGTGAGGGTTGGGTCTCATGCTTATGCAGCAAGTACTTTCCCAAATGGAGCTCTTTTCCCAGTCCCTTGATGGCCATTTTCAATGGTAAAGTCTCTGATGGAAGAAAGAAAATAAGTAGAAACATTCCATAAAAGAGACACAAGCCAGAAACTTGCTTTTCGTCTATGTTCTGGAGGAGAAAGAAGGTTGCTGCCTTCACCTGCCCCGTGAACATGTATATAAGAACTCTTTTTGTGTTTGTTTGTTTGCTTGCTTGCTTGCTTATTTGTTTTTTTGATTTTGCTCCTGTGAACATGCTCATACTCAATGACAGTGGAAGTGCCATAAGCTTGGATTGCAAAGTGTATATACATCTTAACAATTGGCAAACTTGCAAAAATGTAATATGAATTTAATGAGGATTCAATGTCTATGTTGTTGCTGAAGAAGACATGGCCACTGTTACAAACAGCTGGAAACAAGGCACAAGGAACATAAGGATACCCAGAGAAAGTGCTAAATGAGTCTGAAAAGCTGATCACAGCTCTCATTCAACTAGGCTTCATGTGGAGTGATACATCCATGGATAAGTGAATATTATTTCATTTTTTTCTTTCCTACTTTCCTTCTTTCTTTCCTTCCTTCCTTCCTTCCTTCCTTCCTTCCTTCCTTCCTTCCTTCCTTCCTTCCTTCCTTCCTTCTTTTCTCTTTGTCTCAGACATTCTAGATTGACCTCAAATACTAGGTAGCGATTAAGACTTCATATTTCTGACCATCTTGCCTCCATCTCCCAAATGCTCAGGTTATAAGCAAGCACCACTATGCCTACTTTAACTTGGCCCTAATCATCAAATTCAGGGTTTATGCTCAGAGCCAGCATTCTGCCAACTGAGCTCCAGCTCCTAACTAATAAGTTGGATTTTTCCAAGCAGAGTTTGAGAATAAAGAACAATCCTGTTAGAGACATAGACAGGAGGATTAGTAAATGCGTCACAATGCTCCCTCCTGCATGACTATTTCCACAGAACACATATGTTCAAATCCTAGCTACCGACAATATGGTATAGGAGAAGGGACAGTCAGACTCTCCTGGGGGTTCTTCCAAGAACTCATATAAAGGTGGGGGAAGAGAGTGGAGTACACGGACTCATCCTCTGTCTCCCACGTGTGCACTGTGCTATACACCCCAAGTCCTATGCCTGCTCCCCAACACACTGTGTACACAATTGTTAAAAAAATTAATGAGTGAATGAACAAACAAATAAACAGAATGAATCTAGAGGAGTACTTCCTCCTTCTGACATATGAAAAAGTGACTACAAAACACTAGGAACCAGAAGTAAGTCTTCCCCAAACATCAGATCTGCTGACAACCAGATCTTGAGCTCTGTAGCCTCCATTGGTGAGAAATGGATTTTTGCTCATAAAGAGGCTCCTAGTTTATACTAGGGTAATATAACATAGACTGAGGTGCTTGGCCTGTTCAACTAGCACATTATTGCAATAGGACATCCATAGAAAAGACTACACCATCAAAAAGCATTTGAACAAATAATGCCAAAGTTAAAAGCAATGTATTATATACAAGGGAGAAGGGGTCAAAGAGTATATAACCATAACACAAAGCGATAATGATGACATAGATGCAGGAATGATGTCTATATTTTGATTAGTTTTTGATGTTGTATAACATTTTACCATGAGTTAAGCAGCTTCAAGCAGCAGGAATTAGCACTATAGTCCTGCAGATCCTGAAGCAGGGTTGCGTCCCAAAGAGTCTCTAGGTTACGGACAGGTATGGACCGGGTTACTTTCTTTTCTGGACTAATACTATCTCCTGAAATTGTGAGGTGTTGGCAGAATGCCTTTCCTTTAGTTTGTAGAATTGAAGAACTGATTTTCTCCTTGCAGTCAGCTTGGGCTCATTTGAAATCTATATTCCGGCCATGTGTCCCTCTCAGGGACCTCATTTTAAATACCAAGAGAAAAGTGTTCTCAAGTTTCCCCCTTCAAATAAAGTCTGTCTTTTACAGGATTTATCTGATTAGAGCTGGGTCATTCTCATTTTAATCAACTCCATTTTTTAATCAAGGACCTTTCCTCTTATATGGGTGAAACAAAGCCAAACCAAAATGCTCATTTTTGTCAGAGCATGTCCAGTTGTCATGAAGCTGTCATCAATGACTATCACAGGTCCCACCTATGTTCAAGAGAAGAGAAATATATGATAAACAGTAGTCTTTGAGCTGTGTTGAAATGCTACCTGCCAAAGGATCCATACATGCATCTTTTGAGAGTTCACCCCTTAATCTTTATAATCGAATTCCTCGTCACTTAAAACCTGTTCAACATCACCAATTTTGTAGCTGCTGTTCTTTCGCTTTGTTTTGCTTTTGCACTCGCTAATGAGGAAGAGCTTAAAGGAGGAATTTCGTCTCAATAGCTGGACATTTGGGTCAGTATAAACTATTGCTCTTCACTGGAAGGATAGACAGGCCAGGTGAAGATGAGGAAGAACACTATCGGTGGGGGACGACACAGTGGTGTGTGATCAGCAGTTTGGCAGTAGGAGGTTGAGCGGAGAGTTTTGAGGGAAACTTGCTTGTGACATAAGGAACCACACACCCTTTCACTGCACAGATTTCATCTTCAGGAAGTTTGTTGTACCCATCTTTGTTTTAGAGTTAGAGATGCATGGGGTGTCTTGGTTTCCTGTTTTTCAACTTGACGTAAGTTAAATATATCTGTAAAAAATATTAATTGAGAAAATACTTCCATAAGATTGGCCAAAAGGCAATCCTGTGGGTTAATGTCATGATCAATGATTGATGTGTGAGAGCCTAATCACTCTGGGTGATACAGTCACTAGCCAGGTGGTGTTGGTCATATAAGTAAGCTAACTAAGCAAGCCATGAAGAGAAAAGTCAGCAAGCAGCTCTCCTCCCTGGCATCTATTTCAGTTCTGCCTTGAGTTCTTGTCCAGACATTGCTGGGTGACATACTAGGTGACATACTGTTATCTGAATGCTAAAGTGAAATAAGCACTTTCCTTTCCCAGTTGCTCATAGTCTCTGATTTATCATAGCAGTAGAAGCCCGAAGTTAGGCAGCAGGTTTGTAATTACTATTATTTTGCTGTACTTTTATGAAATTGTATTTAATCATGGCTCCGTATTTGATAGCAAGATAGACCACAACAAGGTTCGACACCGTTGGATACTACACTCATTTTCTCTTGCATGAGCACAAGTACGTTTTTGCTCCTGCTTGCTTTTCCTAGATATCTATCATGTTTCAGTCTGTCCATTTGACTGCCACCTGTCTGTCTATTTCCCTGTCCATATGTTTATGTCATTTTCCTGTCTCTCACCTATCTTTTAGCCACAGATCGATCCTTCATATTCTATTAAATACTGGTCTGTCTGTTATACATCTTTCTATCACCTCTTTTCTTTTTGTCTCTTTGTCTGTATCTATCTATATCATTAATTTTTCTGTCATCTTTTTATTGTTATCTATTTGCTATATATTGATGATTGTTCTGTTTATTGTCTGCCAACTCAACATTTTATTATTAATCTTAAATTTATTTTCTATTATTGATCTATTATTTACCTATAATTTGTATGTCATCTCTTCCTTTTGACTTTCTACCCATTGAGAAAAAGTATTTAAATTAGATTAATTTCAAATTATTGACTCCCCTAATTATCATATAACCAACATCCAGTAACTGATAGAAGCAGATGCAGTGACCCACAGGGAGGGAGGATGGGGTCAGAAGAATAAGAGAAGGTCAAGGGAGTGATGGAGAAAACCACAGAGACAGCTGATGGTGCTGTAGGAATTCCTGCTGCCACTACCCTCTAAGTTCCCCACCCACTTGGCTGTGGTCTCTTATACCATTATGCCGATATAAACCTCGCATCGGGTCTCTTTTCTGATTGCATGATTCAGTTGCTGTTCCCATTCCAGCAGAGGATTCTGATTCGTGAGTCTGTCACTAAATAAATAACCCTTTATTATTCACAATTCTGAGCTAGTGTGTGATTTCTTTTAAGTGTCCTTCTTCGTGACTCAAGCTAGTGAGAGCTCATGGACCATGGACTGATATCTGGGGAACCTACATGGGACTAAATTGGGACCTCTGAATGTGGAAAAAACAGGGAAAACTGGCTGGTATGCAAAATGAGTGAAAAAAATCTTATTTAAATAAAAAAAAAAATTGAAAGAAAATCTGTGGTTAGTTCCAGGTGTTTGCTTAGTTCTGACATCCAGCAGCTTAAACAGACATTCTGTTCTGCAACTTTCTGTAGGGTAGTTGCTCTTTAATCACCCTCTAGGGTTCTTAACATACTTTCTAATTCAGACTAAAGGAAAGCTAAGAGTGCGTATCCAATAGAATTTCTGATTATAAAGCTTTGCTAGATAATGGTGCAGCTTTATTTTCCTTCTTAATTTCTTTTTTCTTTGTAAGAAAAATAAATGCACAAAAGAATTCCAAGTAGAGGTAATGGCTGTGGACTTGCCTGTTCCATTTTCCCTGAGAATTCATTCAGTTCAAAATCAGCTTTGTTTTCCTTTATTGGAGCATTTTCTTCTTCCAATCTTTTCCCCTTTCATGTATTAAATGCTTTCTAAATGATTTGTAAGGCTGATATTTAAACAACACTTACACTGCTTAATCATACAGGTGAGTCTTTTGAAACATTGCTTTCCCCCCATTTCAATATCTTTATTTGGATGTCAAATTATGCTACCATCACCATGGTTAATTTGGCAGCAAGCGGTGATTATGTCATGTACACCTATTTTATTCTGATTCAGTGAAAATTTGCCTCTCACTTATTTCATTGCTATGTGTGCGTTTATCATTCATTTGTTCTTTTAAGTTCCAGGCACGAGATTCATTTCAAAAGCAAAGTCATAGCCTATATATATAAAAGTCACGTGACATTAGCAAAAGCTGCTTGGGACTGTGGATGAGTTATTGTTTAGAAGTACATTTTTTAGATTATAATGGTATTGTATTATTTTAAAACAAATCATAGTCCATTAGAAACATAGAATTGCATGCAAAATTCAAGTGGTTCAGGTAACACGTGTGTATACAGGAAAACATGCATATATATATATACATATATATATATATACACACATACATGCATACATACATACATATACAAGTAGGTGCTAGAGTACAACCAAGGGTGTGTGTCACTCGTCAGTCAGAGTCCACATTATTTTTTGAGACAGGGTTTCTTACTTGCCTGGAATCTACCAACTAGGCTACACCACTTAGCCAGTGAGCCCTAAGGATTCTCTTATCTCTACCTTTCTAGTGCTAAATCACAAGCACATAGTATCAAGTTCATCTCTTTTTACCTATTTTTTGGAGCTCAGACCCACATGTTCATGCTAGCTCTTATTTCACAAAGTTTTTGTGTGTGCAAGTGTATTGAACATACCTATGAATGTGTGGTTCTTTGTACATGTTTCGTGCAGGAGAAAGCCAGAGTTGGACATCAGATGTCTTCCTTTGTTGCTCTCTGCCCTCTTGATTTGAGACAGGGTCTCTCACTAAACTGTTTGCTGTTTCAGTTAAGCTAACTTGCTAGCAAGCTCTCTGAGTCTGCATGTTCCTGCCTGCAAGCACTGGGGTCATAAGCATGTTCAACCATGTGCAGCCTTTTACACGAATTGGGGAATTATAACTCCAGCCTTCATGCTTATGTCAGCTGTCTAGCCCTCTCTGTAAACCTCTGGAACACACGTGTTCCTTCCTGAAACTTGATGTTGGCACACATCTCCTTCCAAATGACAGCAATAGTGCTCCACAATGGCGAAAACTATCTGTGGCTCCTATTCTTGATCTGTTTACTGTGAGAACTTGTGAGAGGTGAGGCAACCTCTGTTGGTAATATTCCTTCAGGATTCCAACAACAAAATGTGCACTTCTGACTAACTGACAGCTTGACTGGCTACAGTGTATTGTGTTATCAGTACTTGTCTTTCTCTAATTTAAGAAACGTGTTACAGATGTACGTCTAAGCAGGAATGCTAGAACAATACAAAGGCTTTCTTTCTTTCGGCTGATCTAACTTCATCAGTGTGTTGGGGAAACCATTAGAAAATAAACAGATGGTAGTGGGTTAGACTAAGATGCTATCATTTCAGTTCGGCAGTTTGAGAGATTTATCACGGTGACTACCCAGGTTCTACATCATCTTAACTATTTGTCAAACAGTCGGGAAGGAGAGTAATTTCCAATATTTGCAATGCAGCAAGAATTGTGCTACATGCTTGTGTTAAATAGGATATCACAGGGCTAAAAACTGGTTTGTTTTAATCATTGCTCATAGATTGGCTGTTCTTAAAGAGGTTCATGTTCTCCAGATGCTGACCAGAAAAACAGACATCTAAGACAGCAGGTATTTGTGATGACTAAGACGTCACCAGGGACCTTCTCTTTCTCAGGCAACAGAAACAGAAGGGTAGACTGGGTTATGGAGGACAGATATTTTTGTGGATCAGGCTGAGAAAGAGCCTTGCACTAAAACTTGTAGTTCCAAGAGAAGCTGGAGCCAGTGGTATGGCAAAGACCTAAAGTAAATACACAGAAAATAGTCCAATCAGAAACATGAGTACCACAATGCTACAATCCATTTAATAATATTAAAATTGTCTTCTCCAGATCTAGGTCCTAAAAAATAACTGTTCTTTTTGGGAATGATTCAATTTTATATTTTGTGGAAAATGACTATATTCAAGGCTACCTTTCCAGAGTCTTTTGAGCAAAAATGGAGGGGACTTTGAAAAGTATGTGAAAGCATTATTAAATCACATGCCACCATAAACGCTTGAGTTAAATACCTAGTGTTTGCATAGGTGCATGCATGTACCTGTAGAGCAGGGTTAATTGCCGAGACAAGGAAATGAGCTTTCTGAGCATTCTCTTTCTAGGAGCTTACTTTAAGTGTATAAACTGAGGATATGATCACTCCAAGGTAGAGTTGAAGGGAAGGCTTCTGTTGTAGATATGAGGGAGAATACAACCAGAAACTTCTGGAAGAGTCCAAAGCAGAGAGAGAAAGTAGTGAACTGAACATGACCACCAGACTAGAACAGGCCATGAGATAAGAGAAAGACGAGGAGAGAGAGAAATGAAAACAGAGAGTGTATGGGCAAAGGAGACCAAGAGAGGTCCAGCAAGAGAACCTAGTGAGGAAGACAAGCAAGAGAGAGGGGAAGAAGTGATTGTATAATCAAAATAACATTATGTTGCGAATGAGGAGCTGGGGAAGAAAGTCCATGAACTGAAAAAGGCTCGGTAAGGGCCTGGGTGAGAAGAGCCACAGGTAGTCTTCATACTGAGGGACCTGGAGGCCGTCATGCCCTGTGTATGCTAATCAGCACCTTGAACAGCCAGTTGAATATCTTTGGGCCCTGACCGCAATTTCATTGCCTAATAATGGTCAAAGTATTATTTTCTCACTTCACTGATGGTAATCTGTAGGCTAAGCTCATTGTTCAGTATCTCAGAGTAGATTCTAATCAAGACCATGTTTTTCAATGTGTTATCTTTTCTATTATACCAAACAGATTCTGTAGGAGGCCCACAAAATGGGAAATTTATTTATTTATTTTTATTAATTTATTTATTTATTAAAGATTTCTGTCTCTTCCCCGCCACCGCCTCCCATTTCCCTCCCCCTCCCCCAATTAAGTCTCCCCCCAGCCCGAAAAGCAATCAGGGTTCCCTGTCCTGTGGGAAGTCCAAGGAATCCCCACCTCCATCCAGGTCTAGTAAGTTGAGCATCCAAATCATTACCTAGGTGCCTTATTTAGAAGTGAAATGATCAATTTCTTATTACCTCATCAATTTCCATATCTTTCTTTAAACTGCCAAATGATATGGCAGAAGAAATTTTGTTTGTTAAAGTATACATGAACTATACTCAAATGTTTGACTTAAAATGAAATCCCTATAGATTAGCTATGGTTGAGTCCAAAAAACATTAGGCCATTGTCAATCCTTTCACCTCTTTTGTTAGACTGGCTGTTTCTTCATCTGAAAACTGAGAAAATGAAGTCATACATGAGACCTATTTTAAAACACCATTTATTAATGTAAAGATAATATTAACTTAAAATTTTAGCGGTATCAAAAATTGTCATAAGCTTTTTGTTTATATAAAGACTTAAAGAACATGGATGGAATTGGGGATGGTAATCATTACCAATTCTGAAAAATTCTACCTTTCAAAATGTAGCATCAGAAAAGCATATATGAATTTGAGCAGTTGTGAGACATCTCACATAGTCCATTAAGAAAAATTCACAGGATAGCAAGGTTTTGTTTTGATTTTCTGATAATTGACAGGGCATAATATAATATGTTATTTGGCTGTGCTAATTAAACACATTTGCAGTTTACCAAAACGACTTCCTAGGCAGAGAAGTAACTTGACATGCAAAGTCTCCTAGTTGGTTTTGTGTTGCTATGATAAATACCGTTACCACAAGTAACTTGGGGAAGAAAGATTTTAATTGACTTATAGTTTCAAGTCTAGTCTATCACTGAGGTAAGACTGGGCAGGGACTGATGAAGAAAACAGGAAGCAAAACTATTTCCTGGCTCCTTGTCTCTGTTCATGCTCAGTCAGTATTCTTACACAAGCCAGGATTCTGCCCAGTTGTGTCAGAAGCCACTATGGTCTGGGCTCTCTCATATCAAGAGACAACCAAAACTATCCCCATGACCCTCCAGAAATGGCCAGAGGGCAATATGATCTGGCCAATTCTTCCACTGAGGCTCTATCTATCAAGTTCACTCTTTGTGGTGAACTGGTATCACAAACTAACCAGGATATACCTCTAGTTCAGTATCCTAGATTAAGTAAGCTTTCTCTACAGCACCTACAATTCTCAGACCCCATTGCTTCTCACTTTTATTGTTGCTTCTTTGATTTCAAGTGGGAAAGAGAGTTTGCAAATACCTCTTGTTAGAGTTTCTGTACCCTTACCTGTCTTATGCCCACCAGGCGTGTGTTTCTTTTGAGGATCTCTATATGAGAAATAAACTATTAGATGAAATGAAGTCCCCCTCAGCTTACTCAAGGTACCTCTTCTGACTTTCCATGTGGTCTATTCCCTCTATCTTTTTCCATTATTTTTAGATGACCTTTTGAAATGGATTATAGTTATTCTTGCTTGTTTTGTTAAGGACAAATACAACACATTTCACATATCAGAGACTAGAAAATGCAAATGTCTATTCAATTTCAGTTCCATGAGGACATTTTGATAGGTTATCATGTATACTTCTCAACCTAAATCATTGCAGCTTCGAAATGCATGAGTTTTGCTTCTATATTTAGTTTGTTTCAATTTCTCCTGTTAGCATGAATTTTTCTTTTTCTCCTGGAAACTCATAGCCATTGTACCATTTGTTGGTGAGGAGGATGTCAGAATCCTTTATCTTAGATCACATGTAAAGTTGTCTTACTGATTGCTACATATTGATTGAATGAATGAATAGATGCATAAAATACAAAGGGTCATCAAAAAAAAAGCTAGGTGACGACACCTCATTTGGTGAGGGCACCGAGAAGAGAGCCAATTCTAGGTGCAATCACTGAGAAAATTATTGCAATTTTCCAATAGGCAGAGAGAAAGACTGGCTGAGTCCTGAGTAGAATAGTAATGGAAATTCCAACATCTTTCCAAACAAAAGACACCACCACAGTTGCCTTTGTAAACACATTGCTTATCTCATAATACTCCCGTTGATAGTTTGGCATTGGGCATAATCATCGCATACAGTGCTCTCCAACAGCTAGTAAATCAGTATGAAAAGTGAATGTTTCACACATGATAAACACAAATGTGGTCCGCACTTAATATTTTAATTAAAACACTTTCCCTTTGAATTCAAGCCCCTGGAAGATTATTTTGAGATACTCTCATCAGTAGAAATGCAAGACATTCCTTTTTTTATAAAATAAAACAAAATCAGCAAGTAGCACAGTTATTTCAGGAACAGATGAAACAGGGCAAACATAAGACATTTTAGCTAGCTGTGCAAGGACTGGGACCTTTTTAAAACCTAATCGGAGACAAAGGGAGCACAAAGTAGATAAATGTAGCCTAATGATGTCTCTGATGAGCCTTTGTCTCTCATCTCTTTGTGCGCAGTAAAATATGAGCAGCTTAAAAGGGAGAGCAAAACGGTCAAAAACTTCTCTGTACATGTCACTGATGTGGGATGAGAATTGGAAGACAATGGATGAATGGCTGCCATTTCGATGGGCCTTTATCAGATGTGTCTGCTTGAAATAAAAATACAAGAAGTGACAAGGAGGAGTGGAGGAAAAGGGACGAGATGAGCTGGATAAGTGGAGAGGCATACATGAGATGCTTTGTGATGGGGGTGTGTGTCAGGGGAAAGCGCATATCCACAATGTCTTTATAAATAATCAGGCAAGGGATGTCTGGTAAAATTGCAATAGAATCTGAACATGGTTGGATTTTGATTACAGAATTCTTGAGACTGGCTCTGACTGGGAATGGTTGATTTCCTTTTAAATTTAGATAGCACAAGTCCACATTTGTGTTGGACATGCACCCTCCTCATTCCTCCATATACTCTTCTATTCTTCATTTCTACTAACCCTCTTTATTCTAGATAATTTTACTTCTGATATATATATATATATATATATATATATATATATATATATATATATATATATCAAGGAACCAACTAGTAAGAGTTGGTATTTGTTTTTCTGAACTTGGCTTTATTCATTTTTTGTGATTATTTCCAATTGTATCCATTTTCTCTCAAACAACATGATTTCATTCTTTTAGACTGAAAAGATTTTATATCTATCTATCTATTTATCATCTATCTATCTATCTATCTATCTATCTATCTATCTATCTATCTATCTATCTATCCATCCATCCATCTATCTAACTATAGGCTGAGTGGTGGTGGCACACAACTTTAATCCCAGTACTCAACACTCAGGAGGCAGAGGCAGGCAAATTTCTGAGTTGAAGACCATGCTGTTCTACAGAGTGAGTTCCAGGACAGCCAGAGCTACACAGAGAAACTCTGTCTGAAAAAAAGAACAACAACAACAAAAAATTCCCCGTGACCATCACTCTGTTATGGGATACCTAGGTTGCTTTTGATAGTAATTTGGTTTGTATACTACTGAAATAAAGATTGAAGAACAATTATTTCCATGTTATGTTGGCTTGATGTCTTGTGGGTAAATACCTAGGAAATTAAATCATCTAGAATGCCTATTTCTAATGTTTCAGGAGCCATCTACACTGATTTCCATACAGGCTAGACCACTTTACATTCTTAGCAGCCACCTGTAAGGGTTCATGTTTGCCTACATCTGTACCAGCATATGCTGTTGTGATTTATTTAGCAAGAGTAAATCACAGTGTACTATAGGTACGAACATTTCAGTTAGCTTGAGTGACTTTACAAATGATTTCATGAAGCCATTGGTCAAATTAGACACTCTTTATAATTCTTTTTCAGTCTGACAGACTTTGAATCTCCCCTGAAATCATTTTGTTCAAGCTATTCAAGGGGCTATACCCAGTCCAATTGTTGTATATATTTGTTTACAAACACATCGACCAAAGTTAGTACACTAGTCTTCAGTCACTTTACATCGTAGGCCAGTTTTTTTTCACTGTTCTCTTAATATGACTGTACTTGTGGCATGAGAATAGTTAAAAAGGAAAAGGAAAATGTATATAAATGCTAACTACTATGCGATTACCTAGATAGAATTGAAATATAACATTGAATTGGTATAAGAAATGCTATAAAATGAAATTTGGAATTATATAATGAAAAAGGAAAGATTTTTGTTTTGGGGAAAATAAAAAAGAATTTTAAAGATCTCAGTAATGCTAGTAAAGGACTTGAAAAAGAACACATGATTGATGGGATTTTGAGATACTTTTGCAGAGACAGCAGGGTGAATTCAGTGTTCAGAACTGATAGTATGTTTTCTAGGCAGGTATACTCAAGTATCAAAATGTTAAGTGAAAGGAATGTCAGTCCATGGTTCTCATTAAACACGATCTCTATGATTAGTTCTTTGCTACTCTCCCCCCACCCTGCCTGATTTACAGCTCCCTTTCAAACAGATACTGCCCACCCAGCTTGCAACTTACAACTTTCTTTGCCTAGAAGCTAAGAAGTTTCAGCAATTATTCTGTGCTCAACTGAAACATTTTAATCCGCCATTAAAATATTTTGGAAGCAAGATGCAATTATCCAGGCCGCCCTTTGGGCTGGTGAAGCTGAAAGGCTAACACTGAGCCACCATATGGGCTGTGCATGGTGGGGCCTATTGGAACCAAGCATTTAAATCTATTTCTTTCTGAGAACAATTAGATGAGCCCATCCAATTCTTCCAGGAGCTTTGAAAACGATCACCTGTTGGACCCAGACACTGGGTAAATTGCTTTCATTTGAATATGATTTGGAATTTGTTCAACTAATCACAGTCTGTTAATTGCATTTTGGAGGAAGAAAGAAATTGAATGAAGCAACTGGTTCTCGTTAGAGCCAAGCCAGCCAGGGATTCAGTGTGTGGATACAGCATTCTACCTTGTTAATCTCAATAAAAGGCAGACTTTGTAGGCTGTAATAATTAAGTCAGCTTTTGTGAAACAAAAATAAGCTTTGCATAAGAATATGCCACGCTAGACTGTATCAAATTATATGTGTATATACATAGATAAATAAGTATTTCCTATATCTATTTACATTAACCCAAATGGCAAGTGCCCAAAACATCAGTAACCTAATGTATTTTGATTTCCATTCAACAGAGAAGTTGTTTTATTGGGGGCTGTATACAGAAAATCAAATCACCAATCTATGGAAGTGCAAAGCTAATCACAGCTTTTCATTTTCTTTTCGAACCTCACACATTTGCATAAATTATTTGAATGGAAGCAGGTGAGGCTGGATTTGAGGCCCAAACAAGACTAAGTCTCAGTGAGCACAGAGCTCAATCTTTTAAGGGCCACCACCTTCCCATTGCCCTCTGTGACTGGCAACCTGACCTTCCTTGACTGGAGGAGTTTACCCAAATTTGTAAATCAATATTCTTTACTTGGTCTATCCTCCTGGCCACTGAGGACTGGAGCTAGGAACCGCACAAAGATGTGGCCTTCATCTCAAGCCACCAACAAGGATATCAGCCCACCACTCTGTTGCCAGACACAACTGACCCCAGCTTCTGGACATCCAATTTCCTGTATTCAGTAGATGAAACCAAAGCAGAATCCTCTGTCTTACTGATTCTGATGGCCCTGCCACTGATGACTCTTGCTATGTTACATTGTCTTGCTACTGCCCATAGCTTGGGCATTCACCTAAAGGAAAGACTAAATAGAAGGAACCAGAATGGGGTTTATAACATATATATCAGCTGTCAGCTGGAACATCAACCCCAAAATCTCAGATCAAGGCAAAGTTGCACTTCAGTGTAAAGATGATGTCCAAGGTAGTACTTTAAGGTGGAAAACCTTTATGAAACAAAGAGAACGTAGGCACATGAACAGCCTGGGTGACATAAGGAGCCTAGAAATCAGCTATCTGATGGGACAAAGGTGTGTTTGCTTAGAGCAATTTTTAAATCGGCTAGTTATTTGTTGCTGTCTTGGGGACCAACATCCAGTTGCTCGGGCTTTGATATGAATTCATGGAGTCAGTGAGGTTAAACTTTTCTGTGTGAGGGAGTTAGGGAAAAAGACATTCACAAACTCTCTTCATGGTTTCCATCTTTATCCCTATTCTTCCTTATTCTCTCTCCTCTATCCCATGTTGTTTTACAGCTTTTATACCCCAACAGAATCTTCCAGGCAGCTCAGGAGTCAAAGCAGTTGCATTTCATTTCTTGAGTGAATGAATATAGGGAAAAACATGTTTTCATCTCCCTCACATGACTAAACATTTCATACATTACAAGTGAAAGATAAATTATCCCAAGAACCCACATACATTTTGATGGTGTATAACCATCTATAACATAAGCAACCTGTTATAGATTAACCATGGGCAAGCAAGGTGTTCTTGTCATGCCTTTTACTGGCAGGTTGCATTTTGAAGTTACAAAGAAAAGGCCAATTTCTTTGTTACTTACCTTGAAAGGTAATTTTTATAAGGAATCTTAAAGAAATCGCAAACCTAAACTTTTACATATGAAAAAGAATCAGTCAGCTCTACTTTAAAATTTTAGGCCATTCATTAATAGTTTTTTATATTAGGAGATTGAGGACAGAAATAGATAATCATTACCTTTGGTCATCAGCCAAACTTAGCAAGGAGAATGCATAAGCCAGTAATAATTTGGCTGCTTTGTTCTTGTTCTCTGAACTTAAAGAGTTCCGAATTCACCTATGTGCCTTTCTAAAACTTTAGATTGTCTTCTTTGGCTTTTCACCTCAAAGTAATTTAACAAGAGCATCTTTGTCTAACTTTATTGTTTTCACAGCTTTGTTTCAGCTGTGATGCACTCTGAGACCTGTGAACATATCTCCTGACATTAAGATTAAAAGAATTTAAACCAGCTGGGCTATTGGAACTCAATTGTTAGTCATCAACTTGAGCTACAATCCATGCAGCTTAGTAGGTGAGACTCACAGACTCTGGCTGTGAAACATATCCTTGTGTTTATTTTTATTTATCAAAATTCTATGTGTTATTATTTTTATTAAATTGGGCAATACAACTTCGGTGGGGTCATTTTTTGGCAATCCACACATAAAAACACCCAGTAGAATAGGATGTTTCCAAATGATAATCATATTATATCGTAGGCAGTAGAGATCTCCCCACGTACACTAACACCATGCTAGATACCAGAGAAAGGGAGCCGCAGCAAACACGTAAAGACACAGCAGAAGGAAAAGACATTCTGGGGTCTGTAGTCCAGTGGCCTTGCCTAAACGAGACTGGCTCATCAGAGGATTCCCTTTTGTTGGGTCAACACCTGGAGTTTCAATTGCAACTTGTTATTCCTCTGGCGAGGCCCACGACAGTTATTTCTCTCTCTGTAATACTGGAGACGAAGCCCAGGACCTCAATCATGCTAAGCAACCCTCTATCACTGAGCTACATATCTGCCCTGCAGTGAATTTTAAAATGAGATCACATGCTTTCTTGTAAGCTACCTAGTTTATATGATTTAGTTCACCTATTTCGGGCCTTTAACATGATTCTCATTCCTTGCACAAAGATCTGAGAGTCCAGCAGTGAAGCAGTCCGTTAGCCCACAGTCCTTCAGTGGCCATGAGCAGTGAGGTACAAGTGTAGACGGGGTTCAGGTAGAAATGAGGACATGGAGAATCTGGTTTGCCTCAGAAGGACAAAGATGGGTGGGCATGGGGCAAAAACAAGAGTTACACTCAAAGATTCTCTGCTAAAAGTATAAAATTATAAAATTTATCAGCTGTCATTATTATATAAACATAAAAGGTTTTCAGACAAAGTTTTATTTGGACAAGGTGGATGAAATTTCAGTTTGTCATTTATGAAAACATAAATCTTAGTAGCACATCTACTTTTATAGCAGATATACTGTTACAGTATCAGGTTCTGGAGGGATGAAGATTTCTTTGAAATCCTTGTAGATACATCCCTTTCCATTCCAACTGTTTCTGCGTTGCAAATGTTAGGACGCTCAAAGCGCTGCCAGGGTTCTCTTCCTTCTTTCCAAGACTCCTTTGTAAGCCTCTCTTGGGAGTGGAAATATGGTAAATCTGCCTTAACTTTTATGTCTTTTTATTAATTCATTTCTGGTTGTAAAGTGTGGCAGATCTTCCCCTTCAATTCCATCAGAAATTTCATTACTTTGTATAAAAGGCCTTTATTATAACTGCAACCCAGGAAGGCATGGTTGGCCCAGACCCTGGATAGGGACAGCAGCTGGTCCAGGCAACTGGCACTGTTGGGCGGTTCTTGGTACTCAGGCAGGAGAAGCAGGGTGAACTTCAGGGAGCTTTCCATTGCTCTCTGAATACCAGCAGAACTGCTAGGCCAAGCAGTTGCCTATGCACCCTGGAAACCAGCTCCTCCACAGAGGCAGTGACCTTGCCCCCCACGATGGCTCTCAACACTGCCGCCAAGGGTTGCTGTACACGTTATTTAATTATATAAACCAACTGTTCTTGGTATTTTCATTTTTATAAGCTTTTATTTTTTTAATTATTTTTATGTTTCCAGGAAGGAAAAAAAGCAAGAAACATAGTTTTCCCTGCCTCCCCATGACAAGGTAGTTGGTCACCTTGGCAGGCAGAGAACCTTGATACTATAAAACAGCAGCATTCTGCACAGTGTAACTGTTTTGGGATTGTCTGTTTTGTCTTTACTCTCATGTGGAACAGTAAGAAAGAACCTAACCTTCCAATATGTTAAGTAGAATATGAATGTTGATAGCACCAACTTTCTAGTTGACTGATCTTGGATAAAGTCGGCATATCTGGATTTGTGTTCCTACTGTAGCTGGGGTCTGTGATGATGTCAATGACCTGTGTTGCCACAGGGTTCATAGGTACTAGAAATCTGAGGTCAGGGCTGAGCTGACCCTATCCTTGCTGGATATGGGATAGCCGACCTTGTCCCATGCTGGATACTACAGCAGGAAATATGGCTCCATCCTCATTGGAGAACTTCCTCAAGCACTTACACTCTGGAGAGATATACCCACCCATCACCATGGTCTGGGAGAGCTGGCTCTGCCCCTTGCCTGAAGTGAATGGTCCCAGTGGACCAGATCAACCAGCTTAGCTACTGTCCCGAATCCACATCCCAGGTCTTAGGTTGGCCCACCCTTATATCTACCCCATTTATGACCTGCTGGAGTGTGTGATGGATTATAACTGTAAGATCAACAAGACTCGGGGTAACAGCAGGGTATGCCAGAGGAGTTTCAGTGAGGGTCCGGGGATGATGGTGTGCCAGAGACCTTAAACCAGACCAATTACTCTCTGCCATGAACACTTTTTTTAGTGGAGTTGATTGAACCAAAGGTTATACTGTGTGTGACACCACAGAACCCAGTAGGATGAATGAAGAGGTCTCGGGCTTCTTGTTTTGCTCTGTTTTTAAATTTATTTATTGTGGGGGGTTTCTTTTGATAGTGATGCTGCATGGCGTAAGGTGTGGATATGGCAGGACTGGGAGGTGAGCAGGATTGAGGGACATGATGTGAAATTCCCAAGAATCAATAAAGAATTATGCTTTATAAAAAAAGACACTTCTCTAAGCTTTGCTGTGAAAGAAGCAGTCTTTATTTATTTAAGGTCAAAACTAAAAACACAAAAGTCATGTCTGTTTGAGTGTACTGTTCATCCCACAATAGGAAGCCAAGTGGCCAGTGTTTCTAGAAAAGAGGCGGGCTTACTATTGCGGATAATGAAGGCCATATTGCATTTTATGCTACATGTTGTGGATAACGTGAGGGTTACATATGGTGGATGATGAAGGACAACTCCAATGCGCAGTTCTCTTTTGCCTATCTATTTTTGTTAATCAATTATTGATCAGACTTGGCAATAAGTAAATAGTGATTTATTAAGTACTCATGATTTATATATAAACACTAAGGACTACCCACAAGTAGAGTGCAGTGTACTTTAGGTAATGGGAATAATAATAGTGAGAGCTGCAGAACATAGTGAGTCTTATTTCTCAATTTTGTTAAAATAATCATAAAATTAAAACTGTTTGATCAAAATAATTCATATCAAGAATAGAAATAATCTACAGTTTCAAAGTTTAAAGTGTTAAAATGCATATTTTTCTCATCTTCAACTTTTAGCTGGTGTCCCTATGTTAAATAGTTCAGATTATAAGAATCCACATGTCCTAAAGTAGGAACTGTGTTTCTTGCCATAGATGGAGATGACAGTTAATAAAATACAACATCTTTTGTGTCATGCTAGCTATTATCACCCCAATCTTGCTGAGAAATGGCCAAAACCATTTCAGAAACTCCAGTTCATGTATCCAAACAGCACCTCTAGACTACACACAAGACTGCCCAAGTTTTATTAGGGAAAAAGCTCAGAGTAGATATTCAATATAGTCCAGAGACCTAACCTGCCAGGACAAACTGGGGTCCTCAGTCTCCCAAAATGAGGGTGACTGATGGCTGTATGAGGGAAAAGGCAGTGTCCAGGGAACACAGAAATCAGATTATATAGAACTTTGAATGAATTAATTAATAAAAATAATTTTTTAAGCTTCATCATGATGTCCAGCTTAGAAATAAAAGACTATATAGTCATAACTCTAGAGCCACATAATTATTTCTCCTATTAAATGTCTGTTTTAAAAAGAAGTCCCTATCAAGTATCATTGTGAATCTTTTTTCTCTCTCCACTTAATGTCATTAAAATTTAATATGCATAAAAACTTGATACACAACAATTGTTTAGGTCTCTGTTGTTGTTGGGTTTGTTGTATGTTCATTTTATTTGACTAGATTACTAAGGCCCAGGGTATGGGTATCTGTAAAGCTCTGAGCACACATTGCCTGCTGAGTGTCTGTAAAGGTTGCAGCAATTAGAGGTCTCGTAGGCAACACTAATGAATGGTCTAACCAATAATGCATAGGATATGTATCTTTTAATTATTCTCTTCTGAAAGTTAAGGTTCCGAGCTCTTTGCTCTTTTTTTTTTTTGTCTTGGAAATATGGTAGTTTTAAAATTTATTCCTTGCTTCTCTATCTGTCTGCGATACCTCCAAAGTGAAGGTTTGTTTGCTTTCTTTTGCCTCTTTTTTCTGTGTGCTTATTTGTAATTCCACACATATTTGATTTCATTCTTCACATGAGTTGTGAACTACAGTGGGCTGACAGATATGCTAATTAACATTCATTATTCACTTTAACCTGAGTGCTTGGCCTCATTGGTGGGTAACATCAACTTTAAAAATTAAAAACCGAGATGTTAGCAAGTTTTGTCATTTATACAATGACAAGCCTGAAAAGCAGAAATTACCACTGAGTTCTCATTAGGTAAAAGTTCAGTGACATTTCCACAGTACTCACAAAGAGACATGTGTGAGATAAAAATGATTTAGCTGTTTTATATTACCTAATTAATGTACTCTTCCTAACTAATGTGTAGGTGCTGCTTTTGTAGTCCTTTAGAGTTGAAAAGTCTACATCGTGGAAATTAGAGTCTTCCCCAAAATAAGGTAATACTAGATCTCATGTACTCTAACTAAAGAGACATCTACTCTAAATTTATACTAAGTCAGTGTTCATCATGTGTAAGTTAGAGTCCTTTTTTCAAAATCAGGGAACACATCAAGATGTGTCTAACACTCGATGCCACTGTTATAGAGAAAAAAGTTCCATTATATATAATTTATCTTTTCATTTATTATGAATTCAGTGGACTCATCCCCTAAATATTTTATTTGTACTTTTTTTTTAATCAAACACACACGGAGAGCTATACTTGTCAATTTTGAAACATCACAGGGGAATGAATAGAGTGAGGTCTTATGTGTCAGGATTTCAGACATGAGAGAGTAAAAGCAGATTTCTATATTGAAATATAAATATATAGGATATATAAGGGATTGATCTATCATGGTAAAACTTGTCAACAATCATTCTTTGTTTTGCATCTCATTAAAATTGGAGGAAATGTGTTTATTGGCTCAACAAACAAAACATTGAAAACATTCTTATTTAATATATGTCCCTAGGAAATATCCTAAACCTTGTTTAGGGAAAAATACTGTTGTCTCAGATATTTTTGTAATCCCTTCATATACTCAATAAATTTCTACAAAATGCATAACACTAATACTTGTTCCATTAAATATGGAATGTGTTGAATCCAGGAATAATAGGAATCGTGAAATATGTGATATTATTTTGCTAACGTTTTCTGTGGGAGCAGGTAGCTAGACAGAGATGGTAGATAGATAAACATACAGACAGACAGGAAGACAGACAGACATATAGATGATAGAGAGGTAAATAATCTGAATTTGTCTTGACTGCTGTTTATGTACATTGTAGAGAAATTTATGATTAACAGATTTTCTGCAACTATTAGAAAAATAAAACCTTGACCAATGAGAACTATTACCATTGATAATATCCACCCCAACTGGTCTTTCATTATATAGTCTTTTTACCAGCAATCTAGATACTATTTAAAATTTTTAATCACTTCATAGGAATAGAAAATAATTGATATTTGGGGCTGAGTCTTACTAACTTTCATTCATGTCGGAAGTAAGCAGCCTCAGCCTTCCAACTCTGATCTGGGCACCTTAAAATTATTACATTGTCTTTGTATTGATAAGTGGCATGGCCCTGAGTAGGGTTAGTGCAAGAGGGTTTGACAGGCAAGGGGAGAGTCAGCAGGTCCTTAAAATCAGCATCACAGAGAGTGTATCGAGCCATGAGAGAAAGAGAATAAATTCTTTTGCTTCATTATACCGAGTGCAGATATGTATGGTTCAGTTTTCTTTCATTTATGCCCTTTAGAATTTTAATAATAATAAGTATTATTTAGAATATTTAGAATAAATGGTATTTATTATTCTTATTATTATTAGGAGAAACAATTCTAAAATGGTTAAGTAATTTTTGACATAAAAGTTAGGAAATTAAGAACGATGTCTCTAATAGCACTCACATTGCTTCCTTGATTCCATGTATTGATCTCCTTACAGTGTATAAGTATCTTTCTGGAGTATAAACAAGAATTAGCAGACACTGTGTTGAAAGTAAATATTTTCCCTTGGGTACAAAAACCTCTCTATCTTATTGATTCACTTCTCCCTGAGCTGCTATAATCCATATGAAAGGCCTTGTTAGTTCCAATTATGACTTTATATTAACAGCAATTAGCTCAGTTCTTTTTAAAAATTGTTTTTATTGAGTTATATATTTTTCTCCAGTTCCTTCTCTTCCTCCCCGCTTTCTTTCTGCCCTCTTTCGTGGTCCCCATACTCCCAATTTACTCAGGAGATCTTGTCTTTTCCTACTTCCCATGTAGATTGGATCCATGTATATCTCTCTCTTTGTTGTTTAGGTTCTTTGGAATTGTGAATTGTAGGCTTGTTTATCTTTGCTTTAATCTAAAAGTCACTCATCAGAAAATTAGGAAATAACCTACCTCAAGACCCAGCAATACTACTTTTGGATATATACCTAAAGGATGCTCAGTCATACCACAAGGACATGTGCTCAACTATGTTCATAACAACATTATTTGCCATACCTAGAAACAACCTAAATGCCCCTCAACTGAAGAATGAATAAGGAAATTGTGGTACATTTACACAATGGAGTACTATACAGTGGAAAAAATACATCTTGAAATTTGCAGGAGGATGGATTTAGAAAATATTATGTTGAGTGAGGTAACCTAGACCTGAAAAGACAAACGTAATGTTTCCAATTCTTGTTTTAGAAACTGAAGATATAGTAAAGGTGAACAAAAGTCCTCTTCTCAAGATATTAAATTCACTGTAAGGAGGCAGGCAACAAATGCATAAATAATATGTCAAGTTGAGCTAAATAAATTAAAACAAACACAGTAGAGAGAGGCAGTCATGTGGTGGTTCTATTATGAAACAACTGAATTCTACCTATAGTTAACATGGCATAGGACATGTGTACTGAAGTTTACTCTTACCCCGCAGTTCCTCTGACATAATGACCCGAACTATGAATTCCTAGAATACCAACAGTTAAGCACTTAGTTCATCTGACAAAGACTGGGAAACTATGGAGACACGTCCTAAGAACAAGATGCAGGTGATGATTGGCACATGCTTTGTTTCTCAGTGTGATGTGCTGAGCCTTCATTTGCCTTGACAGTCTCATTTTCTAATAGTGTGTTTCACCTGATTTCTTACACAAAGACTTTATTGACCCCCAAGGTTTTATAATCCTTTTATAGTCTATTTCCTCATTTCCTTCTGTGAGCTTGTATATTCAGCTTGTATTTAAAAAATTATTTTCATGAGTGTGGATGCCAAAAATTCAGCCATCATAGCTCATAGCTATATCTGCATTGTATATAATTACAGGTATATAGGTGGGCAGATAGATGACAGAGATAGATAGGTAGGTAGGTAGATAGATAGATAGATGATAGATAGATAGATGATAGATAGACCACCAACTTTATACTTGAACAAATAATGAATAGGTTCTCAGTTTAGCAGCTTATATTGTGTATGTCTGCATATATGTATAGGAAGTCTGTAAGTAGTTAATATGAGGTGATATAAAAGCCAATGTCTTCATTTTAACTCCAGACTATGATCCATATTAACATTCTTGAGTTTTGATAGGAGTTCTAAAACACATGTCCACTAGACAAATACTTTGAGGGATGCCTGATTTATTTTTCATGAACTTTCCTGAATTTTTTATAATCTGGGACAATTTAACCAGGTGGTTGAAGTCTCATGAAAACAATGTCATTTACTATTGATAGCTATTTTAAGATGCTAAATTTTTGTGGGTTATTTCCCTGCACTATGAGTTTAAAAAGAACACAATTAATTGTGTATATCATCGGAATCAGATCCCTGCTGTCTAAACCAAGGATGGCCAGATTCTTGATCCTTGTTCAAAAAACTGGAAAAGATTCATATCAAGAGGTAAATCAGGGAGAAGTTGTATTAAAAGGAAAGTGAATGTACAAGTTTTAAACAGAGAGACCAGAAAGGGAAAGAGCACTTGAGGGCTTGTTTGGAGCATTCTTTTGTGATATCTAAGGAGGGAGATGGTAGCTAGGCTTGTAACATGAACATTTCTGTTCTGACTAACTGATTTGGGTTATGTATGCTTTTCTTCATCACCCATGAGATATCTGATTTTAATTATATTCACAACCAATTATTCATAGGCATACCAAGCTGAATAGGGGATTCATCATGAAAGTTCAATCAGAGGATACAGTTATTACCACACAAAGTCCTTCCTTCCCAATTCAAGATATCCAGGAACACATTTGAATAGGAATGAATTGTTATCATGAGTTGGTTAAGGGGAGTAACATTTCCACTTTCTGAAGAAGAGTGTATATGTACTTCCATGCACTTGTGGGCCCCAGATTCTCAACAGGTAGATAGGAGCTTTGTTGATGATGAAGATGTGTTTGTTGTCCAAACCAAACAGATTCTCAGATTGCTAAGCTACTCCTATGTTTGTCTGCCTCAGCATCCCTATTGATGTCCTGTTTAACTGGTAAAATTTATTCCCATTGTTCTCAGCATGACATGGAATACTGATGCGGTTTGTAGTTTTTACTTATCTAGAGTTAATTTGATATTTTTTGTTCTCTCCCATAAGATAAAGATAATGCACCCTCCCCCATTTTACAGAATGGATTAAACACCAGGATTCTGCCAGAACAATAAAAGGGAAGTTAGACTTTTTAAAAGGTATAATCTGTAGTATGTGAAAATAGGAACACCTCAATTGGCTCTAATTGTAATCTTGTGGCAAAGCCTACCCCTTCCCCCACTGAAGCAAGAACAAAAATGAAAAATAAAAATGGATAAAATTGGTACTGTGAGAAAGGAAAATGTTTACGTCCGAGTGCTCATCCTCTCTGTCCTAGCCAGCCTCCTCTTTTTCTGACCAGGAAGAAAAGTTATCCTTTCTCTACTTTCTACCACTCATGCTGCTTACTTATTGTTTTAATTGGCACTGAATTGCAAGGGGACAAGCATACCTCAGGCAGACATTCCTGTGTACAGCACTCCAAAGACACCAGACACTGTGCCAAATGGTGAGGTGGTTTCATTAATAACAATCAAAGCTGCTTCTGCAGTCCTTTATACCTAAGCATTTCCCCAGCTGTTTTGCAAACATTGTATTAACAGAGCTCTGCTCAAGCGGTGTGGGCAAAGAAACCAGCCATAAGGATGGCAGAGAAGCACGTTAGGGAGATGCTTAAAATGTCTTTATTTTCAGTATCACCAACCATTGGGGTCTCCCAGAGGAAAATGCAAAATTCTCCAGCTGTTGCTGCTGTGTTAAAATCTATCACTGTGTCCTGGACGGCAGAAATGCCTAGAAGGCATGGGCAAATTGGTAGAGTTTATATTTATATTTATTTTTTTAAGGCAAGGAAAAAATTAACAGCCCAGAGGAAGGAGGCTTACTAAATCCAAAAGCAAATAGAGCCCATTTCCCTAGAGGTAGACAACTTGAGAAAATACCTTTCTACTCTATTCGTTGAAGCAAGTGTAGAATAAATTGCCGTGTCCGGGAATAAGGAGTGAGGACCTGGAAGACAAATGCACCATGCACAAATGGTTGCTATCAGTGTATTCATGATTCTCAAACTAGAATATGCCTAGTCCTGTGAACCGAAGACAGAGAACTAGAGGCATGTTATGTGTAATCAGTGGGGGATGGGAGAATACAAAGGAGAATCTACGAAATCATTTTACCACATACTGCCACAATGTATGTAAGAACTTGGTCTCAGCATAAAACCAGGAAACTGGTTTCTCTTTAATGCTTTCTTCACATGAAGGAAGTGGGCTCAGGGTGCTTTAACTAACTGCCCAACACCTCTTTCAAGACTTTTAGCTCAGGCTGCCTAGTTACAAAATGTGTTCCTTTATCAGCCCTGCAGAAAACATTGCATTCAGAATGAAGTAACTGTAAACCTACTTTGTAAGTTGGCTGCTTCCTCTGACTGTGTAGTTGCCTTGGCATCTATTGCTGGAATTTTTTTTTTGCTTTATTTGCATTAGATTGTGGAACTTCAAGCAATCTCTTCTTCAGTTTCCCATATGAAGCTTTGTGTGCCCTGTCTTTACAACTTTGGATATGATATGCTCATTGTCTTCACAAGATGAGAGAATTTCTCAAGAATATAATCGCTATGCTGAACAGTAGATAAAACAGAATCTAGACTCAAAGACAATAAAAACATGGAAAACATAAGCAGTCTGTGCTAATCCTGGAGGCTTGAGAGTATTCACTTATAATTGAGCAAAACTAACTTCTAGTTAGCTTCCCTGAAGATCCCTCCTCAAAGGGAATTAGGCATATACAAAAGAGTAATGAATGACCAAACAAATCACAATTTATAACTTATAAGACTTTTTCCAATTGCCTGAATGCAAGGCTTTTGGAAAGGTACTGAGTTGTCACATAGGATGTAAGATCTGATTCAAATCTGTTTTACATTACTACAGACACAAGTAGGTCTTATCAAATGTGATTTTGCATAAGATCCAAAGCAGTGATCAGTATGCTATATTCCCATTCAAAGAGAAGACCTGCATCAACTGCTCAGTAAAGGCTCATAATTAATATTTGGAATAAGGGATAACTAAAGATGAAGTCAACAGTGGATGCATGACCTTTAAGTCATTAGGACCCTTGAGGCACATATAATCTTTAGGATACCAGGATGTTAATGTTCTGTATCCTTAGGGTTTGTGTTAGCAGCTTCTCTTCTCTATCTCTGTGTTGAAGGAACAGAACTCAGCACACGCAGTATGAATAAAACCTGTTGCCTTTATTGATTGCTCACTGTGTTTAATCAGTAAACCTAGCTCAGCCTAGCAGCCATTCCACATTAAGCATTCAAAGATATAGAGGGATGTTTTGCTCAGAGCAAATGCAATTGGAGCTCCAGGGAAGCCATGCCTCTATTCCTACATGATTTCAATTCAGCTCTTGCCAAGGCACTGTATCTTCTTTTGCCAGCGTGATGGAGAGCTGAAACAAAGATTGGAGACAACTCTCAAATGAGTCATGGTAATCAGTTCAAAGCTACATCGTAAAATAGTGTAAACTGTAACCCTGAGATAAATTAAGACATTTTAAAGAGACGCTTGCCCCCACCCCCGCTCCTTTCAGCTATCAGCAGTGTGAGACAATGAACTCCAAGAAATTGGAACTTCCCTTTAACTTCTCATGCCAGGAGAAGTCAATGCTAACCGTTGGTGCCAAATGGGGGAGTAAGTTGTCTCCTAAAAAAGATTTCACAAAGCTTTGACTTGTCAGACAATGCGTGAGAGATACTGTAATGGGAGAAAACTAAGACCACACCTTAACCTGGATCACTTGCTGATGCTTGCCACTTTCTAATGCAGGCCAAACCTCTGTTCAGAATGCCAACAGTGGACTTGAGGGAACCCAGAACCTCCTTGTTCCTCCTCTAATTGTGACCACACACATCTACCATTTTTTTTTTGCTTTTCAAATGATTTTTCCTTTTCGTTAGCCAACTGAAGATGTGTGGCCCAATCTAGCTTATTAGATATGCCTACATGATTGCTCTGACCCTAGTGCCTTTGGTAACAAAACCACCATGCTCCTAATTCTAAACCTACCTGGAGTTTCTCTTCCTATGTTCTCTATATTAGGTTACCTCAAAAGTCCAATTTAAGTATCCTCTGCCTGTTAACAAAGTCCTCAAAGAAATAACCCAGCTACAAAATTTATCTACTCCAAGTCCGTGAGGTCGTAGGAATGCCCTAAATTCTCTAACTCCTATTTAGAGAAGATGGAGCTCAGACCGTATTTTAAGCAACTGCATCAGACTTACTCATTCACAGCATGTCTGTATTCTGCTTCCTCTAAGTCTCAATTATCAAACCCCTTGTTTCTCTTGACCTCATTCTTTCCATATTTCAATGATGCAACCATCGGTGAGTCCGCATTAGCGTGTCAGTACTTCTGTCAGCAATGGATGTCCCCATGTCAGGGTGATACTATCCTCTTGATTTAATCAAAATATGCTGGTGATCAAAGACACTCTAAATAGAAATGTCAAAGAATGAGGGGTTTGCTTTGTCATTTGTGTTTCACTTAGCAAAGGTCTTTTAAATCCCTTGTGATGGGTGATGACATGAATTTCCAACCAGTAGGTGATTCTATGGCTCCAAATGTCCCAACACCCATGTATTCAGAGGTTCACTAAAAATATTTAATTCACTATATCTCCACCCTTATATCCTTTTTGTTTATTAATCTTGCTGAATTATCTATACTTGGATAACCCTCATAATTAAAGTACCATAAAAGTCTTAGAATTTTTTTAATCCTGGACCACTCTGAATTTAGTGTTATGGTTTATATTTGGCTGGTTTTTACCAAGCCCTGTTCTCTGAATGCTTGGTACCAACGTGACAAAGCTCAAGCTTTAAATTAGTGAATTTAGATAAACTTTTAAGATATATTTGAGAAACAAGGTAGAATATAGATTAGATGAGAAACATCAAGAAAGCAAAGCAAGACACACAACTGAAAAGATGTGAACTACCCTCTTATGTAAAATAAACCATGACCTAGTAATCTCTTGAAATGACAGTTCAGTGCTTTCCAGAGTTTGTATGCCTAGTTGCTTGGATAAGAAGCAGAATAGAGAGTAACACCAATCTGCGGTGATAAAGCTTGGCTAAGGCACGGTTTGGAAGCCTTATGAGTAGGCTTTTGTGTGAAACATGTATTCACTACCTGCCAACTCCTGTGCAAGAAGACAATGACCCTTGTCCAAAGTCTCTGGGGGACTCTGTCTTTTCTCTTGCTCTATCAACTCCAGTCTTACTAAGTATAGGAATCTACTGTCTCTGTGTCATGATAGTTCCAAATTCCTTTGTATTTTAGGTATTTATTTTCTTCTTTTGCCTGTTTTATCCTCCTTATACATCAAAACTCATTCACAGTACAACTAACATTCAATTGAATAGTCGAAGTGATGAATATAAAAGGTTATTTGGCTTAAAAATAATGTAGCCAGTTCAATAGCTTAACAGAGGGATAATTAGCAGTGAAACAAAGAGTAGACATACAATTATAACATGACCTTTTGACCCTGAAAGAAAGGTTGCAGTGGTATTTGTATAATAATCTGCATATATAGAAATGAAAAGGGACTGGAAAAATATCTGACTGTGTACATTAAATTCCAGGATTAATGTAATCTCTTGACTAGATGGAAATTGAAAGAGAGAACATACTTTTTGTGAGGACTTGATCATATCTATACTGATGACCACCCAAGTAAATAAAGTTCAGGGCTCTGAAGATCCAGGGTAGGATCTTCTGATCTTTTGTGGAGAAGAGTAGTGCAGGTATAGAAGCCATCAGAGATGCTTTGCTAATGAGAAAAAAAAATGTGTCCTTTATATCTGAACCCTATAGGATGGAACCTCATGGGTAGCAGAGAGACAACATCTGTAAGTGAACCACTCAGTACCTCACAGCGTTCCTTGGCTAAACCACCAAATTCATTATGGTAATTTGAAAGCAATCCACTCATTAGAGTAAGTTACAAACACATCCAAACTTAATTATAGAAGCCCTTGGCTGATTTCAGCAACAGCAAATTAGTAATTTATTTATTGGTGGAAGGTTTGACCTGTGCCAGATCTTACAGGTAAACTGGGTAATTAATATCTTTGTACACACTGCCAATTTGTTAACTTTTTGGTCACAGTAATTCTATACGTTGTATCCATTTTTTAGAAAATGCAGTAGAGAGTGAAGGTGCTAAAATATTGCCCATCAAGTTGGACAATATCACTAACATATTCCTCCACACTTACCTGTATCCGATTGACCACAAAGCACTATTGGGTTTTGAGTTTTTAGGTTTAAGGGCTTTTAAGATGAAGTGGAAATTTGGATTTGGGTTTTATGCTCCTTAAATGTTGGCAACATTTTCTCCCATGTACGAAGGATGCCAAAAAGGAAAAAGAAAGGCAATATTGTGCGTAACATTAAGCCTGCAGGCTGACTGTTTACAAATTCTGCTGAGCCTAATAGCTTACAGTTTACAGTAGGAGCATAAGCATGTAAGTTCAGCAAGCAGGTTAAGAATATAGAAATAGAGCCTCATTTCATGTTTTATGTAACCCCATATGGCATTCTCTTGTAACTCATTATAAATATTCATCACATACATTTTGTGTGACTGACACTCTGCGAGATACTGAGGAATCAATGATAAATAACAGATAAAGCCTCTGTCCTTGTGGGAAGGAGAGAGGATGCAAGGCAAAGAAAATCGACTACAGTGTGCATTCTACGAAAGAAAGAGAGCAAGAAAAAAGTTCTAAATGGGGGCAAAAATGAAACCTAGTTGTGGAATGCTATTCCGACTGCAATGTTTTCTGTGTAATTTGTGATAGAAATGAATTAAGCTATGTTAATGAGCCAAATATGCTCTATCCTTCTCCTTTCTGGGAAAAAGAAAATTTGAATGGTATGTGCCAATAGAATGAGAGATAAAATGGCAAGTTACACAGTTAAAGATTCAGCAACAAATGAAGCTAAGAAAGGCATCAAGAATCCCAAATTCACACAGAGTAGGGACTGTATCCCCAAATGGTAAGCCGTAAAGAAATTGAGAAATTTGACAGATACATTCACATGTCACAATCACATGTATGGCAAAATAATGAAAAAGTAGATTGTCCAGATCCAGACTTAATCCATAGGGAACAACCTGAAGACTTGGTAAAATCAGGAGAGAATGAGTCTTTACAGTAGTTAATGTAAGTGAACAGCCAAAGAAATAACAAAAATCCATAAGATATATAGGAAAGAAGGGGCTTCAGAGGATCTTAGGCTTCAAGGGTCACACGAATAGAAACAATGACTATGCAGGAACATCCTGTCTTCCATGTTCTTCTTACCTCCCAAATATCCCCAAAATAAAGAGAAAATGAAAGGTTAAAATTTGAAGTTTTATTCTACACATGAGTGGTTGAAGTAAGGGCTGTATGATGGAGATAGAAGAAAAACCAAGAAGCATTCATAAATGGAAAACAAACATAGGGACCCCCAGAGCCTGGATGTCAGACTTGAGAGTCATTATTCTCATCAGTCACATGACAAGAAAGTTGAACACACTATACTTGAACAACTCTCTTGAAGTCCATCAGGGAACTGTATTGCAGATTAGTCTGTTGTCTTACCACTAAGGAAACTGGTAACATACAGAGGGGCTCAGTCTTCTCAGAATAGCAGTCTGGGATACAGGCTCATGTTAGTGAGCAGGTGGATAAGCATGGAAAGATGTTCCTTGAGGATTTCCATACCCTGTGAGTGTTTCTTCTACATGCACCCTCAAGTGCTCTTGGTAAAGAGTTCTTCAGTTTTGGCAGAAAAGGGGGGTGAGTAGGGTTGTGATTACTTAGACAGATATGCTTAGTATATTCTGTTCTTAACAAGGATTATCTTCAAGAAATAACTATTTTGTAGGAGCCCAATATGTTGGAATTTTTGAATAGTCACATATATCTGAGAAAAGAAAAATATTGTGATTTTTAAAAACACAGAAGCACACCAAGACTTTCAGACATCCAATTATGTGTAGAATTGCATGTGAAAGATACTTTTCTGTAATGACATTATCAGAGTGAAATGTATTTCTGATTTTAAGAGGCTGGACAAAGTGCAGTGCCATCCAATTAATGATGAATATATCAAAAATATATAAAAATAGATCGTCTATAAAGAAACGAAAAAAATAACTTGAAAAATGCAAAAAGATTTGGTTCTGCTATTAAATTTGAACTACCCACACTTGGGGTACCTGAGAGTGGAGAATTACAAATTCAGGGCTGAGCTATATAGTAAGACCCTGTTCAAAACTCAGGGATATGAGTAAGTGGGTAAAAACAGTAGCCAAACAAGCTTGACAGTCTGAGCTTGCTTCCTGGATCCTGTGTACATCCCTGATGCTCTAGATTGCATGCATCTAGATTCCCAAAATGCCTATGTGAGATGGGAGGTAGAGACATGAAAACCAATTGACAGCTCAAAGGCCAGCAAGCTGGAGTACATAGGACAAAATCACACAGACAGGGCAGTGCTTGTCTCAATACAGTGGAAGGCAAAACTAATTATCAAAAGTTATCCAATGACACATGTGCCCATAATCTCTTACACACATACAATTAATGTTTTAAGTGAGGTAATAATTAAATTGGCCAAAAATGAAAAATGAATAAAGAGGAAGAAATGAAAGGGAAGTTTGACCTATAAGCAGTTCGTATTTCTGTAGAATACACACACACACACACACACACATACACACACACACACACACACACACTTCTTTAGAGTTCAAAGTAGTTTCACTCATTGGTGGGTAGACAAATTAAATGTTCAACAATTAATTGTGTAATCAAAGATAACATTGCACAGCAAGAGCGATAGAGACACATTTATCAGTGTATGAAAGACAGGTTTTCCACATGATCGTCTTACTCATAATGGTTGTAGTATGCATTCAGATATTATCGTGCAAAAATGAGACATACGAGGGTTTTATAGGTTGTATGCTTCATAGGAGGCATCTAAGGTTTTATTACCTGGTGGGACCAGACTTAATTATCAGATGCTATTATTTTTGCCTTATCTCAGAGTCCTGTACAAAATAAACAATAAATGAATATTAACTTTTATAATACTGACAGTCATATATAGTATGTCCAAAATAAAACATGCTGAATTTGTACTTGTCTAAGATATTATTTACAATAATGAAAACATGTGATATGGTGTTCCCTAAACTCAATTTAAATTTGCTGTGGAGCTAAAACTTGAATGATATAAATAAGAATTCAACTTGCAATATGACAAGATGTAAGATTGATGTATATTCATAATGTCTAATCATTGAAGGAAAACAAAACAATGAGGGTTAAGGATATGAAATGAGTGGCTATTTTCATCTTATTCTGTGAAAGCTGGAAGAGACACAAGAGGACAGATAATGGAGACAGCTGGAGATAAGCCAGTGCAGAGAAAACAGGATGCAGGTGAGGAGTTTCCCTTATGGGTTATTAATATAGACAAGGATGAGTGTGAAAGTGGAAGGTGGATCTCTCAGGGAGACTCACAAAGAGAGAAAGAAAATCACAAGATTAAAAAGACTGAAAAAATATGTCCTTGAACTGGGAAGACCAAAAAGAAACCATATCAGGAAAATAAAAAAAAGATGAGACCAAATAGTACAAGGCAAGAAAGGGCAGCAGGCCCAAATTTAAACAATGGTCAAATATTGTCCTAGGGATCATATATGCAAACAAATCTGCTACTGAAGTCATGAATGAAGAAAAGACTTGAGAGTCATGAATATGCAAGAACTGCTTAGTTTTTCCAGGTCACCAACAATATTTTTCTCTACATTGTCATGGTCTTGTTAATATAAATAGGTTATTGACATTAATAGACATGTACATATGTATATCATATACATATTGTATGTTTTATTGTTTTCTAGAGTAGCCGAATTTATACAATGGATCTATTTATCTCTACCTGTCTCTCTAGAAGAAAGAGAAATATGTATGTATGTATGTATGTATGTATGTATGTATGTATGTCTGGGATTTAATGCACTGATAGGCTGTAGTCCAGTTAATTAACCAATAAATGGCTGTGAACAGAAAGCCCAAGAATCCAATAGTTGCTCAGTCCACAAGACTGGATGTCTCACCGGGTTTTTCAATATATGTGGGAATCCCAAGGAAGTGAGCTGTAGTGTGAGAGAAGGATTAGATGTGCCAGCAAGTTTAGGAAAAGCAGGCAAAGAGCAAAGTCTCCTTCTATGTCCTATAGACTCCAGCAGAAGATATGTTCCAGACTAAAAGTGTGTCTTCCTCATGATCCAGATGAAAGATATATATCTTCTACCTCAAGGGTTCTGGCTGCAGATGGATTCACCTGCTTCAAACCAAACAAAAGATTCCTCACAAGGGTGTCCTTCATTTCTGGATTGTAGTTCTTTCTGGGCATAGTCAAGTTGACCACCAGTAGTAGGCATCACAATATATACTTGCTTGAAAGAAATCCTTCTGAAGCCTCTGTCCAACCACCAGTCCTCTTGCAGACTAGTTCTGTCCCCTTTTCGAACTTCTTTAATGTTTACTTTCCTTTTTGTAATCTAGCTTTTTGCTTTTCTCAACACAACAGTCTGTTTTGGGCTACAAATATTCATTTATGTTTGCACCAAGTCTTATCGAGAACACACCATGAACTTGACATTTTGCTATTTTATGAGCGTATGTGAATGCCCTCAGGTAGTGTATAACCCAACAGGAATAGACAGAGGTACTGGCATTGAAAATAATGATGTAAATTAATCACAACTGGAAAATGTCGTTAGTTCTATTTGTGATTTATCAATGAAAGACAACAAAAGGGAGACGAGACTCCCACATTGGTGACGGAGATTGAATTGGAAGAACAAGTGGAGGATGGAACTCCACTAAAGAGATACTGCAAGTCAAATATTGATGTCTCGCGAGTGTTTGTGTATTTCTGTAAGATATAAGCTGTAAACTTGATGCACATGTGCACACATGCACACATTCACACACACATTCACACACACATAATCTTATAACTTCTTGCAAGTAACTCTCCTAGTAACTAGAAGTTCAGTGTCTTGTACATAAAAAGCTTCTCATCATTAATTATTGGAAGAATATATAAATGAGAAAGAATTCTCTCAGCAGCTCCAGATTATATTATACAAAGAATAAATGGACGTTTTTGTTAGTGAACACAAATGGCCAATTTCCCCTTTCTTAAGCTGCAATGATGACTAGCAGCTCCTACCAGGCTAGGAATATCATCTAAATCAATTCTCAAAAGCAATGCTATTGCACACCTTCTTGCTTTCTGGCTTCTATTCCAGAATTCCTAGAATCTGGTTATGAATAGATCATTTACATTTGCACATTTATTTGTTTTTGTAGTTTTCATTATGAAAACTAGATTCCCACTACCATCGTGTATGGACTCAGATTTTATAAGCAAGGCTATTTGGAAGATGTGCTGCTCCAGGTTATGATGAAAATTGCTTAGTGTAGGGACAAAGGCATTGCTTCCCCTCCTATGAATACTTTATGTACATTTTAAGGCACTTGTAAAACTCTATTAAACATCATTCTCTTCCTTTAACAATTTTCTCACTTTAGATTTTGAGTGATGCAACATAGAAATATTCATTTTGTACTGCCAATATTCATAGTAACTTTTGGGAAAATACACTAAAAGCATGTTGCAAGAACAGAGATGCAAAATAAGCAATAGTGGGGGAGGAAAAAAAGATTAAGAAGCAAGGGGAGGTGGATTACAGGAAAACACAGAATCCCATACCTCTAATAAGCCAACTGTTTCATTCATTGACAATGGGTATTTTTATGCTTCCAATATGCTCAATGGTAAAGAACCGCTAGGGAATTAATTTTATGTATGCATAATAGTCACTTTTATCTTATCTATAATAAAACTGTTTTCTTGGGGACAATAGCTCAGATTGTTCCCAAGGCTCTTCCCTGCATTTCCCACCTCTCAGCTCACAGCTGCTCTCAAAGTCTCTGTGCAAGGAATAAAATTGTGAAGGACTGCATTGGAGAGCAACCTAGGACACTTCAATTACATGCCACCTCTGAGGCCAACCGTGTAGATGAAAGGTATAGTTGACACAGAGAAAGAGGGGTTTACATTTGTCTTAGTTACTTTTCCATTGCTGTGATGAAGTGTTGTGGCCAAGTCAAATTAAAGTAGGAGCATTTTTAGATGTAAGTTTGCAGTGGATTTGACTGCAGATGGGCAGGTACAGTCAGGCATCGGGAAGAAGGCAGCAGACTTGGTGGCTGGAGTTGGATACTGATAGCTGATAGTTTATAACTGGAACCATAAGGAGGAAGCAGAGATAGAAATGGCAATTGTCTGTGGGTTTGAAACACAAAGCTTCAGTTGAGTGACATCCTTCCTCCAGCTAGCCATACCTACTAGGCCTAGGCAAACCACATCGATGCCAATCTGGTATTCAGTGCCTGAAACTATGATGAATATTTCTCATTGCAACCACATAATAAGAGAATGGTCAAGAGGCAACAGTGAGGTCATTAGCTAAGTGGAGTTCAGTTAAAACACCTGCCTGATATGAGGCATAGGCAGCTTTAAACTTGCCTAGCCTTAGTTTTCTTGAATCTGGAAATAATGGAAGGGGAGTAGAAAATTTAGCATGTACAAAATGTTTAGCAAAGCACTAGGCTTGTGATGCTCAATAAATTCTCAGGTTTCCTCTGTTAAAATTGAACCATGCCCTCCCTCTCCTACTTTCCATCAAATTTGCTTTCTTATGCATGAAAAGAAATATCACCCAAGCTTGAGAACATTACATGAACACTGAAAATATGGAACTGGGGAGATTGGCCATTTAATAGACAGGTAAGAATAGATTCCATCTACTTTGCTGTCTGACTGCATACAGCTATGAATAATTTCAACAGGTTTGAGCTATGCTGTAGATATGCTGATCTTATTTCTACACACACATGTCTCAAATTGCTATGAAATTCTCTTTTTATATTGCTAGGAAAATAAACAAAGTTTTGCTGAGTCCCAGCCCTTTCTCGTGCAACCTGAGTGACTGGAAGTTGCTTTCCTCTCTCTGAACATGATTTCAATTAAACAATATGTATTAATGAATAATACAAAATTTCAATAATAATCTTAGTTATTTTCTCAGGTTTCTAGAGGATTTCTCTGTTCCCTTATGCCTGAATCCATTACAATAATTCCAGAAATAGGAACCAAGGCCCAAAAAAATCAAAGTTGAGACAAATACCAATGTAATGTGTTTCATTGTCTTTAATCTGTCAAAATTATTTACCAGTAAAGTAAGTTTTAAAAGTCAGTAGATAATGTGATAGGCAAGACAGTTCAGTAATTAAAGTCTCTTAATGCCATTCTGATGAAGTTTGACCTCATAGGCCACATGATAGAGGGAGAGAAGTATCTCAGGGACTTATCCTGTATTCTCCACATAGGTTTGTGATGGCAAGCTTCTGTGCGCTAGCGCGCGCGCACACACAAACACACACACACACACACACACACACACCACACAAAAAGTAAAAATGCAAACAATTAAATGCTTTTCCAAAATCAGATTTCAAGAAATAGCAATAATTTTGTTTGTGGTTTTCCTAATTTCATTAAAAAATACTTTCTTAAATCTCTCTTTATATGAGCTCTGGGCAAAACTCCAGGAATTATGCAATAAAGCTAGGGCCCTTGACTCCTGAGGATCCTAATGGGTGCGTGTGTGTGTGTGTGTGTGTGTGTGTGTGTGTGTGTGAGAACTGAAGTTATGGCATGGTTTACTACAGAAACAATGTTTTTAGAAGGTTGAGTTGAGGTGACATCCACTCTGAATTGGATCACATAAATATTCGGTTGATGAACAGACACTTAGTGATATGTTTTCTGTTTAGCGAGAACATACTCGTTCATGCTTATATTTACACTAAAAAATAGTATTTTGGCATTAAAAAGGAATAAATCAACCAATGTTCTTTTTGTGTGTGTGTGTGTGTGGTTTTTCAAGAGAGGGTTTCTCTGTGGTTTTGGAGCCTGTCCTGGAACTAGCTCTTGTAGACCATGCTGGTCTCAAACTCACAGAGATCCGCCTGCCTCTGCCTCCCGAGTGCTGGGATTAAAGACGTGTGCCACCACCGCCCGGCCAACCAATGTTCTTGAACAGGAAAAAACAGCTAAGTGAAGAAAGATGAAGAGGAAACCAATAAGCAGCTTTGCTGCTGAATGCTGACTACCCAGGTACAAATGTACCTTTATATATCAAAATTAAAGTCTGTAGACACAAGGATAACACCAACCAAGTCATCCATCTGCACACTAACTAAAAAATTAAAATTTAAAAAGTGTCACAGGCTTCCTATTTGAGGTTATTCCTGAGTTTGAAACTGAGCATTTTGTTTTCAAAATGACTCAGAATTCCTTAGGTCAGGAGGTTTAGGAAGCCTATGGTATCTTCCTTGCTGTCTCCACCAGTATTAGGCTACCTTTCCAGATCTTCAAATACGAAGCCTTTCTTCATTTTTCACAGCTCTGTAAGTTACAATGGTTAGAAAATAACGTATAAATGTACATCAGGATGATGTGGGATGATATGGTAAATAATAATGTGAAGTGGTCACCAAAATGAATTTGGTGAATGTACTATCACCTGATCTATTTATCATATGTGGTGTGTGTGTAGTCAAGATTTCCCTTCTCAGAAAATGTCAATATAATACAAGCAATTCCAAGAGTATGGCATTCAGTCTTGACTCAGGTTGGCCCAGTTTAACAAATTTCCAACTCTGCAATCGAGCTCTCATAATGCACATTCATTTGACAGTGTGCTTTAAGGTTTTTTTTTCCCCCTGGGCTCGTGATATGTGGTAATACTCTGTTATGCAATAGGCAGCAACAAGAGTGATCTGAAGCTCCAGACCATGTGAGTAGATGGATATACTGCTAACTATATGACCACATTATACTTTAGATTCCATAGAAATGATTCTTCTAAAACACACGTTTGAAGGCCACCTTACTAAACATAGCATTTTGATGGAAATTTTTATCTTTTTTGTGAATTGTTTTCTCCCATCTTTCTTGTTGTTGATATTTGATAGTTTGTAAATTTAGGTTATGAATTTATTTTGCCATTTTACCACTTGGTGATGACAAAAAATATTCCCATATTTGATCGAAGATATACTCATTGTGTGAAAAAATTGTTTTGTCAATTTTTTTCTTTTTCTTTCAATCTTTTTTCCCCCCTTTTCTTGATTTTTTTTTTCGGTTTTTCGAGACAGGGTTTCTCTGTGGCTTTGGAGCCTGTCCTGGAACTAGCTCTGTAGACCAGGGTGGTCTCGAACTCACAGAGATCTGCCTGCCTCTGCCTCCCGAGTGCTGGGATTAAAGGCGTGTGCCACCACCGCCCGTCCTCTTGATGTTTTGTAAATTTTCTTTGTAACTTGACTTGGGGATTCTTGAACCTGGTAGGCCATCTCCTTTCTTGAAAATAGAATGCTTCCATCTATTGTTTCTTTAAATGAGCTTGGACTCTCCTGAGAATCTGGAGCTGGAAGTTTACCCCGTTATGTCACAGTAAGCTAGAGGTGTGGGAAACTCTGGTTGGTGAGTACACACCGTTACAACACTTGGCTCTTCTCACAAGTCATCATTAGCTTATCTAATAACATATCTCACGTTTTAGACAAAGTTAGTGCTTCATGAGAGACAATGCAGAGACCAGTCCCTTGGATCATCCTATCAATTCAGGAGCATCGTTCAGAAAATAAAACCTCATAATGAGGTTTCGGTGGATGTGGCAAACCTCCCACCACTTTGTAGTGGTCTCAGTAGTTCCTAAACTTCTAAACTCTGCTCATAGAGGGGCTGTAAAACTGGACACAGCCTACTTTTTCTCTTTCCTTGAGGAACATACTGGGAGCTAGGTATTCTCTATCTGTGCTGTGCTCAACTTTCTTGAGAAGAGAGACTCTTGAGTAGAACTAGAACTCTACTGCTTTGTAATTTCAATGTGTCTGCACAACTGCTTTGATCTTTTGATGCAATGCTTGTGTTTGCTTCAGTCATTAAAGCTTCAGATTCTGGAAATCATAGACTATTATTTTAAGTTCTCTGTTTACTAAGCTGGCAGGGTTTATGGTTTTTGGATGTTGTTTGTTTCCATGCTGTCACAGACATCTTGTTGAAATGACTCGAACACTCCATAACGTGTTATAGGTATTTGCTTTTGCCTTCCTACTTCCATTAAAATTTTAAATTCACTTATCTAGTTCCCTTGTCTTAAGCTATATTCACATTCACCCAGTGAATCATATTTTCTGTTTGAATCCCTCAGGGCTTTCATTCATTGGTGAGATGCTCTCCCTCAGTACTATGGCAATGGAGGGCACGTACTTAAGTGTGGAGATCTGTGCCTGAAGTAGTGCAGGAGGGAGGTATCTTCAGATTCCTTCTTATGTACTTCTTTTTCATGATGACTATACTCTCAGTCAAGCACGGTCTTATTTTAATCTACTCAGTGTTACCTCTTTGAAAACAATTTTAAACTTCACCCAGTCGGTACAGATATTTCCAATCACTTATTATTTAAAAAATAAGTATTTGGATTTCTAAAAAAAGATGATTGTGTTCACATGTGATGTTTCCCTTAGGCCTTCAGTCAAAGTTTATAGGGCTAATTTGGGTTCTGTGTAAGCAACTTTTGGAAAATAAGAGAATCACACAGAGAACTGTGAACATTCTATAGTGGCACACTAAGCAGAAATTTTGAACATACTTTACACAATTTACTCTTAATATATACTTGCACAGAAATAAGATATTTCCTATAGTTTTGATGTAAGTGTTAAAAATATTAAACTTCAGTTGTCCAAAGCTAAGCATAATCAACAAAAGATGGTACAAGTGAAAGGGAGAGTTCACCTTCTTATTTAGCATCTTTATATTACAAGGTATGAACTCCTGCATCCAAATGTCAACTCCACCACCACTTTTGCTGTTATTTATAAGAGTAATATTTCATCTTTAATGGGAAAAGCAGAATGTACAAAGAATCAAATGCTCTTGGCATCTTTTAGCATATCCACCAGCTGTTCTTACTTCTAATTTATAAAATGGTGTTAACTGGGCCCCCAAATAATGAGGCTTTAATGATGGAACAGAATTGCTAATTATTTTCCTCAGCCAACTTTTTATTCCTTGGCCAATGCCAATGAACTAATTATTGGAGAGAACTTAGTTATATTTTTCCCAGTTTGCTTTTAGTCAATAAGCAGAGAAGCAGGGAGAGACGTGAGACCGTATAGGAAAAATAAGCGCAACTGTTTCGTGTGAGCTTTAAAAGATGCATAAAGAGGCAAAGAGGCAAGAAATGGGCATTACTTTTTACAGAGCTGTGGTTGACACTCATGGCCAAAAGGCAAAGGCTTAGTCTTCAGAAAGACCATCAAAGAAAATAAATGCTTCCAAACCAGATGGAAAGGTTAGGGAGTAGAAGCTAAGTCAGGGAAGGTAGTCCACACGTGCCTTGCATGCTGTTTGTCTAATCCTCATCTGATTAACCGTTTTAATAAAGTGCTTTCACAGTGAAAAGTATAGTACATAGAAAGAAGGACGGCTTTTTTGATAGCATAAGCTCTGTGAAGTGGGGAACTTAGAAGGTGTACTGGATACCCTACTTAAACCATTCGCTTTCCATAGTTACAGAATAACAACCACCTTTACTGATTATGTTTTATGGTTTAAGAAATTCAAGGTGAGTTACATGTGTTAAAAAGTAATTTTAGGAGCTGTCCTGACCCTTCGACCAATCATAATTCTGGGATTACTTGAGGCACCTCCACTAAACAGCTCCCATAACTTTTAATGTATGTCTTATCTTTTAATATTTCCAAATTTATAGAAAAGTGAGAGAAATTATATGTAAACACCAATTACATTGATTCAGTGTAAACCATTACTAATATGTATGCAAATATGCTTTATTATATTCTTCTCATTGCATATTATGGGTGCTGAAATTATCTTTTATGCAAACAGAAGCAGTTATAAATTGCACGAAATAAGATAATCATCTATGTTCCATATATCAATGTTGTCCGTTAAACAATAATATCTTTTACGGTACTTTCCCCTCCTATAAAGGGTTAAACCTAGGACTGGTACCCTATTTAATACGTGATTGTCTTGTCATTTTGGAGCATTTTTAAAAGCTTTCTTTGTTATTTTAGTTGTTTATTTTTTAGTGTTCCTGACATTTACAGATTGTGATAGTGGCATCTCTATCCTTATATAAGATGAGATAGTCTTTATTGCTGTTTCCCTGTTGATTGTTCACAGATATGTTCAGTTCAGGAATTCCTGGCTAGAAGGCTGGGGAGGAGCTCCTGACTACTACCTGGCAAGTCACATCTAGAAGGATACAGTGTCCATCTGTGTTCTTCCTCCATACACTACTGTTTCCCCCTTATTCCCAAACTGCAATGTATAGGGCAACAGTTTAAGACAGAGTCAATCGCTTGCTCCTCACCCAGATGTCCCTCTAAAGTTTACCTTTATTCACACTTTTACCTGGTCCAGTGTTTATTGTGAAGAATGATCAGCATTGACTTACCTCCCTTCTCCCTAGTATGTGTTTGTCTATATGCACATACATATCTATACATTTGTATATGTGCATATGCAGTTTTTAATCACTTTGCACAATCTATTTTGTCATGCTCCATAACTAATAACTGCACTTAAATATATTTTTGTACAAACATTTCTTAGTCAATCACTATGATACTTCTCAGAACAGATCCTAAAGCTGTGTGATAAGCCTCATCTTCACCAACACAACTTTAGCTCCTTCTTTTTGATACTATTTTCTCTTAAATCTTCAACAATGCTAGTGAAGAATTCAAAAGGCAAACAGAAGAGGAGAAAAGGGGAAGGTTATATCTTTTTTGTTCAAAGGTGAACAGGGATGCCGTATGGAAGCCTGCGTACAGTCTGCTGGGAAGGGAATTCTGGGAAGGAAAGAGTGTTAACTATCTCCTTTGGGAAAACCTGTCATACAAAATCTCCAGAAATGGAACTTAAAACAAAGTCTGAATGCCTTTTCATGCAATAATTTAAATTCTAAGGAATGGCAAAGTTGGTGCTCATGGGTTTCCTGTTACCTGGTCTATTGAAGGTAGCGTCCAGAGTTTCAATAGTCCTGTCATAGTACTCCCATTGAGTCCAAGTACTAACATAAAACAAGAGTAATAGGCTTAAAACGCATTGTCTAAAATTTATTGTCTTACTTAATGTATCTTAAGATATTTTGTATGTAACAGAATCAGTTTTGTTATTGTTTAACTGAGGTTCGGTACATGTGAGAACACTAACTTCTTAGAGATCATTGGGGACATGATAGATGATGGTTCCTCAGGAATCATGAAGCTGGGAAAAAGCATTTTTTAAATAGAATTTAATTTTCTCATCTCTGAAATTCAAGGAATAATGTGTACATTCTATAATAATATAAACAATAGATTGTTGTAAAATCTTCAACACAGTTTTTGCAAAGAGCACCTACAGAAAATGTGGTCCTCATAATTCAGTCAAAGACTGTTATTGTTAGTTGCTCGGCAAGTTGCTGAGCATGTTAGCATCAGCAGAGTGAGTGTCCTTGCCTTTCAGTAATTTGTAAACATATGAGAAATAGAGACAAAAATGCAATTCTTATAGAGTGCGAAAAGGCATTGACAGGATAAACTGGAGGCCATGGTAATTGCATAGAAGGGACATTGATTCAGAATTTAAAAACAGAGAGACAAGTGAAGAAAAACACAATAAAGAAAAATCTAAAGCCTAAGAGGAATTCAAACAGCCAGGGTGGAAAACTCTGCACAGAATGGGATACTCAAGAAAATCAATCTATATTAGCAAAGTGCTGGAGAAACAGTAAGCAAAGTCTAGGAACTGTCACGAAAATCCAGGTGGGGCCTGAAGATGAGAGAGGAGTGGAGAAAAAAATTCGGGAGACAAATGGCCTTGAAATCACTGATGTGTGATCTTACCACTAGCTCAGGTCCAAAAGCTACTACACAATGTACTCTATAATTCATAAGGAAATGAAGTTCCTACAACATTTCTATCAAGGGATCCTTGGAAAGAAACATATGTGTCACATGGAAGTAGTTCTAGGTTCTTCCTGGATAAGTGATTTTTTGCAAAGACTCATGAATGTCACAAGATCATTTAATCTCATTATTTGAGGTCAGCACTGACTTCCAACAAATTGAATGGGTTATCTAAATTACAGAGTCCAAGTTTTCTCATGTGGTGTCAATTACCTTGTCTTGTTAATTAAGAAAGCCTGGGAAAATGAGTCCAACTATTTAGTTGAATTTGGAGCTGCAGGATGATAGATAGTTTGGAGCGCATGCATGAGCTACTTCCAAAGCAGTTGTTTGAAGGGGTCCAAAGGATCCATATGCTATACCTTACATCAAAGAGAAATTATGGGTAATTCCCAAGGCAAACTGAATTCTCCATGGGTATTTGTGTTGATTTGATTGAAAACTGTGTTCTCTCAAAATCGCCAGTGTGTTTGTTTGATGCTGGAAGAGACACGGATAATCAAACAAGACAGAAATTGTCAAGTCCAAAGATATTTATTCAAGTAGCTTATTTCACTTCCCCCATGCCAGGGAGATAAAAAGGATTTCTGTTTTCTTTAAACATTCAGTTTATTCCAAATGGACAGCTCGGTAATGCCCACAGACAAGAGTGACCACTGAATCACGGAAAAAAATCATAGCAGAGAGACAGAAAAAAAAAAAGTTCTGATTTTTAGCTCTGTAAAAGGATGGTGTATCTAGCTATGATGGTCCACTTTTAAATCTTACCATTCTGTCTTTTATACTAATTGGTTCCCCATGTCCCATCTCCTGTGCTCTGCATCTGTGCTATCAGAAGTCCAAGGTTTATGACAAATGATGCTAAACATCAAATGACTGTTTTAAAGGCCAGTCAATTGTCTACATGTCAAGTCTGCCTTTTCTTTATTTCTTTTCAAGTACGTGTTTTCAATCATCTAATCCAAACCAGACCCAACCGCAGGTTAGAATGGAAGTGGCAGCTGTAACAGGAGAAGAATTACAAGGTGACAAAACAAATCAGTCAGGCAGAAGTAAGACCAGTCCAATATGCAGCAAGGCAGAAATAACGAACATTTAAAGAAACGCACCATTCCCTAGAACACAGCTGAGGGCAGAATCAATTCGCAAAGGACTGGGATTTGAAGGCAAGCAGGGCAACGTCAGCATAGAGCTCAGATTTACCACCTAATAAATGGTGGTCTTGTACAGGCTGATTTTCTAATACTTCTAGTCTGTACTGATGCTGCCTTCAAAATATAATGATAGCTGGTTTCTGAGTTACATGAGGATTTATTAAGATAATTGTAAAGTACACATTCTTCATAGCAAGGTGTTATAATGTTTATTATTTTTTCAATGACTAATATTAATGGTAGGATTATCATTTAATGATATGGTCTTTGAGTAAGTCATTACTGTTTGATTTGAGTAATTAATTTCACTTAATCTAGGTAAACTTTTAAGGTAAATCTTGATGTAGACAGTTTTAATTTATTTTTAGGAAATTTAAATACATGTATATAAAATATTATGTAGAATATAATGTGTATTTTATATATATATATTTATATTTCTCAAATCTAATAATCCAATAAAGTAGATAAACAAATAAAGAAAAATGAAGTTTCAAGTGACAATAAGATTGAGGAAATTATTGCTGGGCAGTGGTGGCTCATGCCTTTAATCACAGCACGTAAAAGGCAGAGGCAGGCAGATCTCTGTGAGTTCGAGGATAGCCTTGTGTACAAAAAGCAAGTTCCAGGACAGGTGCCAAAGCTACAGAGAAACCTTGTCTCTGATTAAACAAAAAGATTGAGGAAATTACAGCCAATATATTATATAATTTTCAAGGGATTAATAAAAAAGAAACTGAAGTTATAGATACAGCATTCAAATAAAGTACGTTAGTGACTTTAAAAAATATTTTTTATATAAATTGTAAAGTAAATTTTTTCCCCATTCTATAATTTCAGACACAATGAGACAAAGAAGAAAACAATCTTAGAGTTGTTAAATTGAGTACAATTTTGTTCTTTAAAAAGAATTTTATGTTATTTTCCTCCAAATTTTCTGCTTTTGAAAACAATCTTTTAGTAGATATACATTTGATATCCCCGATCTGCACATCTGATCTCCTAAACCTAACTATTTAGTGTTGTCATAATCTGCCGGAAGAAAATTCCACGCTCGATCTCTTAAGACTGATGATAGTCAAACTATATATCTACTAAACGCAATTCACAAAATTATTTTTAGGTTATTAATATAATGTACATATGAACTATAAATATAGTTGATTATAGCCTTTGGTTGAAACCCTAAAATACTATGTATATGCAAATATTGCACAATCAAAAAAATCTTGACCAAATGTGAAGACACATCTTGTTTAAACTTTTTAAATAACGGAATTGCAAGTTATATTTGAACAGTCAAGTTGAAATGGCTGATCATGTGTTTTCTCATTTATTACTTCTAAAACTGAATTTACCTCAATTATTTTCATTATTCACTGTGTTCATTATACCAGTGCACATGTAGTTACTAATTTAAGAAGCATAAAATAATGTGAGCAATATATAACAATAGGAATCTACTGTCAGTGGGCCAAATTAAATGCTTAAAGACTTGAAAATGGCAGGCCCATTGTATTAATAATCCAGGGTTATTTCTCATTACATGAAGATACTTCCCTAATTCACAATGTTAATTTAAACCCATAACATAGTTATTTTGGGGGGAAATCATTATTAATCTAATATGAATCTTTAATTATCTTTGTATATCAAGTTCCATGTAATTTTCATGTCAAAATGAAATAAAGAGAAGAATAAAGAAGACATGTTCAAGATGCATGAGAAATATTGGGGATAACTTTCCCAAGATGTGTATTGAGAAACACTAACCATGGTGGAATTTTTGTAACAACCATAATGGGATGAGTATGTTGTCACTGCATATTGTCCCCAGGCAGAGTTAAAAGTTTTCTCTATCTATTTTCCAAAATGGTAATAGTAGATTATATGTGTTATTGCCTAACCTGTAGTAATGTTCTGCATCTGTTCAGAATATAAATGTAGCAGGTAGTGTATTTTTCTTGCTCCATCTATTTTAAATTTAATGTAAAGAAAATGGCATCTCCCCTTAGGCATTAACAGAAATCAAATACAGAACAATATGCAATCTACTATTGGAAGTTAGTACTGAGGTGTTGTTGTATTGTACAATTGGAAGAGCTTACTTCAAACAAATCAGCTATGCCTATGGTATAGTATTTAGACAGACATATGTGGAAGAGTAGAGCTCCCTACACATGATCGAGTGTGACAAAAAAAAAAGAATGAAATGTATTTAGATTGTAAGATGATTTCATTACATAGAACAAACTTTATTTTAGAAAGTATCGAGGCTTTTAAAAAAATATTGTTTGTCCTGTGTATAGTATTTTGTGTTCATTGTGTACCACATTTGTTCCTGGTGCCCCTGGATGTCAGCAGAGGGCTCCAGATTCTTTGAAACTAGAGTTACTGATAGTTGTCAGCCACATTGGAGGTTCTGGGAATCAAACCTGGATCCTCTAGAAGAGCAACCAGGGCTCTTAACACTACTTCATCTCTCCATCCCTTGTTGAATGAGTGTAAATTCATTAAATCCATTGCTTCCATCAGAGGAGATATTATTTGGGGAGAAGCATCAAATGAATTTCTCACAAAAGCCTTTATCTCTTTTATACTGTTTTCTATAAAACACCCTTCTTTCTTTCTTTTTCTATAACTCCACACAAATCATGTCCATATAAGAGGCATCTGATGCGACATTTATTTAATAAAATTGAACTCTATCTGTGAGCTGATAGTAAGCAAGGTGTTTAAACTTTATTAGAATAAATAGTTCACTGATCATGAAAGATCTTCGTACATCTGGATGGATAAAGGTCTTTGTCTGTTTTGGCTGCTGACCAGTTTCTTTATTGTTGACAGCATTTAACTGTATTTCAGCAAGGTAAACATCAGAGAAGGCTGAAGCAATAGACTTTCGGGGAGTCAGGCAGCTAGTATTCGATAGTATAAACTGAATCTCTCTATTACAAAGTCAGAAGACGCTGAGAATGAATAAAGAAAATCAGGCTTCTCGCGTAATAAAATATTTAATAACTCTTCCAGAAAAAAAAGGTATTCATAGCTTGACTTCTAACAGAATTTGTGTTATAAAAATAAATAAACACTGGCTAAAAAGCACCTCAGTGTCCCATTACATTTTGAACATATAACTATTGAAAATCAAGTAGAACCTTTATTTGGGTTTCTGTAATGTGTGCATCTTATCTCACTGATCATTAGAACGACACAGATTTGCAGATAATCAGATAGAATGGATGATAGATATCAAAACATCTTAGAAAATGTACACAGCAGCTGACATTACCAGTTGAAGATCAGCCTGATCGCAGAGGGATTTTTTAAAAATATATATGAACATTATACAAGCTACTTTACATTTTTATAAAATATAAACCACACAGAATTTGACTATGCACTGAATTTAAGAACTCAGTTCAGTGACATTAATTCCCACTGTTGTGTAACCAGCTCCAATATTTCTATGACTTTTTCATTATTATAGTGGGCATATAAACCCATTAAACACCACATCACCCATGACCTTTTGCCTCCAGAACCTACTCTCCGTCACTATCAATTTAACTGTGAAAGACACACATTATTATAATTTGTCATTTTCTGTCTGGCTTACCGAGTAAAACAATTTATAAGTTTATTCATAATGTGTGTTACACCAGAATTCTATTTATTTGAAAGGTTAAAAGTTCTTCTCCTTGCACAAGAACCACATTTTGTTCATCTGTCCATCTGCCAGTGAACATTTGGGCTGTACCTTCCATTTGGTTATGTAAATACTTACACTATGGATGCGGTTGCAAAAATATTTCTTCAAGTAGCTGATTTTAGTTCCTTTGGGTATTGGCCCATGAACGGACTTGCTGGGTAATGTCATAAATTGCAGCATTATATATTTAATGTATGTCTAGACATCATATATTTAATTAAATAAAATTAAATGTCCTTTATTGTCACTGATATAGCCAGAAAAGGACATGAGTTAATATTAATAACTTACAATTCCGCCGATAGAAGTTTAGATTCTGCTCACAATAAAAATCTTATGAGGACATGTGGATGAAGGGGATTTCTCTCCCACTAGTTGATCACTCAATAGTCTGGAGTAACAGGAAACACATTAAGATTGATGACAGAAAGAACAGAATCTCTTCCTCCAGCATCAGGATGAAGGGACTTCTAAAAGTTTGCACAAGGAAATTACATGCTTTAACCTAAAAGTGGCTCAAACCATGTCTTGCCTAGGTTGTATGGTAATACATATTTACAAAATGAGAAAACCACATTGCTTTCCTAGAAGATTATAACCAAAATTATGGATAGAGTTATTAAGAGTAATTTTTACTAAATTTATGTAAACTGTCAATACAAGTTTACCTTAGTATTATGCAATCTGATACATGAGAAATTAAGTCTTCAAGACAAACGTGACCTTGTATTGTCTGCGTCTATTTAAAACAGACACTGTTAAAAATTGGGAACCCACCAAGGCCAGCTGGCCTGGGTCTGAAAAAGCCTGGGATAAAACCGGACTCCCTGAACATAGCGGACAATGAGGACTACTAAAAACTCAAGAACAATGGCAATGGGTTTCTGATCTTACTGCACGTACTGGCTTTGTAGGAGCCTAGGCAGTTTGGATGCTCACCTTACTAGACCTGGATGGAGGTGGGGGTTCCTTGGACTTTCCACAGGGCAGGGAACCCTGATTGCTCTTTGGGCTGAGGAGGGAGGGGGACTTGATTGGGGGAGGGGGACAGAAATGGGAGGCGGTGGCAGGGAAGAAACAGAAATCTTTAATAAATAAATAAATTTAAAAAAAACAGACACTGTTTTGTGAAGGAGATGTATCATTCAGAATCAGAAAATGGTTCATAGGATTTTCTGCTTATTCAAATTTTATTGGTTGTCTGGTAATGTGCTATGTAAATATGGGGAAGAGAAGCCTGAACGTAACAGAAAGGATAGAAATGGTTAGCTATGAAAAGCTCATCTGTAACACACAGAGATAGTAAGAGGAAAAGAATACCAGATAGAGAGAGAATGATAAAGGATGTTTGGGAGCACATAATTAGATTAAAGTAACGTGTGCAGCATCCCAGAGGGATTTGTATATGGATGTAAAATTTAAATTTAAAGAAGTTGGGGAAAAATTATATTAGGGAAAGGAAGTATCTATTGAAATTCCAGAGAATGGGGGACAGCGTGGTAAATTCAAATATTTAATGTAAAATAATTCTGGGGGTGGGCAAAAATATTCTGAAGTGAGTTAGAATATAATTCAATAGTAGAGTACAAGCCTAGCAAGAATCTGCGTTAAATCTTGAGCACTCAAGTATTTCAAAATGAAAACAAAGCCAGAGATGTTGGTGCACATTGTTAATTCCAGCACTTGGGAGGCAGAGGCAGGAGGATTTCTATGTATTTGAGGCCAAACTATTTTACAGAGAGAGTTCCAGGATAGTGAGGATAGTTGTACAGAGAAATTCTTATAATAATAATGATAATGATAATGATGATGATGGTGATGATGATGATGATGATGATGATAATAACTAGGTAAAAATCCAAATAAAGTATTTCTAGAATGTAGAGAACAGGAGTATGTAAGTCATGAAACAGATGAAAGAGCAAATCTAAGAGAAGAAAAGATTCCTCTCATGTCAGGTAGTGCCTCCTGTCTCCATTTCATAGAGAATTAAATGAGCCCAAAGGAGGCTAAGTACAATCCCACGCACGGTGTGTATACCAGAACCTGTGATCAGCCCAGTCTGACAACCCTCCTGGCGGTGCTTTTAGCATGCCCCAGTCTTCTTTCACATTGAGTTGCACAGCAGAGACCATGTTCTTTAGAAAGATTTTTAAGAGACAAGGTTTTGGACTGTATAAATCCATCACCGAAAGATAGAGAGAGGGGAACTTTCTCATGGTGTGAAAGACAAAATGTGAACTGAAATATAGCTGATGAATTGCAACAATTCAAATGTATTCACCATGAATGGTTACTAAAATCATACATAAAAGAATGAGGTGCTCTATTTTTTCTAGCAGTTAGGTTGTTGATGGTGAGTCTCTGCAGTTCAGATGTCTTTAAATTCTGACAAATGCAGGGTGGAGACAAAAATTGGCACCATCTGCTGTACTGCTGTTCATATTGGAGACCATATAGCTTGTGCCCATCTCATATTTTTTGAATATTTACACCACAAGGAATTAGATGTAAGTAATCAAACATGCTCATAAAAATTTTAGATTACATACATTGAGACTCTAAACTTTATTTTAGCATTGGTCTCAGTAAAATATCATATAACTATTGATTTAATCAGAAACTGATAACTTCTAAAAATGCCCATTGCAGCCATAAGAATGAGATTATCAAGTACAACAGTAAATACTTTCAAGAAATATTATTTTGCAAACAGCACTTTAAAATACAACACCTAGCAGAAAGTCAGACATAAGAATCACTTTCTGTGAAAAGTTGAACCATTTCAAATCATTAACATACATTATTGTTGAATGGCTTTTCAAGGTCCCTTTTTAGGCTGTATCTCCAGTTTTATAGTTAATATTTAGTTCTTTTGTCATAAAACTACAAATTAAAAGCTAAAATTGCTCTTGAGTAGAAGCTATGTTTATGATAAAAGGACAGTGGTAAATGCTAATACAGCAGTAGTATGCAAGAAAAGTTTCATGGACATTTAAATAGGAATATTGAAGTTGCGAAATAAATTCAGACTGGTACTATGCTTTCAATATTTTTCATTGAAATATGCTGTTCTTCCACAGGTTCCAGACTCCTTCTCTTTCCTACACACATTTCTGTCCTGTCTTAGCGTGTATTCATGGTTCTATCTTAGCCGGTCATTTTTAATAGTTTTCTGGACAAGAATAAAATGACATCATTACTCACCAGCAGGACGAGCTTCAGAAAACTGTTGAGACATATTGAACCTTCCATTTTGTATGCATTGCTCATTGAGGCTTCAGTGTTTGAGATGCTTTAGAGAGAGCGTGATGAAGCCAGAGTTCATGTCCCCACACGCATGCCAGGACAGGGGAAGTTCTTTCGAGGGAGGGAAGAGAATGGATTTCCTCAGAGATAACACTTGAATTGCCTGAATCTTGGCATTCTCAATTCTGATTCCAGGATCTCTGTATCCTACTCTGTGAAAAAACCACAACACATTAACCAATTTCCTTTTCGAATTAAACTATTTTAGGTGAGTTCTTTTTTGGGTGCACCTCAAAGACCCTAGGCTAAGAACAGACATAATCATCTGGAAAAAATCTACAATCACTTATGAATCAGTTAAATAAATAAATTTGGCCTTAGAAGTAGAAAAATGTGAACTTGTGAGTCAAGGGGACATTTTGTGAAATTGCTTCTTCCAATGTTCTCTTTGTGAAAGATATAATGACAATACTGATTATTTTCAACCAATTTTTGCTTTTATTTGTAGTGAACAAGACTTATTTTCAAGGAAGGCATCATACATTTGGATTTATTTTTTTGTTGTTGTAACACCCTTTCAACAGGATTGAATGGGTGTGTTTCTAGCATCCACTTTAAGTATCTTATTTCATAGGACTGTGGTACTATGCAAAATTACATGACTTTTAATTGATTTTATTAGAAGAAAATACTCTGACTGCTGAGCCTTGATTCCATTGTTGATTATTTAATTAAAACTCTTATTAAGTCCATTATCACAATGCTCTGAATGAAGTAACAATGCTAATAATTAAATAGAGATTATTAATGTAGAAGTCTGTAAGTAATAAATTGAAGAATAATTTCTCAAATATCATTGATGGTTTTTACTGATATATATATATATAATATTTATTTATAATATTAGTAAACATTATGAAAACACTTTTTTCATGAATTAATTCTCTATGTCATTCACAATGGTAGTTGCTACTAATCTCATTGCTATAAATGATAAATTAAATTTCAGAAAAGCTCTTACACCAGGGATAGACCCTGCTCCTATTTCCAGGAGGGGGCTGGGGGAGGAGATAGGGGGCAGGAGGGGGCATAGGAGAAGAACTGTGATTGAAATGTTAAATGAAATTTAAAAATATAAAACAATCATAAAAAAGAAATACACACATACACAAAGACTCAAAGAAGTTAAAGAAGAGCATGAGAGGGCAATGCGAAGGTAAACGAATGAAAATTCCATAAGGATATCATTAGCTTTCAGCCTAACTAAAAAGGAAGACTCAACTAGCATCAATAAGAACATGACAAAATTACTTTGAGCTGATTTTGTTTGGCTAAATGCCACTGCCATTTCCAGTAGGATGTCTCAATGCACAAAAGAAAGCTGACGTAAGTAGTGTGAAAAGAAATTCTAACATCTAACTAGCCTTGTTGTGGCTATTGCTTTTGTCTTGACTTTGACCACATGAGTGAGCAGAAAAGGCTAGACTCATTGTCACTGAGTTGCCACAGGATTGTATGTTAAGTGAAAACCACAGTAGAAATATTATTTTTTTCTTTGTTTATTCTCACCATGCACCGTATCTACTATCTTCCTTTTCCCCTCTGGATATACCTGACATTCCAGTCTACGTGTTTGCTACTGAGAGCCTGAGCAATAAGGCAACACCATTAGTACCTTTCTTTCGCACATCAAGTTGAACTCAGTCAACAGGAAAGCAAAGCAGGAGACTGTTGGGGAGACAGAGAGTGAATGAAGATTGGTTGCACTATTATTTTAGCCCTTGTTGATAGAAGTTACAACAGGGCCTTTCCGACAGAAGATGGGATAAAGATGATAGATGACAGAGGACTTTACTATGTGTTTTATGTTGTGATACTTCTTGGTATGGTCCTAATAGAATAGGATACTTGATAAAGTAAGCATGTGTTCGTGAATGGACAGAAAAAAATATAAAACTATGTAACTGCTTCATTCTTATCGAGGGAAACATCCAATGGAGTCACCATACATGTCCAATACTCCACAAAGAGTGTTTTCTTCAAGGGAGATAATGAATGCTGTTAAAAATGCACCTACCTACCTAGTCCGTGAGTGCTCTTTCTACAAGAGAGATGCCTTGGAGCCCAGTGAAAGTGGAGGCTTGTCCTAGAGCCCGGATCCTGCTGTATGGGCTATGACTATCATCTATAAAGAGATTCCAGGAGGTGTGCATAGGAGCTGCATGATGACTCTAGTCTGGCTGGATCTAAGGTACCAGAAACTTTAGAACTGTACCCCAAACCATCAGTCTTTCAGTATGGGCTCAAATGCCAGGACACTTTGTGCTGGATACCTCCTAATGATAAAGAAGAAAATGTCAGAAGTAGTTGTAAGGGTTACTTACGCATGTCAAAGGCTAGAATTTGTCCTAACTAGAATGACCCCTCTTTTCTCTCAGGTAGCATAACTGTTATCTTACTGAAGATATCCTAGCTATAAAACATGTGGTTCACCAGTCTCCCCAGAACCTTTTCAATGATTAAGAAGGTTATTTCATTTCTTACTGTGAATATAAAAATTTCCTCTGACAGTTGAGGGAGGAATTATGACCCAGAGACAGCCTAAACTAAGAACTTGTTTTTGGCAGAACAAATTTTATGCTTTATATAAAGTATCAGGTATAAAAAATTATTACAAAACCTGTGTTCACTTGAGATCATTCAATTCAACTTAATGTGGACTGTTGATGCTTGAGTTAAAGGCATTTGATAAATTTCTGCTGTGGGGCAATGAAGTAAGTTGGTTCGAGGGTACCAGGGGCTATGTGTTTTTTCTCTGTATGAAACTTACATGGGTAATCTCACAAGCAATTTCACTAGAGCATGGGGAACGGTCACTTATTTACACCTTTACACAGAGGGAACAGTGTTAGGAGACTCCTGACCTTGCCCTCATTCCCCTCACGTTAATTTTATTGGGAAACAAAAATGCATCCCCTTGTCAGAGGAAACAGCGATATACAAGGAACACGGTCAAACAGAAGGACTAGAAACACACTGACTATCGACCAGGCTGTAGACATTTGGAGAGGGTCGAGGAACACCTCTTTCTTGTTTTGCAGTTTGTGCTACATCTATGCATGCTACCAAGCTAGTGAATCTTTAAAAGGGAGGTATATCTGCAGAAGAAATTAATTTTCCTGCCTTTTGGACTTGAATAACACTTGTTGACGTAGCAAATTCAATACTTATGCCTGTTCCTACTGCCAGCACTTCTGAAATTATTTCGACTATGTTATAATCCATGCAAAGATAGTTTTTTAAAGTTTCCCAAATAACATAACTAGGATTGGAAGTGATTCCTTGGTCCATGTGGAGGAAAAGAAAGAAGCATTAGAAGATATAAGAAAATAAAGGACCGGAATAAAGAGCAAAATACAGAAATAAAGAAAGTAAGAAGGGAAAAGCAGAAAGAAGTGAAGAATAGATTATTCCATGTACGGAACAGACCCATGGCTTGATCTGCAGTATTATGATACTAAGAATTAAGAAGCAATTCTACATCCACATCCTTCTTCTAAATTGTTCACACCGTTTCGATTTATATCTTTAGCCCCAAGTCTGGTTTTCATTCTCTAAGTAAACTTTCTTACTTTTTGGATGGTAGTAAGAAATTTTATTGCAGGTTTTAGTGTAACAGTTTTAAAATGTTGTCTAGGGTAACTGGTGTCTCTGTGATAAGTCAGGTTTGTGACTGACTGGCCCTCACTACTGCTTAAAATTCCTCTTTCATTGTGGTCTTTCTCTTGCATGCCTTGAGAAGATTGTTCTGTGACAGCAAGTCTTCATTGTTGACTTAATGGGGTTTGGCATGACCTAGAAGATTCATGTATACCCCAAAGTGTATCTTTGAGGACAGTAACAGAAGATTTTCGAAGGGGAAGACAAGCCATCAATATGGGTGGCATCATTCCATAAGCCCCATTGGAATGCCTACAGAATACAAGGGGAAATGAAAGAGGGCTGCCAGCTCCCTTCCCCCTGCTTCCTGTCCACTACACTATGAGCATCCTCACCTAGCTCTCCCTCATATGATGTACATGGATATCATCCTCTGTAACAATTAGCATGGAAATTAAGTATCTGTGCTACGGTTCTAGAGGCTGTGGTCTCAAACAGAGCAAAATGAGGGAAGAATGAGAAAACCTGCAAAGGGCTGGAGTGTCCCTTTTCATCTTATCAGTTGTGATATGAGTCATCCAGTAATCCTCCTTAACATAAAAGATTGAATTAATTCATGGACAAATAAAATTTTCCTTTCCTTAAATCAATTCTGTCTGATATTTTGTCACCATGATTGTAAAAATGATACCCATCATACCTTCTCTGTGTCCTATAAATTTCTGCATCTCTCCCACTAATTAATATTTTCCCTTATACAGAACAGATAACTAAGCCCCATCCTCATAAAAAAAAACAGCTATAATTCTTTACCCTCATAAAATTTATGTTCTACCCGGTACCTATGCCCTTGTTCACTTTATTTATTTCATCAAAAAGAAAATTGGGACGCACTTTGAACTAGCACAGGCTGGGGTCCTACTCACTGTGGAGCTGAGGATGAGCTTATGTGTCTGAACCTTCTACCTGGGGTTCTCCAGGGTTGGGATGACAGATACTCTCCACCAGGTCCAGTTTATGTGCTGAGGGAGATGGAAACAGGGCTTCGTACTGCTGGTCAACTGCTTTACAACTCGTCTTTCTCCACAGTTTATTCCAAGTCTCCTAAGTGAGGAGTGATCTCAGTGGCCCAACTTGGTTTCCTTTGTTGACTGACATCCTTAGCCTTTCTGCTACATTTTGAATTTAGCCACATTATTTGTCTTTTATATTTCTACTTTTTTTTTGCTCTAAACTTCCCACCGACAGTAGAATATGCTCAAACTCTGTTTCCTCATAAGCAAAACATACACTTTCTAAATTTTATGCTTTACAGTTTACAGACTCATTAGCACTACTGATTATCAAACTTTTCAGACATTTTATCTTTGATCTTCCTCTTTCTCCTTTTGAGCCTCCTTCCCCTTCTCTGATTCAAAGGGTCGTCTGCTTCCATCCTTTAGAAGGAGGGATCCCACTGAATTCTATGTTGCTCAACAGTAAGCGACATTTCTCTTTGATGTTTTTTGGCCACTACGTATCAGCTTGAGAAAGATTTCTTACTTAAAACACTGCCCCTTAATTTTTGTCATATCCCTCTTTCCTGAATTTTCTCTTCTTTTCTCTCTCTTTTTTAAAATTTTATGCTTCCTACTGATTGTCTTCTTGTATAATTGTGAGATTTTGGGTAACCCTCAAAATCTGAAACTTTTGCTTGCAAAAGCTGTTCTCCTTGTTTACTTTGGGTAGAGTAGATTTTAGCTCAATGGAATAGTCTTTAATTTCAGGAACTGTTCCTTCCTTATAGCTAATGTACTGTATTACTATGTAGTATACAATATATGATCACTTTCTACATATTTGAGGAATGTTTTGTTCAGCATGAAAGTCTTACTACTGTTTAAACAACACAATACAGTATTCTTTTACATGATATACACAAGGCAATCATACTTCTGTCTCTTTTGAAAGAGAAGAGTAAATGCTATATTTTGTGTCTTTTGTTAATTACTCTTACCTTGTTATTTTGTTATTATTATTGTTTATTATTATTATTATTATTATTATTATTATTATTATTGTGGTTTTTCAAGACAAGTTTTCTCTGTGTAGCTTTTGAGCCTTTCCTGGAACTTGCTCTGTAGACCAGGATAACTTGAAACTCACAGAAATCCACCTGCCTCTGATTCCGTAGTGTTGTGATGAAAGGCGTGCACCACCGCGCCTTTAATCCCAGCCTGGCACCTTTACATTTTTATTAAAATAAAATACCTCTAACTGTGCCCAAAAGTCTGACTCGATCTTCCAGCTCCATTCTCAGGGACAATTTCACTGTCCTCTGTTCATAGTAGCCTCCCTAGTCTTGTCTCTACCTCTCTTACCTACTTACACATCCATCTCAGCCTCACAGTCCTGCTTCTTTTCCCCACTGATCACTGCCCTGTAGTGGCCACATCAGTAAATCTCCATTATATTCAAACTTGGTCTCTTCAGGTGCTTTGCAAGGGATTCGTTCACGACTCCTCATACTGTATCTGATCATCATCATTTCCCTCCTAATATTTACTAGGTTTGTAATCACAAATTTCATTACCTGATTAACATCTCTCCCTCTGGACTGTAAAAGCAAATTCCCGCACCCAAAATATCTAGAATACAAGGTAATAAAGATAATATCATTGAATGAATAAATGATCCCCGCGAGGTAAGTTGTGAACTGAAATGAAACAGGAATTCAGTAGAAGCATTCTGGGATTATACTTTCAGAACGCCATGTCCTTGGCTATGTCATTGCCTTTTGATGTGATTTTTATCAAATCAGAGACAGCTAAAATGATCTATGGCACTCAGGAGAAAAAAAATTCTTTTCAACCCGTGTATTCTCTCATGCATTCAGCCATGCCTTCTCTATTCATTCACAGAATACAACCTTCCCATCGGTAGCATGAATGTGACTCCAAAGAGGATAGTGATGAGTCCATTTCTTTTGGAAATTGCCATTTAATTTTGAAGTCCTAATACCCCAGAATTGAGGAAAAAGAGATTGGTGAAAGAGTTGTAAATAATACTAAACTTATAAAAGTGGTTCACGCTTCAAAAATCCTCAGAAATTCTAGACCAAGCTGGTTGTTTTTCTCATGAATTTTGTTAAGTACAGTGGCTAATTAAAAACTAAGCATGTCAGCCATGGCAGAATGATTTAAAAATCTGTAACATACAATTTCCTACTTGAATGAATTTCTTTGCTCTTATTCTGCTTTATCACAGAACTCCTTTGACTTGGAGGTTATTGTTTCACAAGATAATCTATTTTCTGGTCAGAGTGACACCTGCTTCACTTGAATTCAAACCGTCTCCTCTGGCTTACTATGTTGCTTCATTTTCATGAAATAGGGACCCAGAGGGATGAAGCTTTTTCCAGGACTGTGACGAGATGAGTATGAGCCAATCATGGAGTATCTTGCAATGCTAGAAAGTAGCAAAGTGTTAAGAACAACCCAGGAGACATGTCACAAGCCCACAGGAAATACCTGAATTGAACTTCCACAACTCACATCTCCAACATAATACTGAAATAAATAAGTTCAACAATAAGTTATAAAGCACAGAAAAATGAAATTAATTTGGCTATGTTAAATAAAATATAGATAAAAGCGAAACATCAAGCATTGGGTGAAACAGAACTTTCAAGGATTATAAAATTGAAAATTGTAAGATTCTACTAATTAATATATAGGAGGTATGGTAGTTGGCAAAGTAAGATTTCCCATCAGCAGAGTAAAAGTGGTGCTGGGAAAGAGTCAATGGATAAAAATCCAGGGGAAATTTAGATGAGGTTTATGATATTAGGTTATCCAGTTAACATTTCTTCATGTACATATGCATGAGTATAAACACATGCACCTGACTGTATGTAGGCATGTTTGTGATTATATATATAATATTATATATATATATATATATATATATATATATATATATATATATACATTTTTAGATGAGCACAACATGGAATTGATTGCACTGTTCAATCCCAGTAACAGGTTGTTTATACTTGAGCAAGTTAATAGCTTCCTTTTCTGCAGTTTTTTTTTTTTCATTTTTTACTTGGTTATAACAACTGTCTCCACTTATTAGGAAAGTCATAAATATTAAAATAAAACTGGAAAGGGGAGCCAGTAGTCTAGAGGGAGTACTAGCACAGGTAGGTGCTATTTAACTGATTACCGGGAGTCTTTCCTACACTATGACAAGGCCCCTTTGGCAATCGAGCGATTTCTTTCCATTCTATGTCATTTTCTCCAGGCTCTTTCACTTGTCTGGTGACTGCTTTGCCCTCACGCTCCATGTTAATCTTAAAGCTAGCAACTGACCAGAGTCACAGAATTTACAAGAGCTATCACCTTAGTGGTTGCAAATGCTTGATTTAAGGAAGTTGGGTCAACTAACCATTATTTTTTTAGCAGTGAAGACTCTCAGAGTGAAATCATCTGAAAGGGGGGAAAAATGTTTGATATGGATACCAAGAAGCAGAACATGATATTAAAGTTCTTCTGACTTGTTTGTAATGACTCGGAAGTGGCCCTTGCCACATACTCAGTGCTAAAGAAATCAATTCCTCCCTTCTGATTTGCTCTTGACACTGCCTTTAATATCTGTGAACTATGAAATGCAAAAAAAAATAATAAAGATTCTAGTGTGCTCTCCTTTCCCTCTATCTGTGCGTGGTTGTCAGGCAAGCAGTCAGCAGCACTCTGTAACGGAAGTTAATTGGAGAAGCTCCTGTCTCCAGCTCCTTTTGGTAATTATTGAAGTCACTCTCCTGGCAAGGAAGAAAGCCTTTTGCTTTAACACTGTTTGATAAAGAGACTCTCCCTCCTCATTCAGTCACAGAAGCAAAACAAAGCTTACCCATCCAAAGCCCTTTGTGTTTGGTTGATAATCCCCAGAACTGCTTGAGGTGGATAAGTGAAATTTTAGGTTGCATTTAATTTAAATACATTTGAGAGAATCATGTTAAGTCGCTTCCACGTCTGGGCATCCAGCCCTGTCCCTGATTCAGTTAGGCATGCCCATTACTAATCCTACCACTACTTACGCCAGGTTGTTTTGTACAGGTTTCTGATATTTGGCAATGAAGACCTACAGAGGGGAAAATTCCATCCTCACTTTACACAAGCCCTGTTTGAACTTTGAAATCCCTTGCCACATGATGATGTAGCAGGCAGATTTGTCATCTGCCTGAACATCATCCTTACCAGGACCACTGGAATTGTATGTAACCCACAAGGGTTGTATAGAATACACAAGCAAAGACAGCATCCCTTGTGTACTGGGTGATGAGTGGTAGTTGCTAAGGAAAACATGGTTTTAATCCTTCCTTTTTTACATGTCTATCCGATATATAATCACCATCCCCTGCTGGCTACCCCTTTGCTTTGTGGCTTTGTCTTCAATATGGTTTCTTTATGATGAGACCGTATTATGTTTATTTCACGTTCTCTTTATCATTCATAGTTCTGATAGCTCCCATGTTTGTTTTGTTGTTTAGATAAAGGATAACTTTTACATAACGATTCAAGGCTTCAGACAATCATTTCTATTTTGCCGCATCATTGTCTGTTTTGAGTGTCATAGTAAGATATTAGAAGAGTTACAAATGGCCAAAGAGTATTGAAAATGTACAAAATTACCCAGCCATTAGGGAGGTGCAAAATAAAGCCGTGCTGATCCTGTATCTCATGCTAATCTGAACGGCTACTTGGGGAAATGAAGATAGAAACAACAGATGATGCTGGCGCTGTGGGAATACAAAGTGGTACTATCTCTCCGGCAGCTGGTATGGAGGTTCCTTAGCAATCTGCTAAAGGAACAGCCGGACTGGGGAGCAAGAAGCATAGGATCAAATTACTCCCTCTGAATGTGGTTGACAGTTACATGGCTGGGGCAGACTGAGTGGTCACTCTAAGTGGCACCAGGATTTATCCCTACTGTGTGTACTGGATTTTTGGGGAACCCATTCTCTTTGGATGGATACTTTGTTCAGTCTAGATAGAGAAGGGAAGGCTTTGGATGTTCCACAAAGCAATGTGCCTAACCCTCTCTAAGGAGTGGATGAGGGTGGGGTGGGAGGGTACGTGGAGAAAATGGGAGGAGGAGAGGGAGTGGGAACTTAATTGGTATGTATAATGAAAAAAAGATAGTTTGTTTTCTTTTTTAAAAAATATAAAAGTATTAAAAAAAACAGCTACATGATCCAGGTAGTAACAGTTCTAGATACATAATCTTAGGAATCCCAGTAGGCACAGATCAGAGATACCTACCTGCACATCCATGTTTTAAAATAGATGTTTCCATACAGTCAAAATAATGGAACCAGCATAGAAATCAATGAAAGTATAGATAATGAAAATGGTGTACATACACATTAGAGTTTAAACAGGGCGTTTAAAAAAAAGGTAAATTATATTGCTTGCTGAAAAAATAGATAGAAATTATTAAAATATTAATAGAGATAATAAATATTTATTTTTATATAAATAAGAATTTATAAATAAATACTTCTATTGTATCATATTAGAAAAGCCCAGTGATATGACTTTGAGACATTCGACTGATTATACCACATTCCTTTTTCTTGGGGAGAGTTCAGTCTGTTTGGAGTGACAGAACCATTTCCATTCCCTGCAAATGTAGTCTCAGATTGATAGGATGAAATGCACTCCTTTTTACAATACTACTACAGGAATGCTGACTACAGAGCAGGCGATTCCTCATGTTAGGAAGTAGGAGACGATCTTCGAAGAATGAGTCAGTGTTTCCCAGACTGGAGAAAGAAAAAGTCACTCTGAGCAAAGAGAGGACTTTTTTTTTTTTTTTAATGGTGAAAAAGCGTATATTTAGAATTAGCCGGCTGGACTCAGTTTAGATGATTCCAATTTTGTTGGCAACATCCAGAGCATCATAATTAGGAGCCAACCGAACATATGCCTTCTTTTCTTCGTCTGGCCTTATGAGAGTGTTGACTTTGGCCACATCAGTGTCGTAGAGTTTCTTCACAGCCTGTTTGATCTGGTGCTTGTTGGCCTTGATGTCCACAATGAACACGAGTGTGTTGTTGTGTTCTATCTTCTTCATGGCTGACTCGGTGGTCAGGGGGAATTTGTTGATGGCATAGAGGTCAAGCTTGTTCCTCCTGAGCTCGCTCTTCCAGGGGTATTTAGGCTGCCCTCGTAGCCGCAGGGTCTTGGGCCACTTTAATGATAGAGGTTGTGATAACGTGAAATCAAAATGAAATGTCCACTGAGTCTCTTAACTTGGTCCGCCGAAAAGTGGGCTATGTGCGGATCTTCTTTTTGTGGCTGCGGATGCCTTTCAGCACTGCCTTCTTGGCTTTCAAGGTCTTCACTTTAGCTTTGGCTTTGGGAGGGGCAGGAGCTTCTTGCTTTAGTGATTTAATGATAGAGGTTGTGATAACATGAAATCAAAGTGAAATGTTCACTGAGTCTCTTAACTTGGCCCTAACTTGTTCATCAAGAGCAGGATTTTATATTTAAACAATGATTTGTTGTCTAGATAGAAATATTAACTGCAATAGCAGCATAACTCATGAAGCAGTGTTTAATGTTTTCTGCAGGATTGTCTGACATAAGAAGGCATACCTGGAAGTAAAACTAATGATTTTAGGAATGTGGAAGGTTGGGGATTGTCGAGAGTGATTTTTACCGATGTCATGACATAATGAAATGGCAGCTGACTTATGAGTTATAACCACACTGAAATGGAATTATAAAAGAAAATTACACACAATGAGGAGGTACAATGTTGATGAAATTCCCAAAAATTCCCATGAATATATTTTATAACTTTTTCATAAATGCTTTCCATCCAAATATCAATGATTAAGGGTTCATTGTAATGTCAGCTGTTTATAACATATATAAACTGACCACACACATCCCTGTGCATGGCTTCACTCAATTTTGCTTTCTATTCACCAGTTGAGGGACATTTCAGTTTTTTTCCCCTTCCTAGCTATTGTGCATAGAGTAGCAATATGGTACATATTGCTGAAAAAATATTCATGGGGTAGGATTTTGAGTCCCTTTGGCACATTTCTGTGATTAATTTCTATTATTTTTATATAACTAATATTAAACTAGCTTTTTCTTTTCAGAAGTAAGGGATGGAGATGTTTGATAGCACTGAAGTTATACTGCGGTGAAGGTTTTAGTATAAAGTATTTTAGTATAAAATACTGTAATAGTAGCCACTTGCACAGCTGGACATACGGTCTTAAAGAAACAGCAAGTTGTGAAAATGCTTGTGATTTATTTTTCAGTTTTGTGTGTAAATGCTTTTTCCTGAGCCGCATGCACACAATACTAAAGAAGCTGTTAGTGTCAGCAAGGAGTGGGTTATGATACTCATTTTAAATTCTACTGTCCATGATTTTCTTTATGATAATGGTACTACATACACACAGAAATAGAATAAATTCACTTAAGAAAGTTAAGTTTTATTGCAAGTGTGGTTTTGTGAAAATGACCTAACTTCCCCTCTCTTTGCTTTCCTCGTTTATGAAATGGGAATGAAGATCTAATATCCTGGGTGTGGTGAATTTTAAATCAACAAACCAACAAGAGTGAGTGCAGAGCTGGATATAGATGAATGCATAGCTGTAGATCTAATTAAGTTAATATTAATCTTTGTACATATAGGACCCATCCAAAATTTTGAATCTATATTATCTTCTTTTATGTCTGTAACTGTGTGAGACTTGGACATTATTTATTTTGGGTCACAGTTTCATAGAGATTGGTCAGTGGCAGCTTGGATCCATTGCTTCTGGCCTGTGACCATGGGCAAGACAGACATTTGAAGTGTACTTCCCAGGCCTCTACCTACTAGTTCCTTCAGTTCTTACAACACATCACATTTCAATAAAACCTACCCAGGGGAACAAGACTGGGCTGCATGAACCTACTAAGGTATTTTCTATTCAAAATTAATGGGCCTACTCTTTATAATGTTTTCCTGAAAGTTTTATCTACCTATGTTTCGTAAGAGAAGAGTCTATAGTCTAGGGCCTAAAGTATACACACTTGCTTGTGAGAAAAGCACACACGATCAAAGTGGCATAATTAGGTGTCAAAATGTCAGGATCCAGGCAGCTAAAAGCTGTACATTCTGATAGTCTTGTCATTAGTTAAATCTTGTAAAATAAAATGTCACGAGCTTACTTTGCAACATTGATAAGTCCCTTGATTGGTTATTATGGGATATAATTTCTCTATAATTTTATATAGGAACAAATTAAGATGAGACTGGAGAAGAATGGAAGATTATTATTTTGATCTAAGTTGGGTCAAGTTTAAGAATCTGTACCACAATTAATGACTTAGCCCCTGTTACTTGTAGATTATGAGGTTGGTGATTTAGTGATGACATTTTTCATAATTCTTTTATTTGTTTTAGCAGCGTTTAACACCAATTCTGTACTTGGCAGAAGCTCTAAGTACTGTCTGTGCCAAAAGGTAGACGGTGTGTCTGTCTTATAGCTTAATTCTCATTCTGATATCTCGGCATTTGTGGACGAGTGTCTGATCTCATGGATTCTGTAGGTGTGAATGGAGAAACTGGCATTTTATATTTACGTGGGGATCATATGCCAATTTATCAAAGTTCTCTAAGCTAAATGACCTTTGTACAGAGAAAAGAGTAGAGAGTGCCACCCGAGTATAGTGTCAATATTGATATCTAGGTGTTTGGATTTTGAATCCATGGATATTTCTACTCAAATTCAGAAGGTTTTTCTTGGTTATTTTGTAACTCATGTTGAATCTCAACTTCTACATGTGCAAAACTAGGCTAGTGGTTCTTTTCTTTCAGGCCCTGTCAGAAGTATGTATCTAGAAGTTTCTCTCAGTCCATGGCTATGATGCCTTAAGGAGAATGGTCCTGATCATCTCACGTGTTGGTTTACTGGGTCAGTAGTTGGTGGAATTGTTAAGGAAGGATTAGAAAGTGTGGCCTTCTAGTTGGAGGAGGTGTGTCACTGGGGCACATTCTCAGTATGCTTCTGCCTCTTGCTTGCAGTTAGAGATATGAGATCTCATCTGTTCTTGACACCATCCATGCCTTTGTTAATCCATCAATGATTCCCACTCTCTGAAACTATAAGCCTAGTTAAGTACTTTCTTTTCTAAGCTGCATTGGTCATAGTGTTGTATCATAGCAATAGGAAAGTAACTAATGTTATATGACTGAGTAAGAATTTTAAAAAAAAAAACACCTAGATTTCCTTCCTTCTGTCATCTGCCGTCCCTTCCACACTGGTGCCTACCTGAGAGATTAGAAGGTTGCCTCTTTATCTGGGAGCCTGTCCAGATCACTGTCTGACTAAGTCATTGATAAGATGTTGTGCTGGCATAGACCAGATACACAGAGGAACGTGACATAGATATAATTAGTGAAAATCAAAACAGAAAACCTTGGCTTACATTTATAGTCTGCAAATCATAATCGATATGTGTAGGGTCACACATCTTCTCCTGGCCTGCCACTGTGGATGTTACCCCTGTCCTAATTTAACGGTGTGACACTGATTGAGATGGCCCCAGGTCCGGCAGAGCTAGATTGCTATATGTATGAGGAAGAGCTCTGGCGCAAGAACCCATTCATTCTGTAGATGATTCTAAGAAAAGAAAAAAGTAGCTCAGAATGAGGCAGATGGACAGATTGGTCAAAACCTAAAAAATGTGTGTATGGGGGTGATATCCAAAGAATAAAAGCAGAATTCCTAATTGTACAAAAAAAACTAATATTTGACAGTGATTGTTTTATAAAATAGTCAAACAAGTCCTTGTAAAAATATAAAGTAGTGGCCTAGACAAATATTAAATCATACAGTGTTATAATAAACAAATTCTCACAACTGATAGCAATAATGTAAATTGTTACTTTTATAAATTTTGCTAATGTGAAAACTAGTGAGGTCACTAAAACCCTTTTATGCATGTGTATTATTGTATTGTGGGATGTACTAAAATGCACATCTTTGCTCCATTCTGAAAAAGTACGGAATGGCTTCAAGCATTTCTCGCATAGAGCAAATATCATTAAAGCAAACAAACAAACACTGTAGCCTCAAATCAGGTAGTTACTTTAATTTCATGAGTGTGTGAAGGGCTGAACTGGATATCCGTGTTCTCTAGATGGCAAAAACATGACTTTTCGAGATCCAGACCATGACAAATATTTCACAGGGCTGTTGAATGGAAGTCTTCTAAAATAATTTATCTTTATTTCTTATTTAAAGTATTTTAAAGAGAATTGGCCAGGTTTTTGCTTGTCAAAGAATAGGAGTGTTGAGGCTTGCTCGAGCCATGAAATGGACTCTGTATTGAAACAAACAAAAAAACAAACAAATAAAAAATAACTATTATGAATGATGTATTCCATGATCCAAATATATATTCTCTTTATCACTAAATCAAGTCTATATTCTTTACCATTAAACATATAAATATAGTCAAGCTAGGGTACAATATCACAAATACATAAGGACATGGTGGTTAGCAAGCATTACCTTGAGCCTCGAGGAGACTTTTGCTCTATTAGAAGCAAGCAGTCAAACTTCACGATAATTGGAAGAGTGATGATAGGAATAGGAACCATATATAAGATAAAATCCATACTCCTGCAGTCTCATCCCTCTCTACCACACTCATGAATTGCCTGGATTAAAAGTTACGAGTTTAGCTTGTTTTTTCTCTCTGCCATTTTAGTCTTTTGATCAAAGAAACACTTCTCACTTTTCATCAGAGTGTTTTTTCTTAATTACTTCTGCAAGTCATATCATGCTCTAAAGTAGCATGATGCCACAACCTGGTTAATCCCGGAGGTTCCTAAAGTACAATGCATGACTAAAATATGCGAACAAAACCTATAATTCAACTTTATATGAAATGATTTTTCTCAAGCCAAACTAAACGAGAATGAATAAATGCAACCAAAACAGAACTCTGAGTTGTTACTAACCACCCCACACTCAACTCAAATGTACAGTAGGTATGTCTATTTGAAATGCTATGAAAAGATAATGTAACTGCTGTTTCAAGATTGAATTTTTTTTTTTGCCTTCTCTACTCTGGTTACAAAGATTGGAATGATGAATTGTCAGCCACATTGTGCACATTAAATTTTAATGGTAGCATTAATGCCTATAATGCTTCACATTTTACTCTAGCTACTGTAGGATATGATGCATATGTATATTTAGAAAGATTTGTAATCTAATTCAATTAAGGGAACTAAACACAAATTGTGTTTTCCCCTGACCATTTGTTCTACCTCAAGCCAAGGATTCAGACTTTTTAAATGTTATATTTGTTCTTCAATATTGTGCATAAAACATGCTCTAAAAGCTGCTCCTCTCTCCACACCACAGTGGTCACAGTTAGTTAAATATTTAGTGCCCCAAGCACAAGGAGGGCATTCAATGAGCGTGAACTGTACTGTAAACCTCCAGTAATGGCTTGAGATCCCTGGGGTCACCACTGCTTCTCACTGATAGAGCAAATGGGGGACGTCTCATCAAGATGCAAGTTTCAGCAGCAATCTGCCCTGCCATATCTGCTGACAAGATTAATTATAGTTCTCTGGACCTGATGTGTTTTCTTAATATCTTGTACCACTTTAGAAGCCAGGATCCAAGAAAAATATTAGGTGTAGCTTTGTATAATTCTGTGTAATTCTCCTTTCCAGAATGACTCTTCCCTGCATATTTTAAGTTTTGATAACTTACTGGGGCTCTGCTAAAAGCTTCCATTACTTATTTGCCATTATTCATTACAGCTGTCTGTTGAAATTAGAACAATTTGCAATAGCAGAAAAAAATGCTAAAAGGAAACCAGAGCCTTCTATTTTATAAATAAATAAATAAATGAATAAATAAATAGATAAATAAAATTCAGCTATATTTTTTTCTTTCAGGCGTATGTCCAAATAAAAGAAAAATGCAGTAAAAAGAGCTAAAAATTTTATCCAGGCTTTACCTATAAATAATTATAATAATACTTTAAAGAAGACATATATGGTTTCTTTTTTAAAAATATAGAATTACAGAGGAAGGACTACATTTCAGTGATAGAGTTCTCTTCTAGAATGTGTAAGGTTCTGAGTTCAATTCTTCCCACTGCGAAAGCATAGACAGAATCATGACTTTTTTATACAAAAAAATTAGAGTGAATACAATATCCACATAAAAATGTTGTATCTTTGTTTTTTTGAGACAGGGTTTCTCTGTAGCTTTAGAACCTGTCCTGGAACTAGCTCTGTAGATCAGACTGTCCTCAAATTCACAGAGATCCGCCTGTCTCTGTCTCCCAAGTGCTGGGTTTAAAGGCATGCACCACCACTGCCTGGCCCAAGATGTCCTATCTTGAAAAACCTGAAACACAAGTTTGCGCTGATTTATAGTTGGGGAGATTTGAATATATTAGCATATGTCAGCACCTAAAACTTAAGCTTTGCAGTGATTGGAAAATGTCCCCCATGACATTGGTATTATAAGGCTTCATTCCCAGTTGGTGGCACTGTTTGGGGGGAAGTTATTGAACTTTAGGGACTTGGAGCCTTACAGGAGGAAGTTCATTACTGGGACGGGCTTTGAGTGTCTAGCCTGTCCTAACACCCAGTTCATCCTCTCTGCTTTCATTCTACTGCAAAGCTGTGAGCTTTCAGCCGCCAAGTTCTGTTGCCATGCCTGGCATTTCTCAACATGTTTCTTCCTGCCATTTCAGAAGCAAAAGCCATCAGAAAGTATTCTCCTTTAAGTTACTTGTGGTCATTGTGATTTTTACACCAACAGGAAAATAAAAAATACAGCATATAAAACTGGATTTCCATATTGCTATTTACCAATGGAGTAAAAATATCGAAATGTTTGATCTTTAATTTTCTGGTTTATGAAATCATGATATGAAATTTTGGGATTGCTTTGAAGATTCTGTCATATACTATATAGAATATTTTATCATATAGTTGGTCCTATTTAGTCATCCTGGCCAGGAGCGGAATGGGGGCCCACAGCATCTGGGAACAGTTCAGACCTCCATAGCACTAAAGTTTTAGCCTTTCCTTAGCTACATTTTGTTTATAGCAAGGGTTATTATGTTCAGTTTATTGGGGCATTTTTCAATCTGTTGATTTAAGTAAACATGGGAGGGAAAGAAGAAAAAGAAAAATGAAGGTAAACTTACAGGACCCATAATTAACTAAGTCCACTCTTAAACTCATAAACTCCAATTCTGCTCATTAAGAATCCCAGCTGGATAAGGAGCCAGTGCAGGAGGTATGAAAACTATACAAGCTGAACCCAGTTAGACACAGAAGAGTGAGTCATAAGAGTTCTGCCGAAAGCCTGGGTTCATTTTTCTGGTAGATCATATAATCTGCCAATGAAATTGAAGAGGTATAGGTACAGTTTTAATCTTGATGTTAATTTCTAATGAAATACAAGCCTCAAATCAAAACTGGGCATATACACAGGCATTTATATCATGTAGACACTTACAAGCAACCAAATAGCAAACAGACCATAAAACCTATACTGTGAACATCACCAACAAGCAACCAAAATGACAGGAGAGACCTTGCTGCCACATTGATACTGACTTTCCTGCTTGAGAGATTTCCAGAGTGTTCTCTCCACAGTGAACTTCCAGCTTCTCATTTTAATTGTAGGCATTTTTATACGATGGGCTAAACGATATTTATCTGTTAGAAAGCATTTACTATCTAGACAGTCTCAGGTATGGAAATTTTCTAATGCCCTAGCTGTTCGATGCTCGACTTTCTATATTTTCTGGGGCCAGGTGTCCAGGATGTCCCAGTCCATGGAGTCTTGGAGGACACTTGCAATGAATATCTTGGGATCCAGGAAAAGGGAGCCCTACTTGCCCTCATAGTTCCAGTTTCAAGAAATGCGAAGCAAATGGCAACTTGCCATGGTCATGTACATCACAGAAGGCATTACGGTTGACTAGGGGGGCTAGGCTTTTTGGTGCAATGCCAAGTGGTTCTCATAAGAATACAGTTGCTGACTGTGTTCAGTCTTTAAGATCTCTAGCCTTAGGCAGCAAAGCAATAATATGTAACTGTATATGACAAGTGATATGTGTGCGGATAATTTGTATGCCAGCATGATGATACACACGTGTATTTGTGTGTTTCACAACACCTGTGTACATTATGAAGTTTACTATGTTCTCTATGAGTTAACTGTCCTCTGGAAATGGGGTTGAAGATTTGTAAGAGGTTGTTTCCACACACCTTCCATAAGGTGATCTTTGAGGGAGCCTTGTTTTAAACCCCACCAAGTTACATTTTTTTCTTGAACCTTCCATTTTGAAATTACTTTCTGCCATATTTGAAATCTTTACTTAGTATACAGTAGCTGATAACATTTTCATGTATTTTTCTTCTCCAAATAATTTATAAACTACTCATCCATAGAAATAGTTAAATCCTTTCTTGTGTTTCATTTAGCATCTATTTATTTCAAAACCATCGTTCAGTAACAAGCTCTATTTCTCTCCTTTTTGTGCTTCTGTGTCAGCATGAAATGGCTTAGTATACAGATACACAGGAAGTACTGCTGATTGACTAAAAACATTCTATTATGGTTCCACCATTATTAAAGTTTGCAGGTTTTTTCCCCTAATTTCAAAATGTCTTTTTCATTTCAGAACACCCCAGGTAGCTGTCTCACAAGATCGATCTATTGATTTTCACTGCATGGGGTGAAGAAGAAACCCACCAAATCAGGTATGGCTTTCAGGCTCAAAAATTATCCACTTGAAATTAAACATATATAATACGCCACAGACTGAAACTTTTAAACTATTCTTACAATGGAGTTTGAAGAAAGTGATTTTGGAAATTGCTAGAAGAAATCTTTATTACTTTTTTTTAATGCAAAAATCTCTTTTGTGAGAAAGAAACTGTACAAGCACTTGTTAAGACTTCTACATTGTATTTAACCCCATCTAATAATTACCCTATCAATGCATATTCTGCCTAAATGTCCTTAGCCACATTCCCAGTGCAATCTGATGTTCATTGTTCTTCCCTTTGAGATGCTTTGGAAGTCCACAGCATCTTCTTACTCTAATCAGCATTTAAATGCATTGCCTGTTGAAATGAAAGTACCAGTGATTAGTGGCACAGATGTTTCCCCGGAATTGAAAATGCAGGGGTTAAAACCACAAATTAAGCCAAAAGACTCAGTCTTTGCATGCATATTCATTTTTTATTTGGAGGGGGAGATGGCGTGGTGAGATAAACATTACTATCTAGTGAAAAAAAATGGTACTGGCTAACATTGTGAAACTCTGTGACTGGAATAAGAGCGGACACTTGAAAATAGGTCAGTGTCCACTCTTAAAAACAGATGTACAATTTTAAAGTGTTGGCAAAATAAAGTCTTATCTGCTGTCACTGGACCATGTTGATAGACACCTGGAAAGAGAAATAGAATAATCCGAATTGCAAAACTACAATTGAAAAACTACAGAAGGATTCTTAAATGTCCAAGAAAAAATCATCATTATTTATTGAAGTATTAATATCATGTGGTGTTTGTCTGCTAGTGACCTAAAATGCTATAAATACCAGTATATAATGTTTAGTTACCAAAATCAATAGTTTGTAATCACTAAATTTGCCATATTGGCTATGCTTGCCTCTTATTTGTGTTCTTTCTTTAGTGCTATCCATTCAGTTCAATAATTGACTAGGAGCAATGTTTGACGATATTTGTACCAATGAACTGATAAAGACTTTATAGTTCAAGAAGATAATCGTCATTTGGGTGAATTTTCCAATCTGCATTTGGGTGATTTTTCCAGTAGTCTCTTGCTTTTTATTTCAGTTTTTGAGTGAGTATTATAAAGAGGATGAGAATCTTTGAATTAGATTGTGTCCCCTAACAACCAGCACATGTAAACAACAAACAAACAAACATATCTAGTTCTCCTGAGCCCTCGGCCCATGCTGTAATCTTCTCTGAGGCATTATTTGCACAGACTTAGGAGGCTCCATTGAATCTTCTCTGATGTCAGTGCTCATCAGTAACATGTCATCATGACTCTTGGTTGAAGAGGATATACCACAGTGAGATTCCGTGTATCTCTTTTTAAGAATTTTTTATTCGCTCATTTGGGATTTTATGTGGCACATCCCAATACCACACATCTCTCTGTTGCCTGGGCCCTGCCCTCTGCCTTTGTGACCTCCTCTTCAAAACAGTACAAAATTTAAAAGCATAGTTGACAAACAAATTGAAAAAGAAAAAGAAGAAAGAAAGAGAGAGGGGGGGGGAGGGAGGGAGGAAAGTAAGAAAGGAAGGAAAAAAGGAAGGAAAGGGAAGGAAGGAAGAAAGAAAAGAAAGAAAGAAAGAAAGAAAGAAAGAAAGAAAGAAAGAAAGAAAGAAAGAAAAGGAAAGAAGGAAGGAAGGAAGGAAGGAAGGAAGGAAGGAAGGAAGAAGAGAGAGGGCAGTACGTAGGTAGGGAGGGAGGGAAGGAAGGAAGGAGGAAAGGAAGGATAAAAAGAAGGAAGGAAGGAAGAAAGAAAGGAAGAAAGAAGAAAATTTCGGCTTAGAAGCTGCAGTGTGGCCCAGTGTGTCGCACAGTATGCCCCTTACTCCATCATTACCTGTAAGTGTTCTTTGCTTTGAATCCTTAGTTTGGCTCCAGGCCTCTGGCTTCTGGTACTCTTGATACTGGGCCCTCACTGGGAATCTTACTGTATATCCTGTTGTTGTCTGGTGTCATGGGGTTTCTATAGCATTGGATCTGCAGAACTGGTCCATTCAGTTTATGCGTGAGGAGAATGGACCTGAAAGCCCCTTCCTTCCCTAGTACACCATGTGATGGCATGCGTAGGGAAAATATGCTCTCCACCCTTTCCACCTCTTGCTAGCTGCGGCAAGTGGGAGGGCTGGCCTTGGGGGATCAAAGAACAGAAGAGCTGGCCCTGTCTCTCACAAACTGCAGCAATTGGGAGGCTTGGCCATATACCCCAGCTGGGCAGAATTAGGTGACCTTTGTGGTGCAATAGAACAGGAGAGCTCTCCCTGCTCCTTGCTGCCTGTGTTGCTCTGGGTGAGCTAGCCAGGGCAGTGACAGAGAGCTTGCCAGGGTGGTGACAATGAGTCAAAGCTTCTGACCAACCCAACTACCATCCAGGCCCAGAACCAGGATTCAGTGTACCTTGACACCATTCTTACTCCAACTTGTATAACCCCTCACTCTGACACTTGTAGTGCCTGCTGTTCCTGACCATAACAGTTAAAATATGGCTCCATTAATTTCATCAGAATAGCTGAAAAGTTTCAAGCAAGTTCTCACTGAACAAACAAATAACCAAGTAATATTGTCTCAAAATGTGTACTACTACCTTCGTGTTTATAGGAAAATGGCACCCTCTTCCTTTTCATTAACTAGACAAAATGCACGTATTAAGGGAAGATCGGGGTTTCTCCTATAGGGCTTTAATATCGCTGTTCAAGGAATGAATTAATCAACTGGGGGATAAAGTACATATATTTTAGTATTTCAACACAAGGCTTAAAGGAAAGAAAGACACACCTGAGAACGTGAACAAAAGTTCTCAAAGAACAATTGCTTCCTCCTTTTTAAATACTACTTAGTATAATAATACATTATTTTTAACGTCGCATCTGATAACGTGGTTCTCTTTATAGTCGAAAGGAAGCACTAACATATAGTCAGACTTGCAGCCAGCTTTCTCTCTCATTTCCTTATGTTGGCTCATCAGCAGCTTAAAGTTATCCTGGCTGCAGATCGTGCATTTCTAGGTCAGGAATAATTTGTCTTACCCAAAGGGTCTTCCTAAGGATTGAACCATAAAATACATATAAGCTCTTACTCTATTTTCAGTCTAATAACACAAAGGAAGTGTCCCAAAATATTACCTATATTCTGCAATTATTTATATTACAGGGAAGGTCAGTATTTTTAAGACTAGGGTCTTAAATTTGATTTTTCTGATTTCCTAGATGGTATGAGAAAATTAGATCAGGAGAAGTAACCTGCACGAAACTGCAGACATTGCGCTTGTCCACTTAATTCTCCAACTGACAATCTTTCCATAAAAGAGACATTTGCTTTGAATATCTCTTTGAACAAAACCTTTAGGAAAAAATACATGGGCCCATCTTGATCTCTATAGTCCTAGGAGATGGGAAAAGAAGTTATCAGAGGAATGAAATTCCCAAGACCGGACACAGACAGGAAAGGCTGAGTGAGACATGGCACTATCTTTCTACTGAACTGTGGTAACATTTCCTTAGTTAGGAATTTAAGACAGTAGGACTCATGTAGTTTTCCTCTCCTTTCCCACAGTTTCCTAAGAGTTATATCAGCAGTCCTTATCATGTACTCTTTGCCAGTCATCAGCATCAGTATCATTAAATGTTGAAAACACAGGCTTAGGCCTTTTCGAGTAGCAGAGCATCCCCAATATCTAACGGTGGATCTCAGTGATATAAATGCTTCCCAAGATCTTCACGAGAGTCTACATGCTGAAGTTCAAAATCTTCTTATTAAAGAGATGTTTTCTGGGCCTGGGGCTATATGGCACCAGCTCAGTGATTATTCAGCATTTGGTGAAACCTGGGTTTGAAATTAAAAACTGAAAGAAGAAAATAAGCAAGCAAAATTACTTGAAGGAAACTGACACATCCTACCACAGTGACTATCGTATACATATACATACTTCTGAAACACAAAATAACCTCGGTTCCTTAAATAAGTCTGTGAAGTTAACAGGGGAAAGCAGTGAGGAGAGGTGTGGGGGAGGTTGTAGAGTAGGGAATGTGGGTGGATTTAATCCAAACACTGCGTGTGTGTTAGCTAAAGTCCCCATTGCAGTGAAAAACACCAAGAACACGGCAACTTTTTTTCTATCTATCTATCTATCTATCTATCTATCTATCTATCTATCTATCCATCCATCCATCCATCCATCCATCCATCCATCCATCCATCTATCTATCTATCTATCTATCTATCTATCTATCTATTGGTTTTTTGAGACAAGATTTACTCTGTAGCTTTGGAGCCTGTCCTAGAACTAGCTCTTGTAGACCAGGCTGGCCTCGAACTCACAGAGATCCGCCTGACCCTGACTCCTGAGTGCTGGGATTAAAGGAATGCACCACCACCACCCAGCAGAACATGGCAACTCTTATAAAAGAAAATGTTTCACTGGGTTTGGATTACAGGTTCAGAGGGTTAGCTCATTATTGTCATGGCAGGGAATATGGTATTTTGTAGGCAGACATGGTGCTGGGAAAGGAGCCCAGAGTTCTACATCTGGATTGGCAGGCAGCACGAAGAGGGAGACGCTGGGTCTAGCAATACACTTCCTCCAACAAGGCCGCACCTACTGCTATAAGAACAAACGTCTGAATAGTCTCACTGTTGATGAGCCCATGTGAGCTATTTTCATTCAAGCCACCATAATGTATGAATATATAAAATTATTAAATCATATATTGTTAAAATTTCTTTGGAAATCAAGTTCAAAAAAATCATTTTATTTAGTTAACTTGGTTATACACACATGTCCATCAGTGAGTACCCAAGAGACTCTTTATTATCACAACGTTACTAGTGAAAAAAATCTATTCAAACGATACCACATTGAGTCTAACATGTTTACCAGGAAATCAGAGGTCTAGGTTTGGCCCAGATGGAAGATTTTGTTGTCAAAAGTCTTTCAATTATGCATTAAACATGGGTGTCATACATACCTGGTTAGAACGTCTGTAGGAAAATAATTAATGGACTTCATTTCCATTGTCCTTCCGTATTCTTCTCTTTTGGTTATTTGGGGGGGGGGTAACATATGTTTATGTTTGACAATACACAGGGACAGTCATATGATACTCTGAAATGAATACATATCTTGACTCTTTTTAACTTACTTATACCTATACGAGTGAGTACCATTCCATAAATTTCTATATATTTGTCGAATGAGGATAGATTAATATTTACATATATTTATATGTGTATGCTTGTACTTTCTCCTCCATAAATAAATACAGCTATAATGTGTTCCATTTGGGAATAGTTTTTTAAAAAAGTTACTGAAATCTGAGTCTTCACCTTAGGTATTATATAAATAAAATCATGTATTATGTAAATGTAATTACATATGAAAGTAATTCTAGAGACGTGCAACGCAAACCTTTGAGCTATAATATGGTGAATCATGGGAAATGGTAATTATATATTATAGTCTCTGAGTCTTCAGCATTTGGAAAGATGGTCATTTATTTCTGTTTTGATAATACAATGAACTTTTTATTGTGCTCTGTAGAGGATGTGGGGACTGGGTGTTCTGATCAGGGAGATGGAGGATGGCAAGCATCCTGAAGACTGAAGACAGCCCCGTCACGGCAGCATCTCTGTTCCAGAGCCCTCATGATTTAGAGCCAATTATAAGCCACATTGATCTTTCTAAAAGGCAGAAATGGTAAAAATCCACTTCCCTACGGTATTTCTTGTAAATATACCAGCTACATGATTTAGTACCACATATAGTTAAGGATTTTTGAAATTGATTGGACAGGTTATGAGAGTAGCTACCACATTACAGCAAAACAAAGAGATATCTGGACGGAATTGTAGAGACAGGTAGTTGTGAGATCAGCACTTACAGATCTGTGTCACAGATATTCTGTATGTAGGCTGACATTGCGTGTAGAAACATAAAGGTAAAAACAGAAATAAGTAAATAAGAGCAGCTCTGAAAAATTGCGCAAAGTAAAAAGTTCAGGTTTTTCAATCTTCTTGAGAAAAGTACTTGAAATGAGCTCAGACTTTAAGACCGAGGGTTCATTGGACTAGTTTCCCTTTCTGAGGGAAATGCAACATTCACCTGAATGAAGCTCTCTGCTCTCTTCTAGGTCAGGACGTTCATTGGCTGCTAAGCACATGGCTCTCCAGTTTCTTTGCCCATTCACCTGAATGAATCTCTCTGCTCTCTTCTAGGTCAGGCTTGTTCATTGGCTTCGAAGCACATGGCTCTCCAGTTTCTTTGCCCATTTTTTTTTTATCGCCAGTGCTTTCACCATATTCCAAAACTACCACCGTCTTCATGGCATAAAATCATCAATTGCTTCCTAAACACCTGATTCTCTGCTTCTCATTTTGCCTGAAGTCTGTTTTTCACCCTGTAGTCAATGTGATTAAACCTCCAATGAGTTCTCATCACTTTTAAGGAAATTACTAAAACCATTCCCATGACCTAGGTGGTTCTGCATGCTGTTATCTGTGCTTGTTTTTTACCCTTCGCTCGCTTACGCTTTCTTTACCACCCTTGACTCCCCATATTCATCTTCTGCAATGACAGGCTGCCCAGATATGTTCTCTTTCTAAAGGATCCCCGTGAATTGACCTTAACTTTCAGATCTCAGGTACAAGCACATGAGTAATAAGATTCAATATGAGCAGTATAGTCACACTGCTAGAGGTTATAAGATTAGATTAAATACTCATATTCCAAGTACAAGTAACACATGTTAAATAAAGGTATACAAGTTACAAAAGAACAAAAACTAAAAGCAAACAAGCAAGAAACTCTTGAAAAGAATATGTCATGTTCACATCAATCTAGAAAGCTAATAATGTAAAAGTAGATTTCAGAAAAATAATAGCAAGAATAAAGAAGATTATAATTTTATAATTATAAAAGAGATAAACTTTTTAAATACAGATAAAAACATAAGCTGTTACACTCCAAGTAATAGCATAAGGTAATTGTTTACTGTGAAAGGGACCCAAAGCCACTAGAACTCAAACATGCTTTAGAAAAATGATAGGGTTCAATTGGAAGATGAAATTTGAATTTTAAAATAACATTTGAAATGTTAAGTCTAGCTGACAGAAATGATACTACTAGACATCTACAAAGAAAACAAAATACTTTGCTTGATTTTCAAAATTAAACATAGCCTCCCAGAAACTGAAGTGGCAGCCATAGGCCACATGGATCTGCTCTAGCTCCTCTGCGTATATGTTATGGTGTTAGCTTAATGATTTTGTGAGACGCCTAACAGAGGGAGTAGGGGTATCTCTGACGTTTCCCGCTGCTCTTCAGACTCCTTTCCTCCTAATGGCTTGCTTTTTCCAGCCTTGATGTAAGGGTTTGAGTCTTGTCTTATTGTATCATGTTCAGGGCTATCTCTATGTTGGCTCCTCTTTTTCTGAATTGAATATGAGGAGGAGCTGACCTAGGGAAGAGGTGTCGGTGGGGAGCAGAGGCTGGGAGGAGTATATCGAGGGGAAACTGTGGTCAGGATATATTGTATGAAAGAATAAATAAATTTAAAAAAAATAAAAATATAGAGCCAATAGAATGAGTATGAAAAACTCAGTTTGGATCCCCAGAAACCCTGTAAAGCTCCTCAGATGGTATTAGACCTTCATATAAGAACCCCAGGACAGGTCAGGAATAGGAGGGCAGAGAAAGGCCGATCCCTGAAGCTCACTGGCCAATCAGTTGAGCAGAATAAACAGGCAAACAAAAAGGTGATTGCCATCAAGGAAAGACATCCAACATTGACAAATATTGGGAGCCATGAGCCCCCAGATCCTGAATTTCTTGTAAACGATTTGTTTTCCTCTGATCTGAGTGCCTACAGCTGCTCTGAGCATGAGACCCTCAGGAATTCCTGATGGCAGGAGAGTGGTTTCTGGTGTGTTTGGCTGGGGCTGGCTCTCCCTGTATAAAATGCCCCTGGACACAATAAAAGGGGCATTCTTGGGGCATTGTGGCATCAAGGATGACCGTGTCTCTGTCTGTGTGTCTCTGTGTGTTTCAATCTCCAGCCCCTTGCCTGGTTCACGAACAATATGGCAGTGCATAGAGCACAGATGGGCATTGTGCGCCGCAGACACTTATCTGTATACACCTACAATTACAAGGACACATACATATACTATCACATATGTACACCCAATTAGAAATAACATTAAAGAAAATTAAGAGATAAAATCCGTGTCCTTAAATATGACCTGTCATTAAAATCATTATCCTCCTTGGAATTCTGTGTAGATTCAATAGTATGCTATCCTCCCAAAATCTCATTAATGTTTTTACTAAAAATTGAAGAGCTTATAAGAAAATTCTTATGACAATAAAGGCATCCAGAATAGCTAAAGCAAAGCTGCAAAGGAGCGCTATAAAAGAACCAGCACAATGGAGGCGATTATACTACACCTGGGTGTTGTGCTCCACATTGGTTCAAGAGCATGCTCCCTAACTTAATCTTTATTAGATTGCCTCCCAGAGGCTTGCTAAGACAGAAGATAGTAGCAAGCAAGAAAGCTAAACTTAAATTAATTTGGCAGAGGAGAGGTTAAGCTCTAAAGTTCAATAGGCTCTCTGGAAACATGAGAAGCAGTTACATCTACTCTATCCTGTATGGGAACCTTTGAAGAAATTCAGTGTTCTGACCATCGGAAGTGTCAGTCATTCATTTCATGGCAAATGTTCATAAACCTATATTCAATGTGCTTTTTTCATTTTTCAAAATGATTGAACAAAACCCACTTTGGACTTTGACGAATAGGACTACTTTAATAATAGGCCCATCAACCTGGATGGATCTGCAAGCCACGTACAGAATTTTCACAAAGAGGAATGAGCAGTGGGTGTTTCAGTCCTGTTTTAAATGATTCGAAGAAGTGGCAAGGAAGATAAGGGAATGTAACTGGGCCTAAAGATAAGGAAACGCCTGTCTTATTTGACCACGTTTTACCTAATGCCACAAAAAGCTCTTCAGTAGTTCATCTGACTCCATCAGCTACTGAGAAAAATCTCTTTTGCATCACTGTGCAGTAAGCAGGACATAAGAACACTTTAGGAGGAGGCTAGACTCTTCTCTGTTTTTCATTGGTCTCACAGGGACAATCAGTGGGGCTGTGCTATTAAAATATACGACATGTGCTTAGATAAATGCAATTCAAATTCTGAATTCCCAGTGACAGCTCTTCCCTAAATGATTTTATTTGTGTCTTTGAGAAGAAGTGAAAAGAATAGTCACATAACAGCAACGGAGGCAGGGCAACAGTTACAGTAAAACACACCTACACAAACGTTCATTTCTTTTAGGGTCACGTGACATTGTGTGTCCATTGTTTAAACTCAACAGCATGTGCTTGTAATTACAGAGGTCAAGAGTACTTACAGGCAGATTTTCATCAGAGATAGTCTTTTGCTGATGGGTCATGACAACCCAAAATTCCAGCTTACTTTACTGAACTTTAAAACACAAAAACACGTGTGTACATTCCATATTTGGTAATTAAAGAATGCCATGGATGCAGATGAATCAGCCCAGCTTCTCATAAAACACTCTTCTGAATACACTGGGTTGTGGTTGTTACTTCTACCAAGCTGCTATAGTAGGGAAATGTGAGAGACAGCCTCTTGATGAACGATGTCCTGAGAAACCATTCCACTTTCATTTCTCCTGATTGCTTTAGGGATGCTAGGCAATCTCCTGTTGAACAAAGGATGGTTCCGTGGAAAAGACTCACATAGACCTAGCATTTTACTGTCTGAAGCAGAAACAGTCTGAGAAATAGGGGTCAAAAATCCAAGACATAGAGATAACAAATTAGAAGGTAGTCTATACATTTATAGAAGATGACAGTACATTCTATCAAAAGATAATAGAACATAGCACCCAGAAGTTGGTCTCTAATAGAATTTTCTAATAAAATATAGCAAGGAAGAAAAGACAGATTTTAGAGAGCATGACATTTACAAGATGAGTTCAGGTCATCTTTCAGTGCAAAATCTGGGGTTGACCAGAAGTCTAAATGATAACACTATGTCAAAGGGTACTGCATGTAGAAAGGGCTCCTTGTGGCTACTACTGGGGAAAAAATGAGCAAAAATAAATATTGTAGAAGTAATCATTACCTAAAATATAAATAAGTTCACATTGATTGTTTAAAAATTGATAAAATATAAATAAAAAGAGAAAGATGCAATTCCTCATACAGAATACAAATAATACTTATATATTATATAAATTCATATATAATATAATATAATCTGTAATTGTGGTCTATCCTTAGTTACTTAGAGAAGGTATAGCAGTATAATGAGTGGAACTAACTTCACTGTGGGCCATTGTGATAAATGCCACTCTGCAGGGTTGATTAAGTTCAGTAGGAAGCTGATCTGAGAGTGGTTGTTCTTAGCATGGGCACTTAGACAGTTTACATGCAATTGGATATTCCAGTATCCAAGATGCCGTCATTACCACAGTGGTGTGCATCATTGGTAGGTTCCAAAATTCTCAAAATAGTGTAAGAAACTGTTACATATCAGACAAACCTGATAATATATGATGTGATAATTGAAAGCAATATGATATCATAAATGTGTTCCTGTATACCTGGAGATGTTTCTCGATAGAAGAGCATATTCCAAGAATACTCAAAGCCTGATTTTGATTCCTAGCATTGAAAAACTTCCACTAAATGTATTTACGGAGCAGGAAAATAATATTAAGGGAAATTATAGTATCTGAATAGAATATGGCAAAGATGAATGCATTAAGTGACCCATGGAGATGTGTCTGTGAGTAAAGTACCTGTCTTGCAAATATGAAGACATGGTTCCCAGCATCCACAAGAAAGACAGAAGCTGAAGTAAAATGTATTTAATCAAGGTGCAGCTTTGGGGGGCAGAATGAGGATATATGTGGAGCCCAGGAAGTTCATTATCAGCCAAGCTCACACCCAAAAGTAAAATGAATGAGTACTCATATGCACACACCCATGTGAACATGTGTGCAAACTGTGTGCACATACATATTTACAGGCAAGAAAAATGTATTCATATCGGCATCTTATTTGTAAGAAATGCACTGTGTTAAAAGATATGAACAGAAAAATCTTGTATGAAATATATAGAAACAATAATATTTTAAAAACCATTCCTGCATTGTATTCTTACCATAAAATTTAAAAAGTATGCAAAATATGCCATTAATTTGAATTTTAATAGTTCCATATATATTATATATTTAATATCCAAAATGATACCTTGTATCTACACTTGGCTACTGATCCCTTGAAATGTTGATGACATAATAGTTTTAAACATAAAATGTATACTACTTATTTGGTAAATTTAATACACACAAAACTATAAGGTAGAATTTTTCTCAAGTCATTTTCATTTTGAAATGATGTGTGGAATATATTGTATTAAGTCAAAAGGATTAGCATGGCTAATGTTGTCTGATTCCTTTTAATTTTCATTTTAGCTAACAAAACATTCAAAGTGTATGTGTGGCTTGCATTACAGTTCAGAAATTAAATGTGTACCAAGTTACCCATTTGTGATATATAAACAAACAACTTGACTAAAGAAGTTTAAAAGTGCAATATTGTAATGCAAAATCCTGGCTAGAGTGCTGGAAGAGATCCCAAACACCCTAGGGAGTATGAGTGTCTATAGCATTGGCTCCTTTTCACTGTGAGCTTGGAAAATAGCTAACACATGAGGTATACTGTTGCAAACACTGTACTGAAAACTTTACCTCATTGTATCATCTATCTGCTACAGAGTTTCAGGAAATAGGAATTACAGTTTCCACTTTACAGAAATAATACATCCACAATAGGCCCAAGGTGGTAAAAGCATCAAACTCATACCCATGTCTGTCTCATTTCAGAACCTGACCTCTCACCTACCACATCATACCAATTTTTCTGTTCTCGTTATTAATTTAGATTCCTTGCTCCTCAGTAGAATATTTAATAGAGAGAGTTATTGCTTGGCAGTGAGCTACAAGTCTCTCTGCATACTTAGCATCTCCTCAACCTAGAATAATAATATGAGATCTATGAACCAAATTGTCTGGGTTTCTAGAATATGGATGGGCTGGAGCACTAACACACTTTGTTACCTAGGAACCAACGCTTCTTGGGATGTACGTCTGCCAAGACACCACTGATGGCGTCTTTTATCGAAAGAGCTTTTGGTTTCTGTAGGGAAAGCTGGATTTAATCCTGCTTTTTAGTCATGAACTTGTACAGCCGTGGGTATGATATCTGTGTCTTCTGTGCCTCATGATCTGGAACTGAAAGATGTTAAAGTCTTCCCACTGTGTCTGTAGAAGTGAGCTGCCAAGCCAAAGAGGGACAAAGAAAAGAAATAGCTAACAACTGTCTAGAGTAAAGGTCTCATAGTCTACAAAAAATGGGAGCTTCAGTCGTGCAATGAGAAAAAAAAAGTTAATTAGGCCAACAGTTATGTGGACTTGAGTGAGACTCTAAGCTCGGAGTCATTTGGGTCCTAAAGGACATAAAACAGCGGTTCTCAGCCTTCCTAGTGCTGTTACCTTTTCCTCCATCTGTGGTTGAATTTCAGCACTGAAAAAAAAAAAAATCCTACTAAACGGAATCATGGAGTAAGAAAATAACATTATGGGAAACTAACAAATTCAGAATAAAATATTTCAAAAATAAAATTATTTTTGTTTCTAGTTCATAACAATAATTTTACTACTGTTATGAATCAAAATGTAAATATTCTTGGAGATAGAGATTTTTCAAAGGGATCTCCACCCACAGATTAAGAACCACTGACCTAGAGGCACTTCCTGTACCAAAGAATTTGTAAGGTTGAAGACATAGACTGTTTTATAATCTTGAATTTTTAATAATTCACTGTGCAGCAATGGAATACTAACCCCATCATGTAAACAGAAGCAGGAAGTCACCATGATGAAAATGGAAATCCACAGCACTGCAAACTAAAGGAAAGGCCTCTGGAAAGCCACCACAAGAAAACTGGATGGGCATAGCAGTTTGTGGCTTATCTAAATGCTTCTATGGAACGTAGCATAAGGATATCTGTTCCAATTTTATCTGCTGGTTCTAACAGAAGGAATGGTTCTCACCCTTTGTGTGAATTTGGTTCTTTTTATCCTCACAATAGACGAATGGGGCAATTTAATCTCTAGATTTCACCAGCACACACAAAATTGTTAATCTCTTTCAACCAGATAAGAGTCTTGCTGAAAATCCCTGTCTCAATTGATGTGTGGAAGCAGCCCGTGAGGCTAGACAGCCTGTTTTGTTCTCATTTCAGGATGCACTGGATTGCGGCGTCCCCTTCTACCTCGCACAATTATCGTAGGGAGCATGATTCGCTGTCAGACAATCTCCGCTCACTTCCATTCACTACACCTGAAACAGGAACATTCGTGACCTGGGAGTTTTCATTTAGAACTCACTGATTCAATAGAAAGACCTCAAATTATACCCACTGTTAATTTTAAATTAACTCAAAGCATTTAATTAGCACCTCTTCAAACAGAAATGAAACGAGGATACTTTACAGTAAAGGAAATGAAGACCACTTAAGAGATTTGTGTAAATCAAATTTAAACACTGTATCCCTTCAAACTCTTTCACAATTAAGAATATTCAGGGTAGAGCTATATATAAAGCAATTAACAGCTTGAGGAAATGAGTGAGGGAAGGATTCCAATGAAGATTTGATTAAATGTTGAAGTGACGCTGTCTTTACTACCACAGCAGAGAAGCCTGGTCCCTGGGGTACAAGTGGAAACAGAACAAACGAGAGGCAGCAGCAACTACAAAAACAGCGAGTTCAGTGAAGACCAGTGATTCACAGTGAAAACACAGGATGCTTGTTCTAGTGTTAGGTTCTGAGGCTTATGTGTATGTGAGAAATAGAAGGCTTGGCTAGTGAACTGCAAGTATATGATATGGTCCAGGATTAGTCATCCCACATCTTTGGGCTTTATTTGCCCCCCAAATAGTGTGCAATTTACGTTGGATCAACAGCCTCCAAGATAAATTTGCAATGATTTGGTTGTGTTTTGAGTGTATCATTAAGTGGTGTGTGCCGTGGGAACTGTCTTAGTTTGGATTTTTATTGCTGTGAAGAGACACCATGACCAAGATAACTCTTATAAAAAAACAGTTAATTAATGGGGCTTGCTTATAGTTTTAGAAGTTCAGTTCCTCATGGCACTGAGCACTGTGGAATGCCAGCAGATATGGAGCTAGAGGAATAGCTGAGAGTCCTACATCCTGCAAGCAACAAGAAGTCAACTGACTATCACACTGAGTGAAGTTTGAGCAAAAGAGACCTCAATGCCCACCCACACGGTTACACACTTCCTCCAACAAGGCCATACATCCTAATAGTTCACTTTCTTTCTCAGCCATTTTCTTTCAAACCACCAAAGGATCTGAGCTCTTAATGTGACCTTTAAAAAATGAAGTTTGGAGATAAGAGATGGTTTAGCAGCTAAGGGCACCCAGCATGCAACCCTAATGACCTAACATATACACCTGGAAACAGAAGACCAGAAGAGAGATCTCCTGGTTGCTGTTGTTCTTCAGTCTCTAATAGTGAAGCAAACACACATTCCACAATTAGATAATATAACTAAATAACCTAATTGTAAAAGAAGGTATGAAGTGTGGTAAAAAAAAATGACTAGATCTCAGACACATCAACTTTTGGATTCATTCAAGCTGTCCTTCGTGGAGTTCATTCGTGAAGGAAAGTCTTAGGAAAGTGAATTATTATGCCAAGAAATCTTGAATTTCTACCCTTTTTATGATGTCATTCCTCATCCATTTCTGTGTCCTTTTTGTGTGACTAAAGTAGCCCGAGTCCCTCACCAGAAGGAAAAGAGATAGGCTCCCCAGTTATGTTTCAATTTCTAAATCTATTGGAAAATAATTCTCATTTTTCCCTGAATCACCCAAACTTTGGTATTTTGTTACAGAAGAAAAAAATAGAGTCAGTCAGCATTCCAAGCACAACCTGCTCCATGAGTTGTTGATGCGAGCTAAAGTACACAGATTAGTTTTTAATGGAAAGATCAGTTTTATGAAAGGCTGGTTAAGTAGATTTAATTAGGCTTTTTTTTCTTGGTATTTTGCTCACTAATGGGGCACGGGAGTCACCTACGTGATTGCCCTCCCTGCTCCTTCGACAAAAAGATCTTTTGTTCTTAGACAGGATCTGGGAGCCCTGTTGATCAGAGCACGTGTCAGCAAGCCCCAGATGCTCTGATCTCCAAGGACCTTACTGGCCCAACATCCTTTGAATTTTGATGGTTTTATCTGCTCTGTGGCTTTAGGTACATTCCTGAGCTGTGAAGATGCTAATCGGAGGAATACTTCTGACAGTAATTTACTAAGTCTCCTTGATGAGGATATTTAATTAAATATTCATTACTTTCAAGGCCAAGCCTTGTTAACCATTGATTGATTTCAAGTGTGTATTGAGCAACCTCCATTTAAAAATTCTCTTTATTTTTGCAGATATGCATATTCACTTATATGAAACAAAGTTAGGATGATAAAATGAAAGAGACAAAATTATTCCAATCACTTTGGCTTAATTGATCCTTTTGCTATGTCTAATTAGTTTACCTGGTAAAAAGAAAAGCTGATAGACTGAGGTAGAATAATGACCCACTCACAGAGTAAAAGCAGAATGCACAGAGAACACAGTATAGTGCAAAGGACTAAGAGAGATCATTGTAATGAGCTGGTCTGGATTAAGCTTTGTTTTGCTGAGAAAGCTATGAGATCTGGAGAACTTAGTCTCTGCAAATTTGGTCCCCTTCTTTCTTCCCTTAAGGACAGAAACAGGTTCAGCTTACCTAAATTCTTGAATGCACAATCGCATTATATTTTTACTGTGTGTGTGGCTTAGAAAGATATCTTTGCTCATCGACATCTCCTAAAGGACTTCCTATACTATGCTATAGCTTCCCTTCTGTACTTAATATTTCTCTTCTGGCCACAAGGCACCTGGATTTTTTTTCCATGCTGTTCCACATGTAGAACTTCTTCTGCCCTTGAAACAAGGAGCTTGAAAGTCAAAATGTGCCTGAAAAAGTGGCTGTCTACGATTCTGGCGTTCTCAGAAGTCCCCATGCTCTCTGACATTTTGTAGACTTGCTTTTCCCAGACTGAGGGGAGAAAATGAGAAAATTCATCCCAGGGCCCTCTAATCCTTTAATTTCTGCCGCTTTATGGTAAATGCCAATGGCAAGTATCTTGTGCTTTCCTGCTGGAATGACATTCATGCTGCCCCCTATTTCTTTGTATCACTACATTCTCGGGTCTATGATAACATAATTCAAGGGTCACGGCAGAATATAATTTGTTTTTCAAGCTCAGATATTTAATCAAATGAAATGGGCACTATTTATAAGTCATAGGGCATGAACTACAAGGCCTGGTGAATTCTGGGCTTGGCCATCCATATACCCCTTCAGAAAGATGCCTTCGTTTAAGGAGAATCAACACATTTGACACCATGGACTCTTTTTTTTTTTTAGCCCAGTGACCAGTCAAATATTCCAATGCTTGAGAAAGGTTCAGGATTATCTTCTCACTCCACTCAGCAGCCTTTCCACACAAAGCTTTCTTTTCTGAAAGAAAGCTTATGGACAGCCCAATGCATATGAAGATAAACCTAACCATAAGCATTCAGTGGTTCTAATTTTGTGAGATTTACAATGTAGTTATAATGTTTCTGCCTTCCCTTCCTTCTCTCCAAATCCTCCCATATACTTCTTCCCACTCTCCTTGTAATTCATGTCCTTCTTCTCACTCATTTTCATTGCATCCACATATGTATGTATGTATATGTGTGTGTGTGTGTGTGTGTGTTTTCAGGGTTGACCATTTGACATTGGACAGCCACTTGGGGAAGATAACCTCTCTCATCATTTCAAAAACATGACCAAAGATTTGAAAGAATCCCTATTACTTTAGGAAGTCGCTATGAAATGAGCGAGACTGACAGCTAAGCGTGAGTCTGACACTCAATGATCTAATATGAGAAGTGCCAATCTTTCCGTTTTTTTAATAATTTCTTTTTCTTCACTATTTCCTTCTTTAAAATGCATCTTATTTTTTACAAAAAAAATGTGATTTTACTCTTGTTATCCCTGTCTCAAATATTCTGGAAGTTAATGAAAGCATTTAAAATTACAGAATGTACTGATGTCTCCCCCTGTTCAGTTTCTTTTAGGATGCATTGCTAAAATGCAACAAACACTACTTTAGAGAGAAATAATTTAATCCTGCTCACAGTTCAATAATAGAGTCCTACATGGCATGGAATCCAAGGCACAGGAGCTAGAAGCCGCTAGGAAGGATCTCCACAATCAGAGAAGGATGAGGTGCTCCTGGTGTCCAGCACTCTCTCTCTCTCTCTCTCTCTGTCTCTCTCTCTCTTTTTCTCTCTCTCTCTGCAATGTAGGATCCTCCTACACAGTGAATGGCCTTGCACACAGTAGAGATGGATCTCTTCAGCTCATTTAATGCAACTAATTATTAGTCACATGAATGCCTTGGGGCCATCCCCAAGGTGACTCCAGAGTCTGTCAAACTGACAATTAACAATAACCATCAAACTTAGTGAACACAGAAACCACCAATTCATCTACTATAGCTACCTAGCTAGCCCCAGAGCTCCCCAGTCTGTTGAGATTACAGGTAGGTTACCATACTCACCTAGATATTTTTATTTGTGTTTCTGGAATCTGAGTCCAACCCTCACATTTACATAGCAAGTGCTTTATGCAGTTAGTCATCACACTGGCACTCAAAGATTCCTTTAAAATAATAGCCCAACGTCTCACCAACCGCAAGACTCTATGTCACTCCCAAAGTGTATCTGTTTTAAATGGGAATATGTGAATACACAGATAAAAGGGTAAATGATTGATATGTAGATCACATGATTCTCTCAATACCTTTAGTAATGATAAATGAATTACTCTAATATAATAACTGGCATGCTGTAGATTCTTCATAAACTCTTCCCCTGTTACGTTAGAGATTGCTATATAATATGGTTGTCTGTGTCTACAGATTAAAATGTGAATGACTTGCAGGCTAGAGCTTTGTCCCCTGAGAAACGTGATTTTCCTTTCTTGACAAGCATTGAAAATATTCCTTCCACTGAAGTCATTTGTTTAAAACTCAGTAACTCTGACCTTACAAAGTCAATATTGTTGTTTGTATGTCTTGAATTTGGCAAGAAACGAGGTCTCAAGCACTGAAGCAAATCTTTTTCTGTCTTCGTTGATCAATTTTTTTCCAGCCTTCAAGAAAATATTTGTGTGTTTGACTCCTCTCTTCATGTCTCAATTCACACTGTTACCAGATTTGCATGTTCACGTTCCCATTCTTGTTTGTAAGATTTAAATAGAACGTGGCCTCTGCATAAGAGTGTAGCAGAAAATACAGTCTGTTTTTAAAGTATAAGATGAGCTTCTTATCTACGACAATAGGATCCCAGACATAAACTAAAGAGTAAAACTCTACTAAGGAAAAGTTCTACATGTTGGGAAACTGTGTGAGGGACTGAAATACTGAAATCTTCTCTGATAAAGTACTCCCCAGTGGGTCAAGGCTTCTGGGAGAATGCCAAGTGGAGGAAACCCAAAAGTCACTGTAGCTAGGAAGAAAACAAACAGATGGTGCCAGTCATGGTGAAGGAGAGAGGAGCCAGGGACACTGGCATACTGTGAAGTGCCAAGTAATAGGCAACTTAGTACTCTTGAGTTTACCCTTTACTTACCTGCAAAGACAAAGAACCAAGCTCTCTGGTGTTAGTAAAGGATGCCTAATGAATCCAAAAAAGGTTTATAGGTAAACATCACCTGGTTTCAGGTGTGTGTGTGTGTGTGTGTGTGTGTGTGTGTGTGTGTGTGTGTGTGTATGAGAGAGAGAGAGAGAGAGAGAGAGAGAGAGAGAGAGAGAGAGAGAGAGATGAGGGTGGGATGTTAAAAAGGAGAGAAAGGGTTTCACCTTTCATCTTCAGTTAAATTTGACCTTGAAGTTGAATTATTAAGCCTTACTCAAAATATGCATTTTTTAAAAAAAGCTTTTCTTTTAACTTTTCTGTTAAACACACCATATTTTTTGGAATATTATTTTTCTCTTCCCTCTCCCTAAATGCATGAATGTATGTGTCCACAGTGAACCCTTCAAAGCAATTTCTAATTCTTCATATTTTCATGAATGTTGTACACTTATGAGTTTATTAGCAAGCAAAAAGCACATCCATTCACAATTAGAAAATAGCCCTTCTCTATTGTTTGCTCTGTTGACTAAAATTACTACATAGTTATTTTCTAGAGAGAAGTGAAATTCAGGCTATTATGGTATTTTGCTCTCCTGCAAAAAGTTTGACTTATGTAGATTTTTTTGCATGTATTCAGAAATATTATGCATATCTCATAATCTGTTTTCTATTCATTTATTGACCAGTAAGCAGAGTTGGGGAGAGAGTAGGTAGCTGTGCTGGGGACACCCCCCCCCGGTAGAGGAACAGTAGAGTCCAGCTAGCAGTCAGTATCTTTAGTATCTACCATCTCAGATCATGCTTCATCTTGACAGCCAGCTGGCATAGAGCCGATGAGGCGTCACTCATGTGGATTTCATGGGCCTGTCTTGGAAGTGGCCTACATTTCTCATCCATGAAACTGTAGCTGACACTCGGTTCTAAGTTTGCGAAGATCAAGATTGTCTACAGTTAACAACTCTGTAGTTTAAATAAGAAGCTCTTCGGGGTAGTCATATTTCCACTGATACTGTGGCTCTCATTTCAGATAGTTTTAGGGGTCAGGATTACTCTGGGTAGACTTGGCTGTCCTGGAACTCACTGTGTAGTTCAGTCTGGCCTCAAACTTAGAGATTAGTCTGCCTCTGCCTCCCAAGTGCTGGACTTAAAGGTGTGCACCACCACCGCCTGCCTTCATTTCAGATTTTGTCTGATGGACATCAGATAGGAAGCTCTATATGGCTGGGGTGACTGACACTTTTTCAGGATACTAGCACTTGTTTTCTTCTTCACAGATACTCAAGATTTCAGTAAAAGGCAAAGGTGGCTTTTCCTTACTGTCCAGGAGATCAGGGTGTCAGCCCTTGCTCGGGCCTCATGCAGGGTCGTTAGCTTGCCCAGGCTCTGGATTTCTTCTTTTGAAATCTGGAAAGTTATGAGATCACATACATAAAGACATTGGTGTCTATGCCAATGGTTTCTTTGACCTTTCTTGAGCTGTTTTGAATCTATGAAATAGTAAGAATCAGAAAAACCATATCAATGCTTCTATAAGGTCTGGAGACAGAGAATATATAAGATGTATAGTTTACATGTTTGAAGATGTAGTCCAAAGTGTTGTATAATGGCTGTTAGTTCATTTTGAAATTCTTTCTTTTTAAATTTGCTTTGATTGGTGCATTTATTTAAGGCCTCTTCAATGATAGTAGCCTTCATTGTTCAAACTCATACAACAGTGGGTTTAGCATCTTCCTGAAGCAGCAGTTCCATCTGATTTGCTCTACAGGTATACTGGAAAAAGAAGCATAGGGAATTGTCCTTGCTGCTTCTAATCCCTGAATATTATCAAATAAAATACTGAGCGAGTCTCTTCTGTTTTTTTGAAAACAAACATCTTAGGTCATGGGAATAGTGCTTGTAGACTGGATGAGCATCACTTTCTAAATATTTGTTTTATGTTCCTAAAATTCGGTAGTGCTGAAATATGACATCTCTAGAGGATAAGCTTAGCAAATTGGCATCAGAGTCATTTTTCAATACCCAAACACAGGAAAATCCATTCCATCCAGACTGTGGCTGTGTCATCTGACCGTAGTTTCCAAGAGAGACTTGATGAGTTCTCAAGATTCATCTGACGTAACTCTGAGAATGTATAACGATTTTAACATTTTCACTATTTTTCTTGGATGCGTAATGATTAATTCATGATTTTGGTGGGGGAATTTAAGTGTATTTGGATTTATCCTCTAGAACGTTTTGTAGAAATTACTTTTCTACGGGTCAAAGGTAAAGACAGATGACCTCAAAGTTCTGTTTCAGTTCAACCTCAGGACAGTCACCTGCTTCCTCTCAACTCTCACATAGGGAATGGAGCCACCCAGAACAGCCCGAGGGCACATCAGCCCCTCCACGTCTGCAATTTCGACTACAAGCTAAATGGGGAGAATTTATGACAGCACAAGGGATTCTATTTTAGAATATTATGCATTTTGTTATCAAATGTGGCTACCTCAGAGAGTCACTAAATGTAGAACACAATGAAAATGGGGCCCCCTCACAAGACGGCCATGAGAGCAGTTGTTTGAATGCTACGATGTACGCATGTTTTCTGACAGTTTACTGGGGAATGAGATGAGATGAGTGGAGATGTTGGTTACTAAGCTCTGTCCCTGGCATTTCAGCTCCATCAGTGGAAGAAGTTTTCTGGATTCTAAGTGCTTAGAAAATGAATTATTGAAGTGTGAAAGTGGACTGTGTATTGAAAATTGCAAAACAGGCAGAGGCTGGCTGGCTGCTCTGCTCTATCAGAGAAGCTATTTCTTTTGCCCTCCTCTCCCTCTTTTCTTAGAAATTTAGAGGCAATCTTTAAAGGCACCTCCGCCACCTCTTTGGAAGCTAATGCCCCAACACTGCTTCCCTGTATTCATGTCTCTTGCCCCTGGATAACACATCCCATACCTAATATGTCGCAAATGTTAACGAATTCAGTGCCATTTATTCCACTACCTCCTGCATTTTAATTGCTATATGCTCTACAATAGTGACTATATTTTCCAAAGCCCAGAACCAGATACCGTCACTGACTGACAAATGCCTAACCTTAAACTGTACACTACACCAAGATAAGCAAACTTGGTGAGCCACAGACTGCGTCTACAGTTACTCCAGACTTTACGGACTTAATCTTTCTTCTTTTCTTCCCTCCATTTCCTCTTTCCTTCCTTCCCTTTTACCTTCCCCCCCCCTTCTCCTGTTTCCTACCTTCTTCCTTTTCTGCTTGCTTCCTTCTCTTTTATACAGTAGGGAAAATACATATGAAATGTATGGCTTTCCTTGGTATTTTATCTTTTATGTCCACTTCTGAAAGTGTACAATGTCAGGAATGCCCCCAGTCCTAGGCTATTTCCAAACCAGGTATACAGCTTACGACGAAGCAGATAAAATGAAGAAAATAAGGCTAAACATGAACATTCATCAGATGACATATGTCTGCTTTGGAGAAAGCCATTAGATTTACATTTACTAATTTAATCTTTCTCACAGTAATATTTTGGGCGATTTTTTTGTTTTATCGATAGGAAAATGAAGCTTAAAAAGATCACACAAATTCTGAGTGGCAAGATGACAATTTAAGACTGGTCATGATTTATTTGTTGAGAACAAGGCACAGTCTTCTTACCACTGTGAGGGTTACCTAAATAATTTACATGTATTTTTTCGAAATCAGACAGTTCTATCAACCTCTGACCCCACGCCCACATGATGAAATCATAAAAATAATTATCCACAATTATTAGACTCCAAAAGCATCCAGTAGGACCATTTACTTGCTAAAGTTCAGCAGTAAAAGGGTTGCCCTGGATACTCAAACTTCCCAACCAACTTCTGCCAGCTGAAAATATGTATGCTAGAAAAACTCTGAGAATGTGAGAAAATCCTGTAATTAGAATTGCAATTTTATTGCAAAGGATAAAGCGCACAGCCACATAAATGCAAGTGATCCCTGGGGAGAGAAAAGGAGACTGTTACATGGTATCTCCCTTTTCGATAGAGATATTTTATACTCACTTGCATCATGGTTCACAAAACTCTCATTCCAATAGGTTCCCTTTGTTTGGAGATAAGAAATTATTTAGAGAAAAAATAATTACACCAAAGCAGAAATATATTAATTCAGGAAACCTAGTTTTCATACCTGCAGAGACATTTACTCCAAAGGAATGTTAGAAGCCAACTTAGGACCATTTGGTTATAACAATAATACACGTGCATGCACGCGCGCGCACACACACACAGCAATACAATGTCATAGTTAAATAGAACCACTATACTTAATATTAAAATGTAAATTATTCCTAAAATATTTGAAAATGAATTGCAGAGTCAGGGATTGGGGCACAGACCTGCATTTCTAACAGTCAGGAGGGTGAACTAAGAAGATTCATCATTCATGAAAAGGCAGGACTATGCATCTAATTCAAGATGAGTGGATACATCCAAAACCTTCTCTTGAAATAAATCAATAAATTCCTTGGAGATAAAAAGAAAAAATCCACTATCTCATGCTATTTCATTAAATTGTCTACCAGAAAGCAGATAGTTTTCAAGTATTTTTAAAAGTTATTTAAAATATTGTCATACAATATATTTTGATCATGTTATTTCTCCTCCCCCAAGTCCTCTCAGATACTACCCCCTCTATGTACACTCAATTACATATGTCTTTCAAAAGAAAAAAATCAGAAAACCTAACAACAAGCAAAGCACACAAAAACTTGGAGTCTGTTGGTTTTTATACCAACAGCATTTCTTCGGAGAAAGCATAATTTTCTTCTCCTAGCAAGTATCAGTCAAAAATACCTTCTAGATTAATCGTAGGACTTTGTGCTCAATTTCCCTGTACCACCCTCATGTTGGCAGAGGCTGCTTTTTCATTTTCTCGCCACCCAGACTCCCAAAATAATCACACTGAAACTATATTAATTGCAATACTCTTTGGCCAATACTTTAAACATATTGTTAGCTAGCCCTTATATCTTAAATTAACCTATTTCTATTAATCTGTGTATCATCACGAGTTTGTGGCATACTTGCAAGGTTCTGGCATCTGTCTCCTCTGGTGGCAGCAACATGGCATCTCACTGACTCCACCTCTTTCTCCCAGCAATCAGTTTAGTTTTCCCGCCTAGCTCTATTCTGCTCTGTCATAGGTCCAAGAAGCTTCTTTATTCATTATCCAAAAAAAAAGTGACAGGACTTTTCAACCTCACTCTGATATTGTGTTTGGCTTAATGCCATGCAGGTCTTGGACATGCTGTCAAAGTCTCCATGAGTTCATATGTGTTCTAGTCCTGCAGTGTTTAGAAACACTTGGAGGTGTTAAACACCCCTGACTCTTAAAAACTTTTTCATCTATAATTTTAAAATAAGAAGAACATGAATGCAGATGGTTTGTTCAGTGGTAATTTTCTTTGTCTTACAAGTCTGAGGTCTTGAGTCATTCCTTGGAAAACACACAAAATGGGGAAAGGGGCCTGGCTTCACCAATTTGTTCTCTGGCAGGCACATGTATGCTGTGCATGGATATACTATCTACACATATTACACATTTACACACACGTGATAATGATGATAACAGTAATAATAAAAGCAAAATTCTTTACCTTGGGTCATAGAAGTACTTATTTAAACATAATTAAATATGTTTCAATTATTATATATAATTTGCTATAATTAATTATTTGAATGCTTAATGTCCTCATGCATGCTGCTAAATAATGTTTGCATGTATGATGACTAGCTCAATGTTGGTCACTACTGTTTTCCCAACACCCAGCATGGTATCTGACTGACACTTAGTTAGAACTTAATAAATTTTGCTGAACAGATAAATGAATAAACCAGAGAAACCTAGTTTTAAATCTTGATGTCAATGTTTTCATTGAAAAACTTCCTTTATATTTTCCAAATCTGTTCTCCCCAAATGCTTTTAATAGCACTAACTTCTTAGAGATTCAGGGGTATTTTAGAGACAGTATTACTCGCCGAGCACTTATAAGCATATCTAATGGCAGGTGCTCAAAATGAGCTCCTATCGGTACATAAACTAGAGTTGAATGGCAAAGAGCTTCAAGAGCAGAGTGTTGTATATCAGTAGGACTTCTGACCCACATCGCCACAAATCACTCATGGTATTCTTCCATCAAACCTCTGGATGAAATTGACCCTAAGCTGGTGATCATCTTCTATTTGTAGGTCCTCTTGCCACTTTAATGAATGCAGAAATGCACAAATAGAAATGTCATTTTAAAATTTCGACACACATATGATAACTATCTGGCAAACATAATATAATCCCAGCACTACAGGTCTGGGAATAGGTTTGTGGAAAGTGTCTAAATTGATCTTTTGATTGAAGAATGTCATATTGGAAAGCTCTCACCATTAGCAGTCACACAATTACACGAGCAGATGCCACCAAGGTGGCCTACATGGTGGTCTTCAGTGTGGCAGGACAGAGTTCTGAGCTTGTTTACAGTCTTTCTGCTTTGCTTATTTGGAGATATTGCTGGCATACGGCTGCACCTATTTCTCATGTGCAGAGAGGCTAAGGGACTTTTAATGATTTTTTCTAGAGTTTTGTAGCCATAGATGTAACCTGCATGCTTCTTAGTCTCCTTCTGGTTGTCTCTAATATATCTCATTTTCCTTATTTTCTCCTTTAATAATTTTAATACAAATATATATATATATATATGAATATAAATATATATTTGAAGATACCCTTTCCAGTGAAATTTGGGTGCTCAGTGTCTGTCAGTTTTCTCCTACTTCCTGTTGAATAAGTCTACACATAATCCATTTCTTTTTCTTATTCTAGATTCATTTATTTTATGTGTATAAATGTTTTGCCTACATATGTGTGTATACCATGTGCGTGTCGTATGCCTGTGGAGGTACTAAAAGGATGTTGGATTTTCTCAAACTGGAGTAACAGATGGTTGTTAGCCACTTTGTGGGTGTTAGGAAGTGAACTTGGATCTTCTTCATGAGCAGCAAATGCTCTGAAGAGCTGAGCCGTCTCTCTGACCACAAACACAAGCCATTCCTACCATTTCCATTGTGAGCTGCACACACAACTTTAATTTCTGAGGAAATGGCTCCAGAACTCCCCAGACAGCATTTGGAAATAGCACTGCAAGAAACACACGAACAGCAGGAGTAAAGACATATTGCGTTGTGTTTATATAAGAGAGTTAATAGCTTCCTTTATGTCTGTATCTACTGCCCTCCCTGCTCCTGGACCTGAGCTCTGCCCATATCACTGAGCAGAGACTGTACCATTCCAAACGTTCCTCAAACTGTTACAAATTAGAAACCGCAAGGGAAAGACTCACAAGAGGACATCATAGGCGAGGTTATCAGTATTTTTTTTTCTTCTGAAGTTGGGCTTCATATCTTTTTCTCATTACAATCATTACTTTGAAATATGATTTTCTTAAACAGTAATTTTCTAGAACAAAGGGGATAATACCATATTTCAAAAGCTTTACTGTGAAATTAAACCTTTGAACTACTGTGAAAGAAATTATTCCCTCAAGGCTGCAAGGCTTAAAGGTTATTAAAAATTTAATTTTAAAGAAGGCATCCAAGAAAAAAAGTATATAAATGCTACTTAGAACCCAGATTGCCCAATTTAATAACTCCCAGTGCTACTTATTTTTAAATAATCTGGAAATGGGAACAAATGCACTCAATGTTGTTTTCAGCGGCAAGTCAGCATGTCAGCAGATGTTGGCATTGGTGGCCTACATCATCTGTTTTCTACTGAAGGTACAGGCAGGGCAGTGGCTCAAGGCACACCTCTGGCCCCCTTCCGTGCAGAAGATCCATCCTATCTAGGCATGGGTTTCAGAAGGATTCTTCAGGACCTCAGGAGATGGCATAGAACATTTTAGAAACAATGTACAAAAAGATTTGCTTCATGGGCATGAGGTCTCTAATTCCTAAATAAACCCAGGGATGACAGAACATGCTTACAGTCCCAGTGTTTGAGACCAGAGACAGCAGGATTTGGGGAACTTGTTGCCTAGACAGTCTGAGTCAATCAGAAGCACCAAGTTCTTTTAGAAACCTTTTCTTAAAAAAATAAGGTGAAAAAGCAATTTTGGAAGACGGAGTGCAACAAATTATCTGGCCGTCACAGATGCATGGGCCTGCATAGAGAAGCACACTTGTATATACAGATGTTTATATATATATATATATATATATATATATATATATATATATATATATATGTGTGTGTGTGTGTGTGTGTGTGTGTGTGTGTGTGTGTGTATGTATATGCATATGTATGTATGTATATGTATATACACATATATATGTATATATACACACATATATATGTATATATATAATATTACACACATATTATTGTTCAAAGTCCACATATCATTCTCAGTGTGATTATGGTAAAGTCAACACCTAAACAGTATAGCTGGTCAACACTAAAAGACTATTGCAGTTAGAAGTGTCTCCCTCCTCTAACCTGTGAATCAAGCACATAATTCTGCCATAAGAGCATGAAATCAACACATCCATCCTAAAGACAGAGTGGCATTAAATAACTTCGGTCCTATGCGCCCTAGTTTTCCAATCTGTAAATATGGAAAATAGCAATTGTCTCATCAGTTTCATTTGGTTATTAGGGAACCTAAAATCAATATGTGAATACAGGGTTTGGGAGACAATGATGCACCATAAGCACAGGCATCATTATTGCTGCTAAAGTAGGTACTCCTATATGTCTGAAGAAGGTAATATAATTTCAGACTTAAAGGTGCTTAGATAGTCTATGCTATTATGGAGCTCAGAATCAACTTGTGGAGAGAGCTATATATGCAGCAGAACTGAAAAGGTATTTAGCAGTGCTATGGCAAATTAAAGGTATGTGCAATGGTCTTGTCGTAATTTGAATATTCTGGATAGAACCAGTGCATAAGGGGGATATGGTTAGGGAAGTATTCTCCAAGGATGTTCCTTAGGAGAAGCATTGTAAGCAAAATCTGTGAAAATCCCTGAGATGGGAATCAAACCTATTTCCAAGGAATACTTCAGATAAACCTATCAGACCAGCCATGAACTCAAGCCTGTCTGCAAGTCAAAGTATCCGTAGTTTCTTAAAGGTTCCATCCCATGACCTACTGAGTACATGGCATGGGACATAGGTCCAGGCCGTCCTGACAGCCTGCATGTGTCCTTCTAGTGCACATCCATGGCGGAATCCATAAGATGATACATTTAAATGATACAATGTGACCAAGGGGGTAGACTACAAACATTAACTTACTTCAGCTTCTTGTCCAGATTCTTCATCATAGAGATCTCAAATCTCTTTCTACATATACATTTTTCTTTGTTTTGAATCAATTTTGTTTGCATACTAGAATAATGGATGACAAGCATGTCCTTTAGCAACAAATACAAGACATTAGCGTTATTTCAATGTGTTTCTTTAACACACCGGGAAAATTGCCAGGCTTCATGATTACCAGGTCTTCTGGTGCATAAGGAAAAATTTATGATGATGTGAAGACCTTCAGAGAATCAATTAAATGCAGACACAATTTGCTCAACAGGAACAAAGTGTCTGCTCTTGAGAGCATTCATTTACAACAGGCTAACCATAGAGCTTCCCACTCGTAAGTGTATTAACCTTGGCCTACCGGAAATGCAGCAGCTTCTTCCCATTGCGCAGCAGGCCTCTCCAGACAGAAGTTGCACAATACCATGTACTTCCTGCAACCTCTTACCTGGGCCTGACAAACAATAAGTGTCCCTAATACTTATTTAGCAAATGTTCATTCGTTAATTTTTGCTTTCCCATTGACCTAAATTGAAGGTTATTTGGTTCTTTGTTTGAATGCTGTTAGGCATGAGCCATATCTCAGTATTCAGAAATGGTAGTTTTTCCTAAAATGTTGTTTCTTTGAGGATGCATGATATTTTCTTGGTATAGATGTAAACAGTTATTTTTGGAAAAACTATTTAAATTCTGTGTTGTACTTTCCTACAAAGCAAAATGGAAAAGACCCCTTCATACATTTGGGTCAGCCTGTATTTGCAGCTGTTTTCCTCATGAGCCTGCAACAGTGGAAACATCAGATAGTTTGTTAAGTATTCTAGTGTGTTCATGTGAGAAATTATGTATGATTAAATATTCATAATAAAAAGCTGTGTCCCCCTTCTCTTCTAGAGCTAAACAAAGAATTCTATTTGCCTTTTTTTATTCCTAAAGAAAAGTTTCAGGGTCTATGCAGTATGTGTAAAATATGGTTCCTTATTAGTGCAACTTGGTCTCCTAAATGCTTGGTATGTCACTGAAAATAAATCTTCTCATTAACCTTAAACATTCCAGCTTGTCAAATTGCGATTAACCAAATAAGTCTGCCCGAGAAATTGAGCTGCCACCCTTGCGCTTCCATGGCTTTGCCAATTAGTCTATAAATAACATACTTCTGAACATGCTTCAGAATTCTGAAAACTCTAGTGCCTCTGGATATTCTGATACACAAGGAGAGCAAAGAGATTATTCCAAGGAAAGAAATTATCGTGCTCTTGATAGGAGACACGAAAATGATTTAAAGGAAGAGCCATGAGGATGACCTTATAGACAGTTCACTGACACCTGTCGTCTGTGTAAACCTTGCAGAAGTTTCCTTCAATAGAATATTTTGATTTTCTAAACAATTCATTAGGGATTTCTTTCTGTCAACACAGAATTATGATTTCCTAATTATTCATTGGACCTTTGTAATGCAGGATGTAAAACTCTCACAACCCAGAATAGGGATAATACGCTAGATCACTGTGCTATTGGAACTGGGAGATAGTAACCACAGCTTACTGAGGAGTGGTGGTGATAGAAGGGTGGCGTAGCAGAGGTATGATAGGAAGCTGTGTGATGTAATCTAGAAGCTTATGTCATGTCTTAAGAATGCAGCTTAATAGCTCGATTCTTTGTTTGAAATAAAATGATTTCTATATTCTCTCCTACATGTGTTCAGAGAAACTCCAAAGACTATGAGGAGAAGTGTCAGGGTACATTGAAAGCAGAATGTAGTGTGTCATCTCTTATGGGGAACAGTCTATTTGGAAGACCACCATGCCCATCCCTCTGACAAAGAGAAGTAAGAAGAGCACCCCGAAAGCCACATCCTCTCCTCTTGGAGCAAAACAATAAATCTTGGGATACAGTTTTTCCCTTTGGAGATTTCCCTCCTTACACCCTAGTTCTATAAACTATTTTCAGCACATTTTTCCTTATGATGTATTTTGAAAACATAGTGTTCTCCCATTAAAATTTTATTTCCAATGATGTTGAATTTATATAATTTGTGTTTGTTTGTTTGTTACTTTTTGAGACAAAGATTTGCTGTGTAGCTAGCCTTAGATGACCTGGAAATCACTTTGTTTACCAAGCTAACCTAGCCTTCACAAGGTCTCTGCCTCTTGAGTGCTGTAATTAAACGGGTTTGAAACCATACAGTTTCCAGTGACGTCTTTTGCCTCATGACACTCTAAATCCTTTGTTGCTTAGCTACAGAAGAACCACCAAATAATGACAATAAAAATAAAGTCAGCTTTACCATGTAGAAGAGTCACTAAATGAGCTTATGCATGCACAGTGGGGGGAATAATATTGGCATATAATAAACATGAAACACAGAAAGACAACTATTACTATACAACCACAACTAATGCTATGGCCATTAATCTCACGTGAAACCAGGGTGATGTAAACTCATTATCCCCACAGTTCAATGGCAGACTTACTGCTAGTATATAGCCTATGAAATCAGATAGTACAACCCCCATATTGACTGACCTGTGTCCAGTGCTTAACATTACTCAATACAGAAGTGTGAAGGAAATTCAAGATTAAGGTAACTTAATGCTTAAAATCCTGGCTCGTGTTTTGAGATTGCATAGTAAATCCATGGCATTTTTCTCAGAGTGAAGTTGCTACTTGGTCACTTAGTTTTTATAATTATTTAATTTATAGCTACAAGTTTTTTTCAGAGACTAGGAAATGAAAGAGACAGGTGGACACATGGAATTACTTGAAGGAACGAAGCAGAAAGAAGAGAGTGGAAGCTGTGTGTGTGTGTGTGTGTGTGTGTGTGTGTCTGTCTGTCTGTCTGTCTGTCTGTCTGTTGTTTCTCCATTTAATGACTAAGTGATACAGCCCTTGGTACCCGTGTTGTTTTGATGGAAATGTCTTGCCTCCCTTTTATGTGCTGTTAAAAACAGTGACAATGTGATGCGCATTTCACCAGTTTAAGATGGAAAAGAGACAGAAAGAGGAAGCACCTAGAAGTGAGGACAAGGTATCCACAAAGCCTTTGAAAGAGTAAGTGTTTTACCTCCTTAGAAAGAAAAATAATATGGCTCTGCAAATATGATGTTTATTTACAATTTTAAGGGATAATAATACTTAAAAACAAGATTATATGACAATGTCTGTGCAAATGGCCAACCAACATCTGACGTGACTTGAGCCTTACTTCACAAGATGGAACTTGACACTTTCTCAAATTTTGCACTACTATTGCACTATCATGTCTGGCAAGCAGGACCCCATGGCAGATTAGTGTTTTTTGTGGCTGTTTGGGTGTTTATGTTCTTGTTTTGTCGTGTGCAAAGTAACTTCCAGTTCTGAAGATGCTAGAATGCAGGGTATCTATCTAGACACCAGCTCAACTTCTTATCCATATTCAATGACTTACTTAGCCACATTTTGAAAAGCAGCAAAATGAGCCAGAGACTTTGGAAATGTGCGTTGGGTCACATCCATGGACAACTAAAGTGTTAAAGGCCCCACTCATGTGTAAGAGAACAGTGGAATGTTAAGTCCCCACGCACATTTCGGATGGAATCTTATGTGAGGTGGTCATCAGCCTATCCCCAGATCTCAGGAACTGATTCCCTAGACCAACAGCTCGGTGGATTTTAGAATGGGAAAGCTTTCTTCTTCTCACCAAGTGGGGATGGCTATATGTCAGGTCCAGGATTTTTGGTGACTAAGCATCCTTGAGGGGTCCTGCACTATGTCTGCACATGAAAAGGTCAGAATGCCGTTGACCAGATGCACCCTGAGTAAGAGAGAGTCAAAGCAAGTCAGTGGTAGAGAAAGAAGTCTGTCATCTTCTTTGTTACTACCTCCTACTCAATCCTGGGTACCTCAGCCTTAAGACAAGCCCTTAGGGTTTGCACAGAGCGGCGTCTCCGAATGCCTGGGGCTTCCCTGACTACAGAATCTAGGGTGGGAGGAAACTTTGCGCATCTGTGCGTGCTTCTGAGACTCCAGATCTGTAAATATCCTTGTTACTGTTAGTAATCCCCCAGTACAAATCTGTTGTAGATGCAGACGGCTTAGTTTTCCATAGCGAAGCTGAAAAGGCCCTGACATCCTCAGACGTTTGAAGGATGCTAGGCAAGGCTGCTACTGAGCGAGTTGAGTCACACTGCCTCTGACTCTTAAGTCTAAAATATTTGGATAACTTTTTTCCTAAAGTCTAGAATTGTTTTCAGAAGTTCACAGAACTCCATTAAGATTATTTTTCTGTTCCCCGGGGGCTTCAATGTGATTAGCAATGTTTTCTAAACAATAAACGAAAAAAAATCTCTCAACCCCTTGAACATATTATTGGTGATAATGCCAGTTATCTAAAACCGTGCACTTCTTTTAATTTTGGTGAGTAAGCACATAAAAACTGTCTGTAGTAATTCTCTGCTTGACATCAGTTATGAGCCATGATTTGGCATTCTTTAATTTCAATATGCATTGTATTCCCCAACATTAACACAAATAAAAAATAATTTTACACATATGTTACCTTTTGTTTTTGTGTAACTTTTCAGTACTGTTCATAGCAATTATTGCTGTAATATCTTATTTTCAATAATTTTTGGTGCATTCCAACTGTGATCCTAATGCTCATAACTTGACAATGTTGGATAGATTATTAACTACCTTGATTCTAAGATCTTTAAAATTCCAAAAAGGCATGTAATTTGAGTGAAATAAGCATCTAATAACCATAACCATGCCATTTCTTTTTAATTAAGAAATTAAGTATTAACTACCTTGATTCTAAGATCCTTAAAATTCCAAAAAGGGATATAATTTAAATGAAATAAGTATCTAATAACCATGCCATTTCTTTTTAATTAATAAAATCAAGTATTTGTTCATCGGGTAATTATTTATCTAGCACTATAGCATCATTTATTTCATTTTTCTTCTCAATTACCATGAACTTGAACCCAGTAATATGGATTAAAATCTGCAGCTCAGGGACTTCACAACCTCATCTAGTCATGTATCACAAATAAATAGAATAATACAGTTATTAGGACTCCAGAACCCGGGGTGCATCCCCAAATTTAAGACACTTGTTAACCAGATTTGTTTTATATATTCAAATAAGGCATTTTCCCAGGAAAATGTGTCTCTTTTTCATCATGTCCTTTCAATTTTAATTTGTTTTTTATTTTTTGAGACAGAGTCTTGTTGTGCCGTCACGTATTTTGTACCACAGAGTCAATGAAAGTTGCTAAATGTCAGGTAAGAGATGGAGCAGACAGAAGAAATCATCAATGGCATAAAATATATCATAAATAATTTGAGCAAGAGTTTCTTTAAGAAAAACATTGTGAAATGTAAGATGAGTGATGTGTCTTCCAGGAAATTCACAGTACAACATAAATCCTGGCAGACTTCACTTACACAATTTAAAAATCTTTTTTAATTCATAATTTCATACACAAATGATACGTTTTGATGAACTCTACCCCCATTTCAACCCTACAATTCTTTTTTTTATTGATAAAAGGAGAATAAAGAAAAGAAAAAAAAAACAAATTTCCACCTCCTCCCAGCCTCCCATTTCCCTCCCCCTCCTCCCATTCTTCTCCCCCTCCTCCCACCCCTCTCCCCTTCCCCCCACTCCTCTCCCCCTCCCTCTCCAGTCCAAAGAGCAGTCAGGGTTCCCTGCCCTGTGATAAGTCCTAGGTCCTCCCCCCTCCGTCCATATCTAGGAAGGTGAACATCCAGACTGGCTAGGCTCCCACAAAGCCAGCACATTAAGTAGGATCAAAACCGCGTGCCATTGTCCTTGGCGTCTCATCAGCCCTCATTGTTTGCCATGTTCAGAGAGTCCAGTTTTATCCCATGCTTTTTTGGTAACAGTCCAGCCGGCCTTGGTGAGCTCCCAGTAGATCAGCTCCACTGTCTCAGTGGGTGAGTGCACCCCTCGTGGTCCCGACATCTTTGCTCATGTTCTCCCTCCTTCTGCTCCTCGTTGGGACCTTGGGAGCTCAGTCCAGTGCTCCAGTGTGGGTCTCTGTCTCTATCTCCATCCATCGCCAGATGAAAGTTCTAGGATGATATGCAAGATATTTGTCAGTATTGCTCTAGGGTAGGGTCATTTCAGGTTCCCTATCCTCAGCTGCCCAAGGAACTAATTGGGGACCTCAGCTTGGGCACCTGGGAGCCCCTCTAGGGTCAAGTCTCCTGCCCACCCTAAAGTGGGTCCCTTAACTAAGAATTGTGGTTCCGTGCTCCCCTATCCAACCTTCCTTTATCCCGATCCTCCTGTTTCCCCAAGTCCCCCCTCCTTCCCTTCTACCTTTTCTCTCCCCATCTCCCCTATTCCCCATCCCACCCCACCCCCAACATCCCACTTTTCTCCCCGGCAATTTTGTCTACTTCCCTTATCCAAGAGGATAACTATATGTTTTTCCTTGGGTTCACCTTCTTACTTAGCTTCTTTAGATTCGCCTATTGTAGACTCCGTGACCCCTATTTATGGCTAGAAACCAATTATGAGTGAGTACATCCCATGTTCATCTTTTTGTCAACCCTACAATTCTTACCCTTTCCCCTGCCACCTTTTCTCCCAACTTTATGTGCTCTTTGCCTTTTTTATAAACTCATAGGGTCCTCTTAGTGTTGTCTATAAATGCATGTATGTATGAATGAGCACCTACTGTTTTATGAACAGCCATCAGGGACCATATTCCTAAACAAAATTTCCTCTCCTTCCTCCCTAGCCATCAGTTGTTAATAGCCTCTCCATGTAGGGATGAGAATTCATGAGTCTCTTCATGGTCCATAGTGGATTCTACATGGCTTGATCTTGTGCCTGCAGTGACCAATCACCCCTGCCATGAGTTCTGGACACAGCCTTCTTGTGTCCAGAAAATAATGTTTCTTTAAAGATTCTCTTATTTTCTGGCTCTCACAGGCTTTCAGAACCCACTTCTACCATCATCTCTAAGCCTTGGGTATAGGATATGTGATGTATCTGTTACACTGTATCATCCCAAATGCTTCACAGTTTATTATTTTCTATATGACTACCATTTGTGAATCTTTATATTAAACACACTGTATTGTGAATAGAATCTTCTCTAATGAAGGGTAAGAGATATGCTAATCTATGGTTTTGAAGATAAGAAACCTTTCCATTTTGCAGAGTAATAGTAGGAGATTCTCCCTCAGGACCTGTGAGCTAGTGAGTGATGATCTGGGTGCACAGTTAATATTATATTAGGTAGAATAGATTGGGTCTTGTGGAATAGACTTTAAATCCAAGAAGGACGTCATTTTTTTCACTTCCATATCATTTTTTTTGCACTTTTACACCAATGATATATCTTGTTCATCTATTCATTACTGTAGCTTTCAGATTTCATAACTGCATAAGGTTGTTAGATTTCCTTTTATCTCATATTAAACATAAAAATCATCTAATCCTATGGAAATTAGGCAGTAGAAACGATACTATAAGGTAGGTAGGTATCGGGTAGATCTGTCTGCATGTCCAATGATTTACATATATGGTATCTTTAACAAATAAGGTCGTAGCATCGAGTTAATGAGGGCAACTAGGAGCAATGACAAGAGCCTATAATGTTTGGGTGATGATTCTTTGGGTTCTAATAGCTAACAACGCAAATGGAAGATATTCAATATCAAGCACTAAGGGTGTTTTTGTTTGTTTTTTCTGTTATCTCATATTGTGTAGGAGAAACATTTTATTTTCTTCCTTTATAAGGAATATATATATATATATATATATATATATATATATAGAGAGAGAGAGAGAGAGAGAGAGAGAGAGAGAGAGTAGCTTCTACAGTTGTAGGTCTCCTACGACTTTTCAACTGTCTTTATTGTTAGCTGTATCTTGTCTTATTACTCTACCTATGCCATATCCTCTGCCTTATTTGCCCTTTTTCTCTCTCATTATCCCACTTTCCATTTGGATAATTTTGAACAGGTAAAATTTGCCATTTTTCTTTTTGTTTTTTAACCCCTTCTGATTCCCCAAAATAACCCCTGAATCTTTGTACAAATTTTCCTTTGCCTGGATAAATTGAGTGTCTCTCAGGATCTAGTTTTGTCATTTCCCAATTTACTAAACTTCATTCCTATCGGACTTGCTGCTATTCACAGAGTGTGAAGACTCTTTGACATGACCTGTGGAGAGGTGTAAGGACAGATTTCACAGAGATAGAAGTAGGATGAAAATCATTATACTGGATGCATTTTAATTTTCTGTTAGTTTCCAAAGAAACGAGGACGTATTTTAAGTTAGATTCCACAGTTTAAGGTGCGGGTAATTAAATCACAATCATAGTAAAAGATAATAAGGGATATGATCAAATTGCATTATTGATATGTGAGGGTAGAAGATTCTACCCTAAGGAGAGGTCAAAGGGATTTACTGATAATAAATATCACGAAATTTCTAGATAAGAGTGTGAGTGTTGAGTGCCCTTACCAAGTAAATGGAAAGTTAGACAATCTAAGGTGAGCACACATATTTAGGGTGATATGTAACAATAAAAAATTGCCAAATATGGGGTCTTATATAATTTGTATATTTATTTAAATTCAATAAAATATTCTTACAATAATACTTTGAATTAAATTAATTCTATATTGACATTAGTGTCTCAATCTACCTAGTCTTTTAAAATTGTTTGTTGTTTAGCTGTTCTACCAAATGCTTAACTAACCACTGATGATTCAACAATGAACAAAATAGATACGGTGCAGGGACCCTACATTCAGGAAGTTTTCTGTTGCCTAATGCATAAAGAGACATAAAGTAACAGCAAAAATAATATTGATAATCTGGAACCTCTAGTGTTATCTACTTATCTGATAAAATATAGTTGGATGAGGATAAGTACAGTGATTTAGCCTTGCTTGTCGGTGGGTTTAATGAACAAGTCTGAGAAAAGAACATTAACTCAAATATGATTGTTGAGGAATCTCTCTCTCTCCCTCTCCCTCTCTGTCTCTCTTTCTCTCCATCTCTTTCTCTCTCTCCCTCCCTCCTTCCCTCCCTCTCTTATTCTCTCTCCTTTCCTCACCTCTCTCTGTGCCATAGTATAAATAAAGGTAGAATTATTGCACACCAAACTTTAAAAAAACTATGCCCATTGGACCTGCAGATTGCAGGTTAGAGTTAGAAACATTGCATTTTCCTCAAAGATAAAAGAATGAAAAGTGTTAACCAAACTGGTGCTATCTCTTGTTTCAAATTAGGCCAGTGGCTTCATTAAAATGGCAATGTCATTTTTAAATTTTATTAATCATACCCAAATCTTAGCATATATGTCATCTTGAACAATTTCGCATCTTTAATATTTATTGAAAATAAAAAATGATTATGATGAGTGTTTAAAAACATAAACATACATTTAATATTAAAAATAATATATTAGAAGCTTGTTGTTTCCCAGAGTTCTTGATTAGTCCTGACCATGCTGAATGCATTGATAATCCGCTAGTTATAGTATTTTCCTCCCATCCTTCTTTGGGAGACTTGTCCAACTCTGACCTGTAATGTTTACAAATTACAACTCAATTTCCCAGCATTCTAGAAGCCCATCCCCTAAGCCTAGCCTTCTAGTACTTAATAGTCCAAGTGATTTGTCTGGGTGGGTACATGAACCTGGTTGAACAATTCAGTTTTTTTCTGCAGTGTTTCATATGACAAACTTCAGGTAGCTTCTATTCCTTCAGAGTATAGTAGCATAGCCTAAGTGTTCTGATGCCCATTACTGTCAACTCAGCAGGGATGCTGTTATCATGGAGTATGAAATCAAACAGGAAGAAAGGTTAAAGACGGAAAGCCAGCATCCAGAATAGAAAAGTTTCAAGCCCCAATTTCCTAGACCCTCAGTGCTGGTCTAGTGTCCTGCAGCTTCTGCCTCCCTGGCATCTCCAGAGTCCTGCCTGTTAATTCGCTATGCTGCTTTGGGGGAGTTCCCTTGTCTGACATTGAAAGAAGTATAGCTAATACTATCTATGCTGTTATTCTGGTCACTAGGGAGTGACCATTAAGAGACGTACTTGGGGTGGGTGGTGATGGTGCATGCCTTTAATCCCAGACCCCAGAAGACAGAACAGACAGATTTCTGAGAGTTCAAGGCCATTCACAAATACAGAGCTAATTCAAACACAGTCAAGGCTACACAGGAAACCCTGTCTCAACAAAACAAAACAAAACCCAATAAAACAAACAAGAAACCAACACAAAAACAAATAAAACCATACTCAGAAACTCCTTGTTCTCCCTAATGTCTTGGAGTGAAATGAATTGAGCGGGTAAATTTTACAAGTTAATGAATTTAGAGATGGTCTCTAAACTACCACATGATTATGAAGGATGCTGTAAAATGAGTGTATTCAGAACTGAATAAAGAAAATTTATGAAGTTATAACAAGTGCGAACATGGAAGAAATAGTCAAGCCTTTTAAAATAATTCAACTTAAAATCAAATTTCTGGAAGTGAGAAGAAAGTGTTGTTCCACTTGAATTGGACTTGCGGATGGTGTGAGCCGCGTGTGAGTGCTGAGAAGCCAGTGCTCTTTGCTGTGAAGCCATCTCTCCAAGCCCAAATTTAACTTTTCTCTCTTTCAGAAGTTTTTATAGAAACTTAATTCTAATGTGCCATGCTTTCAATTTAAACAACTGTTTTTTTTTTCCCTGCAGAGACTGTCACTCAAGTATGTGTGAGATTCTTTAATAAAAAGGTAGTAACCACCCTGGCAAGCTTAATTATTGACTGGTCGTGCAGTCTTTATTTTCTGTTAATGACTCATGGCTCCGTGAATCTCTTTTCTACAAGCTTTAAATGTCTTCCATTAATAACAGTTTTCCTTATATATTGAAATAGCACATAATGAAAGTTTTTGCACAGCCAGGCACCAAAACACCCAATCTGGGATAGCAAGTCATTGCAGTTTTCCCCTCCCTTTGAACGCATGTCTTTCCTGATAATCAACAGTATTGTTTCTCATTGACAGCCTCATGTGTCTGAGCCACATTAGAAACTGTCTTTAGCAATCATTTTCTATTACCAGCGGAGTTTGGGATAATGGAATGTGTAGTCATTTTCAATTTGTGTCAGATGTTCTGATGCATTTGTACCACCAACATTTTATCAGCTTGTCACGGGAACAAATGAAGTTGCAAATTGCATTGACTTTTTTTTTCATGAAAACTTTGAAACTGTTTATTTTTAACATGACTTCCCTGCTCGCTCTCTCTCTCTCTCTCTCTCTCTCTCTCTCTCTCTCTCTCTCTCTCTCTCTCTCTCTCTCTCTCTTATTTCTATAGTGTCGGAGGCATGGTTTTCAGCTCTTGGGGCCTTTGTTACTTAGTGAGCATGGCAGTCAGGCACAATAATTTCCTGGGGCCTTGATAGTTTTAAAGAGAAGATGCAGGCTTACAGAGCATATTATTGCTGAATGTAGATTGAATCCGTAAGCATGGAGCCTTTTGATGAACGAGGTGTAGGTAGGGATGGAAAATATGCTGACAGCCTAGGAAAGCCATTATGTTTCTGTGATGTTCAGTTGCACAGTTGGCCTGGAAGGTTACACGTGATGCATGTTTTCATTATCTCCTATGGGTTTGATTCCTCAGAAGAACCGCTTGGCTTTCTGCAGCTGCAATTCTTTCATGTACACTGTGACAAGGTCTGTCAGATCAAGTCAATGCATAGGTGAGGGTCAGCTTGCTGTGAGGAATTCTATTCCATAATATCTGTAATATCCTTCTGCCTGAACATCTCTAAGTAGGAAGTAGCTGAACAATCTTCACTAGTGTATATTTCTTAAATCTCCTAGCTTTCAGTTGTTACTATGAAAACAATAATAGCCTCGCAGAAGTATCGGCAGAATTCGTTACCACTTATTGGACATATATTATGAATCAAATATGTCTTGCATATTTCAGTGTGATATCTTTTGCTACCATAAAATAACAAGGCAAATACCATGCCTTCTGTTTTATACATTTTTAAAAACAAGAACCATGAAGAAGCCATGAGGGGTTAAGTAACTTATTCCTAGTAAATATTAGAGACAACTTAAACCTGAGGCTGCCTGACCCCTAAATTTCCAGCAATTACCTCTCTTCTTTAGTTTAAAATAATCCATACTTAGAATCTAGTTAGAAATAAAAATATATGTAATTATTACATAGTAATATTTTCATTAAAATGTTTATATGCTCGAAGGCAAGGAAAATAAAGTACTCAGTGCTATTATATCTGTCTTTAGGGGAAGTGATTAAATTTACAGAAGGTAGGTCAGAACATGAGAACAGAGGTATGGAACCGCGGATGCATTATAATCCATGGTTCAGAGTGATTCTTGAACAAGCATTGTGTGCTGTGGAAATACGAAGATAGCTAGTTAAAGGTGGTGTAGGAAAAGGAAATCTTCCCATGTTGTAAAACTCAAGAAACAGCCATGGTGTGGAAAAACAAGGCTGTTTATATGTTTGTATGGGTATGTAGTCTAAAGTTTTATAACAAAATTTCAAAAACATAAAATTATGTAGAATTTGTGCGAAGCACTATTCAATGAAGTAAAGATTAGTACCTGACTTATCACTCGAGTCTGTGATAACATTGACACATCATACAGATGGCCTATCACATATGAAGTGTGACTGTCCTAATTAAGAATAACTTTTATTGCCTTGAAATTTCATTTCAAGTTTTTTTTAACCACAAGGAAGCAAATTAAATAATAAAATCAATTTTTCTTTGTTTCTTATTCATCAGTGTGTCTTCATGCTATCTGATAACATGTCCCATGTAGAAAATAATTATGAAAAGGACGGGATGGTATTTGGTAGAGGTTAGTCAAAAAGTAAAAAACTGTGGAAATTCAGCAGTTAAGTCAATTTTGCAGCACTTTCTGAAGCAAATGTCACGAAATGTAATAATTAGTAATGATATACTTAAAACTAGTAATTTGTTTGATCTTTTGGAATAGCAAATACTCATTCATTTAAATTGAAAGCATGCCATATGTGTTAATATATTGCTATTGCACTATCATTGGGAGCCTCCAATTTGTATTTGGGTGATGTGCATTAATGTTAGAAAAGAGATTACTATTTTATTACCTAGGCTGTTATTTGTTTTGTCAAATCACTCTTGGCCTTGAACATAGAAAAATTTCGGCCATTCTAAGCGTGTTCTGTTAAAGGTAACCTTATCAGTCTTCCGAGATACACAGGAAGTAGTGTACTGCTGTGTTAGGGCTTTGAAAAGAAGCATAAATATTGGAAAAGGAGTCTAAAAGGAGACATGCCTGGTTCTACAGTTTCAGGAGCTCATGCTGTAGAAAACTAAATTATTTTGGCCACAAAACAATGAATATAAGATCCTTTCATTTTTTATTGTATTTTTTTTAAAAACAGTTTTGTTGGGATATAACAGGCATTAAATAAGACATGTTTACTAAAATATGTGACTTGCAGTTCAGGCATAATCATGAGCGCATGACTAGTCAAGTCTCTGAACACACCTATTCTTCCCCTTCCTCACTTGCAATCTCTCCGGCATCTCTTTGTTTATTTTTCTGCCCTAAAAGTTTTAGTATTTTCATTTCTCAGTATGATTCATGTCACAAATTTGTTTATCTTTCTTACAACTTACTATAAATGGAATTATATAGTAACCTATCTTAAACATATTATTCAGCACAGATCTTTGAAGGATTAGTTCACAGTGTAGATTATCAGTGCTATGTTTCTCCTTATTTCTGTATTTATGTTCCATAGTTTGGATACTACAGTTTGCCCATTGCCTATAGGTAGATTTAAGTCCTTTGAGCTTTTGTCCCGTTCATGACTTTTGATCTCATTTTCTTGATAGAAAAAAAAAAAATCCTTTCTGAAAGGTTATTCCAAAAGTCAAGTCCTCTTACTGTCTTTAGCTGACAGCATAAAGAAGCCATTTGATAACATAGAGGGGACTGGGTATGGTGTTGCATGCCTATCATCCCATCTGGAGATACAGGCTAGAGGATCACATGAATGGAATTATCCCGTGCTATGTAATGAGACAGTATCTCAGTGACCAAACAAGAAAAACAATTGCATAAAAGTAGAATTAGGACATGTGGCCGTTATAATAATATTCTGATATCCTGCACAGCATAGAAAATTATTTTGAGGCATATGGGTGTCAGTGGGACATAGCATCTTTGATGATATGACCTCTCTTTTTCCTTTTGAGTTTTAGTTATTATACTAATGGTTTTACTTGTAGATTATGAAGACGTGATTAAAATCAAGACACAAAGTCACATACATGAGAGAGAGAGAGAGAATTTGAGTCATTCACTTAATGTGCTTTGAGGAACTACTATAGGACTAGAGATACAGTAAAAAGAATGAGATCTCATAGTGGAAAAGATCCCTTCTCTTTATCTTAAAAAACAATTGATTTATTATGGAACTGACATGAAGCTTAAGTTTTGGATACCTTGAATATAGTATTAGCTACTCTTTTTGCTATAAGAAAATACCAAACAAAAAGTAACTTGAGGGAGGAAAGACTTGTTTTGGCATATGATTTTATAAAGTCCACCCTCACAGACGTGTTGTCTCCTAAGCATGTTTTTTCCCTACACATGTTGTCATACAGACATACTATCTCCTAGGTATGCTTTCCCATTGTTGTATCTTCTATATATCTTCCCTGTAATCTCAGCATAAATATTACCATCCACCTTTATTAGAAAATTAACATAAAAGTAACTACACTTTAACTTGCCCTTTTCAAAACTTTAAACACATACATGGTCTTCTCCTTCTCAAACTGGCCAATTTTCACAACTTTCTGTTTCACTTGGTGTGATATATTCCCACCCAACCTTAGGCATGAGCAACAAGCAGAAACCATGCCACAGCATGGATGATAAATTGTCTTCAAAATTCTTCTGTCAATTAAATCCATCCGTTACAATGAATTACGTGTCCTCCTAATTGCCAGGCTATGGACAGACCAGAGCTAGATTTCTTTTACATTCATGGAATAAAGTGCTTCATTGCAGATCCCAAGTCCCTGTTCCCATCTCACAGCCATGCCTGCTGTCTTACTTCACGTCTACTGATATCCCAGTTTTCTAAACTTCAATCAGAATGACCAGTTAAGACCTATTTACAAGTCTATGGATTTTCCAATCTGAAGAAATATTCTTGCATATTTTCCCACAAACTACTTCCTGAAGTGTAAGAGTGACATGGCCAGCTGTATCACAATAACCTAATTAACTGCTGCCAATTTCCTATACTGGGTGCTGTTTTGATGTCTATGACAAAACATCTCATAGAAACGAGTTAAGTGAAGAAGGGTTGATGGGTCCCTCCCACCCCATGTTGCAGGATCACAGCTCTACTCTCCTTGGCTTGGGTCTCTATGATCTGGACTTGGTTCTGATCTTTAGCTTTTGCAAACCGTCAGGGTTCTGGCTCTGGTTGGGACCCAAGACAGAATCAGTGGTCCTCTCCTCAAATGGAGGTTGTCCAGAAGGTGGTAACTTTGCACAGACAACAACTCTTGGCTGTCTGCAAGTCCCTGCCTGGTTCACCAAGCCATTCAGTCCCTTCTACTCCTGCTGCTGGGCAGGCTAGTAATGGGGGCTACATTAGCAACTACTCTTCTTCACCTCCATCCTCACTCAGTGTTGGCTGAGGCGGCCACTGTGGCTGGGTTAAGCACCCCAGGATCCCTATACCAAACAGCCAAGTGAAGGACCAGCCTTTTTGCAAACCATTGGAGCAGTGACTCTGAGAAACAGAGCTTAGTCATCAGGGAGAGACAACAGTGGGCAAGCCATCCCCATTACTCTTTGTAGTAATGGCTTTCTACTCTACTCTCCTGAGTTTCCATTAGGAAGAGCATCTGGCCTGGGGGCCATCTTGATTGCCTTGTGGATTAACTCCTTCTTAGGCTACTTCTGAGAGTCCAAAGGCCTAAACCCTTTGTGCCTGTTTGTGGTTTTGTCAGCCGGCTAGAGGTGTGGGATGCCACTGAAGGGGTGCTCTGCTGTTTTGTGGTGGAAAGAGAACATCGTGTCTTTGGCTTCCCCCAGACCACAACTTTGTTTTCTCCTGTGCTCTTTGGTTATTCTTAGTGTAGACATCAGGGGAGACAGGTGTAAATCCTGGTGTTGACTGAGGACCATCTCCTTTTGCTTAGAGGGTTCCAGGTGTTGCTGCTGGCCCGTGTCAGATGCTCACAGATGAGGCCATTTCAGCCTCCTTAGGTAGAAGGAGGTAATGGCTGTAAAACATTCTTTTTTTTTTTTTGGTTTTTTTGAGACAGGGTTTCTCTGTGGTTTTGGAGCCTGTCCTGGAACTAGCTCTTGTAGACCAGGCTGGTCTCGAACTTACAGAGATCCGCCTGCCTCTGCCTCCCGAGTTCTGGATTAAAGGCGTGCCCTCTAAAACATTCTTTTTTTATTTTTTTTTAAAGATTTATTTATTTATTATGTATACAGTGTTCTGTCTGTATGTTTTTTTTAATTTATTTATTTATTAAAGACTTCTGTCTCTTCCCCCCCCACCGCCTCCCATTTCCCTCCTCCTCCCCCAATTAGGTCCCCCCCCTTTAAGGCTTCTTCTATCTTGCTTTTGTCTTTCATGCCCGGTTCTTTGGCTCTTCCCGTAAGACAAATGTCCTAGAGTTGGAAGGCAGGGGACTTGAACTAGCATTAGTTCAGTGTTTTAAGTACTTCTCTTGTAGCTGCTTGGCTTAATGGTTCCCTTGATTTCTTTTCCTTGGAGACCCACACACCCTCAGCCCCCTGCAGTTCAGAGGGGCACCAGGGAGAGGCAATTCTCCTACTTAATGAAAACAAAAGAGGGATATGGAGGCCTGGGCATGAGACCCAGTGTAACTTCCTAAGCCTAACTTGATTTTGGTGTAACTTCCCAAGCCTAGTTCACAACCCTATACAAGTCCCTGCTTGATACCATTAAACGAGATCCTGCTTCCACAGACTCCTGACTCAGTGCGTGTGTTTCTCCCTGGTTTCTAGTGGGGAAGGCTGGGTTGTTCGACACTCACCATGCTTCTCATCCCCAAGGAGAATCCAGCGGGTCCACTTCTGTCCCTGCTCCTTCTGTCAGAGAACCTGGGAGATTCACTTGTGGCAGAGAAAACATAGCAAGTGGAGTGGCTTGGCCTATGATTTACATCATGGCCTCTTCATAAGTTCACAAATCAGGAAGAAAGGGGAGATGTGAGGTGATGTAACCGTCCAAACACTGGGAGGTGTATACCCTAGGACCTGTTTCTGATGGCCTACCCCTGTTCACTAGACTCCATGTCACAAAGTTCCACAACCTTCAAGCCAGTGCCACCAATGAGAGAATTTGGTGCTCAAAGACACAAAGTTACCCTTTATCTTACAGCTAATATCCACTTATGAGCGAGTACATACCATTTTTGTCTTTCTCAGTTCACGTTATCTCGCTTGGGACGATTCTTTTCTAGTTCCATCCATTTGTCTTCAAGTTTTCCTGGTGTCCTTGATTTTAAAAACTGGATATTTGTTGTAAGATAAAGGATAACTATTCTACAATCCACAGACCAAGAGAGACTAGGTAAAGAACAGGGAGGGGAAATGGGAAGACAGCCAGATCTCCCTAGGAAGAGGCAACAGAAGAGATTTTCTGAGTGGACTGAGGGATGGTGGGAATGAGAAAATAAGGGATCAGGTTGGGGGAGGCAGAGGCAGGGAGTACTCAAAGAGATACTGGGAAGTAGGGGTACATGTAAAGCCCTGGCACAAGAAAATCTAGAAATCTACAAGGATGACACCAGCTTGACCTCCTATAAATAACGGATACAGAGCCTGAACTGGCCATCTCTTGTGACCAGCTTCACCCAGATACTTATGGAAAAAGATGCAGCGCCACAGCCAAACACTAGGCAGAGGTCAGGAATCCTGCAGAAGAGGGAGAGAAAGGACTGTAGGAGCCAGAGGGGTCGAGGATCCTGTGAGAAAACTCACAGAGTCAACTAACCTGGGCTCACAGGGGTTCACAGAGACTGAACCAACAACCGTGGTGCCTGCATGGGAATGATCTAGGCCCTCTGCATATATGTTACAGTTGGATAGATTACTTTTCTTGTGAAACTCATAACAGTGGTACAGAGGCTGTCTCTGATTCTCTTTATGGCTTTTGGGAGCTTACTTCTCATATTGACTCTCCTTGCCCAGCCTTAATACATTGTGTTTGTGTGTGGGGGGGGGGCTTAGTCATATTGCAACTTGATATGCTATGTTTTGTTGATACTCATGGAAGACCTGTCCTTCCCTAAAAAGCAATGAAGGAGGAGTAGATTGGGGAGTGGGAACAGAGAGGGAGAGGGCCTGGGAGGAGTGAGGGGAAGCTGAGGCTGGGATATAAAATGAATAAATAAATTTTATTTAGAAAACATGCAGTTTGGAGAATTTAATATTTTAACAGTTGAAATACCAGGCTTTCTCTCACGTCAGTGCTGTACCAATTACAGGGATTCTGCACTAGGCAATCTCTCACCCTCCATAAGCCGATAAAAGCTGTTATGGGTCTTCTACATGTTGATGGATTTATTGTATTTTCTCAAACACTGGTGTATCCCATAGAATGACCTCTGTAAGCTAATTGAGATAATTTATAACCTTTTAAAAATCCCATTAACCCACTAATAGATGCATTCAGCACACCATAGCATTGAGCTCTTAAAAACAAGAAAGAAAGCCCATATACTCTCAACTAGAACAAAAGGAAACCACATACTTGCCATCACTGTTTTTATTCTTCCAATGAAAGATCATTTCCACGAGTCTCCGTTCAGCCTTTTGATTTGAATTGAATATATGGCAACTGCTAACATCCTTTATCCTGTTCCAGATTTGTTTAAGGATAGTGGGTAGACCCAGGTTTCTGTCTGACAAATCATGTATGATGATCCTTAAAGAATTTCTTTGTGTTCCACGCTTGAAAATGAATCCATGACATCTCCCCCATACTTAGACATGTGCTGTGATTTGGATGAATCTCTCTCTGTCTCTCTCTCTCTCTCTGTCTCTCTCCGTCTCTCTCTCTGTCTCTCTCCGTCTCTCTCTCTCTGTCTCTCTCTGTCTCTCTCCGTCTCTCTCTCTCTGTCTGTCTCTCTCTCTGTCTCTGTCTCTCTGTCTCTCTGTCTCTCTCTCTGTGTCTCTGTCTCTGTCTCTCTCTCTCTCTCTCTCTCTCTCTCTCTCTCTCTCTCTCTCTGTCTCCATAGCTAAGATACCAGCATCAGTGTATCAGGTTGATCACCTAAAAGACCTCATTCCCCATTCAAAAAGCAGCTAGAATCAGATGTGGAATTCCAAGCAGAAGGAAGTGTCTTCACCGTTTTTCCTCTCTTGAAAGGCATGCCAAAAGCCAGAAAATATTATCAATGGATAACGCTAATGTTATATGACCATTTAGCATTTTTTTTTTTTTACCTTTCAGATTGTACCCAGGGGGAAAAACAGATTCACAGCAAGATCCTCCATTACCCTGGCTTAAAAAAACAGCAACAATAAAAATACATTTCTGTATCGCAGATCTTCACTTCCCTTTTTGAGGTGGAGAATGCATTCCTTAACTGCTTCCCCACAGTATTAAAATAATTAATAATGCTGCTGCTGCTTCTGCTGGTGGTGGTGGTGATGATGATGGTTTAAGCCTGGTATGGGAGCGCTGTAAGTTCTAGATAATAAGCAAGCTGAGTCCTCATTACACCAACAACTCCTATACTCAGTGAGCTGGCTAAACACTTTGTGTCCGATGGCAGTGAATTTGACTTGTGCGATGTCTTGTCAGTAGTTGGGATGTGATCTTTCACATGCAGTCGCTCCGTGAACTAAGGGAGGTGCAAAACCATATGTGCCTTACTTTCTTCACAATCTTTATGGATACTTTGCTTTCTCTGATCTATTGTGAAAATAATACAAGGCTAGAAATATGCTCTGGTCTGTGAAACACATTAAAAACTCACCTAGTACTTCTGGATAAATTATACAGTGGCATACCACCGTCTCTATCTCTCACACACACACATACACACACACACCTGTTGATTTAAGCAAAATCAAGTCATATCCAGCCACTGATAGACAATGACCGTCAACATGAAATGACTTATGCATATTTCTCACCTTGTGAGGTAGATCAACCTCCTTGGAAAACAAAGAGCACTGTCCTCTTAGCTGTTACCATGACATTTTCCTCCTGCTAAAACTATTGCTCATTAGCATTTAATAAGAGCATATGAAAAAGAGCATATGAAATAATTGTTATACCACCTGCCGTCATCTGTATGTTACCAATGGAAAAGCAATCCAACTGTGGTTTGTTGTGATAGCTCAGGTGACTTCAACAGGTATAGAGAAATAGATTTAAACAGACTGCAGAGTAAAATCCCTGTAAGTGAACAGTAAGCCACCACAAACAGCAGCAAGCAGTTCCTCCACCATGCCCCCAAGGCAATCTCATAATTCTCTCACTGCATATTTGATTTAGGCAGTTATCAGAATTAATTTACACTGCTCCAGAGAGGATCAAAGGTGCTAAGTTGCATTATTTACATGTCAGCTGCCCTCATTTGCTATTTCCAACTATAAATGATTGCATTCCTAGAGGAACACATAGGATAACTGCCTTAGAGCTGTCATGCGCAGTCCCATGTCTGAGAGTCTTCCACATTCCCCTAAGCTTCGGCAGATAGGAAAACTGCCCACAACTGTGGGAAAACACTATAAATACTCAACTTGATTAAAAAAAAAACCTCTGTGATGCAAAAGAAGCCTTGATTAAATGCTCCCCAGACATTTTGTGGCGAATACCTTCAGTTTATAGAACGCTGACAGAGTCCAGAAACCTTGGCCACTATGCCCTCAGTTTCGATTGCTTAGTGCCATCCCAGGACATCTCCCGTAGTTTCAAAGGTCCTCCGGGGAGTTAGGCCAAAGGAAACGTGGAAAAAGCCAGTGTTTACAATGAGTAGAATTAGCATATGATTGCTGGAGATCTGAATTTATTCACTTTATCATGGGTATTTAATCTCCATGGGCCTTGGTTTCATCTGAAAAATGGAAATAATTATGCCTTCTCCTAAGCTTAATAAGTTGATATTAGAAAAGCTGGATCGCAGTGCTGGACGATTAAAAAAATTGCTTGATAAAATGTAACTAGTGTCTCCAGACATTCAGTTGTGATTGTGGCAGTGGCCCAGGAAAAAAAGTGATACAAGAAGTTTGTATAGTTAGAGAATAGTTGATATACCATTTGGAATGTTTCCCATTGTGCCATATGGTGGGGATCTGGATTCCATTGCCTTGAGGTGCTAGCCAAGTCTCTTAAGTCAAAACCTCATTCTTCCTGTGCTCTAATTTTCTTATGTAATATGTTGACAATAATGATATATGCCTCAGTTTTTGTAATATAAATGAATAAACATGACTATTATAATGGGAAGTAGACTGAAGATTGCCAGGAAATATCTGGAGAGCAAAGAAGAATAATGGTCTTGACTAAAACTGAGCCGAGTCAGCTTTAGCGCCACTGTGCCATTCTCTTTATTATTAATTTCACTGAGCTCAGCGTTTTTCTCCGCTCCCCTCCCTGATCTCTCCCCTCCCCTTCAACTCTCCCCTGAAGTCCCCATTTACTCAGGAGATCTTGTCTTTTTCTACTTCCCATGTAGATTGGATCCATGTAAGTCTCTCTTAGGATTGTCATTGTTGTCAAGGTTCTCTGGGATTGTGATTTGTGGGCTGGTTTGCTTTGTTTTATGTTTAAAAACCAATTATGAGTGAGCGCATGTGATAATTGTCATTCTGGGTCTGGGTTACCTCACTCAAAATGATGTTTTCTAGCTCCGTCAATTTTCCTAGAAAATTCAAGATGTCATTATTTTTTCTGCTGTGTAGTACTCCATTGTGTAAATATACCACATTTTCCTTATCCATTCTTCAGTACAGCATTTAGGTGGTTTCTGTGCCACTGTACCTGCAGACTTCTCAGAGAGGTTGTTGAGGAGTGGTTTCCGACAGAAGGCACAGCAAAACGGCACAAAGCAGAGCACCTGTTGTCTCCTCTAGTAATTAGAAATGGCCAGGGCATTCTTGACTTTTAAGAGAGTTTTGTGGTTAAGGTATACATCAGCTTCCGAAGAAAGCAATCAGGTCTCAGAATACCATAGAGATATCATTGTAATCAGATCTCTGTTGTCTCTCAGATAAAGAATATAGGGAATTTGGGAGAAAGAGAGAAAATAAAACAAGGTCAGAGTTCACCTTCAACTCACCAATAGAGACTCATATTTTCAACCTCTAAAAATGAATTGTCAAAATATTTATAATGTTAACCACCCTAGGGTTAATAATGTATGCAAATTATATTAATAGATGACAATTATTTGTGAATTTGTATGCTGGTCATAAAGGGTTGTATCTTGTTCTGACTGTCAATTCAGTCCTCAGGTTTTTATGGTTCATTTGATAGGAATTGAAATGACAATTGCAGGTTGGTTTTGCACAGGGGAAATTAAATTACTTATCTAATTCTATTATATTGATTTTGACAAAACTACCCATAAGTGAGTTTTTTGATATTTTTATGTGCTCTCATATGAAATATAGTTAATAAAAAAATAGAGACTTGGCAGTCTAGATTGCAGATAGTTTACATCAAGTTGATACCTTCCCATGTGGGAACTTTTTATGAAAACTATGGAGTGATATTCATATTCTGTCAATCATGTATCTATAGATACTAACTTATTTGGGCTACAACTTGGAGAAGTGAACATGAATTACTATTATTTTATTTACAGACTAGTGTGAGAGAGCTAAATAGTTGTTTATGTCTTTGCTTCATGTGCATTGTTGTGACAAATACTCTTAAGAAATACAACCTAGACAGGAAAGGGTTTATTTGGGTTGTTAAATTAAAGCATCACATCTACTGTTGAGAGAAAAGAGAGGATAAATGTAAATATCCATGCTTGTTTGCTTACTTTCTCTCAGATAGCTTATTTCTCTTTTACACTGTTCTAGATCCTCTGTCTAGGGAATGGTACCACCTACATAGGAGTGGTTTTTCTTCCATCAATGAATAACCAAGATTATCCCCCACAGATTTGCTGACAGATCAACCTGATCTAGATAATAACATTGATAGTTGCAATCAACTAACTCAGTAACTAGGCTGGAGTGGAATAAATGCAGCAGAGAAGGTAACAGTTATGTAAACAAGAGGCTCTCAGAAACAGGCAGAGGCGATGATTTCTTCCATAAGTATTTAATACTGTTCACATAGATAGCTCAGAGTTATAGGAGAATAGAACATTTCAAAGTAAAGAATTAGTCTTTCTCTTCTATTTTTTTCAGAATTTATTCTTTAAAAATTTTTGTACTTGTATACAATATATGACAATGTTTACAATGTATAATCCCGTCTTTCCATTCCCCATTCCTTCACTGTGTCCTCCTCACACTTCTTTATCCCTCTTGTTTTTTTTTTTTTTATCTTTTAAAGCATCCCACTGCATCCAATCAGTCTGTCCCTATGTACCTGGGTGTCGGGTGATCCAGCAGAACGTGGCAACCAACCATTGATTATGCCACAAAAAAAAAAAATCAAACAACAACAGAAAAACCCTATATTTCCTCAACTTCCACAAACTGTCAGTAGGTCCTCAACCAGAAATAAACCTTTTGGTCACCTCCTCATCCATGTTTAACAGAATTTGTCTGGTTCATAGCTGATATGATCTCATGAGTATAGCAGTCCAGTCATATCAAAAATTAAGTTATTACTTCTTGGTGTGTGCAGCAGATGTGTTATTTAGAAGGTTTTACAGTTCTTGGGAAACTGGATCTTTTGGTTAGTCCAGGTTCAGATTTATCTATCCACAAGCATGAACTATCCTGTGGTCTTTTATCAGTTATTATATTTGCGTAACTAATTTCTGCATCTGTAAACTAAAGAAAGTAACATAATCCACAAGCATACTCTGAAGACAAAGGCAGTTATTTAAAAAGGCAATAAAATGTGGGTGATGGGAAGGGGAAAAACACAATGACACGAGATAGCTGTCAGCTACCAACAGGACCCACTCATTTTTACTTTGCATTGTTTTGTGAATATGCAGTCTTTTATTATTATGTTTTCTTTATTATTTTTTGCTTATTTGAAATGCATCTATATGTCTGACTATGGAAACCAAAATGTTAGAGTGTGAGCCATCAAGTGTTTGTATGTATGCCTGTAATAGTATTACTTGTGCCTACGTCCATATTATGTTTTTCTCTATGAATGAGTACCTACTGAGGACAATGTTTTGTTCTTTACTCATTATAGTTCCTCAATACTACACAGTGAGAAAATAAACATTCACAATTAATTTGTTTAAAGCAGTCAGAGATGATAACTAAGCTTTATTCTTTCAAACTGTATACAGAATTTGTTATGAGTTAAGTATTGAGAATACCCCAAATCATTTCTCTTAACATACCCCTTACATTTGAATCCAGCCTTCAGAAACAAACACTAACTATACAGTTTCCTATGGATTAATGTTTATGCTTGTAAAGCAATATTAATTTGTAATTAGTGCCTCACTCACGTTGCTTTATTATCTTATACAAACATGAAAAAATAAAATCCCCAAGACTGTTATGAAGCAGTGTAGGTACGATAAATGAGGGAGAATTAAGCAAAAATAGAGATTATTAGTATTTCCTGCACTTTCACCTTCATTAGGTTACTCACTGGCCTTCAGCTCCATCAGTGACACATTCAATTATGGGTAAAAAAGATAAAATTGAAGTGAAAAATGTGGAAAAATACCCTTATACACATGACTATCAAATGAAATGTCATTAGTGATTCTGTAATTGGGTTTTAACAGTCTGGGAACAGAACACCTAATGGAATCTCATCTGTTGTCTGGATCGTGTATTCGTCAAATTGTGAAAGTGAGGAATCACTTATTTTTCTCCATCTTCTGAAATAGCACTTTGAGCCTACTTGACTTAAAGTGCATTGTGAATCTGTAAATGTCTCTTGAATATTGTCACTCTTACCTTAATTGTTATATTTGCCAGTCACGTAAGGGAATTCTTAGACTGAATTATAGATAAAATTAAGCAAATAAAGCCAGAATCTTCTACCTTTCGGATTATGGTCACTAATTCAGCTATTTTGAAACTTTGAATTCACATATTTATATTTCTGTTCAATTTTTACTTTCAATACATGTTCCAAGTGATTCTGTACTCTTCTGGAAGAGAAAATTGATTCATAGAGCTCTATCCACATATGTCATCCTCTTTCTTGAGCTAAAAGAGACTAGTGGAAACCTGTTAATTTGTCAGAATGTGAGTCCATAGATCCTATCCTACAATTTCCCCCAACTAACAAGACTCTATAGTGAACACAGAGACTTTCTTTTTATTATTCCTTTTGAATCTTCCACTTGTGAGACAATGCTTTGTTTCTATGTGGACTCTAAATCGTCCTTAGAATGAATGAGGAACTGACAAAGGATGCCTGTCTTAAATTTTTTATTACATTTATTATTTACATGAGGGTTTAGGCTAGGGGAGCATGTGGAAGTGAAAGTACAGTTTGCCAGAGCTGATTCTCTCTTGATGCCACGTGGGGTCTAAGGATGAATTAGCATAGAGGGGAGAGCATAAAACCCATTTTAATTACCTTTAGGTTGAGTGTATAGATCAGCGTTAGAGAACATATGTAGCTCTGGGTTCAATTCCCAGTACATACTCCTTTCCCAAAAGTACTTTGTCATAGATATCACTTTTACAACCTCATCTCATTTGATATATATATATATATATATATATATATATATATATATATATATTCTATTTGCTTTAAATAATATTTAATATTTATTATGTAGAAATTTGTTTATTCATCCAGACTGTACCAGGCTTTTTCTTTTGGCCACCAACCAGTTCCCGAATCATGACAGTAAGACTTATTATTAGTTATGAATGCTCATCCTAACTTTGGCTCATTTCTTACTAGTTCTTATATCTTAATCTTTTTGTCTTCATCTATGCTTTGGCTTGAGACCTTTACCTTTTTTTCTGTGTGTCCTACTCAGTCTAGCTGGCTGGAGGCTGCCTGGCTGGTTGACTTGGGAATACCCCTCTTTTTCTTCCTCATTTTCTCCTCGTTCTTCTTCCTCTTGTTCTTCTTGAACCTAGATTTCTCCCCCTATTTATTCTATCTGCCAGCCCCACCTACCCTTTCTCTGCCTAGATTTTGTCTGTTCAGCTGTTTATTAGACCAATCAGTTGCCTTAGGCAGACAAGGTGAACAAATGCAATACATCTTTACACAGCTCAAGAGATGTAGCAGAAACAAAGGTAACACTTTTTACTTTGTTGACAAAGGCAGTAGAAACACATATAACACACTTTACACAGTTTAAATAATGTTTCATAGCATATACATACATACATATATATATATATATATATATATATATATATATATATATATATATATATATAAAACACGTCTTTACATAGTTAAGTAGTATTTCCCAACACTCAGACACAGTTGGAATGTTCATTAACGCCCTTGTTTCTGCTTCATTCACTAATCCTGCCATGCGGAGCTCCCTGGATTTTATTGTTTGCATCTGAAAACATGTCTCTTTGATCCTTGTGTGCATTAATATTTCCTCTACCAAATACTTAAAACATTTAATAATGGTAAGTGACTGGATTTCAACTCTTCCTATGTTCAGTAAAGAAGACACTAATGACTAAAGCCACCTGTCACTGTAGCCATATTGGTCTTCCAGTGCTATTTAAACACTCAAGTCATCTTGTCTGTTCCACTGCGCACCATTTCAGGTGTCTGAGTGAATTCATCCAGCAGCTACAAATTATATATACAAGAACGCTTAGTCATATTAACAAATTAAAGCTGTGCCCCATTAGCATGACTGGTCCTAATGTATTGGTGTATTTAAATAAATGCATTCTGCAATTACTGTTTAAATAACAGCTTACACAGGTCATTTTGATATCAAATTATGTTGCAGCTAGGGAGTCTGATAAACACTGGTCTCTTCAGTGGCTTCCTGCATCTTCTCAAAGCCACTTTCAGCTCTGCTCCCAAGGGAGCATCTGGATGCACACAGTCACTTCCTTTTGCTATTTTATAACCAATTAAATTAATTTGTAGAAAATAACACTGTCTACTGCTTGCACTGAGGTGGATTAGACTCGTTCTGCATCTCTAGGAATGTCACTGTGCAGTGAAGGTGTCGCTTTGAATTATAGTGCTAAGAACTGTAGTCTTCCTTTGCTTCCAAATGAAAAATTAGTGGATAGTGAATATTCTCAAGAAAGAAGTTTTTCCTTCCAGAAACCTGCTTTTACTTTGGAAGATCACTATACATATTTCCTGCAAGCTAATATAATCTAGGATAGTGAATCAATAGGATGAAGAACTGGTTTGATTAGATACATGTCTCCAAATTTGAGTTTTCACCCTTCCCCATCCTACCCAGTATTCAACAGGGAGAAAGAATTGCAAAGCAGGCTCTGTATAAAGGGATACAGAATTAGAGTTAGAAGATTATAATTGTGTTGTTTGTGCATGACATAATGCAAAAATCCCTCAATTTGTTATGAGCATTTAGAGAACACTATATTGAGAACAATATTATGGTGGGTGTATCCGGTACCTGGAAAATGCACATATAAAATATATACATAACTATGTTACATATACATATACATGTCTAATTCAATTGGACTTAGAATTAAAAACTGTATCTGGTAGGCATGGAAAGATGGATCAGTGTAGAAGACTTGAGCACAGATCCCAGAACCCACCTGAAAAGCCACCAGGAACACACACACACACACAGGTATAATCCCAGGCTTAAGGCAAGGAGGAGAGTGAGGCCCCGCACTTTCTGGTCTCAAACAGAACCCAAAGTTCAGTGACAGTCACTACCTCAAGGGAATACAGCAGGGCTCGCCATGTCCTCTTCCAGCCAGCGGGCACACAGGTATGGGTGTCCATCACAGACCCAGACTCAACACGTACACACACTGAGAGCTACAAAGAAGGAAATGTGCCTAGGAGAGGTGCAGTCAGAAAGCGGAGGGAACATTTCTGAGTGACTTGAAAGTATTTCATCAGTAGTGTATTGCTGGAAGACACGACGGAGAGCATTTAAATAGAAGAGTATCACCGTCATAGAGAGGCATTGTCATGTCTGTCACTTGGGATGCTGGCAGTGGGTAGTTCAGACAAGACCAGAGTAGTACTTTTCTAGAGAAGGAGGGGTGTTTCTGAGTGTCCTAAATTCTGCAAGCTAGGGTATCAGTTTATTTGTTTTCTGCACTATCGGACAAAGGAAGCATGTCTGTCTCTATCCCAGGACTATGCGACTGGGAAATAATGAAATTGAGTTGAACCCTGCCTCTGCCTTTAAGGAGAGATGGGATTTGAGCAGCATCTCTTTGGGTTCTGGCTCCCCATCTGCGCCATTGAGAGGGGCCGAGGTTATTAGACATGGCATCAAGTCTCTGCATGTACTCACGCTCTCCAAGTCCTGTGACACCACTGTCAGCTCTTGCCTTTTTTTCTTTTAGGAGATAACACATCTTGCTATCCATCCTAGCTAATATAAAATCTAAAGTGCTGTTAGGGTTTTAAAGGATGCTTTCGCTCAGAAAGTAAAGTTTAAGAAAATCTCGTGCTGCTATTTCAAGTTAATTGACGAGAATTCAAACAGTTTTCAAGACTAATTTCCCACTTTACCTTGTTAAAAAGTACTGTTGGACTTTTATTAAGAAAAAATGTGGGATTAATCACAGGCATGGGGGTCATGTAAGATATGGGTGTCTATGGCCAGGCAGTGGTGGCGCACGCCTTTCATCCCAGCACTTGGGAGGCAGAGGCAGAGGCAGGTGGATCTCTTTGAGTTCAAGACTAGCCTGGTGACAGGCATCAAAGTTACAGAGAAACCTTATCTCAAAAAAAAACAGAGAAAGAGAGGGAGAGAAAGAAAAGTGAGAAGGGTTCCTATTCTAGAGAAATGTAAATGGAGGCTATAATATTTTAAGGCTCCTAATAATATTTAAAATAACTCATTACCACCTATATAATATTTGCTTTTTTTGTAACTGCTCTACATATACATTAACAATCAATCCTAATTATTTTTGATAGAGTTGCTAGTAAATGGTGTATAAACTGACATGATTTTATAAAATACATTAAGACAGTGCTTATGGCAAACATGTCTACAACAGCTGCTTGCTTACCTCATGGGTCCTTCTCAACTTACACGGTTGCTATTGTCCTTTTATGACAGCCATCTGTAGTCTGAGCTTTAGTCATGGGAGAGAAATCTATGGGGAGACTTCAGAATGGCTTAAGCATGGAATAAAAGGGGAAGAACAGTTGAAGAAGAAAAAAGTGGTAAACTAAGTAAATTGTAGTGCATGGATGTCCTCCTCCTCCTCCTTCTCCTCTTCCTTCTTCTTTTTGGTTTGGTTTTATTTTTAGAAACTTCTCTAGCAATGTGCTTATTGCTAATTTTTTTTGAAGGATTGAATTCACAATTGTAGATCACTGGCTTTACGTCCTTCGGGCTGGAGTAGTGCCCTGGTTATCGCGTCACTTTCTGTACAAACTGAAAAAGACTACGTTTCCTTTTTGTTAGAGAATGATAGAACTGGACATTGATGTCTTCCTCTAGCTTCTGCATGCACAAATGCACGCAGAAGGATAGACAAACACACCAAGCTCTGCCTGCAGTGTCATACTGAGGGGTATGTGAGGTGGCAACTCTGACCCAGCCTAACAGCTGGTAGCAATCAGATATCCACTGTGACACTTTAATATCAGAGTCTCTTTATCTTGGAAGCTCCCTATCACTCCTCATATTTTGATTTTCTTATATATTGAGTGATCTGGTGCGTAAAATTATTTCTGAAATCAGTCATATCTCTCCCATCTTATTCCCTCTGTCTTCCTGCAAACTGTCATGGCAGACTTTTAAAATATCTGGACTGTAGGTTTTCTAGTAGGCTTTTAGTTTTTTAGAAGAGTTATAAACCTAAACAGGGTGGTGGCTCTTAGATTCTCACCTAATGAAATGGGATCTTTTAATGTTTCTTTCTGAGCATAGAAATTTACTCAGATCTTGAGCATACTGTTCTACAGCTGAAATCCTAGCAAGAGAAAGGGACTCACATATTCTCACCCCCAACTGAAAGCTCTTGACAGTTGATAACTTCTAGGAGAGGAAGTCACCTGATAGGCTACCTCTGTTCTATTAGATGCCCCGGCACCTGTGCATATTAACAGCCAGTATTTAATGGACTCAGTAGGCTATAAAGAAAATGAGCTCATGGAGTTAGAAAGGAAGGTGATGGTGAGATAGGGAAGGAACTGGAGGTGAAGAGAAGGGCAATGGAATTGTACAAAATACAATATATGAAAATCTAAACCCATAAAAATGGGGACATAAAAAGAATTTCAATCATAACTGCTTTATTCTACAACAAAATCCTGCCCTATTTTGCCTTTTGCCTATTGCTTTGGTTTATTACTGGGACACCGATGGCACCAGGACACACACAGCTTTTCTAGTGGTACCTAATAATCCCTTTAAAATGCTCTTCAACTAGGACCTGTGGTTAAAGAAAATAGCATCTCAGAAGGGAGGCATCCTGCATCACATTGGGGAGGCACTTGATGTATTTGTCTAGATCTCTGGCTTATCGTGGAGGTCGGTGATGGAAAACTTTTTTCATAACAGTATGACTTGTTACTAAGTATTTTGGTTGCATATGTTAAGAGTCAAGTACTTTTTGCAATTATCTTCATTGTGGTTGATACATATGCTTGTTCTGGAAATAATGGTGTGTTTCTACAAACAAATAGGTAAACAAGTTAAGGCATCTCTCGACAAGGAGTTCATGGTTTAGTAATGGAAACAGACAGGTGAAAAACTTAGCCATTTGAGAAATTTTGAAAAGTGATGAACTTGTGGTATGTAAAGTCAGAACCTTAACCAATGGGATTAGGGTGCTTTGAAAAAGACCCTAGACAGAGTTGCAGTTTTGTACAGACAGCCATGGCAGCTGCATTCACAAGACCTGCACAAGTGAAGCCAGTCAGAATTCTAGCAAGGATAAGAGAGAAGATCATCAAGTCCCGCCTATCGTTGAGGGATGATGGAAGAGAGATTCAATTATTTTCAAGGATGAACTTCCTGAGACATTACAGCAGTAGTTGCCCCTACATTCATGCACATTTCTTGGTTAAGAAATGAGAAACAGGAGGGAGAGACAGAGAGAAAGAGACAGAGATTCTCAGTCTGCAGAATAGTGAGAAATCAATTTCTTCGTTAAAAGATTCTCATCCTACTGAAGTTTGTTACAGTCATTGAGCAGATATGAACATAGCATTTTTATATTTGCCCAAGATCTTAAAGAATTTTTTTATGAAACAAAAGCTCAAAACATTAGGACTGTGCCAATCACCCATTTATATCTTAACCAATTACTCAGCGTTATGTCAAAGAAATATAATGATAATTAAATATGTAGTAACTATAACCCATACATCACATTACCCTATGAAAAGATAAAATTGCTTTAAAATTATCATGCCTTTAAAATACATTTAAGTTGAGGTTGAAATTGATTATCTGGCATTATATAAACGAAAGTAACCAAATTTGTAAGGTAGACTTGTCAGTAGGATTGTTTTTCAATTACCCTGCTAGCAAACATTCAGATGTGTGCACTGAAGCTGAACTGTCTATTCTGGCCCTTTGGTTTACTTTATAAGTAATGTTTGATATGATGTCACCCTGAGGAATGCCCATGACTCAATAGTTCTGATAAAGCCTTCTTGCCAAATCAACTTACAAAGGAACAGAAAACTACTTTCCAAATGCTACTCAAGCAAGGGGGGAAATGGTCCATTTAGGACTGAATAAAACTGTATTCCCCCACCTCATAGATGAATAACTCTATAATAAAGTACAATTTTCCTCAGAAAATAAAGTGTAACAAATGGAAAATTGGGGTTACAGTGCATGCATTGCAAAATAATAGTCACTTAAGCATTGAATCTACCAAAAGGTCAATTGGAAAAGATGAAGGACATTCAAACAAGAAACTAGACATCTGGCAAAGGTGAACAGCAGGCTGCTGGCAGTTTTATTGAACGGTGATTGGAAGTGTAATAGCAAACTGATTTCAGTTCTACAAGATGGAAGAGGTTGAGAGGGCACTGCATCCTGATTCCCAGTCTAGACAGAATCTAGGTATAAGGCATGGTCTAATGCATGACCTTCTGGGAAGAAAGCAAAATCGAAACATAGTAAGCCTCCAGTGGACTGATCAAAATAGACCAAATATATCAGAAATGACCAACTCAGCCAAGAACCCAGAAGATCTAAACAGGTTTTTAACCCCAAATATAGTTACTAATAAAACTATAATGCTCTAAATAATCTCCTTGTTACATATATCGTTTGATTATGTAGCCAGTGTTCATTATATACTTACTAAATTGCAGGCAAGGAATCCTCAAGAACCCCAGGGAGAAACTTAGTGAAGATGATTTTCCTCAAATTCGATGAAACAGCATGTTTTCTTACTAAGATTGATGACAGGACAAACTATTGCAAACTGATGGTTTATAGATCACAAACACTCAAGTGTTAATAATTTTAAAAGTGTCTACCTAATATTATCCTTCAACCTTTGTTTGAATTGTGGAAGCATTTTAGGTAAATGTTCTTTGATATATGAAAGTTGCCTTTTCCCTAACTTGCATTTTCTTTCTTCTTGATGATTTAAGACTGAACTTCTTACTTTATGATTCTGCTCAGACTTATTGAGTGCCTAAAATTAATTTTCATTCTATGGTGATTAGGGTGTGGATATAGTCAATCTAATATGCCAAGGAATTAATACAGTTTTGTACAGTATTAGTCTATAAAGAAACACTTTACTGAGACTCTCTGCGATATCCTTGGAGCATCTATCTCATTCTTTCTTTTATCAAGAATGAGATTCTGAAATTATGCCTCTGTGGACTAAACTTCTTTTGACTTTATTGGGCTGTTTCTTCATCCTTCTTCTCCCACTTCCTTTAGATATCCACTGTTTCTCAAGCTCATGGTGACCAGAGGCATTAGATTCCCCAAAGCTGGAATTACAGGTGGCTTTGAGCTGCCTGGCATGAGAGCTGGGATTTGAACCAGTGTCCTCTGCAAGAGCTGTATGTGTTCTTTCTAGTAAGCCATTGTTCACCATCTCCTCTAAATATTTATTAGACTTTTGTGTACATTTCCAGAAAGTCAAAAGAAGGCATTTTGAAACTTTCCCGATAAAGAAAAGAAAAGGTGTTTGGGGATATAAAGACGAGTAACAATATAGAATGTGCTATTGATCTGGACAGTGGTGGCACACCTCTCTAATCCCAGCACTCCGGAGTCAGAGACAAGAAGATCTCTGTGAGTTCAAGGCCAGCCTGTCTACAAAGCAAGTTTCAGGATAGGCTCCAAAGCTACAGAGAAACCCTGTCTCAAAAAAGAACGGGGACAGGAGAATGTGCTATTTTTTTTTGAAAAAAAATTTCCGCCTCCTCCCAGCGTCCCATTTCTCTCCCCCTTCCCCCACTCCTCTCCCCCTTCTTTAAATGCATTGCTGTATAATACAGTGCTCCATTACTAATCATTAATATTGTCATATATATTAGTTAATACATAAAAATAGAAGTTTTCTTATATTTTTCCTGTGGAGGAATGGGACTTTGAATAGCTCAGGTCTATGGAAAACCTTCCGTGGTAAGGGGATTCAATTCTGCAGGCTGCAAATGGGAAGCACTCTAGTTTACAGCAGGGGCACAGGAGAAATGTGCCACCCGTTAGCCGCCAGCACAGAATCACATGCCATAACCATGTTTATTATTGAGCTATGTCAGTCAGAATCATGGTGTCCCAACGAGTCTCCACCTGTCTCTGAATGAAGTAAACAGTGCGAGCTCAGATGTGAAGAGGAAGGCGTATACGAAAACGTGCGTGAAATGTAATTTTGAGGCTATTTTTTGAGTACCTAGTAAATTGACCCTTCTAAGAGACAAGGAGAATCCATGTCTCGCCCAGTGGAAGCCATTTGCCTTCTCTCAGGACTAACATTCTTAATGTGAAGAAAATAACCTTTTCTCTCTGCTCTAAGGCCTTTGATCTAACCTCATGAAAAGCCTTTGCTGACAGGGTTCACCCTTTCCTTCCCGGAGTGGATTGACAGTACGGACTGGGAGAAGAGACTCTTTCTAATGCCATTTTTTTCTTTTCCCTTTCAAAAGCCTAAGAGTCCCAGCTTGCAAAATTAAGCAGCAAAGAATATTTGGTGCCTTGTTTGGAAATGTTAGACCGTACATAAAGCTTTCTCAAAAGTAAGGGTAGGTCTTTGCCATAGACAAATTCATAGAAGTTCTATAGCTTTTCCCTCCGAGTGATGCTCTGTTCTCTAATAGCAATCTAATTCCACATAATCGTGGTCTTCCCCCCAGTGTTCCTAAATGCCAAGGCATGAGAATGGAGCAAAGGTTATAATAGGTGTTTCTAAGAGGCTGTAAAATGATTGTTGCCAAATAGCTTCAGCTTTCGTTCATGTCAGGAGGAAAGAGGCTTACCCTTGGATAGGTGTAGGATTGCTTAAGCAAAACCAGTTACTACTGAATCAAGAAAGAAAGTATGTATGTATTTGTGTGCTTCATGCACGTGTGTGTGTGTGTGTGTGTGTGTGTGTGTGTTGTCAGGTCAGAGGACAATCTCTGGTGACAGTCCTTGCATTTCATCTTGTTGGGGATAGAGCAACTTGTTCAAGGCTGCACATCCACGGTGAGCTGGCCCGTGAGCTTCCAGGAATGCATCTTTGCATCCCAGCAGCCTGGGGTTTTAGTGGATTATAGATGAATGCCATCCTGTCTGGCCTTGTGTGAGTTCCAGGGATCTGAATTTAAGCCCTCACTCTTGCATCCCAAGTGCTCCATCCCACAAGCCATCTCCCAGCCCAATCAGGCTTGCCTTTGTTGACTTACAAAGATGGACAAAAAATGCTTTGGTAGTGTTGAACATGTGCAAATCTTAAATGTTTCTGTGCTGTACTGCATTTGGTCTTGGTTGTTATTGTTGCTCTCATTAAACACATTGCTAGTAAACAGCTTCTGTATTTATATTTTCCAAGCACTACAGATTGGCATCTACAGTCAATAGATACAACAGGCATTTACGAGAGAATCTTCATACCCTATCACTACGAAAATTTATGTAGGTTTCTCCAAATTATCGTGCTGGAAGATGATTACTGACAGTAATGGCTGATTATCTATGAGCAGGTACAAATGCATTTTTATGGGTCCTTTTCTGGTCCTCCTAACAAGAGCTCTTACATTCAGGTACTATAATCTACATTTTAGGAAAAAGAGCTTGAGGTTGAGAAATAGCATGATTGGTTAGAATAAGAAAGGGGGATTTAAGCTTAAGTTGGCAAAGTGATGTCTCTGTTTCGAGTTCTTGTTTCCGTGTATCATAGTCATTAAGAGTCTATGGCAGTGTTATACATGTCTCACACATGGGAGTCAATATGAGCTGTATTAGAGCAAAGTCCAAGTCATTTTACCTTCAGTAAGTATGTTATCCCCATCTTCAGCCCATGTCTGATGTGTTTGCAATCAGCGTTATTATTGCAATGATTTTTAAGTTGATTTTTATTGAGCTCTACTGTTTCCTCTGTTGCCCTCCCTGCCTCATCCCTCCCCTTCAACCCTCTCCCAAGGTCCCCATGCTCCCAATTTACTCAGGAGACCTTGTCTTTTTCTACTACCCATGTAGATTCGATTTATGTATGTCAATGCGTTTTGAATCTGAACAAGGAGTGCTGGATAGTTTTCAATAAGTTAATAAATAATTAAATAATGTGGCTTGTTATTCCTGTTATCTGAGAACAATATAGGCATGAACGTGGGCAGCATTCCCAAGTAAGCTTCTTAGGTGAGTAAATTTGGAACAAACAGTGCACAAAGCACAGATTGAAAGTGATGGATCTCTTATAGGCCCACGTGTCTGATCCCTTGCTTGACACCTGATAGTGGGTTTCAGCTGGTTATTGGTACCTTCATCAGGTGGGGCATCAAGTGGAGGAGTCAAGACACTAAAGATAACCTTGTAAATTGTAGGCTGGACTGTGATAATTTGAGTGCTCTCTTTCCTGATGGGCCACCTCGTTCCCACTGCCCTCTGCCTTAACCTTTAGCTGCTTCTATGGCCTACCCAACCATGATAGATTGTATCTCCTAGTGCCATCAGCTTAGAATAAGGCCTTCATCCTTGAAGGTGATTCTGTCTGGTGTTCTATCACAAAAAAAAAAAAAATGAAAGAAGTAACTGATACAGACACAAAACCTAACTAAATCTGCCATATCTGAGGACAGAGAATTGCTTTGAAGTTCAATTAACCTGAACATTAAAACATTAACTAGAGAAGATGTAAATATTCTCTATAATACAAGTGGTGTAATTGGAGAAGTCCTAGAAAATGAATTCATAGTTTGATCTGAGGATGCATCTTCCTCGCTTCTTTTTTATTGTCATTTCTAAAATGCAGAAACAAATTTAAACATTTTGGGATAATTATCTTATACTCCTTTAAGGAGCTATTACATGTTGAAAACAGGCCCCTCGTAAATAAAATTATAATTAAAACTAAACGACAATCGTTATTTAATAGGATTTAAACCCATTTAGAATGCCTGTTCATATTTTCTAATATGTTTTATTTCCTCATATTCAAATAAAATGTTTATGACCCATTAGACTCAATTTTTGAAACTTGGTCTTTGCAAATAACAACTTCGGAGAAACGTATTGTTCTAATTCAAACTCCTTCATGCTGTATTATGTTTGCCTGAAAGAAGAGTGTTAGAGTATGAAAGAGAGGCTTCAGCATGAGCGTGTGTAATAGTAAGGGGATCGTGTGAAGAAGGGGCAGGCGTCTATCAACCATTTATTATCCATCTGTTACCTTTCTTCTGCCATCATATATTGATGCTCTATTATATATCTGCCAATCTATTTTCTGTCTACCTACCTATCATCTATCTATCTGTCTGTCTGTCTGTCTGTCTATCTATCTATCTATCTATCTATCTATCTATCTATCTATCTGTCTGTCTATCTATTTATCTATCATCTATCTGTCTGTCTATCTATCTATCTATCTATCTATCTATCTATCTATCCATCCATCCATCAATCTATATCATCTATCATGTTCTTCATAGATACCTGTAGGCATTCATTGAATACAAATGTTTAAAGGAGGTGGGATGTTCACTTGCTAATATATAAAACCTAATATTGATAACTCAATTGTATGTCTATCTATCATCTATCTATCTATCTATCTGTCTGTCTGTCTGTCTGTCTGTCTATCTATCTATCTATCTATCTCATTTATCATGGTCTTCATAGGTACCCTATAGCCATTCATTGCATACAAATGTTTAAAGGAGTTGGGATATTCACTTGCTAATATATAAAACTTAATATTGATAAACAAGTCAATTGTGGAAATTTATGTGATCTTCTAATATCCTTATATAAAATATAGAACACTTAATAGAGTATTTAGGAGAGTTTTGTGTGTTGTTGATAGCTCAACTCCCAGAGCTTCATCAAGAAGGAGAGTTTGTTTCTTACGAAGGCAAATAAAGTAATTGAAGTGGGTCAAAGAAGTGCTAGCAATCACAAAGAAGGTACATTGCATATTCTGTGTAATTTAGTAGGTCCTCTACACACCATTTATTCATTCTACATACAACCCATATGTTGTCAGTGAATAACTATATACTCTTCATTTCAGTTGTGCCCAAGAATTGTGCCTGTGATTTGTAGACGACTGTCAAATTATGCTCCACAACATATAAATTACAGTTTCATGATTAATGTGTACCTTTTTCTTAGCGATTTAGAATTGTCAAACTTTCCATCTCTTTGTATTATGTAAGTTACAAATTCATTGTTACCATGCATTAACTGGGTGTTTTGTCTTTTTGAGTGGGACTTACATGTGTCCATGGCCGAAGAGCCGTGTGCTTGTTCCTCCCTGTGAAATACATATCTGGTTTTCTTTCTCCATTTTCTTTGTCTTAGATTTTTCTGATTGAAAAAAAAATTCCATACAATATATTTTGTTTGAACTCGGATCTCCATGCGTGCTACTCAAATACTCTTCACAGAGCCATATGTTCAGTCTGAAATGTACAGTCACATGTATCATTAATTTCTTCAAATGTTTTAATCATGGTGATAATTTGCTTAATGTTTTTGTTTTTTCAATGCTATTTATTAGCTTTATATTTAAAATAAACAAAACTTATGTCATTGTAATTTGTATTCTAATACCACGTAATTTGAAATCAAACATTTTAAATGCTTCTATGCTTTTAAAGACGTGCTCATATAATGACTCCCTTAAATTATTGAAATCATAATTTATGACACATTTTTTTAAATTGGTGCACACCTGAAATAAAATTCTTTTATTATAAGAGGACTGTAATGTTTAAAAGCTGTCACTATTTTGGTGAGGTATCAAATGGGTACTCATGCCATGAAAGTAAATGTGGGTCCTTTCCTTCTTTGATACAAATATTTTAGTGCCTTTGGAATAACTTCGCAAAAGTATAAGTCTTTGTTTTGCCTAAAATTCTTCCCAAATGGTCAGATCCTCTCTGTCCAGTCTATTTCTCTGTGGTTAGATGTATTGATGGCTACTCTAACCCCCACCAATCCAAAACAACAGGGAAAGGGGACCATCAGGCAGAAAACAGCATTAGAAGCCAGACAGCTTCAATCGAACACTTTTCTGAGGAGCCCCTTTTCCTTAGGGTGACTGCCAACAAAATGAAGATTGTAGACAATATCTCATACAGTTCTCTTCCCTCTCTACACTAATTCTATCAGGAGAGTTAATATGACTCCCTTTGGGGACTGAGAAGAACACCTGCAGGCTTTAAATTTCCCTTTGCAGAGAGTAGACTAAAATGGATTTTTGAAGCTATCCGGTCTTGTTTGAAAAGCTATGTGTGTGTGAATATGTGTGTATGTTTGTTAATATATATATATATGTGTGTGTGTGTGTGTGTCAATAATAACATATATGTTGGTGGATGCATTTTTTATTATTTGAAGACGTCTCTCCTACATGTACTCAGTTTATGCCCCAGAGCAGTTGGTCAAATGCTTGACATGGGGAAGTACTCAAGAAATATTCTGTGGGGTGTTACCTACCACTCCATTTTCACAAAACTCCAGGAAAAATATGATTGAGGAAAGTCTGACTCAGAGTTTTAAAAATGCCTTGCCTGAATCACACACTTGACATGTGTCAGCATAAGAATGTCAGTCAGCCCAAGTCTTCTCATTTCAAACCCAATGCATTCCCTCATAGGTGTGCATGAGTTGTGGGCCATTCACATGAGTGTGGAAATGATGTCTTTATTAGCATCAGTCTCTGATTGAAATCTATGCCATTCACATGAGTGTGGAAATGATGTCTTTATTAGCATCAGTCTCTGATTGAAATCTAGGCCTTTCTTTGACTTATGAACACGAACAACAGATTCAATAGTTGCAGTCATTCATCTGATTTTCACAGCAATAGAAATAAAGAAAACATTAGGATATACAGCATATACAAAGGTTGTGTGTATCTTGATAAAACAGTTATGCTCACCAAAGTTTTGAACTTGCATTGGGTATGGTATCTTTTTCTTAATGTATTACCATTTAAAATACTAACATATATATATATATGTTATATATATATGTTATATATTGTACTGACATAGCAACAAATATATCACTTTATTTCAGTGTAAGTTCCAAGCCATGCTGTGCATTTATCTCATGTGGTTAAAAAGCTTTGAAAAATATACTTGTGATTTTTCCAAGACAATGGAAGAGATTAACGGTATTAATATGGTCAGAAGAGAAAACCACGACACTCTGCCTCATTTTCATTTTTAAATGTATTTCACAGGGTGCATATTATTGTGGAGGGAATGTTCTGAGCATCTCATTCAAAGAAATATGCGACATCCACACATGATGGGAACTGGCTCAGAACTGAATCCTTCAGCTGGCACAATTACTAGATGGATTTTAATTGCTCCGTGAAAGAATAATTTTCCCCAAGAAACCCTGAGCCTGCCATTGCAGTCCTGTGAGCTGATCAGAAAGCACCCTCATCTTGCCAATCTTTTCATCCTGGCTGCAAAACTAGGGCTATCAAAGGAGTCCTGTGACAGCATCAAACAAAATTTAGTAAATGCCTTTGGTCGATTGGGGTGGAAGTGGAATGAATAGCCAGCGCTGCAGGGACAAAGCACAGACAAGGCTCTCCCTTCCCTTCACTCGCTTATCAGGCTGTGCACAGGCCTGCTGCAGAATGGATCGTGCTAAATCTAATGTGACGCTTCTCCCTGGGGAGACGAGCAAGAGTGTGGCTGATGAGCAAAGAGGGCTGGTGAATTGGGATATAGTCCATCTTCCTTTAGAGAGCCAACATTTCCCTTCAATGTTGTCCCGGAATGCTTTATGCTCCATGGCATGGGAGAGGTTTTTGATGTCCAGGGAGTCAGAAGTAGCACTTTTGAGATTCTTTAAATCTTCGGCTAGGAGAAGATAAGAAAACTGAAGCCCAAGGCTTGTTTATATAAAGGAGAGCATATTATCATCACACAATCCAAAAAGAAGAATTCCTTACCACCTCTGAAGGCTTAATTCAAATAATTAGCATTGCCGATTGGGTTCTCAGAGACAGCAAAGCCTTGGTTTTCTCACGCTAATTTAACTACTTTCATCCTATATATACTGATAACGGCTACCAAAATTTGAATCTAAGATCACACAGCTACAACAAAACAAAGTCGTGCCTTGATCTGTTCTCTCTTCTCCATTTTCATAATCCTGGGTGTGTTTGTACAGGCTAAACATGCACCGAGTATTTCAGGAACCCGAAAGATAGTTTTTGAGACGATCTTTAAATCTTTGAATGTTTGTTCTGCCAGATCTTCCAGGGGTGAGCCATAGTCACATCAGCAGTGAAAAGAGACTTGACAGGAGAAAGTCGTACCCACAGATGAATTTGTCAACAATAACAGCTCAAAGTCGAGCTTCCCATTTAACCTTAAAGCAAGCATTCTGCTTTGCTCGTTGTCAGTTTCTCTTCATACCTCAATCAAATTAAATTGGTTTTCCCACCTAGCCATTTGGAGAAATATCAGGTCCACCGGGACCAGGCAAGAAACAGATGTGAAATAATATTCATTTTTCCATGTGCCCCTAAGGGCTGTGACATTTCCAGTTTAGTGACACTCTAGGATAGGCCGTGCCGATTTCTGAGCTTGAACCTGAAACTCTAGGTCCCATAGTTTGGTTTCTGGAATGAGCTGGTTTAAGGAGGTGAGAGCTTTGCTGAATATCTTCTTTAGAAATATGCAAAGCTCGGACCCTTCCGTACCATTGATCATTTATGACAGCCGGATATTTCCCTGCTTCGGGAACAGCTGGCTTTAGAAAAACCGCGACATTAACTCACTTACTTACCCATACCTGCTCACATAAATAATGTTCTGCTTGCAGGGGATCTAGCGTGACAAATCCTGCTTCAGCTCGGACTAAAATGGGAACATTAATAAAACAGCGCTAAGTCATCAAGCTCAGCTCTCTTACTGCCTGCTAAATATTTCCTCAGTCTCTTATTAAACAGAGAATCCCTGGGTCAATGGGGGTCAGTGACCCGAGAAAAGCTGGGTATGTAAAGGGCAGAGAGAAGGCTTTACAAGACTCACTGCAAACTCAACCTGGCTATGTCGTAGATTCTATTTTATTTTACCAACCCATAGTATCAGTCCTATGGACAAGGTTTTATAATATTGAATTGATTATTCTATGTGGGAGAAAAGTATTCAACAGTACTATGCGGCTGTGCATCCTGAAACATATATGAACGAATGTTCTAGCATGATATGCCCACTAATGTCAGAGTGGATGTTACAGGAGTGACCAACTGCTTTCTTATTTGATTTAAACTATGCTCCAGAAGAGAGAACTCTTGCCAAGTGCTGTTCACTAGCCTGTGATTGGTTGGTTCTTTGTCTGGGGTGAACCTATACTATGATTCTGCTAAACAGACATAGTAACAAATCACTTCCTAAGTTCTTATATACCCATCTCTAGTACTTCATCAGAGAAGCTTCCCTTTAATTCCATACACGTTTTCTACAAACTGCTGTATAGCAAATACTTTGTTGCAGAATACAAATTAATAAAAATAATCTAACAAACCGTAATGTATAATTCACTATCCTTAAATGTGTATAAACATATTTTTTAAGATTTTTGATTTACTTATCTGATTTAACTCAAGTAAAACTGAAGTTTTTTTTTTTTTTATAGGAAAGCCCCACTTGTTGAAGTACTTTAAGTCTTAACAGGAAAGAGGAAAAATGTCCCTCTTAGATTATAAAAGGATACTAAACCATAAACCTCTACATTTGGCACCATTCAATCCGAGTCATCAATCTGTGGAGCAGGGGCTCTCAGCTGTCATAATGCTGTGACCCTGTAACACAGTTCTTCATGATGTGGTGACCCCCAACCATAAGATTATTTCACTGCTTCTTTGTTCTTTGTAACTGTAATTCTTCTACTGCTATGATTCATAATGCTAATAAATGATATGCAGGAGATCTGATATGCGACCCCCATGAAAGTGTCTTTCAACCCCCAAAGGCGTCATGACTCACAGGTTGAGACTGCATCTATAGAGTGTCACTTGACTTTTCTCCTAGGAACTGGGGTAGGGAGGGGGTGTAACTGGAAGTTTCTCTCCTACCTATCAGTTCCTGAATATCCATTTTGAGGCTTAATGTTGAATAAAAACTGTTTGGCCGATATCTCAGGCTTATTGCTAAGTAGCTTTTACATCTTAAAATTAACCCATTTCTATTAATCAATGTATCACCATGCAGCTTGCATCTTCCTTCTCTAGCAGTTGCTGGCATCTCCCTCAACTCTGCCTTTCTTCTCTCTGTATTTAGTTTGGTTTTTCCATCCTAGCAATATTCTGTCTTGCCATAGGCCAAAGCAGCTTTTTTTTTTTATCAACCAATAAAAGCAACACATCTTCACTTGTAAGAAGGGCATCCTACATCAATCGGGGGAGGTGATTGGGGGTTACTCTCTTTCCTTGCTTTGACAGCATCTCTCTCTTAGTTTTTGAATTTTCACAGAGTCCCCAAATTATATGCTCTTGAATTTTCTTCCATTCTCTGATTTCTGTAGACTTCCTTCTAAACCCTCCAAGACAGCCTATCACAGGATCCCCATAAACATGCCAGAAAGAGGGCAGTTACTCCTGAGGTATTAGGGAGATCTCCCTTAGTGATCCATGTGCCTGTAGTGCCAGAAAGACACAGTGTGGTTCTCAGTGTGCTTGCTCTGGTCAGGCTAGAGGAGAGTAAACAGAGCACAGAGAACATATTGCAAGTATAAACTGCATGGATTTATCCTGTCACAACGCAAGAATAAAATAATGTATGTAAGCAGAGAAACACACATACTAAACACACATGACATCTGTATGTATGTATATGTGTATGCATGTGCAGCATATGTGTACCTGGTACCCACAGGGGCCATAGGATGCCACTGGATACTGTAGAATGAGAAATGCAGAGAGTTATAAGCTGTCATGTTGGTATTACAAACAGAACCTAGGAACTCTGCAAAAGAAACAAGTTGTCTTAACCAAAGATTCATTCATCTCTCTAGCTTTTTTTATGTACCTGAAAGCAACGCACAAGGCCTGTCTGCACTCTATGCGCTTCCATACAGTTCGTGGGCTTCGGGCAAGGGGCTGGAGGTTGAAACGTACAGAGACACACACAGAGACAGAGACATGGACCTCTAGTCACTGGTAAGAAGCCCTTTATTCAATAGCACCACGTAGGCTTATATACCCAACAGTCAGGTGGGAAACAGGTGAAAACCTTATCCCCTGATCCTCAAGGCAAGGCAACACACGCTCGTGAAGCAGAGCTGGTAAACAACTTTGACACAGCTTTCAGTAGCTCAAATCAGAAGGAAAATAAAGATCTCTAGCAGGGAAGAGCAGCGGAAGGCCAGGACTCCAAATGGTCCCCAAACCTGAATTTAATGTGGAGACAACAAAAGGTAAGACGACAAACATCAGCCTAAAATCAAACAGAACTCTAGGAGGGGATGCGGTAGCTGAAAATGAATGTTTGACGGTGGTTTCTTCACTAACCTGACTGACCTGTCCAGATAGCTTGTGTCCTAGCCTGGACTTGAGGGCTTTCTAAACAAATTGTGTGGACAGCTAGAGTTGAAAGTGTTCTGCAGTCTTATTTCCTACTGGAAATAGAAATACCTTCCTTTCTGTCATTCAATATTCTAGAAATCACCTCTGTCTTTAAAGATTAACCTTAATTGCATCAGTCACAGTGAAATAGTAACTTTCTGAAAGTCTATATACACATATATACTTTTTTTTTTCATTTGGTTGGCAAAAAAAAAATGCAGAGTTGTTAATGGAACAAGTTTTGATGGGAAGTGAGGGGTTTTCTATTATCGAAGCTGTTCAGGGCAAGTCCAGACAAAACTGTGATAGAGCCTGTAGAAGTCTGTGAACACACCTCTACAGAGTGCCATCTAAGATGAGAAAGATGTCCCGAGGCAAGTCTGCCTGTCCGATTTCATATCTAAGCTCATCAGGGGTCTTCAGATAGTGACTGTTTCTCCTTTATTAATACTCTAACTTTGAAATGGCATAGCAGTACTGTGTTTAGTCATTTTGGCAAAATATTTAGTATTTCAAATAAAATAATATATATACACAAATATATATATATGAGACTGGACTTTATACTTCATTCCATATCTGTTTATGTAGAAAAAGTATACCCACTGTTTGTCTAATAAATATACCTTGGCACCTTTTCTGACTGAGAAACCATGAAGATGAGTAAACTGTAGCCTGTTTATTTTATGAAAAGCAAAGATTTTTGCCTATCTCATTATACCTCCTAATATGTACCAGAATTTTTTTAATGTTTCATTTTTCATACCTCGAAGAGTTACGAGACATGAAGATTAGACTAATAATCTTTATGTCACCAGAAAGAGAGAATTACAAGGCATTGGGGAATTTACATTTATAGTATTAATATTTCAGGGGAAGAGATAAGCAACTGGGTATTGAGGAAAGGCAGTAATGAAAACCTCAATGCTATGTCAATGATCAGAGCAGGACGCTGAGGAAGAAGTGACTTTCTTGACTGATAAGCAGAGGAGATTTTTCTACACAAGTGTAGGAAGCCTAAGGCTAGTTTACAAGGTCACTTGATGATTGTGACCCTGGTGGGAATGTCACAGTGAATGAGGAGGACTAGGGAAAGAGCTGAGGACAAAGTTGAGACATTAGACTAAAGGCAGGGGAAGGAAGTGACAGGGATGATCAAAGTTGGACCTATACCTGGCTCCATAATCTCAGTGTCTTTGCAGTAAACTGACATGGAAGTTAGAGTAATAAGAAGGTTTGTTCAGACCCCGTGTAAACAGAAAAGAAGGAGCTATTAAGGAGTGGAAGCTGTTAGCCTAATGCTCTAATGAGGGAGAGGGAAGAAAAGACTAATAAGGGAAGAACAAAGAGCTATCTCTAGGAAGGAAAAATAGAACTGAAGGGAGCCAATGAGAATTGGGGATGTTTATGAGAAGGCTGTAGAGGTCACAGTGTTTCTATAATAAATAAACAAAATAAAGAAAAATAGAAACAGCACTCGGGTGTTCAATGTGAGTTCCATCCCTGAACTCCCTGCTGGGAACATAACTACTTTAGAGAGAGAAAGAGACACAGCAAATTCATTCAGTCCTCAGAAGATGTTACTCTGTTTTCTTAGATACCTACTGGACATCTCCAAAGAGTCACCACCAAGGGAGGGGCAAAGATCAAGTGTTGATAGAAATATCCCTCTGTCTTGTTGGTTACACAGTATTAGACAGGTGTTGGTGCTAGGGTTTAAGATTCAGACACATATATTAGAAAGAGCTTAACACAGCCCAAAGGAGATATAAGAAGGTGATTTATGAGAAAATAAGAAGCAGTAATTAAAAATATAAGATATTTTTAAATTTTTAATTAACAAAATTCCTGTTTCTAAAATTATTCTATAGCTAACATACAGCTAAAATTATTCTATAGCTAACATATAACATACATAAAACAGAAGATAGACTCAGAAGTGTGCGATCTCATTTCAAGATTTTCCAGTACTTTCCTTTCCGTTTTAGAGTTTCAGATCTGCCGGGGAGGTAGAGAGGTTTTTAGCTTGTGATTCTTTCAGTGACAGGAACACCGTGAAAGGTATGAAAGAAGGTAGACTCTAGATCACAACAAATTTTCAAATTGAAACCAGTAAACTGCAGTAATATAGGTATGTGATAGAATGTTGGGCATAGTCTCATCAAGTTCACACTATTGTAGGTTAATATAAACCTAGCAATGTTGAATATAGAGCCACAGAATAGACACAATGTCTTCCAAAACTAAATTCTATCCTCTCAGCATAGCAACAGGCAGCTGAGGGCTCACACCTTGATTCACAAGCAGGAGACTGAGACAGCACACTGGGTGTGGCACTAGCCTTTTGAAAGCTCAAGCTCAACACCGAGGGACACCTCTTCAAACAAGGCCATGCCTCCTAATCTTTTCCAAATAGTTCCACTCAATTAGAGGTAAAATTTTCAAAGATATGAGCCTATAGACTTTATTCTCATTCAAATCACCACAGACCACCATACATGTTTTGCTATATCCATGTGCTCCTCCTCAAATTTTGAAAAGGTTAATAATTTTTAAATGAAAATAAAAAATATTGATAGTAGATAACATTCACATTTATGCTATGCAGCTAATTGTGGACTCAGTGATGACATATTTGAAGAATCACTAGCTTAAGCACAGACAGTCCCAGGAATGACATCAGATGGATTTCCTTTCATTCAACAAGTGATATAGGCTCTTGTCATGGTACCAGATGGTCATGTGGCAGGAAATGTCTTGAGCTAAGGGGAGACAGCTGAAGAGCCAGGCTATTTTGGACTCATAATAATGATATATACGACAGGAAATAAGCAAATTACGTGAAGTAAAGGAGGCTAAAATAGACCCCTGAACCTGATACTGTAGAAGGAAATTTATCTTATGATGTTTGAGCAAGGCATTGATCTAAGAGTACAGAAGAATGTCATTAACAATCATTTTATCACTGTGGTTTGGTTTTCTTTTGGTTTTAGAGTAGTAATATTTGTTTTTTCCCTAGATTCTGGACTATGTAGTCTCAGCTTCTCGGTTACACAAACACTCTCAGGTATGGGTTCAATCTTGTGCAGTGGGTTTGAAGTCACATCACATATTACTGCCTCAAGCATTGTACCACCATTGCCCCAGCCTTTCTCACATGCAAAATACCAATGCAGTTCTAAGAATTTGTGGGTGAACTGGTGTTGATGTTTCTCCTTTGCACTGTGCAGAGGATCTTCAGCTTCATGCAGGCACCAGGTCAACTGTTCCATGTTAATGACTTGTGTAGGTGTTATCTTAAACAAGGGGAACTTACTTTCAGTTCGTGGAGAATAACTCATAATCTTGGCAACAGTTTGGTTTGCTTGGGAATTATTATGGGACCCTTTTGGCCAACAACTCATTTAGATGTAACTCTATCTTAGTAGTGGAAGATTCATTGGTTGATAAGAGATAACCAGATGGAAATTTGTCTCCCTCGTTATTTGGCAATTTCAGTTAGATCACTTCTATATATTGATATATTTTAGAATGTTTCTACTGTGTTAGGTTTACATACTATGCCTCAAATGGACCTTAATATTGAGTGTTTCACCCTCTATTCCTTCCCTCATACCTCCTTGAGTTCTTCTGCTCTACTTGGTCTTCCTGATCAAGTTCTCTCATTCATCCACTTGTTCTGTTTACCTTTTCTAATGTTATATATCTTTACTCCTAGTTCCTTATTCTGTATTTAACCTCTGTGATCTTACAGATTATAGCTTGATTTTGATTGAATTAATAGCTAATATTTACAGATAAGCAAATAAATAGCATATTTGTATTACTGGTTCTGAGATACCTCACTTGGGATATTTTTAATCTCCTTCCATTTACTTGTGAAATTCATGATGGCATATCTTTTGGAATTAGTGGGTATGGTTAATAGAAAATATTAAAGAGAACTAAACTGCAAGCATTTTTTGTAAATGCTTTTTACTTAGATGATTCCTTTAAGAGATCTGATTTATCTATACTTCTCCTAAGGAAAATACAAGTGTTTATTATCCCAATCACTTGTAGTACTTTTTGTTCAAGGATCTTGGTTCCTCAGATTTTCTCATTCCCCTGAGTCTCCTTGTGAAGAATAGAATACAGTGAAATATGGAAAGCAATGACACAGCAGCTTGCTCTATATGCAATGTGAAATTTCAGTTTTTCCTCCCAAAGAAAGTGAAGATAGCCTTGTCTATTGAACTTGGCTAGAAATCTCTAGAAACCTAGGAACCTTGAGATATTTTCATGTAGTCACGAATATCTTTCATTGGTTCAACAAAATATTCTACCTAAGTGTAAAATGAAAACTGTTACTCTTCTGATTAAATGGTCAGAACTACAACTGATGTTTATTGTTACCATCAGAAGAAATGGTTTGGAGTATCTGTAGTTCTAGAGAGACGACTGCAACTGTCACTGTACCACAGCACTTCTGCCACGATGAAATGTCTTACTAATTCTTCATTCGGTGCTCACCACAATTTTAAATGGCTATTTCTTTACATTCAGTGTGTCATAGCCGCAGACCCAACCAGATGTGAATAAAACATATGCTTGAATACTAGATCAGCATGGACAATAGAGTCTTTTCTTTTCTTTTCTTATTAATTTTTATTGAGCTCTACAGTTTTCTTTTTTTTCCTTGTTATTTTTCCAGAAAGAGTACCCTCTCCCAGCTCAGCCATTCAAGTGTTGAGACTGTAACAGGTGAGATCCACCATATCTCACTGTGTCTATACAAATAATATTCCAGTATTGGAAGTGGTATCAAATGAGTAGTAAGTTCTTGCAATTTGCTTACATACGAAAGGAAGTGTTAAGTTTAAGCTTGCCAAACTGGAAGAACATAAGCCTAGAGCTTTTGGCACTTCTACTGTCTAAATGTAGATATTATTTTTTTAACAAAAGAATAAAATGTTGTAAAATGAGGAGGTCATTTATATCAAGAGATAGGATACAGCAGTTATGTCTGGGAAATATTTGTACCACCCATTTACTTCACAAACAACACAATAATAAATTAAACTTTTGTATTATACCCACTATGTGTACCCTTTGTAGTTTATAAACGAAGTAACACTGCTTAGTATATAGATTCTTATCTAACAACCTTACCAATAGAGAAAATAAGCCTTAAATGAAAATTTACTTGTGAGTAACAGATATAGTAAATTAAAAGTCTGGAATCCTTATTCACTACCCCCCAACTCCAAATACAGTGCACTGATTTGTAATTTAGTGGTCAATCTGTTAACAATTATTTACCCATCCATGCAGTCCTTGCTTCAGATTATGGCTTTGAAATATGGAAATACAAGTCCTAGCACTGTTACTCAGTGCAAGAAATGCATATTAATCAGTAGATAAATAAAAAAGAATTCATAGGTTTTAACATGGGCTCTGGGTACAAAACAGAGAAGAGTAAACCTACATTTATGTGTTGGAGTGTATGCATCCCAGTAGTATAATATTCACATAACTTTGGTGAGCCTCAGTCTTTAATGAATAATGTGAGCTTTTTAGGACTTAAGATCTCTATTAGTTCGGGTTCTGTGATATCTTCAGTCTCGAACATAGAAGATAGTCAATAACATGTGATTTCTTCAGACTGGAAGCTTATAAAAGCAGCTGACAGAGCAAAAGAAAAATATAATTTTAGAGAGTGTTCCATATTCCATGTAAGGAACTGCTATCAATTCAACATGACATGAATGCAGCTTGACAATGCAGATTACAAAATGGATTAGTTCCTCCAGATCTGGTGTCTGAGTTGCAGGGTGCCTCAAGCAAGTCTTACTTCTTGTTCTGGAAGGATCTGACCTGAGAGCCTCTTCCCTGAGGACTAGCTTTCACAGTACTGAGGGGCCATGCAAGCTGCCAATGGAGAAAAGCAATCAATAGTTCTAGCCAGCTTTAATGACTATGACCCTCACCAATGAGCTGCATGTCAAGCTGTCTTCTAAGGGATAGCTGGAGATTGAAGCTACCGAATTGGAGATAAGTCCCACTCAGTAAAAAGGAATTCATTCCTGGCCGTGTTAGCTTAGCAAGTTACCTGTGATAGGAAGGGCCAGAGGAGGCTGCAGGAAAACCTATTATTGCCGCCTTCCTAACAAGGATAATTTCTGACTGAGCTCCAAATACCTGTCCTTCCACTTCTGAGTTCTTATCTGTATTCACACGTAAGTATATTTCCTATCCTTATACAAAGAAGCTCCTTTCTGCCGCCGACAGAGATCAATACAGATACCCACATCTGACCAAAATGCAGCGCTCGAGTGATTGATTACAGGGTAGCTACCTTCAGTTAACACATTTACAATAAGCCTTGCACGAAAGGGCCAGGGAACATCACAGAAGAGGGAGCAGAAATATAGGAAGAGCCAGAGAGAATGAATACCTGCTGCAAGCTGATCTCTTCTAGAAGGGGGAGAAGCATAGAGTAAGGTGTTGGTTCGGTAGGGGCGAAGGATCTGGGAGAATTATGGTGGCTGTGATCAAAAGATAGGGTCAAAATTCTCAAAGAATTAACAAAATGTTTCATTATTAAAAATAGAAAACTGTGGACTAAATTAGAATCTGTGTATAAGAGCCAGCAAATCAATAAATAGGAGAAGATAAACCAAGTCACTCATTATTGAAACGGAATTATAAAAGCTGAGCAGCAGAGTGAGGAAATACAGAAGTCAAACTGAAAAGCATGACACTGAATGGAGAACAGAGGGCTAATATATTGTGATTAGGAAAGGATGCCAGAAGCTCCAGGAAAAGAAGGGAGCAGGGCTGTCTCCTTATGTTCTTCGAAGCTTCAGAAGTAGAGAATAGAAAGAAGGCAATATGTGGAATAACTAAAATGATCTCAGTGTATTGCTAATCACTAGTCTAAAGGTCTGTATTCTGAATTGAGATAATTCCAATAAAGTAAAAGAAGAATAAAATAAATATACAACAGAGTATATTTCAGAAAAACAGGCACATACCAAAGACAAATAAAATGCCAAAAAAAGCAATGAATAGAAGAACCTTGCTTAGGATAAAATGATCAATTTGAATTTGACTTCTCACTAACAGTCAGCCACAAAGTTGGTGTTTCATGGTATTATTAGTTAGTATTAGTTAGGTAGGTAGGTATATTTGCTGATCACCCAGAGGACCTGAGTTTGGTGTTTAGCACATATCATCCATCCAAATTTGGTAGCTCAGGATTTTCTTTCCATTCCAGATCAAGGTTTTTTGCAATCTCTGGTCTCTGCAAGCGCCTGCACTCACATGGAAATACTCAAACACAGATACACATAACTAAGAATAGTACACAATCATTTTTAAAGAAAATATAATTTTAAAAGTGTTCTAGTCATAATTTCAACTTCAGCGATTATTCAAGAATGAGAGAAACATTTAATCACAGTGGCATTTTTATATATAACACTTTAATAGATGTATTTCAAAAGAAGGTAATTGCTCAATGTTGTTTTCACAGCAATGTTATTGACTCTTTGAGAATTCTATAAGATGCATTTCTCCCATAGTCACCCTGCCTCCCCTAACTTCCCACACAGTCAGCCTTTCTGCCATCCCATCTTTTCTTACCTAGTTCTAGATTTCCAATTTTGAATGAAAGCTGATGAATCTATTCTACAGGAATACCACATAGGACAAAATCAGGAAGAGAACATATTAGCTTGCTGTGATTAATGTAAAAAAAATATCTGGTAAGAAAAGAATTTAAAAACCAACATACAGGAAATTTAGACTTGGGGAAGTACTGGGTAGAAAGAGCTAGACTAAAGTATTATCCCCATTTTTTTTCTAGGAGCTTGTTATATCTATTAATTTTGAAAACAGACATACTTACGATGGGTAGGGTAATTATAGAAAAAGTAAAGTCCATACAAAAAGAAATATGCACTGAGGGTTTGCTCAATGGTAGCACACTTACCTAGCATATGCAAAGTTCAGGGTTCAATTTCCAGCATCAAAAAGTGGATAAAAGAAAAATGTAGCATAGGATGTGCAAATTCATGAGCCAACTAAAGAATATAAACAAATTGTCAGTGTGCTTATCCCATCTAAGGAGGTGAAATTGTTTTTCAAGCATAGTAAATGCTTCACCTGTATTTAAATAACTCACTGTGTCCTACATAGTGTTCAAAATGTGCTATTCTAGATTTTCGTGTCTAAACATATAAATGGTCAACCCCTGGCTGCAGCAGGATCTAAGACTGTTTCTAAGGCTGGTCTTTGAATGCTAAGACTAACTGCTTTTTTGAAAACAAAAACCAATGTTTATATTGGTCTTCCTTTGTGTGGTGGTTATATATAGATCTGGTAATGAATACACAATATCTCTTAAATTCAAGATATTGGATATTTTACTCTTTTGAGTTAGTGAGAAATTCTTGTTTGTGTGTGTGTGTGTGTGTGTGTGTGTGTGTGTGTGTGTGTGTGTGTCTGTCTGTGTCTGTCTGTCTGTCTGTCTGTCCATCTGGAGGCCAGAAAGCAATGCTGACTATGGTTCCTCTATCAGAGTCCATATTATCATATTATCTTTGTTGTCATCATCATCATCATCTTTATCATCATCATCATTTTCAAGTAGCTCACCTATTGGCATACAACTCATTGATTAGGCTAGGTTGCCTTGACTGAAGAGCTTTAAGGATCTCATCTTTTCATTGTTAGCAATGAGTTGCATGTTCCTGGCACCACTTCAGGCTCTTTTATATGGTTTCAGGGAGATCAGACTTAGATCTTAAGGCTTACAAGCTAAGTACAAACACTTTTCCAGCAAAGTCATCTTTCTGGGCCATGAGTTAATAAAAACAAACAAAACTAAATATGTCTAGAGATCAAATGTGACAGAAAGTTTGTATGTTCAAATATTGTTCTGTATAGGTCAATGTTGCATACTGGGGACTGGTGGCAGGCAGTTAGTCATCAGGGAATTCAGTTTTAGTGAATGGACTTTCACCTTTGTGAAAAGCACTTATGGAGGTGCGTTCCCATTCATTTACTGCTCAGTCACCAGAACACATGCATCAGTTCTGATGTGCTTTCCTTCCTTCTACCCCGTGAGATGGAAACGAGGTGGACTTTTCAGAGGCTGACACCTTGATTTTGAATTTCCAGCCTCTACATCTATGGAAAATACTTCCCATTATAAATCACTCTGCATCCAATATTTTGCCACATCAATACATGTAAACTAAAGCAAGCATTAAGATTTTGTAATTATGAATGCTGGCTAGATGAGTCTTTGTGTTAATCACATGGGAAATCCTGGTGCTATCTTTAAGAATCAGGGAGCTGCTCTCAGCTCTTGAATGTTTATTGAATACAGAAGTTAATGAGTCAGATGTTCATGGTAATACAAACTTTGGCTTGAATCAGTAATGAGAATTCAAAGAGACTCACCAATCACAGACAATAGGTTTTAGGAAGATTTTGCAATAGGAGCTTGAGGGAAAGATAGAAGGCAGAGAGCCTGTAAAACAGAAAGGTCCTCAGGAGTGGGGCACCACTGATGGTCCCTGATTTGGAGCTAATAAAACTTGGAGATGCAATCAGCCACTTAGTCTGCTTCTTATTTCTGTATCCAAGTGCCTTACTACTTCTGTACTGTCCTTATGAAAGGTTTCCAGGAAAGACATACTCCTTTAGGAGAAAAGAGATAAGAAAAATAGCAATAGAATATCTTTCTGCAAGGAAGGAAGAGGTTACCAAAAGATGTAAGGCTACTTTCTGCTTTTAACCCAGTGAAAGAAATCATTCACTTTTGTGGTCCTTCACCTTATTGTCCAACTAACTTCTATTTCCTGTTCTCATCATTATGAAAGTGATACAAGAGTAAAAAACTACCTCTCATATACTTTTATGCAACACACAACATGAAACACAACTTCACACATGCTTCATATGTAATTTATAAATATTGTTAGCATTTTATAAATGAGGGGCCACAGATTTTGAGGGATTGAATGCTTTCTCAAGTTTGGTCCTTGGGACTGGGAGGAGCAAGTCTAAGCTACCCAAATGTGACTTGATTTTATCCACTCTGCTGAACTGTTCCTCGGGCTTTCTCAAACATTTACTTCAAGTTCATTGAAAGTCCACTTGACTGTTTTACCTTGATGAAGTGAAGAACATTCAGGTACAATCAAAGAGAAATAGCATTTTATTTGCATGGTTGATGAGAACAATGAGAGAAATCTCTAAGATCTGTTTGTTTAAAATGCACATATTCTGTTGTTTAGATAGAACTGTGATTACCAGTTAAAGACTGTGTTTTCCCTCCCTCTGCCCTCACAACCCTCAAAATTTCTTTGAATATCACTCTTCAGTAGAGATCCAAGTGACTTTTAAAAGAACCTCACTAAGAAAGAGCAAGAGTGGCATTTAATCATTTAATCAACGATTATTTATTAGCATGCTCTTCTGTGTGTATAATTGTGGAGGCGACAGAGAATGTAGTGATAAAGTCCCACTCCTGCAGGGTTGTATTGATTAGCAGAGAAGAAACGAGAAGAAATAAGAATAGTGCCTGGTATGTCATCTGCATTTCATAAAGTGTATTGAATACACGCATGCATGAGAATGAGGGCGGTATGGGGCTCAGTTCTAAGAGCTGTCTCATCAATAGAAGTGGCTTCAAACAGCAGATATTTGTCTGCTTCCTGTGAAAACTCTTGGGGGAAGGCTATTTGTGATTCTTCCTGGTTTCTGATTTAGTCAGCTGTCCTTCATCCTCATATATTGTGGATTCGTCATGACAATCAGCATCTATAATTATCTAGCCTTCTCCCTGTGTCTCACTCTGTGAAAATGGCATCTTTGGGAGAAGGCCAGAGTTGATCTAGGATATTAGAAATTACACAAGTTGAGAATAAGATGACTATCACAGTTTAAAGCCAAATTTGAAGCCAGCTTTAATTAAATACTGTCCAAGCAGATGGGCTCTGACCAGGTCCATAACTATGTTTCAAGGAAATGGCTCTAAGTCATTTTTTGCAGGGACTTAAGAAGGGAAAACTCATAAGTCATTGAATTTTCCATGAGGTTCAGTCAGGGCAAACATTCATTCTGATGTACTTCCTGCCTGCATATCTCCTGTCTGAATCCAAACTGTAGAAAGAATCTATTCTAACATATTCTCTGCCCATCTTGCCCACGTGTGACCTAGTACATCTGGTACAGATGGGTCAACCAAACTTGCTGAGTGGAATAAAAACATATGACTTCTTACCTCCCATTAACAACAGCCTCCAGCATTTCAAGAACTATCTGTTCTAGGGCAAGGGGCTTGAAGATCAGAGGCATTGTTTCAAAGGGTTTTTAGACAATGTAGTTAAAACTTAAAACATAACTTAGGATCTCACATTTCCCCCTTGAGTTGTATCTTGAGTCACATCCTGACTCCGTGATGGGTACTTGTTTATATTGGGATCCAATAACCTTCATCTAATGGTAACTAGGCAGAAATTATAATTTAGTTAAGGCATCAATGATACAAGAGTCAAGAGTAATTAACAGAAGCAGAAGGGCCAACGGCTCTGTGTTGACTGACATTAGATTTACTCTTGGGAGGAGCCTAGAAATGAGAATGGGTACTAGCTATACTTTATTTCAGGTCTCATTTTTTGCAGTTATTTTGGGGAACAGCAAAAATATTTCTGATGATGCCTGAGTGGCTTGTATAGAAACAATTTTCTCTTAAAGCTATACAACATCCTTTCTGTTTTACATAGAACAAGTTGAGTGCCCTATCATACTGTAGAACTATTTCAGTTCTACTTGTGAATCTACGTGTTGATAGTTCTTGCTCTATGTAATTTCAATAGCTACCTTTCCTGGTATGCCAATAAATAATATAGGCAACTCTTTTGTCCCATACGCCATGAGCATCCTTTTGATCTAACATTCTAGCTTGTTGAGAGACAAGGGGTTACATCTCTCTTCCACAACTACTTCCTGCTGAAACTAGGCCATTACCATCAGGGCCTAGAGAGTTGGAATGCTAGTCAAGGCCAAGGACATAATCCAGGCAATGAGGCATTCATCAGAAGTATCTGGTTCAGTGACCCCGCTGAAGATACAGCGAGCAATCACATCAGCTGGGCTGATCCACCTCAGCTTTTAGCAAGGCCAGGGCTCACAATATTTAGAACACGTTGTTTCAGCAGCTGATGCTTATATGGTGTTTAAGGTTGCGTAACTATTGCAGGAAAGAGACACCATGTCCATAGCAACTCTCCTAAGGAAAACATCTAAGTGGGGGACTCGCCTACAGTTTCAGAGGCTCAGCCCATTGCATCTTGGCTTGCAGGCAACAGGAAGTTGATAGATACTAGGTGGTATCCTGAGCATAGGAAACCTCAAAACCCATCCCCACAGAGGCAAACTTTGTCCAGCAAGTCCATATCCACTTCAACAAAGCCACACTTCCTAATAGTGCTACTCCATATGAAATTCTAGAAGCTGATTACATTAAAACTACTATAGATGATGTCTGTCAGCCAAATGGAAACCAGCTGATATAGATAGAAACTAGGGATAGAAGTTAAAATTTAGGGACTTAAAGAAAAACATTAAATTTTGAACTTTTAGGCCCACAGTCCTAGTCGTTGGGGCAGGACAGGAGTCCCAAAACCAAGAGAGAGAGAGAGATCGATCTCATTCTTAGTAACAGACAGATAAAGAAAATTAGGCTGTACTTATCTGGAGTCCTTTTGACCTGTAAGAAGTGGGTCCAAGTCTTATCACTCACTTATCTCAGAAACTTACATGAATTATTTTAGTTTATAAAAAGACATAAAAGTTTAAAATATATTAGTATTACCAATTGTACTGAAATCCACAAGTAGTCAGTGCTCTACCAGAAACTATATTAACTACAACACTATTTGGCCAATAGCTTAGTCATATTTCTAGCTAATTCTTGTATCTTAAATTAACCAATTTCTATTAATCTGTGTATTACCATGAGCCTGTGGCTTACCAGTAAGTCTCTGGCTGGCAGCTGGTGTCTTTTTTTTTTTTTCAGCAGTTACATGGTGTCTCTCTGACTCTATCTTCTTTCTCCCTATATCTCTGTTCTGATTTCCCACCTGGCTTTACTCTACTAAGCCATTGGCTAAAGCAGCTTTTGTAATAACCAATAAATAAAACATATTCGTAGTATGCAGAAGGGAATCCCACATTAATCAAGTATGGTGCCTAATAGAGCTATACAGATGGCTTAGCAGTTAAAAACACATGATTTTCTTGCAAGCCTGAGTTTAATTCCCGGCAGCCACATGGCAACTCACAAACATCTGCAGTTCCAGTCCCAGGGATTCCATCATCTTCTCTGGCCTCTTTAGATACCAGACAAGTACATGATGCTCCGACAGATATGCAGCCCGAACACACATAGATATAAAATTCTAAATAACCTTCAAAAATACAAGATAAATTATGGAACATTTCAATCTTTAAAGCAAATGGAAATTTTTATACTCTGAATCATAAATATGTTTTCCATAGTTTTCCTACATCATTTTACAAAAGGTGAATGATGAAAATTTTTTTTAAAAAAGCAGTCTATTAAAAAAGACAGATTTGGAATCAGGAAGAGTAATAATAAATAATTGTTTGTTAGGGTATTATTACTTAAGGCATTTTAAAGGAATACTTTAAAACATGGGGAATTGCCATGATGTACCTTTGAAATTTGAGATATTGTTCACAGTACATGAAACTTTTAAAATACTGTGTATATAAAATACCCTCAAAAAATACAAGTATTTTTTATTTTGCTTTTTTGCTCTACATTTTTTCCAACTCAGCCCTTAGTTAAATAAGCCCAATTTGTTCCCATAATATTTCAAAATAAAGATAATAATAGTCTCATTCACAATTTTTCATGTTATATAGGCAAATAGGCTAGTGATCAAGGAAATCGTTCTGTGTGTGTAAAGTAAACTTTATAATTTTAAAGTGTGCTTAACACAAAAATTACAAATGATAGTTTAATAAATAATATTGCTTTCTAAATTCCACTCAGTCACTGGTATTATAGATAACACTTTTTTTTTGACACGACACATCCAGTATTTGCTCGTATTTGCAGTCAACCCAAAGTACCAAATGACAAGAGACAGTAGCTTCAGTATCAATTTTATATGAAGCTTTGGCTATGTTAATAAGTAACACAAGAAGGAAACAAGGGAGAGTTATGTGGCCATTTCACTCACTTGTCAGTGAAAGCGAGTGACTTCTCTGCTAATTTATTAATAAATTTCAAATCCTGGATGCATATTTCCTTCATTTATTTGTGTTATTCATGATGCATAGACTCTGCTCTTGACAGGTTCAAATTTATTTTGCTTTATTAAAATTTTCTTCCACACTCCCTTAAATCTACAATCAGCAAAATCGTAAATCATACTCTCACTTAGAGTTTGCTGATGCCTTTGATGAAAATTTAACTGCCATGCCAATTTCCAAATGATGAAGGCAACTACTCAATTCAACATGAGGGAGAGGCACAACATGAGAGGCCAATCTATGGCGTCTCTGCCCCGTGGATTTAATAGACATTCATAATCGTCAGCACATCACGGTATATTTATTACACACTGTGAGTTTGGGGAATTTATAGTTGCGTTTAATTTCTAATTTATGTAACCCAGTATTAAACTGTGGATCATGAATTTTAAGAAAATTTAAGAGCAAACCCTCAAAAATTTGTATTAGCATATCAGTGTTATAAAAGAAAACTGTTTAGGAGCAAGAATGTGGGCAAATTTGTAAATGGTCTGTGATTTTATTGGTTCTGAAAACATTATGAAAATAATATCTCAATAATTGTATATATAGATAAGTGTATAATTATTGATATAGATATATAGGTATAGATGGTAGAAAATATCTTCTCCAGTTTTCTCTATCTGGGAACTTCCATGTAGAAACTATTGCAGGAAGACTCTCCAAATCTGTATTTACTACTTTAGCAAATTAGGGTAGAAAATGCAGGGGCTGCCCACTCACCTGCTTGAGGAAACAGAAATGTCAGACTCTCTGAGGCATGAAAAGTTTCTGGTGTGGAATTACTGTTTAAGTACACAGCACTTCAACAAGAAAAGTCATATTCTTTTCTATTCAGTCATGAAGAACTCTTTCTATCTCTTTCCAAAGAGAGACTGCAGGGTTGGAATTGACTGCAACAAGCCAGGAGAGAAACTCGAGGAATCCCTCTATTTCCTGGCTAATCTGAAGCAGATTTATTCTTTATTCGCTCTGTACACTCTCAGTTATTAAACTGGTAGACTCCAGAACTGTAGGGAGTTGCTGGAATAAAAAACGTGCAACCAAACTTTTTGCAAGGTTAACTTATAAGCTGGTCTCATTCCAGTCACTGTACCCACTGGTTGTGCTACTGGGCTTCAAAACATGCCTTTGTTCATTGTGCTTGAGGGGACTCCTCTGATGATGTATTCTTGCCATTCCTCAGACCCAGTGATACAAGAGCTGGGCCCTCTGGCAAGAACTGTAAAAGTTGAATACTGTATGTACGGTACAAGACCTCTTCCTCTGTGAAGTTGGAAGTTGAAGATTTTTTTGTTTTGTTTTTCTTTGTTGAGACTGGAAAATGCTGTACTTTGGGTAGAGTTAGTTCACAGCTGTATCTGCTTGTTTTTTCAACCGACTTTGATGTGGATATCTTCTTAGTTGTGTGGAGTATAGAGGTCTGTCTATTGAATTCACACTTTCTCTGGAGAGACTGATGCATACATAGTTGTTTTACCTTGTGTCTCTGTGAGAAAACCGATATTCAGAAGCCTGCTTGTTATTCCCCTGTATTACTGACATCACTCTGGCTTTATATTTTTATTCTGAAAAATCAATCTATCTAAGTAAGTGTATGATTAATGTTACGACCACAAATTCAACCTAGAGAATCTCTGTAATAGTATGAGCATCTCTAACTCATACTCTTTTTATTTAATGTGATAAAAAAGGCAGGGCAGCAGTAGTGTTTGGCTGTGGTCATATCACTTCTCCAGTCAAGAAGGAGGGAGAGTGGAACGGGGATGGCCAGTTCACTTTCTCATTCCAACTGTGCCAAAGAGTCCAGCTGATGGAATTGTGCCACTGATGTTTAGAATAATTCTTGTCATTTAGCTGAATCTAGAGACTCCTTCAGAGACATGTAGAGAAGTTTGTCTACTATATGACTTTATATCTTGTCAGGTTGACAATATAAACCCCAACACTTGCTTTTCAATTTCAGACTGAAAAAGTCAACTTCAAAATCAAGGGAATTTATGTAAATTTTCCCAACCATTTAGACTTCAACAAACAGAATGGGAATAAAATATATCAGTTAGTGGCAATTAGTGGAAGATGGTTGCTCTTTAATATCAGATAAAATATCTTCATATAGACTATAAAACAGGAAAATTAAATAATCTTGATGTAAAACAGCTCCACTAAATGCAAATACTGTGGATATAATTCACTTCCAGCTGAGCTTACAACCTTCACTCTGAGACCAAGAAACAGAGAGGAGGTGGTCGTTCAATTGACCTACTCTAAAAAAATTTCACAGTGTGTTTTGCAAAATGACAACTTGAAAATGTAGATGAGGTTTTATTTGTTTTATTTTTATTGTTTTCCTCAAAACCTTTAAAAGCCCTTTGCTTCACTAACCCAAATCTTTGACCAACCCATTAGTTTCATTTGGGGGAAGAAGGGACTCTTTAGGTTGTAAGGAACTCTATGGTGACTAAGCAGCCGCTCAGTGTGGTTAAAATGAGCCCTTTCAGTGATGGGCTAAGCCTAGGCATTTGGGTAAATGCTAATTCTGTGATTTTCATATCCCAGTGATTTGGCTCTCTGATAAGTTCCTATTATGCTAAAAAGTTTCATGAAAATGAAAAGAAAATGAAGGAGTGTAGTTCAGCTTTCCTCTTAAAGTCATGGCTGCCTTCTGTGAGAGTCATCAGGAAGTCAGCTCACTTGAATTTTGGAAAGAAAATGATTAAAATCCATAATGCTTGATGTGTGCTGGGCTCCTGATCTCTTGGGGGCTTCTAAATACTCTTTGACTTTTGCTTAGTCAGTGGGATCCTCTAGCTTTCTTCCCTTCACTCTCTAAACATACTCAACAGAGGGACCTTGTTGACTGCCCAAGTCATGTCTATTGGCCAGAATTATTTATTCCTAGAATGTTCTCAATATGAAAGAACACAAAAAGCCTCCAAATATATTGAGGTGGTGATGTAGCATGAATTCTAATTGGTCTTATTTAGAAAAATTTAGAGTCCCATATAGGGGTAAATGCTGAAAGATCAGAGAAGGAGAGCAGTCAGCTAACTAGTTCTTAACTCTACCAAACCCTTGGACTCAAGGGGGCAAGATTCTGTTTCTACAAATCCTCTGTCTGAATGTGTTGAATGCCTTAAGGTACTGTCTCTTCCGGCCTTGCCTTAAGGTCTTCTCTCAGGCCAGCCATATCCCTCCACGTCTCCACCTCCCTAGTGTTGGTATTAAAGGCACATGACTCTCAAGGTATAATCCACCACTGCTTGGCCTCTATGACTAATTAGCAGCTAGTTCTGCACTTCATCTTCAGGCAAGCTTTGTTAGAGCACAAGCAAAATACCCCCACATGGCAAGGTCTACCATTAAGTTTAAAGGAATTCACATGTGCTTTGAGAGTTATTTCAGCAAAGATATACCAGAAGTAACACTACTCTAAAGATTATGGAACCCTACAGCTAATTGTAGTCTTGTGGAGATGGGTTTAATTTATGTAAGCCCTCTCAGTGACTTTTGGCTAATTATCAAGAGTCTGAATAACTATACTTGTTCCTGAAATGTCAACAGTGCACTCTTAAAATCAGTCTCCAGAGCTAGTGATATTACTTAGTAGATAAAAGCACTTTCAACCAAGCTTGATGACCTGAATTCTGTCCTCAGAACCCACATGGTGAAAGGACAGCACCAAGTTGAAATAGTTGTTGGATGGTTTGCACACATATGTCATGAGAGAGAGAGAGAAAGAGAGAGAGAGAGAGAGAGAGAGAGAGAGAGAGAGAGAGAGAGAGAGAGAGAGAGAAGAAACGTAAAAACATGTCTGTTCGACAAAAACATTAGCCATTAGCCTTTATGCAAACTAAAGGAGAGATCATAGCTAATCTCAGGTACTTGCTTTAGACACGAATGCAGTACATCCCAGCAACTGCAACATGTTGTCCCAACAGATGTCTTGAGCTGGGGAAGAAGAGCGGCAGAGAGAAAGCAGAGCAAACTGACAGTAAAGTGTTTCAGGAGCTGTTTGGGGACCCTCTCTCTGTGAGACCAGATCATCCAAGATTCTAAGCTGCATTTCCTCTAAAGCCTGGAGGGTGTAAATCCCAACTCTTTACTCTGCATTTTTTCTTAAAGTTCTCTGTTCTCCCATCGCCGTGGCCTCCCTGCTCCCCAGTCTCTGCCCCTTTCCTGGATATGAAATCCTTTCAGCTCAAAAAGAAGCTAAAGAACATTTGTCAGGAATATGTATTTTATTTATTTATTTATTTATTTATTTATTTATTTATTTATTTATTTATTTATTTATTTATTTATTTTCGAGACAGGGTTTCTCTGTGGCTTTGGAGCGTGTACTGGAACTAGCTCTGTAGACCAGGCTGGTCTTGAACTCACAGAGATCCGCCTGCCTCTGCCTCCCGAGTGCTGGGATTAAAGGCGTGTACCACCACCGCCCTGCTCTGTCAGGAATATTTAAAGTCACAATAAGACGGCTGGTTTTCTTGATTTGGATTGTTCTTTCTGTAGGGAGTGGATGCTGAAATTAGATTAATGTAAAGCAGTGAAAAGGATATTAAAAATCTACACTAGACAAACTTTCTAAAGCATCTTTGAGAAACGGTAAAAAAAATGTCATAGATTTTATTAGGTATATATAACTTTCTTCATGTGAGGCCAAAGATTTATATTTTAAAACAACAGATATTAATGCATGATTCTTGTAGTCTGAAATAAATTAGCATAGCTATGACTAACAGCAATTTGTCTGCAGGATTTTATGCTTTCCACATTCTGTTTTTCTAAAAGGGGAGCTGTTTCTTGCCTCTTTGGTACCTGCTGGTATCCTTGTACTTTTGGCTAGACCCACCCAGTGTATCCGGTACCTCCACACAATTTCATTTTCTGGGTGTCTACTATTTTTGTGCTTACCTCTCATTTGGCCAATTCAGGCTGGAGCAAGACAAACTAGGTTAATCTCTTCATGCTGAGACCATCAATTGAATCATACTTTGAGAGAGCCTTCCTCACATCTTCTACCTTTTTTTTAACGTAGTATTTGTGCATTCTAAGTATTGGGGCACAATTTACTGGCCCATTATATCCTCTATAACAGTGCTTTTACTGAATTCTAGCTTATTTCCAGTGTATTGGCTCTACTTTATCTGCCTCTCCCCTCTTTTTAGCATCGTTGAAGGGTGACTCCAAGGTAACTAAACTCTATTTTATTATGTATGATGTATGACATGTACCCATTTCTTACAGTTGAATGATAATTTGTTTAGTATTCATGGATGCTGTGGTTTGAAAGAAAATGATCCCCTAAGGGAGTGGTAATAATGGGAGGTGTGGCCTTTCTGGAGTAGGTGCCTCTTGTTAGAGGAAATACATCACTGTGGATAATTAGATCTCTCATATGCTCAGATATACTCAGTGAATCAGTCAATTTCCTATTGCCTTTTGGTCAAGATGTAGCCAGCATCATGTCTGCCTGCATGCTGCCATACCCCCAGATGCCATACTCTCTGCCATGGTGATAATGGACTAAGCCTCTTAAACTGTAAGCCTCCACCTCAGCTAGTTTTCCTTTATAAGGGTTGCTGTGGTCATGGAATCTCTTCATAGCAGCAGAAACCTTAACTAAGACAATGGATATATATTTTTTATTAGATTAAACAAAACCAACATGGAATAAAAACTAAACAGAACTTTGATTTAATAAAGCATATAGTCAAGAATGCAAGAATTTACTGTATATATAATATAATTTTTATAAGCAGACAGTAACTTCTTGCATTCTTGACTAATATATATATATTTTTTTTTCATGTACAGTTTCCCAAAAATTAATTATAATTGCAATATTTAATTTTAAGAAAATTCAGGGAATTCTGTGAGTCATTCCTGTAAATGTAAAATGACTGGGGTCATAAGTTAGCTATGCAGATATATGATAAAGAAGGGGCAAGGTGAGAATTCTAAAGCAAATCTTACCTCCAAACCTTTATTTATTTATTTATTTATTTATTTATTTATTTATTTATTTATTTATTTATCTCTCATACATTACAGCCCTTCCACAATTTTTCCCTCCCTCTACTCCTTCCAGTCACTCCTCCACATTCCTTTTCCCCCAGATCCACTCCTTCAGGGTTTCTCTTCAGAAAAGAGCAGGCCTCCCAGGGTTATGAACCAGACACAACATAATAAACTACACATTAGGCAATAGTACTCATATCCAGGCTGGAAAAAGAAACCAAGTTGAAAGGAAAGGGACCCAAGAGCATGTAAAAGAGTCCCAGACCAGCCCCAACTCCTGCTGTTGAGACCCTCACAAAAACACCAAGCTATACAACCATAAGATATTTGCAGAGGACTTAGATAAGACCCATACAGGGTCTACATTTGTTGCTTTAGTCTCTGTGAGCCCCTATGAGTCCTGCTTAGATGATTCTGTAGGACATTTTTTATGGAGTTCACAATCCCTCTGGATCCTACAATTCTTCCTCTCCTTCTTTTGCAGGGATCCCCAAGTTCTGCCTAGTGTTTGGCTATGGGTTTGTGCATCTGATCCCATCAGTTGCTGGTTGAAGCCCATATTTATCTCCTAAGTTTTCCTTAAAAGTCTGTGTTTTATTCAGTTTACTCAGTTTTAAAAACATTATCTACATATTCCTTCCAAAGATCAATGAAACACTTCTTCCCAAAGTAATTTGTATGTTTTAAACCTTTATGGAAAAGGGGCCACTATCACATCCACAATCACATCAAATGCTACTGCAAATATATCAGTATTATACCAATATATACCAATATTATCATGATTATAATCATTGGCATCTTTGTCACTATTACGACTAGTACTACAGTTATTGTCATAAGTACCATCATCCATCACTACCACAACTACCACCAGCACCATCACCATCATCATGACTCATTACTCCTGCTGTTGCCTTGATGGTCACCATGCCTATTACTACCATCAGGGCCTCAGATCTTGCTACCATACTCTTTGTTGTGGAATACTCTATCATACTCCCAGCTTATGAGACATGAATGGTACCATCTTTTTCCAATTAAAATTGGCCAGGTGAAAGGCCCTCGTCCTTTGAAAACTAGTTCACTCTACAGTGCTTTGGCTCAACAAGAATCTCCACAATCATTACTGTGATCACCAACCCAGTGCTCTCATCTCTACCATCACTGCCACCTGCATCCCTTTTATTAATGTCATATTGATCTCAACATCTGTAATCAAACACTGCCATCAGCGCTATCTGAAAGGTCAAACGCCTGAAACATTTTCATAAAGAAGTTAATATAAGATAATGATTGTTTGATTGGTTATTTATAAGAAAATTATACATCTGGCTTTGTCACATGGACACTGTGTAGAACAGAACGGGAGAGGGAATACACACACAAACAAGGTTTGCACTCAGTGTTTTTACTGGCTGTAAAACACCTACGAAATTTTTATGCTGGATTTATTGAACAGGCAAAGTCTATCCCAACCAAATTCAATAAAGTGATCCTGAGGGCACTCTACTATTCTCACCCAAGCTAAGCTGCAGATTGCTTGAAATGCGTTCATCTCTGAGAATAAGACAAAGCGGGATAGATAAAGCTGGCATGTCGGCACCGAGAGGTGTTTGAGATGGAGCAGCATTGAATAAGGCTAAGGAGTGAGCTGATTGTGGCTTAGGAGACTATGAATAAATACATTAGTATTCTTGGAAAGAGAAAATGGAACAAAAGCTAACAGGAGGTTGGGTGATTAGATTCTATTTTTTATTCCTAATTAACTCGGTTCCTATAACCCTGTTTAGCAGCTTTTATTTACAGTTTGCTAGTAAATAGACTTAAGCTAAGAGAAGACAGAATTTATGACAGGGTAGAACATGCTGAATTCAGAGACTATGCTCTTCCCATTTCAATAAATGAGACTCAATGATAGTTAGGACACAACAGGTGTTAAAACAGAGCCAGAAAGTAGGCATGTTTCAATATTATCATAACAAATATTTGTTTATTGATTGATTGATTGATTGATTGATTGATTTTTCGAGACAGGGTTTCTCCGTAACTTTTTGGTTCCTGTCCTGGAACTAGCTCTGTAGACCAGGCTGGCCTCGAACTCACAGAGATCCGCCTGCCTCTGCCTCCCGAGTGCTGGGATAAAGGTCGTGTGCCACCACTGCCTGGCCATAACAAATATTTAAAGCTGGCAGGGTGACGATCATTTTATAGTACAGAAAATAGAGATTAAAAGAAATTAAGGTATTTATTCAAACCAAATCAATTTAAAAACAAACAAACCTAGGACTGTACTTGACGGGATAAAGTGTTGAATGTCACCCCATTCTTCTCTACTACCCAGGATTTACCTGGAATTGGTAGCATGAGAATGGGACCAGACCTGATCCTATGAGTCACAATGTCCTTTGCTCAGTACCAACTATAGGCGCCTATAATTTTCAAATTAGACAGTATACTTTGGAATTATTGTTTTCATTAGCTATTAACATCAATTAATGCTGTTTGGGTCACTTACAAGCTGACTATGGGAAACACTAATTCTTGTCGCTAATCCGATGTATTTGAGGTTTGGAACTATATTTATTGTTGTAAACATTAGGGTAAATTAATTAGTCACCTCTTGAGATTTGTTTTAGACAGTGCCATCAATTGTCCTAATTAGGTGGGCATCCCTGACACTCGTCACAAACCCTGAATTGATTCTAATTATTGTTCCTTATGCTACTACCGGTGAAGGCAATTGTGTGTTCCTTTATCTGGGATTTCCTCTACTTATTTATTCACCTAAAATATTTTAATGCAACTCATCTTTTCTTTAATTAGCTGTCACCTTTGGTATAACGGCAGAAGGAGAAATAAACTGGCAGTAATCGTATGTGGGCGGGAGCAGCAAGTGCTTAACCCGAGACTAAAGGATCCTCAAATGCTCCTCGTTTCATTCATTTACGTGAGATAAAGATGTTTCATCGGTGTCTTCTTGCCGATTCCTCAGTGGTTCTTCCTCTCCTTCTTCCACTTTACCAGGTATCCAGAGACCCTTCCTTGCTTTCCTTCAGGGGGAGCTCGTGTTAGTACTTAGTAAGATCCCCACAACCTGCTTGCATTTAGTAAGGCTTCCCATACACTAGCTGGAATTCAAGATGGACTCTTCCCTGTAAGAGAGAACTGCAACATGGCAGGCACAATATGCCTGCTTTCCTTTCTCCTGCACCAATTACCATCATTGAAGGGTCCTCCATGCTGACACGGTCATCAGCCTTCCTGCAATGATTTTAAAAGCAAAATCAGTGAAGTGATTCCTAATGATGTTCTGCCGTGCCCATAGATTCATACCTAGTGCAGTTGCCATAAAGGCTTCATCCAGCAAAGGAAGGAAACAGGTACAGATACCTACAGCCAAACAGCATTGGGAGCTCGGAAAATTCTGTGGATTGGGGGAGAAGGGAGTTTGGGGTGGGGGAACTGGAGGAGATAAGGGAGGGGAAACATTGGTCTGGATGTTAAAAATAATAATAACAAAGTAATCACAGATATGGAAAAAGAGAAGGAGAAAGACTCATCCGTGCACTCACAGATGACATATAAGAGGAACGGTGATCCATAAGGCAGTCACCGGTGCTGAAACCATGAAAACTGCTTCTCTAAGCACATTCCTTCAGTGAGTGCTGACTCATGCTGCCCATCTGGATACGGGGCAGCTGGAACATATGTGAAGGCCTGCGAAAAACACGGCCAGATTTTCTGATAACCAAAGGATGAAGCCACTAGCGTCATAGAAAAGGAAAAAAAGGGAGGGGGATTGTTTGGGGGAGGGGGAGGGAAATGGGAGGCGGTGCGGGAAAGAGACAGAAATCTTTAATAAATAAATAAATAAAATAAACAAAGAAAAAAATAAGAAACAAACAAAAAAGAAAAGAAAAAAGGAAGGAAAATAAATTTCAAAATGTTTCATGCATGTAATATTATTTAACCTTTCCCATTGCCATTGTTCACTGAGCATTAACTGTTAGAAATCTCAACAAACTAAAGCTAGGTGAGCTATCCAAGTCCATCACTCAGTAAGTGGCCAAGCAGCCATCAGATTTTGTGCTGATAGGATTCTTAAGACCCTTTTTTTTTTTAAAAAAAAAATTCTCATTACAATGGTTCCTAGTTTTCTGAGTTTCTTAGGGCAGTAAGACAATAGAAACTTGCTATACACTCTGCTATATTTTAGAAAAAAAAACATTGTTTTAAAATAACTCTTCTTAGCTGGTCATGTTAGTAGATTTATGATTCCAGTACTAAAAATACTGAAGCAGGAAGATCATGAATTCAGTATGCTACATTGCCAGTTGATCAGAGCCTGGGCTACCACCCTCAACTGAAGTCACACACACATACACACACACACACACCGATCATCCAAATACAAATAAGATATATTTATTATAAAAGTATTACGTTACTGTAAAGTTTGTTTTCTTTAAGTTCATGGAAACGGTGAGTTAGTTTTGGGAACTATCACATTGATGTAGCATTGAATCCTGACTTAGGAAAATTCTTCGGGCATTGTGCTATTAGTGGAGAGCCACTTTTCCCAGCTTGTCAGTCTTCTGGCCCAAATGGCTATCTCTTCAGGAGTTGTGTACTGTAATAACCTGTGGTTATTTACCTGTAAACCCACTCTGAACCCCTGACAAGAGTTTGCAATATGTGTGTAATCAAGACGACCATGGGGGAAAAAAGTGCATAGCCCACAGTCATTTCCACCTTCTTACGAATAATGGTTCGAGTGAGAAAGGAGTAGAGTGCCTATGATTAAGATCTGAAATGCCAGCTTTCCCCTTTCGTTTTTTTGTGGAGGAGAAAATAAGGCTTGCCAAGTACCCCACCGAGCTTCTCCATATGAAATCCTAACTCAAATACTTACTGCCTGCTGCTATCTGAATTTCCATTTAAAAATAATTACCAAAACCATATGGGTTGAAGGGTTGGAAGACGTCTCAAAATGGAAATATGTAAATCACAATAACTTTGGCCTTTTGTGTTTGGCTGAGTCACCCCAAAGCCCAGGATTTCTCCCTGTGGCTTTTGTAGGATGATTTCCCATGCTACAGCCCCAGTTAGAGCACTGTTCGTCTCTCTGCCTTGCAATTCTGCACTTCTGTTGATGGAGAGGGATTGACTGAATAGACTTTTCTTGGTCTTTGGGGCAATTAAATATTGATGTAACTTTCAACAGACTTTATTGCTGTAGAATTCCACAATCTATTAGGACAGAGAGACACAGAGACTAATGAAATGTAAAGAGACAAATTTCAGAGTGGAATTAGCACAAGACATAGAGGGATACAGGCGCTAGTGATTTTACCAGCTAGTGGGCAAATAAGAATAACTTCTCATGCAGAAAAGTTAAAATGAGGTAAAACTTGCTGAAATTTACTTGTTATCAGAATGATAATAGAAACTCAAATCCTTAAATGGTGATGAGGCCAAATGTTCTCTGTCCTCAAGGATGGATTATTAAAGTTTATGGCAGTGGGTTTTGATCAAATATGTGCTTTTTCCTTAATTTTGTTTGTCGTCATGGGCTTCCTTGGCTTTCCAGAAAGTTATGACTCGACCTGAAGACCTTGACCATTGCCATGTTCTTGAACTTCTTTGTCCTCAAAATGGGGAGTCTAATGCATATTTGCTCACTGTTCATTTTCTGATCTGTGGCAGTTTGTATGGAGTAGCAGGAGGGATAAGGATAAGTATGTCCCTGTATCCCAAGCACCTGCTCCCTGACAATTCAATACAGCTATTGAAAGACAAGAAAATAATAGAAAATTTTATTTAAGCCATGATAATAACTTATGCAATAATTAATGAGATTTCTATAATAAAGATGTATTACAAATTCTAAGACCCACTGATTATAAATCATATGTAGAAAGTTTCTCCACAGCCCATGTAAATTGGTGTGAGACAATTAAGACTATTCAAACTGGATTCATTTATACCAAGAAATAGGTTTACATAATGAGTATAAAACTAAATTAAATCTTTAGTGGAAAGGTAATACGATTGATTGCTGAGTGGATATTTGTTCCAGAATAATCTTAACTTCTTTGTGTGTTTAAGAAGTAATAGTCTTTATTGTAATAAAAGTTGTGCTCAGATACCTAAAGTAATATTTAAATTTTTATGTAAGTGTGAAAATTATGTTCCAAACTTAAAATACAATAGTCTGAAAAACTAACTTTTACATGACACCAATCCTGATTTATTTCATGAAGAATATTTATAAACTATTATAGACATAATATTTATATGTTATATAAATATTAGTGGTCCAATATAGTTCTCATTAACAATATATGGCTACTTACTAATTATCTAAAATGTAGCTAGCAGGGTGGCCAGAACGTTCAACAGGTAAAGGCACTTACTGCTGAACTTGACCACCTGCATCCAATAATTGGAACCCACATGGTGGAAGGAGTAAACTTAATTTTACAAACTGCCATCTGACCTGCCCATGTATGCCTTGGTACATGCTCATGTCTCTATTAAGTAATTGCAACTATTTTAATGTTGTTACTCCATATTAGGGTTTTTTGGAAGGATGAAAAGTTTGATTTTTTTTTTGAAGACTTAGCTCCATGGCAAGCTGATCTTAAACTTTGGACTCCAAGAATAACACCAAGCCTGTGTAATGTACTTAATGTGTCCTTAATGAGACTCTTGTATGTATCAGTGTGCAAAGCACTGGGAAGATGTTGGAATTAGACATCACCCTTCCTGATAGCACCACAAATCTCTAATTAATAAGGATGGATAGTAATAAATAATTATTTAATTCATGTATGTGATGAGGTGCTGTTTGGCATGGTGAGGGAAAAAAAGAATATTGTATACATAATAAATATTTTTTAAAAAAAACAACCACACACACACACACAAAAAAACTAATCTACTTTGTAATATGAGATAGTTCCTTTTATATTAGGTAATAGAGCTGCAAATACTTTTTGTTAATATTTGATAAACCTTTTTTATACCATTTTACTTTTAGCTTTGTGTATAATAATAGTAGGACTGCCTCTGACAAACTTTGCTATTTATCAGTCTGACGATTTTCAGCTACTAGAGCAATCAACTCATTTACATCTAATGCACTCACTGGTACCTTACTATTTCTTCTTTCAAATATTTATCATGTTTTATTGGCATTGCTTCTCATTTTGTTGCCCAGGCCCTTCCAAAGAGCCGGAACTACATGCCCCGATCACAGGTGCTCTTTTATACTTCCTTTTATTAGTGTTTGGATTGCCTGGGTCATTTTTGCTTTACTTATAATCTACATTAATTTGGAAAAGATTTTATATTTATTTACTATTTTGTTCTTATTCTAGAAATTATAACATGCTTCTTTAACTTTCAATGTTTAACACAAATAAAAGTTTCTGTAACTTACCAGTTAACAACAACAAAAAAAAAAAAGTGGAGAAGTTAGATCACCTCTCTTCTGTGAATTTTTAAAATAGCTAAATACATTTCCTTATTGTTGTTCCTAATTTCTGGCTGGCTTTCTTGTCTGCGGGTTAGAGGGTAAAGACATTACGCGAGGAAGAAGACACAGACACGCGGCGATCCCACGTGGGTGCACTTTTAATGGGGGAGGGGTAACAGCGGGCAGGTAAAAGGTGTGCGAACACAACAGGAGAGGCGGGGAAGAGAGAGCTCCTGGAAGCCCTCGCTTTTTAACGGGGAATGTGAAGGCTTCTGGGAATATGTCCATAGTCCAGGAGAATGCTGGGAGCTGTAGTTCTGCAAAGGAACAACACTTATAACAATAGAAAATATCAGCGATGGAAAGATGGCTCTGTGGATGTGAGGATTTGGGTGCAGGTGCTTGCAGAGGTCAGAAGGGGATCATGAATCCCCTAAAGTTCCAGTGGCAAGGGGTTGTGAGCTGCACAACAGTGTCTACTCTTAACAGTTGCTATGTTTCTCCAGGCCCTAAAATTCCTAAATGTTTAATCACTGTGAAGTATCGAAAAATCAGCCTGCTTCTCAAAACAAGGTATCTAGAAAGTGTTTGCATAACGTTTAGCTCTACACTTGATTTTTTATAAGTGCCAACTTGGAGAAGTAAGTACTCTCTTTTGATTTCTAGTGTTCATTTCTGTCAAGGATGTCCAAACTTCCTCTGTCACCTGCATGCAGCCAGGAATAGCTAAGGGTGTGGCTACTAAGGGTAACCCTTCGATTTAATTATATCTAGACCTAAGAGCTAAGCATCTGGACAGTTCTGGGAAGACTTCTCAGTGGGCAGTATCTTTCTGTAATGGCCTAGACATAAAGATATCCAAAGGAAAGCAGTGTTGCTTTGCCTACCTTTTTCTGGTACATGTGTTTGTCCTGCTGTTGCTATCATGGCTGTCTCGCTTTAATGCCAGGACCCAGATTCTTCATCTTTCCAATATTAACTAAACATCAGCATCTCTCTGGGAATCCCCAAAATCTTCAGCAGAGAATGAACATTTCTGAGCCATCATGGACTGAGAGACTACTGTCTTTCCAGCCTATAAAGTATGCGGTAGACACTGTTAGGTTAAGTTAATATTATCAATTCTATTTTTATACCAAGTAGTAATTAAAGCTTTAGATAGTTCCTCTAGAAAATAATGATTAAATACAGGAGCCCAACAAATAATAATTTTGAGTACTTTAAATATTAGAAGACTTTTTCTGTAATTTTTCTTGAGTAGATGATTCTTGAGTATGAACATTGTAATGACCTCATAATACCATAGAGTCCATTAGTTGAGTATGCTTTGAGGTGATTTTCCATGAATTAGAAATGTTTCTATTAGCCTGGCAGTTGTTCCAGCACTCGAGAGGCAGAGGCAGGTGGATCTCTATGAGTCTGAGGCCAGCCTGGTTTACAAGACCTAGTTGTTCTAGGACAGGCCCCCAAACTACAAAGAAACCCTGTCTTGGAAAAAAAAAAAGGAAAGGAAAATAAATGTTTCTGTTGCAAGTTGGAGAGACATATCTGGTCACATAATGACTTGTATTTGATGCCAAAGACTTGATCAACAACTTCACCTAGACCTTCCTTCCCTCCCTGGTTACTCAGTTTATGGGTTAAGTGTTACTGCCAACTTTCTGGAGCACATCAGATAGGTAAGAGCAGGGCTTTGTTGATATATGTTCCTGGAGTTCTTAAGTTCTTTGTGACTAATGTAAATTTGAATGGTGTCTCCATCCTCAAAGCAAACTTTGTAGGTGGCCGAGTACATAATCAGTTTAGGTTACCTTTTTCATTGAAAAATCTGGGCAGGAGGAACTTAGTTTACTTAAAATGGCATTGGCTCTTTCATAGATGTTCCAATTGTTATGGAAGGGAGAATTTTGATTGACACCGAAGCAACCTACAAATTATTGTGATGAAACTTCTTGAATTGTATTCTACTGTACCATTTCACTGGCAAAGTGAGAGCTGATGCACAGAAACTTCTTGAGACGTCAGAAAGGAAACACACACTTCCCAAGCATAGGATAGAGTTTGCAGGAAGAAGCTATGAAAACTCCAGGCTACTTTTCAATCTATTTGCCTTTGAGTAAGTCCTTCCTCTCCCTGTTCCTTACTATTTTTTTATGTAAAAATGCAAACACTGAAGATTCTTTCCGGGCTCATCCCAAGAACTCTAATGAGAATTCATGGGCAACAAACAGGAATTGTGTGAAACAGTTTTGTTTTTCACTATAATTGTGTTTATTTGTCTGAGAAGCTACGCTGATTTGGCCGGGCTGTTTGTTTTAGCATGATATAATGTGTAAAGACACACCAGTTTTCCTACATTGACTAATTGCCGTTTCCAGCAACACATCCTGAGAAAAAAAATGTTTTCACAGTATTCAGCAAACACTCGCTGATTTCTCCTTCTGAACTTCCTTGTAAACAACTTATCAAGCGTTCCAAATTCAGACTGTCATTAATAGAGTCGACGCAGGGTAGTAATTTTTTAAACTGCTGATGGAGGGTAAACACTAAACATAAACACGCATGCCTTTCTGTAGTTCTGCTAATGTGCAGTGGATACACAAACATATGATCCAAATTATATTGTTGCTGAATAACCAAAAAGTGCATGCTATCCTTCCCTGAACTCTGTGAGTGGGCTTCAATTATATATATTACTACCTAGGGTGATCCCCATTACAAAACGACTCTGAATTCGCCACTGAGAGGAGCCAGCATCTTTGCAATTCCATATGAATAAAAGTAAGCTCCCTGATCTCCCTCCCTTTCCTTACCTCTTTTGCATATTTCATTTCCATCAGTGGGACCATACTCTGGTGTTTGAGACTGCAGAATAGCATTGATACTTCTTCATAGAATCCATGTCTTATGCTGTTACCTTGACCACAGTACATACAACCAAATTATAACTGTCTCCACATTGCAGCTGCAGCTTCTTTAGCATGTTGCCAATAAATTAAGAGATCCAGTGTCTTGGAATGCCCGAGAGACAGTTTGCGGGGTGCTTCTCTGAATAAAACGTTTAAATTGAGCAGTGTGTCCCTGACATCAGGCAGAATTTCTAAGAAAAAGTATGTGCTCTTTAAATAAGGGTGCCCAATCCTATCCAATTTAAAGCCAAACTGCCTTTTGCTGTCAGGTTAATTTGCTTAAAGCTTGGTTCTATTTACTGTATCCTTAATAAACACAATAAAGCCTTTCATGTATTCAAATACCACTGTGATCTTGTATTTTCTTCATAAGAACCCTAAAGCAAACTATTGTTTCCATTTTGACAACTTAGGAAACTGAAATAGTGTGAGGGGAAAACAAAAGTTGAACCTGAGTTTTCACCTTGAGGTCTGTGTGTAGATTTGTACCTCTGTGCCCCCCAGTGGCTTGGGCTATCCTACCTGAATGTCAATTAAGAGAGAGTCACTGTGATCTATAGTGACTAAATAAGTTGAGGATGGAGCCAGTGTAGATTCCACAAGTAAGGAAGATTACATGGCCTTCCTGAAAGTTGAGTAGATACTTTTAGGCAACAGGGCATGCTGGGATATCAGTTCTTGCTGTCACAACTGATCAGCTCTCATGCAGTGGCAAACCTGCCAAGAACACCAGATAAAATAATGGGTTTGAACCTGATCTAACAAATAGGTTTATAGATAGTAAAATTTTAATTTCTTGAGATTTTCATATTCCGTGCTATAACATTGCTTTTCTTGATTTTCTTTTTCAAATATTTAAAACAATTAAATCTACTTTTAGCTCCTGTGCCATGCAGATCCAGGCTTGATCTCAAACCCAGCCAGCAGGCCAATGTTTGACAAACACGATTGGTTGTAGTACAGTCGGATGCCACCTGGAACTTAGGGCTGGCATAGGCAACACAGAGAGTGGTGGCTGCATTGTTACATCTTCAGACAAAATTGCATGCTCTGGGTTCGGCCTAGAAGCTTGTGGCAGGATAAATATTTTCTAAATGGGATGTCAGTAGTAGAAAATAAAAGACTCTGGACAATGTGCTTGACTCTTTGAAATGTTTAAAAATCATTTAGAAAATATGAAACAGATTGAGTAAGGCAGTGTGTCACTTTCCTTTCCAGCATGGAATCTGGATTCCTAAAGAACTCCGTTTAAATTCTAGCTAGGCCACTGGATGTGAAGCTAAGTATTTCCTGCCTTGTAAAACATGTAAAGTTAGAAACCATATCGGAATCAGCCTTTGTTCTGTGAACACTACTGCAAAGTATGATGACTTAACACAGCGATAATTTACCATTGCTTTTAGTTCTTCTGGTCATCTGGCCAGTTGCAGGCGTGATTCATTGGCTCCTATGGGGGGGGGGTTGTGCCTGCAATTCCTGTAACAACAGCTAGACAGTAAAGTCTAGGATGAACCCAACTCAACATTACTGATGGTTCCTGGAACCAGGAAGAGAGGGAGACGTGTGTCAAAGTATCTCCACAATATCATAGGAGAATATTGGTGTGTGGCAGGCCCGCACCAGATTTCCAGGTTTTTGTGACCTGGAGCAAGACATTAGACAACTCTATGGGGATAGTGCTTGAGGCAGACTCTGTTTATTAACAAAGAGTACTTGAAGGGAAGGAGTGGACCACCACTGGGAGAGGACGTTAGAAACTCAAGGATGCCAGTGCTGGCAGATTGGGGCCTCTCTGGTCATTGGTAATGGAACTGTTTCCCCCATACATATTACGTTCATTGTCAGTCTTGGTGTCGAGATAGGTCTGCCATTCACTTTTATTTTTTGATGCAGCACAGCTCTGAGTCTGTCAGTGAGATTCAACTGACTTCCGCAATTTGGGATGCTGCAATTGCATTTAAAGGAAGGTCCTCAGGGATGATTGGAGGCTAGAGTACTCAAAGCAACACTTATGCACCATTCTGTTTCTGAAAGTAAGATTCAGACTAGATGGATGTCTTCACTTCTAGATAGAAAAGATCAAAAAGTCGGGTGGTCTTAGCAATGAGTCATTACAGGTGTGCATTAATCAAGGGTCATCTACTTATCCGAAAGTTGCAAGAAGACATTAGTTAACATATTTCCCTTTGGTTGTGTGTATAACTATAATACAGATATTGACATATCTTTTATTATTTATCATGTATACAGTGTTCTGCCTGCATGAATGTCTGCAGACCAAAAGAGGGCACCAGATCTCATTACAGACGGTTGTGAGCCACCGTGTGGTGGTTGTCATTGAACTCAGGACCTCTGGAAGAGCAGCCAGTGCTCTTCACCTCTGAGCCATTGCTCCAACTCTGATATATCTTTTTAATAATTATTTTATTGTAATTTCTTCTTTTATTACTTTCCACCCTGTGTTTTTTAAAGAAACTGTCCCTCACTAAACTGGAGCTTGGTGATTGGACAGACTGACAATCTATGCCAACTCTCACCCCAGGATGTGGTGCCCAGCATGCACCACCACTCTTGAATGTGAGAATCATAACGTAAGTCCTAATGTTCACACATAGGAACTATAAGAACCAAATCTTCTCCCAGCCCCTTGCTCCTCTAACTTACGTTAGTGTCATGTATCATAGACTGTGAACTGTAAGAATCATTTCATACATGGTGGCTACGCCATCGGCATCTGACACCTATTTTAGGAAGCAGAGACTCAGAAATGGTTTTAGAACACATCCAATAGTGCAGCATAGTCACCGTAACCTCAAACATTGAGACCAGATAGAACAAAGAAGACTTGGAACTTAATTTGTTGTACATAGGGAACACACAAGGTTCCCATCACCTTCAAAGTTATTCTTCAGAGCCCTTTTATTAGACATCTGCTCATTAAACAGGTATGTATTTGTGGGTGTTTAGGGCAAGGCTGTGCTACACACGCAATGTGAAATAATTTAATCGAACTAATACACTCATCAGTCAACCCCCCAGAGAAACTGAAACATTATATCCGTTGACCTAGTTCTTCTCATTCATCACCACCTCTAAAATGATAAAACTTGGAGACTCTTGATGAGTGAGGTCATACAGTGTTTGTCTTACCGTCCTTGTTTGGTTTCTGATATGGCCTGTGGAGCGGCCAGGTTGTCACAAAAGGCATACGTTGTTTCTTATTAAAACTTAAGTCATATTGCTTGGTGCATATTTGACATATATTCAATATTCATCCATGTATTCACCGTATTAGTGCTGATCCCAAGCCAGGCTGTTTTTAATGTTGCAATAACCAAAGGAGAGTTATTGGTGTGACAGAAGCATACTGATTTCAGTCATATACCATGGGCATATACCAAATCATAGGATTGTTTGATCACGTGAGAATTTTAATGTCAGTGTTACGAGCACTCTTCATACCATTTTCCATTATAGCTACGTCCATTTTCATTAATACCAATGGAAGACAGGAATTCTTCTCCAAATCTCTGCCCACAGCTGCTTCCCTGTTCTCTTCCTAATCACCTCATAACAGTTATGAGATATCTCATTATTATTTTAATTTGCATTTCTCTGGCAGTTATTCATAATAAACATTGTTTCTCATACAGGAAAACCTTGCCTAGAAAGAATAGAGGAAAGAGAAACAGTCTTCTATAGATGAAATAAGGACAAGGTAATGAACAAGTCCACAAACGAGTGCACAGTCTTCTAGGTGAAGGAATTCTAAGTCGTCGCTGAGGATTTTCATTTATTCTTTGGGATCCACTTCCCTTGCTTCTCTCTGCACGGGGAAGCTTGTCTGCGCAAGCTTTAATTGCAGGGTGCCTTTCTTGCCTGCTTCTGTATGGTTGTGCCATCAAAAAGCAGGGAGTGGGAGAAAGACTAGTTCGCTCCTGCTTCGCTGGGTTTTCTCTTATGGTTTCCTGCTGTCCATCTCGCTTCTGAGGTTGTGGAACCTGCGAAATCCAAAGTCAATGGGTTAACACATTGGTGTCCGTGAGGACCTGTTTCCTCAATCACCTGCAGAGCCTCAAGCTGTGTCCTCACACAGGAAACATGTTCTCTGAGATCTTGTGAGACTAATGTCTTCACCAAAATGTCTTCTCTTAAGACCACTAGCATATGAGGTAAGATTTAAGTTATATATTTGAAGTTGGTGTAATTATTCAGATAAAATTAGTGTGGTCTTAGATTTGAGGCATAAGAAAATGGAAGTTGTTAGTAAACAACTTTATATATCCAGATGGCTGTACAATGTCATAAGCTGGGAAATTGGTCAGTCTAGAGCTTGTAAGAGAAGTCGTCTTTGGCTATAGCATCCCAAAATTTATCAGGATTCTGGAGTATCAAAATTAGGCTTAGCATTTAGATTCTTCAGGTAAAATACAGAGTGAGATAAAGATAAAACTCTGAGTAACCCCAGTATATGCCTGCTGAGAAACTGAGTCTAAGCATGCGTAAAACACGGAAAAGAAGACACCTTCAAGGCAGAAACAGGAAATCATGACTGCAGCATAAAGCTGAGTGTCACCGCCAGTTATTAGCATGCAGAGAGGCCAAACAAGATGAGAACAAAATGGTTCATTCTCCTTATCAAGATGAGGTCTTTGATACCGAGGGGGAGGGGTATAGAATGAAAGAAGTTGAAGGTAGGAAAATGGATTATAAATATAGATTTGTTCCATGGCTTTGGACACTAAAAGCAGAGATGGGAATTAGAAAAATAATGTGTGGCACAGACTCTAGAGTGATGGCTCTGAAGAAAAGATGAACTCATTTACCTGAGAACCTGACTTCAGGGTATGGAACCAAGGTCAAGGTAAAAGGGAATGCCTAACCCTGAAGCTGTCCTCTGACATCCACATGCATGCCGTGGCATCAGAATGTCCACACATGCACATCACACACACACACACACACACACACACACACACACACCAGAAGTGTGTGATTTAAGATGGAAAACCGAACAGTTTAAAAGGTTGACAAGTTTAAAGGTAAACAGAAAATCCTGAGCTATACAAAGAAAATGCATATAAGAAAACCGTAGGAGTCAACTGTGGCAGATAAAATGCCAATGAAAGCATAAACAAGTTTATCTTTATATGCATGGAAAATATGACTTGTATCCTTAATACCAGAATAATTAGAACAGAGTGAAAAGTGTGCATCTAGAAGATATACAGAGACACAAGAAATAAAAGAATGACAATTAAAGCTAACAGGTGACTAAATAGTAAACTTAGTTCGAAGAAACAATGAATTAATGGTCTCAAAGAATGAGTTAAGTATATTTCCAGTAGCAGTAGGAAGAGGAAAATGGAAAGAATGGAAGCCATGAGGATAGATCCAGAATTTCCACACCTATGTAATAGTTCAATAAAGAAGAGATAACAAAAAATGTAAATCCATTATTTCCTTAGGTAAATCATAGCTTTTACTTTTTCAATACTTATGTAACATTTGGCAAGCTTGATGTTTCCAGTATTTTTCATTTATTTATGTATGTATGTATGTATTTAGTTCGTTAGTTAGTTAGTTTAGTTAGTTGGTTAGTTAGTTAGTTAGTTAGTTAGTTAGTTAGTTAGTTGGTTTTTTGAAATAGGATTTCTCTGTATAACAGCCCTGGCTGTCCTGGAACTAGTTCTTGTAGAGTAGACTAGCCTCGACCTCATAGAGATCCACCTGCTTCTGATCCTAATTCTGGGATTAAAGTTGTGTGCTACCACCTGCTGGCAGATGTTTCCAGTATTTTAAATGATCTTCAATAGTTGCATATGTTCACAGACATATGGAAGTGCACATCACTGGAAGCTCAAGAGAGGGCATTCAGGAAACTACAGAATGCAGTAGATTCAATGACATGTCACCAATAAGAGAACATGGGATACGAGCATCCATCACTGAGCAGAGTCATCAAGAAGTATAATAAAATGGGCTTCTGTCGTTGCTTTTCCCAGATATTAGGAGATTTAAGCAGAGTTCATTCATATCTGATAAATGGTGGCTAGAGATGGAAAGAGGAGATATGCATGTAAATGGTATTTAATGCTCTCAGTTTGAGGAATTTTGTTTATTTTTTTCACATTTGCACATAGGCAATGAGGACATGTGACTGTAAAGCATTGCACTTGCCCCTTAGGGTAAATGACAAGAATGAAGCATGATGCTTGCAGTCTGCATCCAATATTCATCATACATACTATCATCCCACAGTGCCTAGCCTGCGTGAGACTCTGCAAATATAACCAGCAACTTGCTCTATGGAAAACAATGGGACATTCAGTATTTACAACACTGAAAAAGCAGAGAGAGAGAGAGAGAGAGAGAGAGAGAGAGAGAGAGAGAGAGAGAGAGAGAGGGGGAGAGGGAGGGGGAGAGAGAATGTGCCATTGTCATCCTCCCTACTTTGGCACGTGCCTCATTCCTATAGCTCAGTGCTTTGTGAACTTTCTGGCTTACTTGTCCTTCAGATCCATGTGAGACACAGATTCCTGGGTACAGGCTGTCTTTCTTGGTGGCAGAGTCTGTGTTGTGCCCTGTCCACACAGACCTAGACCCAAATGATTCCCCACAGTTATCTAGAAAATATTTTCAACTCCAAGTGAATGCTTGAATATTTTGCCTTATCAGGTATCATAGACCCTAAAATTGAAGAGCGTTCTCACTGGTAACCATAAATAAATATATCAAAGTTACATATTTTGAATTTTAACATTTTTTGTTACAGATGTTTGTTTTGTAGATTTATGCATTATCTATCTGTCTCTGTCTATCTTCCTAGAAGCTACCTATTATCTCTGGGGTTGTATAAAATGTATAATCCCTTGTGAGGAAGAAATTGTGAGCCCAGTTCTTTCTCACTGTAATTAGCAAAGAGAAAGGAATAATCATTCGGGATTAAAATCAAGTAGTAAAAGTCCTTGCCACGCCTCTGGTGGCACACATCAAGTTTCCTGCAGGCAGACTCTGGCACCGTTCAGTTCTGCCTTGTCTCTTGACCTGTTCTCCTTCATGGGAGGGTCCTTGGACAAGGCCTGGAGACGACAACAGGGAGCAGGATGCAAGCCAGACGACTCCACCTTCAAGCCGGTGTCTCTGCGGCCTGGAGCTGTATCTTTGCTTTTCTCTTCAGAAGGCCTCCTTCTTTATCTGTTGACAGTGATTGACAGCTACAAGTTGTTGTGTCAAAGCGCCCGCAAGTCAATTATGAAAATGATGCACACTTGCTTAACGATGATTGTAAATTGCTTCTGGCTGATCAGAATAATGAGTTGTGGGGATGCTAATCAGCACTGGGCATATATAGTACCTGCTCCTGCTGGTGGGGTTGCAGCTGCAACTAGTTCACCCAAATGAGTGTTTTGAAATTTTTGTGGATGGAGCAGGATGCTCACAATGAGGACGTTATGAGAGGAGGTGAGATTCGGTTCAAAGGAAACAATGAGACAAAGCAGAGTCATCTCATGCTAGTCGGAAAGCCGGTTTCTCTCCCAGTCTCCTATGAGTTTTGTGTCTGGAGCAGGGGTGTGGGCAGAATTAGCTACAGCCAGCTCTGTTACATACTATGGCTTATTATTGTGCCCTTATGGTTTCCATATGAAGTGGCTACTTTCTGCCCCATAGTGTAGCTGAAGAAACTCACACTAGGAAATAACATGGCAACTTTCCGGTAGGTGAGCCAAGATTCCAGTTTCTGCCACTTCAAACCACAGTCTACTAACAATAACTGTATACCAGCACCAAATCTCCTGCTTCAAACTAGTCCCACATAAAATGGGGAAGAAGAGCTGGGTGGCTACACCACACTTCCGTGCTGTCGGAACGAGCAGGGCGTGGAACAGGTCCCTCAGATGTATACTTCTGAAAATGCATTCCAGATAGTTTTCGTACACTAATGCTTCCGATGAACTGCATCACACCTCCACTGTTTAGTGGAGGGGAGGAGATGGAGCGACTGCCGGTGAGGATTCTTTTCTGGGGTAATAAAAGCATCCTAAATGTGCTGGTAGGGATGATCTTCCAAGCTGTGACTGGACTAACATGAATTGGATGGCTTTTCAGTAATCTTTTTCTTTGACAATTTTGCTCATTGTATATAATGTACATCGATCACACTTACTTCTCTTCCTGCTCTTGTTTATCCCTTCCACCCACCCTGGACCCTCTTCCCAACACATCCCTTAATTGATTGCTTTAAAGGAATGTTCCTTATAAGACTTAATAACGTCTTAATAATGCTAAAAAAAAGTGAGGTATGAAGATAATAAAGCTTGCAAGGAATGTGACTGAACTGAGCTTACCCATAATAGTTGTCCAAAGCAGCAGAGTAAACATTTCATATTTATTTTTTATCATTAATTTATTTTTATGCAGTAATGAGATCTAGGGTCTTTTGTATGCCAAGCAAGGTGTCTCTTACTGAGGTATTACATACCCTTGCCCCAGACTCTTTTGCTGTTTTTCCAAACAGTAATCCTTTAGAAGTGAAGCAACTCTTAGTCACTTTGAATATTCATATTCATGCGGAAGTTTGGAGATCAGGAAATGTGCTACTAGAATAGCTGTTGACATGATATGAGATTTTATAACCTAGGATATTTGATATAGATGTGATATAATTGACTAAAAATGGTTGAGTATTAAACAAAGAAAACTGAGGAAAATCAGTGTGGAATGGGGCACACTAGCGGGTCAAGGACTTAGCAGAGAGGTTAGAAAGACTAAGCTATAGTTGTAATCGTCCATCCCTCTGATGGGAAGGGTCTGCCACATCTAGACTCAAAGGAAAGAAGTCTGTGTTAGTACACAAACATCATGTCAGAAAAGCACATAGCTCAATTCAAGGGGGGAGAGTAGCAGGCTACTTTTGACTTGATTCCAAGATTTAGACTCTAATTCTATGCCTCGTCCAGCTCATATTGTCTTTGTTCTTCTGCCAAACTCAATGGGAATGAACAGCCTGGCTACCAGACTGTGAATCTGGCAACTGGGTGGCATGAACCCGTGAAGCCTGGCATATGTCATCTGCTTCTGTTTGCAGGGTCCCAGTTACTCTTCAATCTAGCTCTATATATGCCCACAGGGCAGAGGTAAAATCAATGCTGGGAAATCTTGTTAGCATCTAGGAGGACACTGCTGATTTCTTTCGTATTAATCTTGACCAGTAATTGTAAACTCTATTTTTGTTGTGTTATCTACTAATTACACTTTCCAAGTGCTGCTGCTGCTGAAATGTTCAATAAGCATAACATTAGCACACTAATAACTAGTTCAGTAAGCATAGCATTAGCACACTACTAACTAGTTCAATAAGCATAAATTAGCACACTACTAACTAACTAGTTCAATAAGCATAGCATTAGCACACTACTAACTAGTTCTTTGTGGTTTTTATTCCATATGTTCAGTAATAGTACATGGTAGGTGCTGAATTCTGAATACGTTAAAGGTAAGAAACTGAATTTTGAGATGTCCAATAACTTGGCTATAATTTCTTAGTTGAGCAATGAGCCAAAGTCAAAGTTCAATTCCATGTACGACGGTAAATCTTATGCTTCATTCTTTTCACTGTTCACATTGGTCAGGTTGACCAGCAAGCTTTATTGACATGATCAACATAATCTTAAATATCTGCAAGAGACCTTGAGGGAGATAATAGATAGAACTTGAGAACAGATAAATGATGGAACTTGAGCTTGAGAGATGGCTCCATGGGTACAGGCAGTAGTTCCCAACTCTAACAACCTGAGTTACATCACCAGGATCCACAGAGTGACGGAAAGAATCGTGTCCTGCAAGTTGTCCTCTGATGTCACCCATACGCAATGCTCAAATAAAGAAATGATAAATAAAAATGTAGTTCTTATATTAATAATATCACCAGTAAAATTTTTATTTTTGGAGGGAAGCTAGCATTGGTTAAATGCTCATTATGAATTAGGTGAATTCTCACACACAGCAGTAAATTTGAGCACATTCTTTTGTTGGCATAAGAAAAAAAGCAAGGGATAGGAAACTAACTTGGTAAACTTCAATTTTCTACGTTTCTCTTTCTAATATTCTTTCAGGTAATTTAGGAAAAAATGGAACACTCTTTGAGCCTGGAGAGAAATATTGACAGTAGAAGTAAAGAGAAAACAGTTGCTACACACCATATTGTCAAAGCTCACAAAGGCTGATATCCAGAGTTTCAGATCAAAATTGCAATATCTTTTCAAGAAATAAAGGAACCGATCTTTCCAAATAGTTAATGTGTTTGGAATAGTGTGCTTGAAGTTGGACTCTGCACTTGGGAGTCCAGAATCTACACGTCTTGCTCCTACTCTATGAATTTCTGTGTAGCAGACAGCAGAGTGGTTCAGAGCTGAGCATGACATTGAGAGTGAGAAATCGCAGATCCATGACCTAAGAGATGTTATCTCAACTCAGCATCAAAATGAAGAGCCTGGGGAGTCCTAACGATATAGACTATACCTTAGCAACACCATCATGTTCCTGCAGGTGAGCCAGGTCCCAGGTGAAAGATACGGGACAGAAGAATCACAAGAGAATGGCTGGAGCGCAGGAAGTTACAGGCTTGTTTTCTTCAGATAAGGGCTTTCTGGCAATAAGTGACTAACAAGGCTCTCTGGAAGGGAAGGGGTGGTGACAAAGGGAGATTCCTATGTCAGTTCAAAAGTAGCAGACAAGAGCAAAAAGACGCTCATTACTGTGGATACGAGAAAGGAAAATGTGTGTAATTCTAAAAATGTGAAATGAGATCTTGTACAGAGAGTAAAAAGACTCCTGTGCTCAAATATATTAGGAAAGCTTACAGCGAATCAAAATTAAATGGGTCTCTTGATTGCATTTTGTTTTTACAACTTTTAATGTCCTTATATGCTCTGAATCTATCATACGTAGTTTCCCCATAGTTTGTTTAACCTCTGGACACGTGTTATTTTGAGAAGCCATATCAGTAGCTCAGTATTCAAAAGATGTGTGGCTATACCTGAGCTTAGGGAAGATCTCGTTACCAGAGAACACACTATATATTTTTGCCTTTGATTAATTATATTTCAGGAGCTCCCAAAGATAGCAGCATCCCCGTATGACCATTATAATTACCCCCTAGATTACTGTTTACATATTTTAATTTTGTCATGTTATTGCCATAGCTACCTCTTCAATAAATTACTGCATCTCATAAACTTTTCTAAGACCATTGTAGGCTCAGGTGCCTTCCCCCAGCGATAACATGGGAAAAGATCAATTCATTTTTCATAATTTGAACCATAGCATAAAGCCTAATGGGTTAACATGGAAATTGCTATAGTTTTAATGAAGTTGTTAGATCAGAAAAGTGAACTATTTCTCAGCTAGTGTGATCACAAACTATAAATATAATCTTCCTTCTTCACCCTTGTTTGAATAGACAGTGATGTTTTCACTAATATACTTTGTGTGTGGTGGATTTGCTCCTCCGTGTGTCAGTCTTGGAAAAAGAAACACGAAGATCAGCAGATTTCTGTTTCCTGTGTGTCTGTCAATTCTTACACTGTGCTTCCTTTTATAGCCCCAAGCTGGTGAATATGAGCACCCATCTGCTTCAAATGCTTTGTTTCCCCTCGCTTATCACCCAAACCAAAAGCAAAGATTTCAATCTGGCATTTTGGGTGACTCCTAGTGAAGTCCTCCTGCCTAGCTTGTTGCCCCTCTGTAGCTATGATGGAATTCTCACCAATTGTCAGTCCATGGGATCATTTATTGGCAGCATGCTTTGATATCTCTGTTCAGTTTGCCTTAAAAGCTTCCTAACTCCCCTCCTCCCTTTCTCCCTCCCTTCTGACAAAATCCTACCGAGAATTCACAATTGGGATCAGGATAGTTCCAAAGGAAAGTGTCCCTTAATTCCACCCCAATTCAGCCCTATCTTTTTGTTTCCTTGTTAATTCCTGGTTTTGTGAAAAGATGTTCAGACTTATTTTTGTTTTCCTTAAATTATCTAGATCTATATTAAAAAGCAAATATATCTGAATTTGAATATTATTTTTATAACATGGAACCTGTCTCTTCTTTGATAAAACTGATGTAATCATAAGTCCAGGTATTATGAGAAGTATTCATGTCATGAGAACATCAGTGGTCTCATTATTGAAATAAAAGTAATAATTTTCATGCTATAGTAAGCTATAGCAATAATACAACTAAAAATATAGAGTATAGACTAGTTTGGAAAGTCCCTGGCATTAGATTTTCTGTCATTATTACTGACATGATTTTCCCTGAATTGAAAGTTTTCATTGGACAACTCTACCTTCTTTTACAGTTTTTCTCTCTTTTATTGAAGTTAACTCAATGTTTAATTATTCTGTGAAAATTACATACACAAATGCAATATATCTTGATTATATCTGCCTTTCCAACTCTTGGCAGCATCTCTTATTGTATCTCCCTTGAAACTGCATGGACTTCTTCTATTATTTATTCATTTATTTTAACCCACTGAATCCAATTAATACTGCCCATATGCTCACATGCATGAGGTCATCAACCAGGATACAGAAAACCTACTAGTGGCCACACTATTAAATTAAAGAGATTTCGCTTTTCTTCCAACAGCCATCAAGAGTCAGTAGCTCCCTAGATAAGGATGGGGACTCAGGAGTCTCTGCCCTCTCTATGTTGGAATTCTAATTGGTTTGATTTTTGTGCAGGTCGTGGCTCTTACAGTTGCTCATTCTCAGTATTTTGAGCAAAAATGTGTTTCTTCATGAACCACTGACACCGCTATAAGAAGTTTTTCTGGCCAAGGTAGGAGACTGCATTCATCCATGGCTATAAACACAAATGTTTAGAAAACAGCTACATGGCAGGAAAGTTTATCAAAACAATATCAATAGGTCTTTCCCTTGGGACCCATGACTTTAGTAGCCATGGATTTGACTATGTAGCAGATATGAAACACCTTCCTGTGAATTAGGCCCTACTCTAAGCAAGAAATCAGTTGGTTATTTTCATAAATATCCTTGTCTATGGCAGCGGTGGTATTATTTTGCATAGCAGATCCATATTGTAGTGTACAAAACTCAGCATTAGAGGAGACAATTGAGGTTTCCTCTTGCTCTCATCCAGTACCCTAAATATCCCCTTAAATGCTAGCCACCCGGGAAAAGCTTCCTCCGCCAGTACCAACATGGGTAGCACTATAACGAAACTGAGTGGTGTCTTCAGGAATAGGTACTTACCATGTTGTTACAGTAAAAAACCAAGGGCAATGGCAATAGCCTTTACTGTTTGGGTTTCTAGGCCCTCACTGAGAAATCAGTAGGCATGTAACCCATGCCTAACATGCTTACATGTCTTCTGATCGCATAATTTTTCACTAATGCAATGTATGTCTGATCTAGTTCATGCATATACATACATGGGTTGGAGAGATGGCTAGCGATTAAGAGCACTGCCTGCTCTTCCGAGCATCCTGAGTTCAATTCCCAACAAGCACATGGTGGATATATATGTATATGTGTATACACATATATATGGCTTCATCTGACATCCTTAGCTTTCGTTAACCCACTCCACATTCACCGGCACCTCATGTTCCTGTTCCCATCATCCCGTATCCACCTACATCCCATGATTCCCCCTTGTCCTTTGATGTCACATGCGCTCTACTATTTTCTCTTTCTCTCTATTTTTCACACCACAAGTTCATAGGCTCCCAATTAGTCCCCTCAATAGGCACACTTTATTTCTGTTAAGCTCTCCCTGATTCCTCATTTCTCCTTCCCCATCCCTCCATTACCTGCCCACAGTGTTCTCCATCGCCGCTTTCATTCCAGCATTCTACCTCCCTCAGTCACCACATCTCCCCCATTGGCCGATTTCCAAATTATAACTTGTAGACATATACGTGTTAATCAAGCAAAACCAAGTATTGAGAGCCAAGACAATCCTGAGAGGCAACATGCCATGTTTGTTATTTAGAACCTCCGTTACCTTGCTTGTTATGTTTTCTTCCAGTTACATCGTAAACCTGCAAATTTAATTACCTAATTCTTCTCTACAGCTGAGCAATACCTCATGTGTTTGACAACCATGTTTTCATTATCCATTTGTCAGCTGATGGGCATCTACATGTATTATGTTGTCTAGCTATTGTAAATAGAATGGCAATTTTCTCTGTTTTAGGCCATCAAGTCTTTGGTGTTGTTTTACCATGAGTGGCATTGCTGGTTTAGATGGCAGCTTTATTTCTAAATTTTTGAGAAAACTTCAGGCTGATTTCCAGAGTGGCTAAAATATTTTACAGTCCTAACTACAATGTACATATGTTCTCCTTGCCCTACATCCTTGTCAGTTGTTGTCATGTGTATTCTGACCATAACTGTTCTGACTAGGGTAATGGCTAAGATTTCTGAACATTAATATTTTTTAGTTTTTCTGTTCATTTGTATTGCTTCTCCTGAGAATTTTCTGTTCAGCTCCATAGCCCATTTTTAATTGGATCATTTTTTATGATATTTAGGTTTTATTGAGTTATTTGTATACTGTAGACACAAGATCTCTGTCAGATTTATAGCTGGCAAAGATTTTCTTCTATGTGTTCTATTGTTCTTTGCTGTATTGACCATTTCCATTGTTTTACAAAACCTTTTAAGTTGTATGTTATAGTTCCTTTCTCATTTATTAGTACGATTTCCTGTGTTTCTAGAAGTCTTTATAGAAAGTTTTTACCTGTGCGTATAATTGGAAAGGATGGTCTCTGGTTTATCTTCTAACAGTTTTAGAACAACATAAAGGCTATCTTTATTATTTTATTACATAGAGGAGGAAATTAGAAGACTATATTTCTCTCATCACTTCCTAAATCATGACTCAATAATATCTAGAACTTGACACACCATCATGGCCGGCTTCCCTCCAGCGTAGATCTTCTGGACTCTCCCAGGGTTCTGTCTCCTAACCTAGACACTTCCTATTCAGATTATTCTTACACAGTAAATGTGATTCTCTGAACTGTTATCCCTCCTTTGAATTTAGTCCACGTTCAGTTGCAGTCAATTTTACAAACATATTTCTTCCATCATTTTATGCTTTCACATATTAGCTCGTTATGTTACTGGGGTCAAATGCTGTCTTACCTTACTTATGCATTTATCAATAATTAATTAATCTTGTTTTAAATTTGAATCTTTGTGGGCTGTTTATTTTGATCCGCAAAGAGTGTGTTGAAAAATCCTAGCTACCACAACCATTTCTCACTATCACACAATACTCAGATTAAGTGAAAGTGTTAGTATATCCATGACAAAGCTACCAGAGTTTCTACCTGCTCTTAAAAGCTGTAATGGTGGCATGTCATACCTACGATTTGAATATGGGTCAATATTTCAAAAATTGATATCTCAAATTTGGAAAAATATCATATGTGTTAAGATTTCACAGTAAAACAGAACAGCATGGGGTGGCAGAAAAGGAAGGGAGAAAGAGAGGAAAAAAATAATTTTTGCTTATCTGAGTACTGATGTTGCTAAACATCAGTATCTGGAGGAGGAGGAAAGGGTATGGTCTGATGTAGCCTTAGGCTAAAACTTTGAGAACTAGAACATCAGTATTCTAGGGAAGGAGAAGAAGAAATTTTCAACATGAACAGAAAACCGTTGTTCTGCTCCGCTGCCTTTGCATCCTATACGAGAAGATGCATGGTACCAGAGCCCACTCCTCCTCCATTTGTGGGGTAATTTGCTTACTCATCTGTTGATTCTGGTGTTCTCACTTCTACACAGATTCCAGACACACAGAACAATAGTGTTTGTCAGCTATCTGGGCATTCTTCAGCCAAGTCAAGAGGGCACAATATAAAGATCACAGTTACTTCTACTTGGATTACTTGCTCAAGATTTCTCCATCTTCCTGGTCATTCCTATACAGCTTTCTGTTACTCCTCTATTTCTTCAGCTAACCTTTCCCCTGTCATATAACATATCACACTTGTCATATAGTATTCCACAGTTGGACTTTTGCAAGTAAACCTAATCTTTCCTGGGTTCACACTTCAATAAGGAGTTAACAACAATTCTTTTCAACATTTGCTTCTAATGCTATGTTGCATGGATTCAATAGGAAGAAGGTATTTGGTAAATGTAGGACTGAGCTAAAAGGAGTTCAGTGGATTTTATTGACCCAGTGTTTACAGCCAGCCAACAGCAGAACCTGAAGTTAGGCTCCAATTTCTCTTTAAGGTGCACTCTCCTGAAACATCAGAATGTGCAGTTAAAGCAGATTGTACGAAAACATCCAACTTTTATTCAGTTGCCTTGGAGGACTGTGTCTCTGGGAAAATTACTTCAGCTATTTAATACGTCCCTTTTGTATAAAATGAGGAACTAATCCATATTGTGTAGATGTGCTCTAAAATTATGAGAAGAACATATGGGAAGCATTTAGCACATCTGAGATGTTCTAAAGGCAAATGAGTCATAGTTGTAATAACCCTGGCATATCCTATTATTTAACAAAAGGTGAGCCAGGAGCAACAATCTTGTTTCCAGTGGCACCAAAATGTTTTGAGATTGATTTATTTGACTTTCTGTGGATTAGTGTTTTGTCTGCATATATGTGACTCCTCCCCACAGAGGTCAGAATAATTCATTGGATCTTCTGGAATTGGAATTTATAGATGGATTGTAAGCCACTATGAGGGTACTGTGGACCAAGCCCAGGAGTGCTGCAAGAATAACAAATTTTCTTAATCACCAAACCTTCTTCCTAGCTCCCAGAGAACTCTTTTTAGCAGATTGTGGAGAAAGGAGTGAGAATATGTGACTAAATAAAGAAGCATCTAACTGGAGTATGTATTAAGTGTTCATTGAAGGAGCCTCAGGAATCTTAGGAAATGCTTCAAGCATATTGGAAGAGCAGGGAGCTAGGTATAAATTACAAACAAGACTGTTAATTAATTTTATTATTGTGAGTTGATCTTGATGAGCAGACAGTGGTTAGGGTAGGCAACATTAAACAAGGAGAATTAAAAAAAAAAGGCATCCATGTGTTCTGTTCTTAGATGACAGGCATTGCCTGATAATTAGTAACCTTAGAAAAGCTATTGAAAGACACAGTGGTCACCAGAACAGAAGAGAGCATTTAGGGAAAGAGCACCCATGGGAAAGAGTCTACTTAGTTCTGTCTGTGAAGTTAGCATCCTTTATGCCTTCTGCCTCCCAAATGTCACTGGAAAACAAGGAAACTAAAATTTACTAGCTGATATCACTCAACTACCACTCAAATGGAACTCATAACTTAGAAAAGAAGCTTAAATAGGCTTATGTTTGATTTTAATGAAGAATATTGTTTGAAAAATAATAAAAATTCGTTTACCAGAGTGACACAGAAACCTGAATATTGATAACTAGCATACCAAAAATATTCAGAGAGACCATTAAAATGATTTCTACACTCACATCCCTTACCTGGTGAGAAAAATAAAAGAATCATGAAAAACTAAAATTTGAGATAAGTGTTTTTTATTACATGAAAACCAAAATAACAACTCTTATTTCTTTACAATGTCTTAGTGGCCAACGTTTAAACTTCTGTCTTAATTTAGCTAATTTTTCTCTAAATCTGTGTGACTTCTAGTTTACAGAAGAGAAACTAAAACAGGAAAGTTCTACTTTTGTTCAAGCAACAAGATGACAGGGTAACAATTTGGTTTAAATCTGCACTTAGAATATAAACATGCTATCTACCAAAGATTCTATTAAATGAGGTTTCCAGATAAAATAGAAATTATCCAGTGAAAATTTATATCAAGAAAAACAGCAAATGATTAACTTTACTTGTATTAAATATCATTGCATATTTGGGATATGATTGCACCACAAGTATTTGCTCATCTGGAAGCTTAAATTTAAAGGTTTTTCTTGTATTTTACATGCTTTATCTGGTAGCCATATGTCAAGTGCATAGGAACGTTCTTTTGCCAAGAATAGGATGGTAGCATCCACAATGGTTTTATGGTGATTTTAGTGCTTGGCCTTATTTTTTTCTGTTAAATTCTTAACAGACATGGCAGAGATAATGCAACAGCATGAATAGTTTCCTTTATTATATTATTTTTATATATAACAAGGTATTCTTACGCCAAGGAAATCTTTGCATCTGAGAATGGCAGTAGAACACATCTTACTGGTTGCTCCACACTGGATAATATAATGCACGCAAAGGCCAGCACTGGTGTTTGGCATAAAGCACATTCTCCACCAAATATAACATGGGAAGCATTAGAGCAATTACGCTGGTGTTGAACATTAACGTTTTCTTCTGATGGTGCCACTTATGTAGTTGAGACTGAAATAACAAAGTGATAAAATTTAATCCCTTCAATAAAATCCTGAAATAGCTACAATAGAAAAAATGTATAAAACTGTTGTGATACACAATTTGTTAAGGGAAAGCTGGCCATGATTTTAACCCAAGTCCTTCACAGTCTCACTTAGAACCCCCAACTACATAACGTCGCAGAGTAATCGTAGGTGATGTGATGCTTAAATTATTGTATCAACTTGACTCATTTACAAATGAGCAAAAGCAAAAAGAACCTGGCTCCAGGTTACTAATAAATGTGCCTCTGAGAGTCTCGTGGAAGAAATCTATTGCTTTCCACTGGTAGACTGATTAAAACACAGAGAACATACTTCATACCTGCATGAAGTATCATTGAATTTGTTGAGAATCTGAGTAGAGAAAATGATGGAAGTTTGAGTTAATTCTGTTTGCTTGAACTGAGGCCTGGAAATACATTACAGCATCTGATCATCAACATCTAACTCTCACCTATCACCTGTTTCTGTAGATATGTTTGACTAGATTCATCTCAAATTTTAGCCTTTCTGAAAATTTAGGTTTTTCTCTTCTGAATTTCACAAAAGTAACTAAGATCAACGATTTGCTTTGATGTATGTCAAAGAACTGTATAGACATCTATCTGTGAAACAAGGAGTGCTCATCTTTAAATTTGTAAAACCACAATAGAGCAAAGGTACTGAATAACTAATGTTTTAAAAAACAAACACAAAGACTGATAACTGTCCTTAAAAAGTGTTCACTTTACATAAACATCATAAAATGAAAATTAAAGCTACATTGATATACCACCTCATCAAAGTCAAAATGGCTATTATCATTAAAATGGAAAACAGACACTGGGGAGGATGGAGAAAGGAATCCCTATTCACTTGTTAGTTGGAGTGCGGGTTATTACATTGCAGAAATCAGTTCAGAGGTTTCTCAAAAAATAGTGACTCAGCTGTTTTACTCTGGAGCATATGTTCAGAAAACTGCTTGCCATACCATAAAGGAATTAGCAAACCCATGTTTATTGCTAATCGTTTTTGTAATTTGGATTCTGTAGTAGATCATTTTGTTGTTTCTGCGGTAGAATAGTGCATAAATTGATATTCTATGGTAAGAATATAAGATCCATGTAATACTCCATAGTTTCTAATTGGAGTACCTGCTGTATTACAGCAATTTAAAAGTTCATTGAATTGCAGTCTTTCTGCGTTGTTACTTTTTGTGAATAACATTTGATTTGCAATGCTTTCGTAATAAATTTCTCCAAAAAATATTTAATAAAAAAACAAAAAAATGTAGCACATAAATCTCACTATTCCTGAAACAATTCTGTCACTATTTTGTGAAAGTTTATTTTGCCCATTTAAAATAATTTACTTTGGATATCCTTCTGCGGTGAAGAGTTGATTAGAAAGGAGATCATCATGTTGAGATAATGACTGAAAATATCACATTTTCCTTATCTTTGTTTCATGAACATATACAGCTTGTGTGTGCATGTGTGTCAATGGTGGTGGGCAGAGAGAGAATGGGAAGTGTCTAGGATACTGAATGGGAGTGGTGAGACAAGGAAAGGTGGGTTCCTGGCCACACTGAAGGCATAGGGGATGGTTGCACCAAAACAAAGAAATTCCCAAAGACAGAAACCGGGAGGCTTCCTGTTTGGTAAAACCCAAGGAGACACTGGAGCTGTGTTACTTACACCATTCTCTATTAACCACATAGTCATAGAACCCAGACACAGGAGAACAACGCAGACACACTTTTTCAATATAGTAGTCATTTGAAATATTCTGAAAATGTTTGATGACCATTGTAATATTCCCTTGTTTGTCTCTGGCTTTATAAATTTGAGCCTATCCTTTCATTTTATTATGTTTTCATTTATTTTTTCAAAATTTCATGTTATACTTAGATTGTATTTCTCCCTCTCCAACTCTGCCTAGACCCTCCTCACTCCCTATTCTCTTGACTTTATGTTTTCTGTCTCTTTTTAAAAGAACAACAAGATACAATACAATTTGTATTAGCTGAATACTCCTGAGAATGAGATCTATCCTTACCTGGACTGTGGCTATATAATCAGTGATAAGCCATCCAAAAAGATGATTCCCATACCGCAATCACTCCTCCCACCCCCGACAATTGTGAAGACCGTCTTGGCTAAAACTGGAAATTCATGCCCAATCTGTCCTGGTTTTAAGTGGAGGGTAGCACAGATGAGAGTCTGGTGAACTCATTCAAATGGCGTGGACTCATATGCAACCCCTGATGGGATTGATCACGTGGGACCAGTGTGGGTGGGGTTCTGGGGAACACCTATAATTAAATTCTCATGTAGAATTGTAGACTTAGCAACATGGAAAACTTCAGGAGCTAGAGAGGAAACTTGCAGGGATAATAAAATAATAATAACTGCAATAAAAATGATCAAATGATATTTTTGTGAAATCAGTTTAAAAACAAATGTGCTGTGCAAACAATGCCTGCTTCATGTATGTCTTTCCTAGTTAAATTTAATGTATTGGATACAAATATTGCTTCTGTGGTGAGAGTGTGTTACTTCTGGTCACAAGATGGATTTATCAGTGTCACATGTCACATATGTGAAGAGTACCAACTGGATAGCAATGGTAGGCCATTTAAAAATATTAAACTACAGGGCGGTAGAGGTGCCTCAGTGGTTAAGGACACTTTCTTTTCTTCCCGAGACCTGGGTTCTGTCCCTATCACCCATATGGTAGCTAGAAACTGCTTGTAACTCCAGTTCTAGGAGATCTAAATCTGTCTCTGGCCTCTGCAGGAACCATGCATGCATGCGTTGTCATACATGCAGGCAAAAACACTTACATAAAACGAAATAAAAATTAAAATTTTTAAATGAATACATTAAAAAAAGATGAGTGTGGCAAGCAATTTAAAAATATGACTAGAAAAGACAGGGGTGGAGAAAGATGGATTAATCCCCTGTTCAAAGTGGACAAGTGAATTTGGCTTTAAAGATTTGACTCAGTCCTCACAACAACCCTCCAGGCAAGCCATAATAATCATATTCACATTATGGAAGAAAGAAAACGAACCTTATTGTGGTTAGTTAACTTGGCCAAGGTCCCATAGATAGCTTTTAAAATAGCTTTTAAACAAAAAGGACAGAATGAGCTACAACTATGGATGGGGACCATGCCTTATGAGTTTATGCACGATTCTCTTCCTTACACACACTTTGTTGCTGATAGACAGTCCAGCTAAATGATTCTTTTGAAGAGTCTATTTCTTTAAATGACTTGAAATGTTGAGACTCAGTTATGAGAATACAAGGGCAATATATTTTTTATAGCTAAAAAGAAATTGGCATGTCTACCTGCACAGGTGTATCAGAACGTTTTTGGCATCTATGAGCGAGATGGTAACAATGCATTCTTGCAGGCCGCTCCATCTCATTAGGACAACTTCTCAAGTTTTTATTCTTCATCCTTAGTAATGCAACTGAAAAACAGACAGTGAGGAGTGTCGCTAAACCCACTCTGAACTTCCTCCTGAACTCGGTTCTATGAATAGAATTGTCTTTTCCCTAAGCTTTAATCAGTGTCTCACTCAGTAAGTACTGATAATCAGATTTTTAATACTTTAACCCATTATATTTAATTGAGCTCTTTAAGTTACAGGAATAAATAGAAACGGATGAACCTTTAAAGCCTCCAGCACTAAATGTTATTTACCTGACTCAGTTCAATGAATCAATATCGTAACTCTTCCCTTCCACCCCTTCCCCTTAAAAAAAAAAAGACTGCAATTAAATGTATGGAGGTGGATCATTTCTTGCTGGCAATAATTATATGGGAACATTTGAATCTCATCAGAAGGTCTAATTTGAAGTAATAAACCTTCTCACTAATCTTACACCTAAAGTCAACGGCCCTGCTCTAATGTTGATGATAATGTAGAGCCTAAAATAACAGAGTGAATGAAACCATCACTCTAAATTACTTCTGTGCATGAGTATAACCCAGACATATGAAGGAAACTCTCTTTTCAGAGTTATGAAAAAAGAATTTGTTTTCCCTCTCAAATATTGGAAAATATCACTCAAGGCAACAGACCAACCTTGAGCCATGAGGTAGAATCTGAGCTGTGGTAAAATGACAGGGCTTTGACAGGCCAGAAATGATGGCGTTAGAGAAGGCAGAAGACAAGGCAGCAGTCTGGAGATCACATGGCAGTGAAAATGAGTTCTGTCTTCCTAAAATATGTGAAGGAGAAAAGACAGAAGGGAAGCAAGATGAATAATCTCCAGTTCTTACCAAACTGACCTGGGATATTTCAAAGATTAAACTGCAGGGCTGAAATGCCGTGGGTATTTTCTTTCTTAATAATGGGAACAATTAAACCTGTGCTGACTGGAGAATCCCGTGAATAGATCTGTGCTTTAGACCGAGTGCGTGCTACTGTGGGTTTTAGGGTGAGTTAGAGAAGACATTTGAAGGCCAGCATGATGAGAAATGAAATGATTGAATTTTCTAAGAGAAAGATGATGAGACTAGATATAGGCTATGGCAGTTTTGTTTTGTTTTCTGTTAGTATTTTGTCTTACGTCTTTTTTGAAACTTTCATTCTGTAGCCCACACTAGCCAGGAACCCTATATGTAACCAACGCTAGCCTGGGCTAATGGTGATCCTTCCACTTGAGTTTCTTTTGCTAGGATTACACAGTCGCACACCCACACGATGATGGCGATGATTTGTTTGTTGAGCATTCAGTAGTCTTCATGCACTGTGAAGTTAAAACACTGGCAATTATTGAATAATGATTCTTCTTGAAATGTTCAAACCAGAAGATCCAATAAATATTAGCAAAGATGATAGCATTTCTTATGGACATGAACAAAGGTCCAGGTTGGAAAATGACTGTCCTAAGGGGATCAGCCTCTGCGGTTTAGAAACATGGTAGAATAAATTAGAGATATCCAGGCGGAAGCTGGGTAGGTGCTATTTATCACAGAAAGATCAGGGTTCTTTGCTAATGACTGCTTAGGGGCTAGAAGGAAGTCCTAACATGTTCATTTAGAATTAGGATGGGAGAAAGTAACCGAAACAATTGTTACTATGATAAATTGTTACTTTGTTACTGTGCCATAAGAGACAGAGAAAAGCTTCTAAGTTGTTCAAAATTAGGGAGTAGACCATGAGAATAAGCCACCATGAAAATCAAGGAGAAAACAAAGGAATTATTACTGGGGGACATTTGTGGGAAAGGATTTTTCTTTGAGAGAAGCAACACACATGTCTACTCTCCCCAGGTAAGAAGCCCACAACAGGCCTAGGTACAGATACAACAAGAGGCCAACTTGATGAATCAATGAGCTTTATTGAGATTACTTACAGGATATGGGTGAGGCGTTACTCATTAAGGCAGAAATGACCCAAAATAGCTGTGTCACCAAGGCTCAACTGGGAAGCTGGAACACGCTGCATATAGCCTGCAGGCATCTCAATAGATGCCTCAGCTGGTCTAAACCTCTTCCAGGTCTCTAGTTCTAGGAAGGTAATCTTTTTTGAGAACGATCCTATGCTAACTTTACTGTGTATATATGGGCAGTATGTGGGGCCTAGAGAATCTGGTTAGCTTCATGAGCTTCCGGAAATTATTTTGAGCTATCCAATATCAAGTTTAATGAGATTCCTTTCTAGATGGAATGTTTGAGCCTGGGAGGAAACTGTTAAGCAGCAGAACTCTGATGAGAGAAGAGGTAAACCAGAAGAAAAACAAATCAGTACTAGGACCCCAGCAGCCCAGACCTGCGCTTTGTCCTTTTCAGGTCTGTTCAGTACTGGGACCCCCAGCAGCCCAGACCTGCGCTTTGTCCTTTTCAGGTCTGTTTGTTTTTATTTTATCTTCTTTGTTTTCTTTCTTTTATAAATGCTTTTAAGAGATATCAAGAAAGGCTGTAGATTTGAGCGAGTGTGGATGTTGGGAGGATCTAGAAGGCATTCTGGGGGGTGGAGCATAATCAGAACAATTTGTGTTCTATTTCAATTAAGAAAGAAGACTATATAGAATATATGTATGTTTAGTATATCGCTTCAGTTGCTGATAGTGGATTCAGATTATCTTTGCAGGTTGAATGACAATAAAATTTTGAGAGTGCAATGCCAGTCTCTGACGCATGCCAAAGACGCAGAATTACAGAACGAACCTGGCTACAGTCGATTGCTTCCTTATGCCTCATGTTTGAGGGTATTGAGATTTGTGCATTAGATAAAAGGTAAAGAAGAAGAAAAGATGCGATCTAGCATGTTTATTAAGCATGCTTCATAGGAAAAGCCCTTGTACTGACACATTTCTATAAGCTATCCTATTTAATCTTGACCATATCCATTGAAGTTCGGCAGTTTTATACTTAAAATGTTGATCAAGAGATGTCGTCATTCTCCCAGTATAATATGACTGAGATTCCCTAGAACCATCATTGGTGTTAGATCAGCAATCAATTTTTCTTTTTATTCAGCTCATCAATATTCTATGTACATTGATGCTCCCTGGGGATTATTCAGATAAAAAGCTTCCTAGACCAGCATGGATGGGGGAGGATTTTGGACTTTTCACAGGGCAGGGAACCCTGACTGCTCTTCAGATTGAAGAGGGAGGGGGAGAGAAGTGGGGGAAGGGAAGAGGAGTGGGAGGAGGGGGAAGGAAATTTGAGGCTGGGAGGAGACGGAAATTTTTTTTTCAATAAAAAAAAAAGCCACCTATGCCTCAAAGTACAGTGTGAAGGAACAGAGAACGGTTAGCTGGGCAAGGTTATGTTTGGACAGTACAAACGGTGAATGATTGACAAGACGGGTTCAGACTGAAGATATGATCGCGATATGGCTCTGGACAATGGTCGTTTCAAAGAAGCATCTGTCTGAAAACAAACATCACTTTCAGCTCCGTCTTCCCAGAGTCAAACTTTGGAAGCATCTCCCATCTTCCCTCACACTCACTTTCAGAACGAGTTCTCTGAGGCCTCCTCCATTGATCCACTCTCAGCGTTTGCTAGCCTCTATGCTTCTACGTAAGCGTCCATCCTGTTACATACAATACTCCCACGTTACATATGAGTCTGGAAAAGTCCATTCATCCCGTGGTCTTGGGTTCTCATATCCTCTGAGATCTTCTCTGACATTATTAGGCTAATACAAAACAATAGCATGTAGATGTCAAGTTAACAATTCTCCCATGGTAGAAGGCTTATGCTTTAATCCCACACATAGAATCCAGGAGGCAGGAAGCAGGTATTTCAGTCTTTGTAACGAGTACAGTGTGGACACATGGGAAGCCCTCTGTGGAGTAATGACTGGGCATACTGGTAAAGGAGAATATTATTTTAATATCTGTGCAAGTGCAAATCTTTGCCGGGTAGTGTTGTGGGAATGTTTTCCATGTGTCAGGACCACATTTGTTTTGCATTTAGTCCATTACCATAATAATAGCTCTCCATTTGCAGTGAATGCATTTGAAAATAAATTGCCTTGCCTAGAAAATAGCAGAAAAAAATACTATTAAGTGACCATAATTGTTATTGCTTTAATATTCACCTGTATATTATGAAATCTGAACAGAAAAAAATTTCTCTTAAAGAATTGAAATGCTTAGCCAATTATTTAGTATGCTTTCTGGTGGAATGATATTTTTATAGAAAATATTTTATTATTCTACTAAACTATTTTTTATTTAACAAGAATATGAATATATCCTAAGGTGGGCTTTAAAATGTAGCATGCCAACTTTTTTTTTTTTATCTCAGCTCTGGAGCTAAACTTCCACAAAAGAGAGAATTATGGCTTTGAGGACAAGGACTGGATATGGCTGTGTTTCTCTCTTGTTCAAATCAGTTCATAAAAATGGTCCTAAATACCAAGAATGCATTCCTTTTCTCCAAAACCTGGATTAATCTATATTCTACCCATTCCTTAATTCACAGTTATTTTGTGCTCATTCTCCCATAATATGTCCTACAAAACTTCTTGCAGTTTGGCATCCACCTCCTTTTATTGCAGTTATGTGGGTCTATAGTTTATACTGACTGATGAGCCTCTCAAAGTCAGGGACAGAGTCTAATCCATCCTGCACCCTTCAATGCCTGGTACATTGCCCACTCCATGAAAGCTGTTCTACATGGGTTTTAAAATGATAAATCCCAGTCACCATTCTAATGACCAGAATTAATTCAAAAGCCAGAAAGTTTCTGACCTTAAACTAGATTGCACATTTGAAAAAAAATCTGAAAAAAATTTAAATTTCTGGGGCATGAATATCATACAATATTCAGAACTATGATGACATTACAAATTTTTAAGAAAAAAAGTACTCCTTCACTGAGTTTAGCTTTAAGAAGTGTAAAATATCAGTACCAGTACAAAATAATTTTTGCCTTCCTTTTCATTTACCAAAACTGTTGCTTCAGTGCTTTAGCAAGTACATGGATTTTGCTCATCTAATACAAACCTGAAGTGGTGAGACTATTTGCTTTTCGTACTCTCTTTTCAGTATCTAAGAACTATTTTAAAAAATTGACAATTTCATAATATTTAAAGATAAATTTTAGGAATTGAAATTTATCTTTATAGTGATATATTGTAAGCAAAAAAATAAAGTGGCCCTGTGTTTTATAATTAAAAACTACAGTGGAAGAAGCTGGAGTATAAGCATCAGAACTGATTTTGATGTTAATAGATAAACTAAATGTTTCTGAGTATCTAGTCATTATATGCCAGGACACACAGAGCAGGCAACATGGTCATTACAAAGTAAAGGTAACTGAGTTATCTAAAAGAATGTAGATAAAAGGATATGGGTTAATTTAAGTTATAAAAATAGCTATAATCAGGCCTGCGCTATTGGCCATGTTTCCATAATTCATAAGTCTCTGCATCATAGTGTAAGAGCTAGCTGATGGGGCAGAGAAAGACTCACTACTTATGGTGCCCAACATGGGCCCTCAGATATCCAGATAGGAGCTGAGAAAGTGCTCACTGAAGTAGGCTTATCTTACAGAGAGCAGATTTCATCCTCAATTTTTTTTTCTGTGTGCTCATTTTCTGATGTGAACTGATATTCTTCTGGAATGACCTATGATAGGAATTTCCACACCTCTTCCTTATTACCCTATCCCTATTTTCACAAGTGTACACGGCCCTCGATTATGGTATTTCCAAATAGCCTCTTGAGAGTTGGAAATTCTTGTGTCACCCAAAGCCCTGATTATCGAGTCATAAGTGACAGTTCATCGTTTGCTATGAATTGTCCACTGCTGCAGTGTTCTGCAGTGCATTTAGGATTCCAGTTTTGTCATTTATGAAGCTTTATAACATTTCCAAGGGCTCTTTTCCTAGTTATACCCATCAAATCATATTACAATGACCTATTTATATGATTGTTTTTTAAGCTCATCTGGAATTTTTAATGAAACTGTTTTCTGTTATTTACGGGACCCTTGGTGCAGAGACAGACACAGGGCAGGTGCAGTGGAACCAGGTAACAGGTGCCTGGTGTTTGGTGGGGAGTAGCTTTGCATTGGCAGAATGCTTCTCCAACAAGCTCATACTGAACCGTGACTCTCTCATAGGCAAAATGTTAGTGAAAAGAAAAGAACTTCTGGGAGCATCCTTATTAACCGCAGCTCAAAACACCCAATATTTTTGAGTAGGAGGTTTTTGTTCGTTTGCTTGTTTTGTCTGTTTGGTTTTTTGTTTGTTTGTTTTGTTTTTTTCTGGTACTGGCAATCTAACCTTTGACTTTATACATGCCAGGGAAGTCATCCCCTGCTGGGCTAAATCCTCACCCTTCTCTTTTCTCTTTTTAACATTCCCTAATATCTTAGAGAAGTGCAATATCAGTATTGCCATCCAGTCGGAGTGGCGAAACAGAGAGTTCTAGGAAAAAAGAAACAGAATATTGAGTGCCTATTCAAGTTCAAAAACTAATCTTTGAAAATTCCAGTCTCTCCCTCCATTCAGCTAAGGTGGCTCCTAGTGTTGGTGTTCTGTATCACACAACAAAGTTAGACAGAATTGTGAGATGACGCTCATGAGCAATTCCATCTGTATCTCCTGGCCGAGAACCTGAATGCTAAATGTTAAACCGCAGAGCAGTTCTTATTATAGACTATTGCCTCTGCAGGAACACACACGCTTTGCCACGTTCTAAATTGAAGTCATTTCACAAGTTTAGTTCAGTCATTTGTTTCATACCTGAATGATTTATAATAACTCTTTTTGGTATTCCCAAAATAGGAGCAATAAAAGAAAAATAGAGGACCCTTCTGGGCCTATCTTACAGAATAATCCAGTTTCAGTATATACTAAAAGGAATCAGGTGACATTAATTTATTTCATTATGCATTGTTTAATACAGTACTTATAATATTTAGATTTATAAAGGTAGAAGAGTCTGATTCAAGTTCATCAGATCCTGTGAATCTAGGTCTCATTTCCTCCAACATCAGATCTCTGTTTTGTAGATCTCAGATCATGGTTGTGACCCAGAAACACACAAGCCTTGCATCTTCCAGGTTTTTTGATGGGCAAAACAACCCAATGACATAGAAAGAGTACAACTTTTGATGGAAGAGCAAGAGTTGAACTCTCAAAACAGGGAGAGATGTTCTCGGAATCTTTTTATTTTGAATCAACTAAGGTGGCTTCTAGCTTTTATATTCTGTATTGCACAACAGAATTAAACAATATTGTGAGATGAAGTTCATGAGCTGAGGAGATGGCCCAGAGGTTAAGAGCGTTTCTGGGCACTGTGTGAATGTGATTCAGTTAATACATATGTAGACACAAAAGACAACCACTCCTACATAGAAAATAAGAAAGAAAATGTTTAAAGTGTTTAAATAATTAGTGTGCTGATTTACTAGCTCAGTCAGTAATCTGTCTTATAAACTTGAAACCTGATTTCAATTATTCAGAACCCATATTTATTCATAAAAGAGATGATGACATGTGTTTGCAATCAAGGTACTGAGGAGATGGTGTCAGACATATATCTTGGGAGAGGTGGCCAAGCAGGCTATTTAGCAAAATTCAGGCCAATGAGAGAGCTTGTTTCATAAAACAAGGCAGAAAGTACCTGATGAAGGATAGTTGAGTTTGTTCTCTGCCTTCATAGCCTTATATGGGTAAGTATGTATACTTTCCTGTATACACATGAAGGGAGGGGGAGAAAGAGAGACTTAGACAGAGACAGACAAGAGAAAGAGACACATACACATATAAGAGACAGAGACTGATAGAGAGATAGAGACAGAGACAGAGAGACATACACACACAGCATTCGAGGGATACAGAGAATGAACTAGGAAGTCTGACCTGTTCATCCTTCCCCTACTTTACCCTTCTCTAAGCAGTTCCATCCAAATAGTTCATATTTTAAATTATTTCTCATTGTGTTGCGGAGAAGATTCTGAAACATTGTCCACATTTTATTTCAGTGTAGGAAATGCATATGAGGAAGAAAGTACAGAAAAAGAACAATTACTACCCTTTACCCCGGTTTACCTATTGTTATCATTTCATAATATTTACAGACGTTCTACATCCTTTCCTGATATTTAAGGATAAGCTATAATAAGTATAGTGCTTCAAACCTAATAACATCAATGCATACTTCCTAGGAGCAGGAAAATTGTCATAACATAATTAAAAGACAACTATAAACTTCAGAAATTTATTACCCAGACAATATTTTAAATTACTTACTCCACTGTCTTTTTTCCAATTTTGTCAAATGACCCAGATATGACCTTGATTTCATATATAACTTTCACTAGTTTTTAAATTTCTTTCAAGATAATATAATGCCAATGTTTTTCTTTCCTCCAAACCTCTCTTATACCCCTCTCTTCTCCTTCAAATTCATGGCCTCCCTTTTCACTGATTGTCTATACACATATATGTATATTCCTAAATATAACCTATTGAGTCCATTGCTTTTATTACACATATCTTACTATTGACAGTTGTTCACTAAATCCAGTTCTCTCTGCTGTCCACTAGAAAATACAAGCTGCAGTTTGTCCAATGTTCCTTCTTTGTCAGATGCAGCTTCTGAGCAGTACTTAGTACTTCTATTAGTGTCCCTTGCAGAGGAACATAAGACTCATCTTGTTGTTTGTAGTAGTTTCGAAGTTCTAGCCAAGGTCAATAATAACATAGCTGTCACTTTCTTCCTCTATAAAAAGATGATGCTGTGCTGTCTAAAGATATTCTCAATATGCTACTCATCATCAGAATGGTCTGCTAGAATTGCCATCCTCGGAAATTCCTGTCTAAGGCAGGTACCCTGGACCCATGTTTGGTACAGGATGCTTGTTTGAAAACTCAATTTAATATGTGGAGTTAAGTTTTGTACAGCATACTAAAGAGTCCCCTTCCCTCTATATAGATATTTATGTATCTCAATCTCTCTAGCTCTGCATATGTGAATATCATCTGAAAATTCCACTTATTCCTTTCAGATGAGAGTATGTTTGTTTTCTGTGGGTGAGTACTCTGTGCAGGCTAAAGAGGACCACATCCCTGAGAAGCAGTGTTCATGTGTATCATTGTCTTCCTTCACTACTTACATGGAAAACTCTCAATTTCCTTTCATTGGTGTTAGCTGTGCTTTTGTCTTCTGTAGCCTTTATTGCATTGTGAATTCTTCCCTTTGCCAACATTTTTTAATCATGAAAGAATGTTGAATTTCGTCAACTAATTTTTTGCTATCTCAAACAGTCTTCTAATAAAGGCTATGTCCCTTTAAATGTCATATAATTGTCCTTTTAGGCAATGACTTATTTGTGCAAAGAGAAAGAGCTTATCTCTTTTTAAAAGGAAGAGAGCTAGTCCACTCACTAATTCACTTGCTAATTAGCACATAATGGGGGTAGTTATCATATCCTGTGTGTCAGAAGAAGGCTGCCTGGGAGTGTGCAATATGAGGAAGCTCATATTGCCAGAAAGATGTAAGTAGCCTATTTAAGTAAAGAACTTAAATATTATCCTATCATTTTGCTGAAGATCAATTAAAATATTTAACCTTTAGACTGTGATGACTGATTTAATATGAAAATATTGATATTCCAATACTCATGGAAGATCTTGTCCATAATCTCAGTAGATAAATAGTGAAATTGCAATCAAACCCATCCTTCTCTCAAATGACTTACGGCTGGTATTAAAAGGTTAAGAATAAAACCATGGCTTAAATATAAAGAGCACGATTCCATATTTATAAGTCCCATATTTCCTATTTGAATACTTCTTACAAAAGCTTAGTGCACGCAGGATGCTAAAGAAGAAATCACGTTCATTGATGGAATTCTTAAACTTGTTTAAAATATATTCAGAAGAAATAAAGGTCCAGAGCCATAGGTATTTCATAGGCATGGGCAGTAAAATGGTGCTGGCTTAGTAGGTCCTGCCTGAATATACCATGTTTTTCTTGACATTTGTGTGGTAGCATTGTAAGGCAATACCTTCAAAGGCAAACTCTCACCATCATCGTGAAATCAGATAGGCCTACCTTTTATAGTCCATGGAAATGGGGTCCCTGGGATGTTGGCATTCCCTCCTAGAAGGAAATAGAAGGGAAGGTCACTGGACTCTTACCCTCTGGACATTCTTATCCAATTCCATCTGAATTGCGCATGCTTTTGAGGTCTTGGGGAGAAGTTAGAGTACATAGTCTGAGAAAAACTAAGGGAAGTGGTTTAAACCTATGCAACTTGGTGGTGGCTATTATCCACGATCGGTGAAGACATTCCAAGTGTTTGCTTTGGGGTATCCATGTATGGATACTAGTCCCTTACCCATGCCCTATTTGTAATCCCAATAAACTCATTTGGTCCTCTCAAGCTGAACTTTAGATTTGTAGTACTTTGACTTATCGTTGGGACCACATGAGAAGTGGGGGGCCATAAACAATGTCTCCCCTGTGATGAATTTTTGGGACAGAGAGGAATCTTTGTGTAAGGATCTTATGACCTGGAAAATGGGCAGCTGCAGCAAGGGCACTATTTTGTCTGGTTAAAACTGAGAGTGCCTAATCCTTCCTAACCATAACTTGCACTATGTCTTTCACCTCTCAGAATGATCTCTAAACTTAGAACCTGGATACAACAGAAAAACTGCATGTTGTGATGGCTAGTCATTTTTCTCAACTTTACTCACCTGAGAAGAGGAAAACTCAATTGAAGAGTTGCCCCTCATCTTGGCCATTGACATATATGTCAGGCATCTTCTTGGTTACTAATTGATGTAGGGAGTCAAGTCCACTGTGGGATGTGTTATGGGTGGGCAGGTTGGCCCTAGGCTATAGAAGAATGTGAACCTATAAGGAATCCTGTAAGCAATCTTCACCATGGTTTCTGCCTCCATTCCTCTTGAACGCCTGCTTTGGCTTGGCTCAGGGATGAACTGATAACTGAAAGCATGTCAAATTCTAAATTGCTTTTGTTTGTGATATCTATCGCAACGACAGAAAAGCAAACTTAAATATATAGACTGAATATTTGTTATATACAATGTGGAGTAGATATTCAGATGACCATATGGGTGAGAGATGTGAGGTCCAGAGAAAGAAGTGACCTGTCAAAGATTACGGTCCTACTAGGTTGCTTAGCAGTGCCAGGCTTTCTCTATTCTCCTGGGATTTTCACTACAGAGGGATCTGATATCTGGTGCATCAGTCCATGGTCACTGGCAGCTGATTCTTACACCAGGTCTTTGGCAAAGCTACAAGGTTGCCATCAGAGAACAGCCTACGTGCTGATGGACACTGTCAGGGGGCATTTGTCCAACCTCCGAGCAAAGCTCAGCCTAATGCTTAAAACGAGTGAGAGCGGTCATGCATTATATGCTCTTCAAACTGTCCGTGCATCCATTATCTAATTTGATCAGCAATGGATTTCATTAAAAAGAAAATCACTTTTATTAAATAATTAATTTGATTTGCTTTCATTACACTAATGGACAGGAGCTGGATACGGAGGATAACATCAAACTCCAGCAGACGAAAGCCCTGGCTGGTTAATACATTCTGTTGCTTTTGAACTCCTTTTCAAGTCTCCTCAAAGCGATCGTATTAAGCTGTGCCGTGTGTGATGGCTTCAGTCCCTCCTCCCTGCAGCCACCCAGGAGCTGCCTGCTTGATTACTGGGCCAGGTTTTGTGGATGGGTCTTGACAGCTCCATCCTCATAGTACCATGGCTCTTCATTTCAAAGGAAAAAGAAAAGCAGATTGGCAACCAGTTCGGACATATGAGAGCTGGTGTCCATTGGTGACAGCAGCTTCGTGGAGCTTGTCAAGAGGGAGATGGCACTGGCACTTCCGAGGACAGTCACCTTCTGGAGAAAACGTTGTGTTTTCTCCAAGTGTGTCTGTAATGCTTGCACGGAGAGAGCTAACAGGATGCGCTTAAAGTTTATGTGCATATTTGTTTTTGACAAATGTTTCCGTTACCTTGGTTGAAAAGACAGAAAAGACAGCAAAGAGAATAAAAAAATAAAATAAAATGGGTTGTGAAAGTCTTTTGTGGTCAGATTGCTATTTTGTCTGAAAGTGCACCCACACATGTTTTAAAATCCTTTTTAACACGCCCATTTGTCACCCATTTGGTTTGAATGTGGTGAACCTTTAAAAAGGGGTAACAAAGTCACAGTACAAGGTTGTCAAGTTTCTCTTTTCATTTATTGAAAATAGATTATTTTCTCCTACAATATGTTGATTATAGTTTCCTCTCCCCCTGCTCCTCTCAGTCCCTCGCCACCCACCTCCTCTTCAATCCAGTCTTTTTCTGTCTCCCGTTAAAACAGAACGGGCTTCTGAGAGATAACAACCAACCATGATAAAATAAAATATAAGACAAAATAAAGGCGATCACATTGAGGCTGGACAAGGAAACCCAACAGAAAGAAAAGAGCCTCAAAAACAGGTACAAGAATCAAAGACCCACTTATTCCAACATCTAACATTCCTATAGAACTACTAAGCTAAAAGCAATAATAGACGCATTTGTATGCAAAGGTCCTGGAGCAGACCCAAGTAGGTCCTTTTTGTTGTTGCTTTACTCCTGGTGAGTACACATGAGACTTGCTCAGTTGATTCAGAATGCCTTGTTCTTCTGGTGTCCCTGGTGCTGTAGAAATTTTAGAAATTCCTACTGCCAGTAGCCTTTAAGTTACCCGCCCATTTGCTGATGTAAAGACGGCATCCGGCCTCTTTTCCAGCTGCAGGATTTGGTTGCTATTCCCTATTCCTGCAGAAGATTGTAATCTCTGAATCTATCCCCAAATAAATAACCCTCTCTTATACTCAATTCTGAGCTAGTGTGGGATTTCTTTTAAGCGCCCTTCTTCATCCTACATCCCCTCTGGCTCTTAACATTCTTTCTCCTTCCCTTCCTGTAGTTTTCGCTGAGCTCTAAGTGGAGGAACCTGTTAGAGACAACCCCATTTAGAGTTTTTGAACTAGATAACAGATGGGCTGATTGTAAGACAGAATTAGATGGGTGTAACACAGCAACTGAGTAATTGATGGCTTCTACCAAGGTTTCAGAAACTTGGTCGATATTTCCAATCTTGGTTAAGGATGATTAAGTGTAAATCACAGTAACCAAGATTATTTTTTGTCACTTTATATTTACATGGGGTCTTCTGTTTAGAGAGCCTTGAATTTGTATGCTAGCTGTTCAGGTCAAGGAAAGTCTCTCAAAATAACATTGGGAATGTTGCTGTGAGGGTTCATTGTTTTCTGTTTATCACTGTATTTTCTCATCTGAATATTTTTTGTTAACTTCTCCTAATGTCATACAGTGTAAGCCTGTTGTGTTTGCTGCCTGTGGAGTTAAAGGGTATCTTTACTCTTGCGTCTTCTCTTCTGGTGAAGGATAGTTTATCCCTAAGTAAATTCTGTAAACTATCTGAACATCAAGCATTATAGTAGGGAAAGGTTAATGGCATCTACATTGTTGACTTTGAAATGCTTTGCAGATAATGTATACCCAGTAGGCACTACAGGGCTCCCGGAGTTTTTTTCAGTAAATGATGTCCAGTCTCACTCCCTCATAGTCACATAGTCACTACCACTTTGAAAGTTTTGCTCCAATTTTATATGTACCTTTGTTAAGGTGTTAGGCGCTTCTTTCCTCTTTAAGCATCCACATTATTCCTCAGGGGAGCCACTAGTAATCTAAATCATAATGCATAGGATTTCAAACCTAGTTCTTAGAGGGTCATGTGTCTAACACCATAAACTAGTTACAACCACATACATTCACCCATGGTGGTTGAGAGGATTCACAACATCAGTTTCTCTTGTGTGCTGATAGTCTCTTACACTGGATCAATTCTGAGCCCACATTCACATTTACTATGATGGGAGATTGGATAGCTAACACACACAGACACACACACACTGCCTCTTTCATGTATACTTCATTTCAATTTTTGTAGGACCTCTGAAATTTAGTAATTTCAGTTTTACAAGTTAAAATACAGAATTAAATGAGGTTCATTAAATTTTCTTACTTAATGTAGTTACAGAGAATTTCATCTAGGACTTCAATCCTAGGGCAGTTGAACTGTAATGTCCTTCTGTTAATAACTCTCTCCTAGTCAGAAAGCACAAACCAGTAGGCTTTGAGGTGTATTTAAAGGAATACCACATATTTTTTAAACTCCCACTGTCTAAAGGTGTTTTCACTCTGATTAATAGCAAGCCCTGCTCAAGTACTAAATAATTAACTTCTTACTATTCCAGGAAATGAAGTCTACCTGCAAAGCATCCAGGAGGTAGCAATGATCTGAGAAAGACCTTCAACTTAAGCTTTACTGAGACACCGCCTAATCCAATATCCTAATTCTGTTCCATACTATCGCTAACAAGCTAATGGAAATGGACAAAGGATAATTGTAATCACTACCAATAATAATTTAACTTGATTTACTCAGTCCCCAAAGAATCCTACTTTAGAAGCTTCTCTTTGGCCTCATCATAAGATTTCTCCTTGTTCAAAAAATAAAATTATGAAGGGCCTTTTGACTTATTTGTGGCATGAATAAAAAGTAACATTTCACAATGTGCCTACCAAGTTCCATAAATAAAAGAGAATCTTGCACCATTTAATAATAAAAGAAAACCCTGGATGCATGGTCTGCTCCTCAGGGAGAACAGTTTATGAAGTTAATGATTGCAGGATCTAAAAGAGGTATGATAGTTCCCTCTAAAACAAAAAAAAAATTACAACATAGTTTTGATTGATATAGGGATGAGCTCAGAAAATCATGTCGAGACCATTATTATAAAAAACCATTTACTCTTTTGATATGCAGGAGAGAGAAGGCATTCATCATACTAGCAAAAGACAATCCCTTATATTAAACAAGTTCCAATGCTGAATTAGTAGACATTAACTATAAACCATTTGATAACTGATTTGACTAGGTCAACTTCAGTAGGGGAGGATAGGAATAAATAATGAATTTGGAATTAGATATGTTTGTTTTGAATTTCTTTGGAAACTTTCAGGTACAGTAAATAAGGAGTGTTGACTAGAAAGCAGGGAGTGGGTTAAGAAATGGCTTGGGAAGCCTTCTGCCGGGGTCCCACAAACACTGACTTTGGAAAACTATGGCACGTGTAAAGTCAAAGATGAGGCAGCATATGTACCCCAGTCCTTGCACAGAGTAGGTGATTTTAAAGATTTGCTTCTCTCTACACCGAATTTCATTTTCTAAAGACATTCCTTGAAGTTGGGAGCCTGTAGGCTGCTTCTTTGAATGTGACAAGAATTTGAGCACAGGGCTTCTCAAATTCATCCAGAATAGGAATCAGTTCACTCGAGGGTTTTAAATGCAGATTCTGACCGAGCATCTCTAGGGGTGGGAACAGGGCTGAGATTTTGCTGTGCTACGGAGATCCCAGGAGAGGTATGCTGTTCCTATACATTTTCATCAACAAGATTTGCATTGTTTGAAATTTTGTCCTTTGTGTTGTATTAATTAGTTCCATCTCCAAGTCAGTTTCTTCCTGCGTTGGTTTCACACCAAAGGACAGGGATTTCCATAGTCTCTGGCAGGGGCTATGTTGAACACTCAGAGTGTGTTATTCAGAACAACAATTGAACAGGAGAAAAACCTTTATCAACAAAGCCAATAATAACTAATGGATATTCCTGTCCTGCTAGACATTATCTAGTCTATAGCCAAAATAGAGTATGCTGGCAGTACTTACTGTTTGAAAGTCTATTATAACTAACGCAATAGGGAGTAGAAAGACAAAGGTAGATCCTCTCAACAGATGGAGATCGTTGGGAAGCAAAAGCAGGAAGTGATACTGCATATTGCTATAATGCTGATCATTTCATGTTATTGGCCAGGAATTTGAAGATCATAGAGAATATGTTGTTCTACTGAATTATCTGATGAAAAATGAAAAATAAAGGTTTCTAATTCTACCTTCTAAATTTACCTACAACAACTTTTTCACCAATGTTTTTGCAGTGCTTATCACTTTTCGAAATGTGATCTCTGGTGTGAAAACACCTAAAGATCAAAATCCCTTAACTTAAAACCCCAGCCTCAAGCGTCACGTACCAATATTATGTTCCTAACTGAAACCGTTAGGGAAAAATACTATATAGGAAGGATAGACTCCTAAATTAAAATAATGGGTTAGTCCCATGATACAGAAGCAGCAAAACTTCAGTCAGATTTGACATTCTGTCCAGTTGACAATGTCCTAGATGCTAGAGTAACCCAAGCCGCGCTTGCCTGGAGGATCTTGTGAGGTCATTGACTTGTGTGAAAGCAACTATTACAGGGTAGGATTACAAGGCCCTTCATGGCGTTGCTTGATCACAGTTATTGCCTTCTCTAAATATATGGTCTGCATGAGGTAGGTGCATACAAAATGGACTTCTGTTTGCCTTATGACAAAGAGGCATGAAAAATCCAACAGGAAACAGACACCTCAGGGAAGAATGACAAAAAGAAAAACGCCACACAGTAAATGAATATGAATATATTTAAAACTATGGCCTGAGAAAACAGGAGGCAATTATTTCATTAGTGACTCAAATTTCAAGTTTAGCAAGTGATGCTCAAGCTGCCAGCTCTTTGGGACCACGTCTTCCTCCTTTTGCATAATTTATACTTGTTGTATGTTAGCTATGTCAAATGTTCTTTTCAGTGTCAATGTTTCATAAGTGAAATTATAAAAAAAGGGCTCATTGTCAGTTACTGGACATTGTAAAAGTATTTTGAACATGTACAATGTTTGTCAACCAAAGACATTGTTGCGGTAACAAACATTGTGAAATTCAATTCGCAGAACCAAATCAGAGCTCTGAAAGTTATTAATACCCCTGTATCCATGCTGTTAGAAGTGATGTGAAAACTGAATTCACAGTAGATCAACATGTTCAAGATGGTATTCACAGATTGATATAATAAAAATAGGAAAAAGAAAAGAAAATGAAATTTAAGGATGTTCAAACAAAGTTCTAAGACTTCTTATTATTTCTAGAGATATATTTTGGTATTTTTGATATCTTAGAATTTTATACTTTAAAAATGTGACATTTGTTGGTGCTGATATTTGGGATAGCAATATTTAGGATTATACTATTTAGGATTGCATCTTTCAAGACTATGCACTAAACCTGATCTTTTGCAACTCCAAGACAGAACTTAGAAGATCCTTCTCAGCCTTCCTTCACGGCCTGCCAAGGCATGATGGGTAAACATCTCCCAGTCTGTAGTGCTCAACCTACAGCACTGTCAAAATTATTCTTCTCTTGATCCATTTCAAATTCATAAGAAAATTTTCTTCTCTTCATTATTGGCTCTCTTTTCTTTTTAAGCTAGGTTTTATTTGTCTTAATTTTCAAAGCATGAATTTTTAGTACATTAATTATCATTCCAATTTCACACACTCTTTAAAGAAGCTATATATACGTATTTCTCCTCTTTGAGGATGCTGGCAAAGGAACTCTTTAAAATAGTGTTGATCAATTCACAGTATCCTTACTGGGTAGGTTCCTGGTTGACCCTAAGGATTCCTGAAATGGGTAAAGTCAGAGGATAGAAAACTCAAAATTACTGATTATCTAGACTACGTAGCCAGACCCTGTAAATAAGGAAACAAATTAATTTATTAAGTAATACATACAAAAAATGCACACATACATACATACACAGATACATACATACATATGTACATGCATACATACAGAAACACATACATACATGCATATGTACATGCATACATACATGCTGGGATAAATGTTATTTTTTAGTCTCTGGGAGTTTATTTCTCCTCTCTTTTGTTGTATTTCTTACATCATTTTTTCTTATCTTAGTATTTCTCCTTATTCTAAATTCTCTTCTATGTTTTATACTCCTTATTCCTTCCCCCCTTGCTTGTTCTTCTCCTTCACCTGACAGTGCGCTCTCTCTCTCTCTCTCTCTCTCTCTCTCTCTCTCTCTCTCTCTCTCTCTCTCTCTCTCTCTCTCTCATTTTGTTGTTTGAGGGGTGAACAGTAGATTCTCATTTAAAGTGTAACAATGGGCATCAGACATAGCACACAATGTGTGTTATAAAGAACTGGTCGAGTCAAATACAAAAACCTGATAAAAACAAGATAACACTTTAGTTTTTGTTTCTCTTACCTCAGGCAAATTGATTTTTCATACTTAATTTTATTATTTGTGAAATTGAACAATAATACATTTCTCAAAGTATAAATAGAACCCTAATATTTCCTGAAACAGAAAGGTGAAACACATAAGTAATCTCCTTCCCTTAAGGAAGCCAATGCTTGCATTGGAAGCCAGCCATGATTCAGACATTCATTTAGGTCTTTGCCTACAGCCCTATCTGGTACAAGAGTATAAAATATCCGTTAGTAAAGGTTATTTCTCATATTTACTCTTTTTCCAAAATGCCTAGTCTAGTGCACTGTAATAGATGCTTAACATATAGAGCATATTTTTTGAAGTGAAGGCAAAAATACGCTAAATCCACACAAAATAAATAGGCTTCACTGTCAGGTGATGTGCACCCCTTCCTCACTTCCACCCCCAGAGCTTCAGAGACAAGGAAAGGATCCAGGCTGGTGGCTCTGCTGGAGAGAGATTGTTGGCGGCGTTTCTACACAAGAAACTAGAAGAAAAGACTGCTTGACCAGCTGCCATCAGCAATTTAGAAAACTTGAGTATTTAAGCAATTGCAGGTTTCCTATGGTCTTCACCAATGCTCTTTTGAAGTGTAGTATTTTTCAAAATACAAACGAACAAAGGGCTCATAAAAATAACCCAGTGCTGCATCTCTGCCTCACACACACACACACTCACAGCAGAACATAGCTATGCTTTTTTCCACCTCAAGAATCTTCTTTATTGCTTTGTAGCCACGGCTACTGTTAATTCCTGACATGGTACACGTGTCTTACACCCATATTTTTGCTAAGTCTTCATTGCTGTTCTTCAAAATTACGCTTTCATTTAAGGCCTTCCATGTTGTCTTAATTCTGATTCAACTGTTCAAGCTGTCTTGCAAATCCACCCTTTCTAAAATATCCTTTAAATATCTATCAAGGACTGAAGTTTATCATAGAAATGGAATTGCTATTTCTCATTTAAAATCAAGTCTTTTTCTGTATCTTCTCCCTCAGGAAAAAGCACTGACAACCCCATAATCTTTCCAGCAAGAATGTAAACAGTTATAAACTTCTCTGAGATGAGAGAGCAACTAAAACTTGAAGAAACCATGTGGTTCTAAGGTGAAAAGGTTAGCCTAAGGTTACGCTAGTCAATGACACCTTCCCTCTTGATAAATTCAATCAAAATAGGAAAAAGATGGAATGCAGGGCGAGCATTGCCTCCCCTGTGATCTCTTGAAGCGGTCATTCAGGTGCTGTACTGAGTGTCTCTGATATGAGCTCACCTGGGCCTTCCTTAAGCCATCCACCCTGCTTAGTAAATTCTGTGACTCAAAGAACTTAGCGGACCTGAAATTAGCTGAGTTAATTTCTTTCCACTAAATTACATGATGATACTTAAAGAATTATATGTGTGGATAATTTCCACCTCTTCCTGGAACAATGTCTTTATAGATTAAAAAAAAATAGAAGTGCCAAATTAGACATGTAGTCTAACTACTTAATACAGAAATTTCTGTGATCAAAATGCAATTTTTTATTTCTACTCAAGACATAGCATATCTAGAAGAATTTTCTCTTTACAAAAACTATGAGCCATCGGTGTCAAGGTGATCACAAGGTAACCCGCAGAGACAACTAACCTGAGCTCATAGGAGCTCACAGATACTGAACCAACAGCTAAGGAGTCGGAATGGGACTGACCCTTTATGCCCTCAACATATGTGTGACAGTTGTATAGCTTGGTCTACTTATGGACTCATAGCAATGGGAGGAGGGCACGTTCATGACACTTTGTCAGGATTTTGGGAACCTATTCCTCACACTGAGTTGCCTGGGTAAGCCTTAATGTGAGGGGAGGGTTTAGTCCTACCTGAATTTAATATGCTCTGTTTACCACCATGGGAGTTTTCCCTTTCTGAACAGAAATAGAGGAGGAGTGGATTGGGAAAGGGATAGAGGAGAGGTGGTAGGAGGAAATGGAAGGAGAGAGAGGAGGGGAAACTGCAGTCAGGGTAAAAAATAAATGAATAAATTTAATTAACAAAAAACAAAAGAAAGTCAAACACACACACACAAAACCGTTGAAAAGACGTATACCACCCCCATTACCTTCTTTTATGTCATTTTCTCTGCCCAGACTGATGTTGAGGCTTTATATTCTAGACTAGAGATAATATGACATATTTTCTAAGAAGGAAATATTAAGAGGATTCATGAGGCCTCATTTTTCAGTTGTGTGTTAGTAATATAGTGTTTTGCCCAGTGGACTTGGGAAATGTCCCTGTTATTCAAAATTACTGCCCAGTAATTGAGAGCAATGTTTCCTTTTGACTGTACCCATTCCTGTATTTATTTAAACATAAATGTGTGTGTGTGTGTGTGCGCGTGTGTGCGTGAATGTGTGTGTGTATATATGTGTGTGATTAGCCAGGATCCACATACGAGAAAGATTTTCTATAGTGTTCTGAATGAAAAGCTTCATTATACTCACTTGCAAACTGGAAATCCTAACTAAATTCTGATAAATTCCTCACAAAAAGGTTGACTATAAGAGAACCCTTTAGTGTAAATTTGTCAGACTACTCAGTTGTGAATTTTATTGTCATAATATGTCTATATTGAAGAGCTAATGGGTAAAGAACATGATGTATTGTTCTGTGGTTCATGTTCAGTAATTCAAATACAAATAATTGCTTCTCTTTGTGATTTATTGGAGTATTTTAACACTTCTTGTAAAATTAAAATTAAAGACTGTAGAGATAAAGCAATCTTTAAGATAATTATTTAAATCTTATAAATAGCTGAACATTTGAATTATTAAAAACAGAATCATAGGGAGGGATGTATAAGAGGGTAGGAATGGGTAGGGCAGAGAAATGGATGGGATAAGGGAAAAATACTAGGGTTTGGAAAAAGCTGTATGGAAACCTACTATTTTATAAACTTCATATATATATGAAAGTGTGTAATTGGAGCTATCCTACATGGAACGCTGTTCTCCTCTCAGAAGCCATGGTTGCCAAATAAAAACACCAGTACATGATTTGAGTTGTTAGACAATGCTGTTCTGGAGACCACCCAAACTATATAAACTGTATTAATCACAGTTCTCTAGAGAACCAGAATTTACAGAATGAATACATACATACATACATGCATAACACATACATATATGTAGATGATAATAGATGATTGATAGATGATATAGATAAATGATAGATAGATAGATAGATAGATAGTAGATAGATAGATGATAGATAGATAGATAGATAGATAGATAGATAGATAGATAGATAGAAGTTGTTCAGATGACTTAAAGGTTGTGCTCCAGCTACTCCAAAAATGGCTCAAAGGTCAAAGATTCCAGTACTTTTTCAGTCTACAAGGGTGGATGTCTCAGTATCTTCAGGAATCATGAAGAAGTAGGCTCTAATACCAGTGAATGAACAGACTTGCTTGAGATGAAGCAGGTAAAGAGAATAAGCTTCCTTCTTCCATGTCCTTCATCTAGGCTGCCAGCAAAAGGCATGGACCATGTTAAAGGTGGATCTTTTCAATTCAAAAGATCTGAATGAAAGGCTTTTCTTCCCACCATAAAGGTCTGGATTAGTAGTAAGTGTTCCCAATTAAATTGTCCTCTGCCACAGTATGTTCCATATATGATATTTGCTTCTTGACTTTAAATTTATAAGGCATTTCAGTTAATAGATTCCCCATGAATCTCAGAAGAGCCTTTGAACTGTGGACTCTTCAACAGTGTTGAGATTGTGATTGATTATGGGGTCTTTTGGAATTGAAGTGAATACATTTTTTTGGGATTATGAGATGGCTATAATCTTATGGGGCCAAGGGATTGGAATATGGTTGCTTGAATGGATTGAGTCCCTTAGGTTCATAGAGAGTGTCATTATTAGGTGGTGCGACCTTATTGGAGTAGGTGTGGTCTTGTTAAAAGAAGCACATCACTGGTGGTGGGCTTTGAAGTTTCACTTACTCAAGATAGGCCTAGTATCTCTCTCTTCTTGCTGCCTGTGGATAGTGATGGAGATTCTCAACTACTGTCTAGCACCATGTCTGCCTGCACAGGGCCACACTTCCCAACATGATGGCAATGGACTAAATTTCTGAATTGTAAGAAAGTTCCAGTTAAATGTTTTCCTTTAAAAGAACTGCTGTGGTCATGGCGTCTCTTCACCGCGATAAAACTCTAATTAAGACATTGGGTTTTAGTCAATTCCCAATGTAGTCAAATTGTCAAATGATAATAACCACCAAAAAGGTTACTGCCTTTGTTCTTAGTTGCCAGGCAAAACTTGGTAGTAAACACCTGTTGCTGAAAATAACACAAATTTGGTCATAAAACAGGAGAGATCAACTTTGAATTGTCCAAGAAAGATCTTAGTTGATGGCTAGCCTTCATTGTAGCAGAAGATATTATGCCATCTTTTTGGGGGGATTTGTCAGTACAGCCTTACCCAGATGTGAACACTGTGAACTTCCATAATGACTAGTATGAATGACAAGATGTGCCCATGTGTGCAATAGTGGCATAAATGTTAGAGGAATAGCCAACTTCTTTCTTCTTACATGTAAGATCTGTTACACAGGAGGAATTACTACTATTCTTGTGATTAATAGATGTAGTATCAAACTGTCCTCTAAATTTGTGTGTCTAGACCTACAAATTAATGCACCTTCTAAGAGAAGTTTCTTTGTACAGTGTATAACTCCTAATAGATCAAGGTCCAAAGAATAAATATCTGTCTGGAGCTCAGGTATAAATAGGACAGCTAGTTTACACACAAGGGGGCAGAAACATGATGGAGAAAATGGGAAAAACTGGCATCTTCTAGGCAAGGAAGAATCTCTGCCCTCTGTGGTTATCCACACAAGATCAAGTCAGTGCCGAACTCTAGCTTGGAGGAAGGAGGGACTCAGGAACTCACCACAAGCACAGGGGGAACTATTAAAAGTTGATGAATTCATGGGTTGGGAGAATAAGTATTCTTTAGGATGATGCTCCTGGCCAGTATATGAGTAATGATCTCTCACTCAAGAGTGTATGGTCAGTACAAATTGGAGGAACTGAATTATAAATAAAGTGGACATGAAGTTAGGAAGGGGTAAGAGAGTGGAGTTAGATCAGAAAGAAGTTATGGAGGAAGAGTGAAGATGAACATTATCTAAGTAACATCACATGCATGTATAAAGTTCTCAACGTATTCATGAAATATATACATATATGTATACACACTCATATGATAACTTGTCAGAATGTTGCATTCTAGATGTATATAAGTAGAAATTGATGATCACTTTTTAACATTAAAATAAATACATAATACTTAGATGATAGAATAGCACATTGAATTGATTTTGTACTAGAACTAACTAATTATGCAATCCTATAAAAATCTCAATCATGGAACTTTGACTTTAGCTTTATATGCAATGTCAGACTTAGACTCTGTAACAAAGGGCTTCCTTATTTAAAAAGGAAATATTTATAAGATTCCAAAGCAATGAGTTGCTCATAATAGGTAATAAAATGCAGAGGTAGTAATTATCATGTATTCATTATAAATTCCCATAAATATTCTACAAACAAATAGTTTCTCCATTATAAATGCCTGTATTGTTATCACCTCTTTCAAACCCTCATTCATAACTCTGTGTAAGAGTCATCTTACAAAAGAGTCACTCGGTCACAGAAGGGAAATTTATTCGTTCCTCCAAGGTTAGTCTTTTGTTATTAACAAATATATTACGCCAAATATGAGTTAACTTTAAGAAAGTACACACACACATACACACACACATCACAAATGACAACTAGGCCTATGTAACCACAGTTCTTAAGAGCTATTTTATCCTCCAATCACCAGGAAGACTTTGCAAGGTAATTATTGATTAGTTTTTAAAAAGTCTCATAATTGCATGATATTTCCTTTATGGCATCTGCTGGTCATGCCCCTCCCCTTGGACAACAGCATGTATCAAGCGTGTGTAATTGTCAACTCAGGCTATACCCAACAGCACTAGTATGCTGTGTTAGACTTTGAAGTTTATGTTTTAATGCTAATATTTTTATAAATGTTTGAGTCTGTTCTAATGCATTTTTTCCCAGGTGTTCATCTTCTTTGTTTCATTATCTGTAGTTGATCTTTGGTATTTTTTGCATTGCTTTCCTGAAGCCTTGGGATATGCCCTCATGAACACATTAGCAGGAAGCCACCACTTTATCAGTGGGCATTTTACAGAAAAGAATTCAAATATACCTACCCAATCTAGAGAGGTTAAATTCAATTAAGTACTTTATTGCAGATGTCCACTGCTCCGTTATTATTTATAATCTTATGCTCACAAGGGGTACGCAAAGTGTAAAGACCAAAAATACATACATACAGAAATACAGAAGAGCCTTATAAAATTGAAATAATAAATACTCTTGGTGGCTAAATAATTACATAAAGTATTTTATATGACATCTTCCCCACAGCATAGTTTATCCCTCTAAATTAAAGGGAGGAACAAGAGAAGGGGAAAGGAGAAAAAGGAGGAAGTGTCATATTGCTGACTTAGCAGTGATGTGCTCATATGTCAGGTTGATAAGGGGTTAATAGTGCTGCCTAGTTTTATGTCAGCTGACACAAACTAGAGTCTTGAGAAAGGATGGACCCTCAAATGAGAACATGCCCTTATAAGATCAGGCTGTAGGCAAGCCTATAGGGTATTGTCTTAATAGGTAATTGATGGTTTGGGGAGGCAGGGTAGCACATGTGAGTCAGGCCACCCCTTGGATTGCAGTCTTGGATTCTATGAGAAATCTGAACAAGCCATGAGGAACAAGCCAGTAAGCATCAATTTCTGCCTCCGTGCATTCCTGCCCTGTTTGAGGTTCTGTCCTAACTTCCTTCAACCATGTACAGTGATTTTGAAATGTTAGCCAAATAAACAGTTTTCTCCCCAACTTGCTTCGGTCATGCTGTTGCATCACAACAATAATATTCTAAGACAGTCAGTAACATCAAAACAGTTTGTACTGACTCATTTTCTATAGAAAAAGCGCCCCATATATGACTGTCTCTTGGCCTTGACTTTCTTTGCTTGGAATGTCAAGAATGAAAAGTCACTAGTACCTCCAGCAAGAAATAAAAACAGAACATAAAGTCAAATATTGCCCTCATCCTCATCTTTCTGTGTGGCCTGATATAAGGGTTGGGGGTTTCTCTCCCTCATTGCCTTGAGTAATGCAGGATAAACAATCTGTGTCCTCATCCATTTGCCATTGTCTATCCATCCTTTATCGATCCCTGACCACCTAGCTTGTCATCAAGTATTTACTGAGATCCTATTGTATGTTAAGCATTGTAGGCAGTGAGAACACAGTGGGAAAGAAAATGCAGATTCTATATCAAGGATACTGTATTTTTAACATTTTTAAATCACTTTATTCAACTTATCTCACAACTCAAAGCATGACAGAGCTAGTTCAAGAAAGCCATTCAAACATTTATCCAGTACTTAGTCTCAGTCTGTGAATCTCAGTGTATTCCATGCAGCTGTAATCGTCATTTTGAAGAAATGGGGAGTCACATAGGGTTTTCACCTTCACTGTCAAGTGTATTTTTATTCACTAATCAAAACACACACACACACACACACACACACACACACACACGGGGGGGAGGGGGGAGGGGAGAGAGAGAGAGAGAGAGAGAGAGAGAGAGAGAGAGAGAGAGAGAGAGAGAGGAAGAGAGAGAGAGAGAGAGGGAGGAAGAGAGAGAGAGAGAGAGAGAGAGAGAGAGAGAGAGAGAGAGGAACTATTACTATGCTTTATGATATATCCTTTTCCCTCATCAGCTGATACTCTTCCTGGGTCAGCTTGCATAGTTTTCTTCATAAGCAGATCTTAGCCAATAATACATACATATGTAAATTTGTGTACATATGAGTTATATGAGCTTTTACAGAAACCAAATACCCAATATGCCAAAAGACATAATTAATTGTCAAATGCACAGAAAGCACCAACTCTAGAAATAGCAGGCCATGTATACATAGTCAAGGTCATAAGGAACTTGAGCCCAACAGAGTCAAGAAGGTTTCTATACAGCTCAAGTTTGTAAAGTCAGTTCAACCATTTCGAAGCAGAGGGGTATATAACATTTCCAAATTTACTAGAAGGTGCTACATGACTTTGTTCAAAGTTATCTGTATGGTTATTTAAGGGCAATGGGTAGTAATTCTTAAGTAAAGAACATGTGCTACTGTGTAAGTCTGCAGAGGGCAGGTTCTGATCAAGGGATGGGCCAGGTACTGTTTGGACATCCTTGAATTGGGGTCTCCATCTGCTATAGGTATGTAAGACTCTTCCCCTCCCTTCATGTCTAAAGGGAGGGGAAAGGATTAATGCAGCCCTTAAGTATCTTTGCTGAAAGACATCAAGGGTGATGAAAAGTCTTTCTTTTAGGCTTAAAATATTTTAGCTCAATGACTGCTCATTCTGCTAAATTTTTGCTTATGTGCCCATCTCAGGAATAATTTATGCATACCATAAACTTTAGGGAAGAATCAAAAGTAATAAAAAATATGTCTATTGGCAAAGACTCCTTTGAGGGTTGTTTCTTCAGTGACAAGTAAAACCCATTTTAAAACGTCATATTTTGTGATGAACTCAGATTTCAAACAACTGCTTTATGTTAGCCATAAAGGTAAAAATTTCCTTTTTCTTTTCATCTGGGGAATGAGTTCCTCGGCCTCAGAACGTACCATGAATATTCGTTGTTAAGTCTGTATTCCTCACTTTTATTTTCCCATGGCTGCGTGTTTCTGGGCTTCATCAAGGTGAAAGAGAACAGCACAGGTGCGGACTGGTGGCCTGGGAGCAGGACCATTTAAACCGAAAGTGTCTTTTGTAGTGGTAGAATCATTCCCATTTCTCCTGGTTTTCCTAGCTGTGTGATCTCAGGGAAGTTACTCTCTGAATTTCACTGCCTTTATTTACCAAACAATGTATCACACTGGATTGTCTCTTTGCATTTGTGTAATTTTGATTTGCTTTCTTTTGTTCCCCCATGTTTTCTGTAATCATTCCAAATGATTGGTTGGGAAGTAGTGTGCTCAACACTAAAGGAAGGATTTCTGTTCCCTCCTATTTCTAATCTGGTGCCCAAGGTCTTACTCTAACAGAAGCTACGATTTACCTCTTTCTCCATGACAGTATTGTTATTAATCAACATTTAGTCACATTTAAAAGAGTCAATTCAACAGAATCATCTCTCTCTCTCTCTCTCTCTCTCTCTCTCTCTCTCTCTCTCTCTCTCTCTCTCTCTCTCTCTCTCTCTCTGAACTGGGATGTCCTCAGCCTTCATTATTGAATTGACATTGATTATCCTACTTCTAAGGACCATTAAGCAATGAATCACACCTTTCTTAAGTCAGAATATCATTCAGCTCCTACTTATGCCTTTGACACAGCAATCAGCAGGTTGTCTTCTTACATTGACATGTTCTCTATCTATTGAGCATGCCCCAAAAACATTCTGCGAAATTAGGCGTAGCTGCCACATTCCACCTTTTCTTCCTCCATTCTCTCCTCTACTGACCACATGCCGAGGGACACTGCACAAGTGAGGATGTCTAGTGAGATTCTTTTTTTTTTTCAGCCAATGATTCAGGTATATTTTTAGCTAGCTCTTATATCTTGAATTAACCCATTTTTTTTCTTCATTCATTCTTTTTTTTTCTTTTTTTTTATGTAACAAATTTCCACCTCCTCCCAGCCTCCCATTTCCCTCCCCCTCCTCCCATTCTTCTCCCCCTCCTCCCACCCCTCTCCCCTTCCCCCCACTTTTCTCCCCCTCCCTCTCCAGTCCAAAGAGCAGTCAGGGTTCCCTGCCCTGTGGTAAGTCCTAGGTCCTCCCCCCTCCGTCCATATCTAGGAAGGTGAACATCCAAACTGGCTAGGCTCCCACCAAGCCAGCACATTGCGTTGGATCAAAAGATTCTTGACTGTACTAAAGAATAAGAAAAGTCTGTTGAAAATTTCAATCCCTATAAGGCCTTGGTACTGACATATTTCACACTGAAGAAACCATGCCTGAGAAGAGCTTAGTCACTAAAGATAAGCACCAACATTTGACATCTGCAGAACTTTATTTCAAATCATTCGAGCACAATTGTGTTCAGTGTATCGCCAGAAAGGTAACTATGAAGTCAAGACAGAGGATGCAGCAGAAAGACACTCGAGGCTAGGGGTAAAGAAAATATCATCTAAAATGTGATTGGTATTTAACCAAAAAATTGACACACCAGCTTGAGAATCATGGGAATAAAATAATGTGGCTGGTCTTACCCTAAGAACTCTTGCCAACTCAGTAGTAAATGAATCGACTGGTGGCTGGGAAGGGCTACCTTCATCTATATTTTATTCATCAAGTTCTAGATATCTGAAAGAGTATACATTAATGAGAATAATATTTTTGTGTCATCTACAGCTCGACACATACATCACACATAAGTGGGGAGGAAGCAGTGTGCTAGTCTTAACCCTGGGATAAGTCAGTCAAAAATAGGAAACAAAATTCAAATTCAATTTGAAAGAAAATAACTGTCTCTCTCCTCTCAGTATTTTTTATTATCCAAATGCAGCTGTTCTTTAGTGAGTGAAACATATTCATAATCTTTGGTCTAAGACATCCAGTATAAAAGTATTCAGCCTAAATTCATTGATTACCTCAGTATCCACTAGCACTACATTTTACAGGTATGTCAATGTGCCCAGGAGAGGTTTTATTTTTTTTTTTTAAAAAAAAAGTCTTGTTCCAAGTTTCCATTTTATTTTGCTTCCCAAGTTTCTAAAATTATTTATTCACATATATCTGACTTTCCACTGGCTATGAGTCATTGGCAGAGTTGTTCTTGTGTCTCCAAGGTTAGCTTAGTGCCTGGTGCTAAAGATAGACCTGTAAGTAGCTGCATTATCTTTACAGTGAACATGCACTGCAAGTATCCCTTCCTTTTGTGTTTTGCCTTTTCTTAGTTGCACATAACACAGGTGTTTCCCTGATAATTGGTGGTACAGATATGTCAATTATCAACACACACCCCCACAAAAAAATAATAAAGAGAAAAATACTGAACACCAACTACCAGATATAATAGTCTAGGAGTTACCACACAAACTGTGTTTTGTGCGTTGGGAGGGTAAATCTTTACATGTTGAAATTCTAGGAAATCTTCCATAATATTTTATGAAATAGTCAGAATATAATAGGAATATATTTTCACCAAGTATGTATATCTTCCCTGTTGTGGAGTGTTTATAGTCTAAACCTATAGCATAGATAATTTGGGGGACAAGATGAACACCAAATGAGAATATATGAGATGTGATATAAATCAGAATTTTATATACATTTTGTCCTTATAAACACATAGGTAATCGACCTCAAACTTAACTTCTAGTGAGTATCTTGTCCCTCCCACTGTGTACCCTGCATTAAGGGACACAAACATTATCCACTCTGGCAGATGACAGTTTATTGATGTGTGGGTAGGGGTTCTAAGGAGAGAAAATGAAATTAATCAATTATTTAAACCACTTAAACACATTATATTCCCAACTACATTATGCCATGCATCCTGACGTTTTTCCTGCTTTTTTTAAATTTATTTATTTATTTTTTCATTGAGAAAAGAAAGAAAAAAAAACAAGTTTCCACCTCCTCCCAGCCTCCCATTTCCCTCCCCCACCTCCCACCCTTCTCTCCCTCCTCCCACCCTTCTCCCCCTCCTCCCACTCCTCTCCCTCTCCAGTCCAAAGAGCAGTCAGGGTTCTCTGCCCTGTGGTAAGTCCTAGGTGCTCCCCTCTCTGTCCATATCTAGGAAGGTGAACATCCAAACTGGCTAGGCTCCCACAAAGCCAGAACATGAAGTAGGATAAAAACCCCGTGCCATTGTCCTTGGCTTCTCATCAGCCCTCATTGTTCGCCATGTTCAGAGAGTCCAGTTTTAACCCATGCTTTTTCAGTCACAGTCCAGCTGGCCTTGGTGAGCTCCCAGTAGATCAGCTCCCCTGTCTCAGTGGGTGGGTGCACCCCTCGTGGACCCGACTTCTTTGCTCATGTTCTCCCTCCTTCTGCTCCTCATTGGGACCTTGGGAGCTCAGTCCAGTGCTCCAGTGTGGGTCTCTGTCTCTATCTCCATCCATCACCAGATGAAGGTTCTATGATGATATGCAAGATATTCATCAGTATTGCTATAGGCTAGGGTCATTTCAGGTTTCCTAACCTCAGCTGCCCAAGGAACTAACTGGGGACCTCGGCTTGGGCTCCTGGGAGCCACTCTGAACTGAACAGAGAATTCTCAGCAGAGGAAGTTCAAACGGCCAAAAGACACTTAAGGTCATGCTCAACCTCCTTAGCGATCAGGGAAATGCAAATCAAAACAACTTTGAGATATCATCTTACACCTGTCAGAATGGCTAAAATCAAAAACACCAATGATAGCCTTTGTTGGAGAGGCTGTGGAGGAAGGGGTACTCTCATCCATTGCTGGTGGGAATGCAATCTTGTGCAACCACTTTGGAAATCAGTGTTTCGGTTTCTCAGGAAATTCGGGATCAACCTACCCCTGGACCCAGCAATACCACTCCTGGGAATATACCCAAGAGATGCCCTATCATATGACAAGAGCATTTGTTCAACAATGTTCATAGCAGTATTATTTGTAATAGCCAGAACCTGGAAACAACCTAGATGCCCCTCAATGGAAGAATGGATGAAGAAAGTGTGGAATATCTACACATTAGAGTACTATGCTGCAGTAAAAAACAATGACTTCTCGAATTTTGCATGCAAATGGATGGAAATAGAAAGCACTATTCTGAGTGAGGTAACCCAGACCCAAAAAGATGAATATGGGATGTACTCACTCATAATTGGTTTCTAGCCATAAATAAGGGTCACAGAGTCTACAATAGGCGAATCTAAAGAAGCTAAGTAAGAAGGTGAACCCAAGGAAAAACATATAGTTACCCTCTTGGCTATGGGAAGTAGACAAAATTGCCGGGGAGAAAATTGGGATGTTGGGGGTGGGGTGTGATGGGGGTAAGGGGAGATGGGGAGAGAAAAAGGAGAAGGGGAGGATGGGGGGAATTTGGGGGAAAAAGGAGGATTGGGATAAAGGAAGGTTGGATAGGGGAGCACGGAAGCACAATTCTTAGTTAAGGGAGCCACCTTAGGGTTGGCAAGAGACTTTCCTGCTTTTTAAATGGAAATGCAAACATCCCAATGGTTCAGATTCCGCTTCAAACCAGAATTGGTAGGCGTTCACCTTGCCATATTGCACAGGATTTGACACAAGGCCTTGATTTCAGTTGCACAGTGCTAATTCTGTTGTCCATAATCACTTATAAGCTTAAACAATTATCAGCTGCTTAACCAAGTGATAACAATAGATGAACAAGATAGAAGGCTGCTTGTTTCCCCAGTTTTTGTCGAAGAAGCACGTGATCATTTTGACATGTATAATGAGCAAGTGTCAGTCTTCTCATTGCCCCTGGCTAGTTGTTGGAAGAGCATGCTCAGAAGTCTTCAATATTTGCCGGGTGAAGGTTGCCTTTAGTTCTGTCTCACAGAGCAGGCAATGAGTCTGCCGTAACATTATTCACAGTAAAAATCACTGAGTTTCAAGAGCAAGGCTGGGTCTGAAATACACCTTGAAATAATCTGGCTAAGGTCGCAGTCCATTTTTCTATTGCTTTTTTCCATAGTAATGGGATGATAGCCATATAATCTTGAGATGTGTCTAATTTCTCTGTGTAAGAAGGTTTTATTTAAAGCATTCACTTTTACTTTCTTTTATGGTAGAGAGCTTTGATGCTTAAGATTCAGTTCACCACGTACAGATAGCTCACGAGGCTCTGTGAGATACGGAGGACGCCCATTGCAGCAGTACTCCCTAAGTACCATATTTGGATAGTGTCCCTAGACCTGGATGCCTGACTTAAGGGTGACCTTTGACATAGTTGCTTGCAGATGCTTCCCGCACTCCTGCCATCCTTACGATAATTGGTATTATGCGTTAGTTGTATGGTAGGACCCTGCTGCCCAAGGCAAACTTGCCGAGGCCGCTGCTGCAGTCCCTATCCTATAGTCTCCCCTTATTCTGAACTAAAGTTGAGCTGGAAACCTGAGGCAGCCTCCGTAAGGGCGATTTCCATCCTACTCAGAGGCTGTACAAGGCCCTTCATGCCTTCTCCTCTTCTCCCTTTGTCCTCACGGACTGTTTGTCTACTAACCACAAGGAAAAGGGAGACCCCACACTTCATCTCTTCCCTGAGAGAACCATTATTACTAGTGAACCATTATTTTGTTATTTAATCATTCTTTCAGAAAACTGAACACTCCTTCAAAACATAATTATCTTAAGTCAACATTTATACCCAAAACATTTCATTAAGACTATAAAGGCACTACAGACACAAAAATTACCATTCATTCCTATATCCTCACGAGTTAAACTAATGTAACATATCATGTGACCACATGCCTCTACGAATCTGTGGCAATGGATTCCAAGAGAGACAATTCCTAGAGAGACAATGTCATAATCAACTAATAATGCCTACAAAGGAAAAAGGAGGAAAAATAAATGTGTGTGTTGCAGGAGGGGGGCTATGGGTGGGTGTGTAAAAACATGTCTGGTATACTGGATGATAACTCATTTGTTTCTGGATTTCATTGTCCACAATGAAAATGTATGAATGCTTTAATATCATTAATAAGAATCACTCACTCACTGGGCAAAAATAGATAAAACAATGTTGCACAGTTTTAGTGGTAAAGAAGACGCATGTTTTCACACTCGACGCTCAGAGTCTAAGAATCATCTTCTGGTTCTTACTGTTTATAGTGTGTTTAATGTCTATTAAGTGCATAGCGATATTCATATACTTTATACCTACATAGATTGAGTACATTGTTACCTCACACACCCTCACCTTTTTGCTCTTTTGTATTCTCAAAATAAATTTAAAAGTTTTTTGATTTGTTTTCTGATTCATTGCAAAGTTTTGAAAAGTTGACATAGGCTGGCAAAGGGCAAATGAGTTTTATCTAATGGAGTATCACCATAAACAAAAAACAATTTTTTTTTCATTTAACAATTGCTTTTTTTTTTATTGAAAGAAAAAAAAAGAAATTCCTGCCTCCTCCCAGCCTCCCATTTCCCTCCCCCTCCTCCCACTTTTCTCCTCCTCCCCCCACTCCTCTCCCCCTCCCTCTCCAGTCCAAAGAGCAGTCAGGGTTCCCTGACCTGTGGAAAGTCCAAGGTCCTTCCTCCTCCATCCAGGTCTAGGAGGGTGAACATCCAAACTGGCTAGGCTCCCACAAAGCCAGAACATGAAGTAGGATCAAAACCCAGTGCCATTGTCTTTGGCTTCTCATCAGCCCTCATTGTCCGCCATGTTCAAAGAGTCCGGTTTTATCCCATGCTTTTTCAGTCACAGTCCAGCTGGCCTTGGTGAGCTCCCAATAGATCAGCCCCACTGTCTCAGTGGGTGGGTGCACCCCTTGTGGTCCTGACTTCCTTGCTCATCTTCTCCCTCCTTCTGCTCTTCATTGGGACCTGGGGGTGTCATGTTCTAAATGAGAAACTGCAGCAGATTACTCAATGATCCCAGTCCCACTTACTCGTTTCCAGACTGCATTGGCTGCTCTACCTTGATGGGCTTGTACGTCTTTAAGGCCACTACACTTGCTAGGACACAACTTTGGGTCAAATCAAGTGACTAGCACAAGCAGTGGTGTGGAATCCACTTCTTACTGCCTTCCAAGGTCAGGAGGGTGGAAGAGGTTCATTATTAGCAGCAAGATGATAGTATCTACTGTATAGTGTATTCCATTTTTCATTAAGAAAAGTATAGGCAAGAGACTTGAACCTAGAGGGGCTCCCAGGTGCCCAGGGCGATGTCCCCAGTTAGCTCCTTGGGCAGCTGAGGATAGGGAACCTGAAATGACCCTATCCTATAGCCATACTGATGAATATCTTGCATATCACCATAGAACCTTCATCTGGCGATGGATGGAGATAGAGACTGAGACCCACACTGGAGCATCGGACAAAAAACAAATTTTATGTTTTTTTCCCCTTTCGTTTGGCTTTGTTTCTGTTTCTTTTTTTTTGTCTCATTTTGTTTTGTTTGACATTTTTTATCCTTTGATTGATTTTTTTTTTTTTTGCAAGAGAGATAGAACATGAAGTTTGGTGGGTAGGGAGTTGAGGAGGAATTGAGAGCAGAGCAAAACATGGTCAAAATATATTGTACAAAAATGTTTAATGTGTGGAAAATCTATTTTTAAATTTAACTATAACAGGCCAATCCAGTAAATTAAGCAGAGACTTAATATGCAGAGTTGTGTTTTTGTTAGAGCTAGTAACTCTGTATTGGGGAAGAGTAACTTTCTTGTTCGAGCCAGATAAATACAAAATGGCAAGGAAAATTATTACACACAGATCATCCCTTTCCAGACCCTTTGTCTCTTCCTTTCTGTAGTAACTCCCATACTTAGCTGAAGAGTAGGTTCAAGGGCGCTCAAAGGATAGAAGATATGACCTTACCACAGAAGCTTTATATTGCATTCCTTCAAGATCACTCTCCTGATAATATCCTTTTAAGAGCTACTAATGCCATGTACCAGAAGAAGATTCTAAGGCCATGATTCTCAACCTGTGGGTTGTAACCCCTTTGGTTGTCATATCATATATTCACATTACAATTCATAACAGTAGCAAAATTATGCTTATGCAGTAGCAATGAAATAATTTTTTGGTTGGGGTCATCACAACATGTAGACCAGTATTAAAGAGTCACAGTGTTAGGATGGTTGAGAGCCACTGTTCCTAGTTCAAGGTTATAGAGACATGTCAAGCTTTTCCAAATAGAGCCAAGGGCCAAGTTCACATGTGTAGTTTCCAAACCCCAAATTATTTTTATTAGGAGATATTAATTTGCCTGCAGTCATTACATATCTTTTTTAAAGTTTCTTAAAATTACCTTGTTAGGGCAGAGTTTTGATGACTCCCTGCTTACCTTTGTGTCTGTTTTGGGCAATGGGGAGTCTAAGGATCAGGAGAATTTCCTCTTCCTGATTGAGACTTGGTACCAAAGAAAAATTACAGCACTGTGGATGAGGAAGATGCAGGCTCTGAGCCACCCTCCATCTTTACTTAATTAGGAAGTGAATATTCTGGGTCTAGAGTTAGGATTCCAACTTCTGAAGAGACTATTTTGTCTGTGGCCTGCTACTTTTATGCACGTGAATGAATAAGACTGAAGTGAAAATTCCTTGGGAAACTGCAAAAATGTCATTTCATTGTAACATTTGAATAATGGAAAAAGTGACACATGTTTTATATATTTCTATCCACTACTTATAGTTCATGCCAAATGCTCTAAATTCTTCATTTTTTCAAGGGCATGTTAATAGTGTCTGCATTTAAGGTTGATAGATACTCTTGTTCTGCATTAGGCATGAAGTGCTTCATATTGTATTGGGTTTTAAAAACCCAATATGTAGCAGGCTAGTGATTTAGAGACAATGCACTGCCTTGCCGAGAGAAATAAAATGAGGTTCTGAACCTTAGGATACGGCAGTTACTTAACGCATGCCCCCTAAATGGGAAATTCTTTCTGACTAGTTGATTTGAGGATCATAAGATGCACCTAATCCTATCAGTGAGATAATATGTATTCTATTGTATTGCATTTGCAGTCTAACAGAAGAACATAACATTGGAACAAGCTGCCCAGGTCTGTACAATACAGTGTGAAGTAAAGAACGAGTGATTCTACATATTTTTATCACACACGCAGATCACTAGTAGGGTATTCAGAACTTTTCTTTCTTCTGTATCTAGTTATTTACCTTTCCAAGATTATGTTCACAAGAAAAACAAATGTTGCGCATAAGTTTATATGGTTATACAAGTTAAATAATCATCACTGTCGCCTATATGTCTCAAGTTATGTTCACAAGAAAAGTGTCACATGTATGTTTGTATGGTGATACAAGTTAAATAACCATCACTGTCACCTATATGTCTCAAACATAAACTAGGTATGAATATATATATTATCTAGTTTGACGGTCAAATCAATATAGTGGTTTCTCTTCCCATAGTACCAAAGAAGTTATCTTATTCTTCCAGTGAATCTTGGTGTAACTGGAATGGGAAGCCAGTCTTATCAGACTCAGATCCCAATTCTGCATCCCACCTTTCACTGCTGCCCTCAAAGTCCTCCTTGCTGCACCTGTGGCTGCTAATGTAGACGTCTACCTCATCTCCAAAGGACAAATCCTTCTTACATCAAATATAAAGTTGAACCGCTTCATTTTTCGCTACAAAAGTGGGGTGTCAGGTGATAATAACATGACTGGAATTGGTTACAGTAACATAAGTTTTCTTGTTTTATAAAACCCTAGATTATATGGGGGAAACGTCACCATAACTGTCCCATCTACATTTTTAGAAATTGATGAATATATATTTCTACAAATATCTTTAGAAGTTGACATTAAATGAACCATTTCACTTGGCAGAATGGTTGAGTAGTATACTCAGGGCTTTAAAATATTTTCTTTAATATATTTTATGAATGCTATCCACACTTCAGAATTAAAAACTACACTAAATTCACTTTCAGGATTAATTGACGAGGTTAAGTAACATTATTTGTTGAACACTGAAGGTGTAATTTTACTTTAATGGACAGGTCGGATTTAAAGTTTGGTAAATGTTGAAACTCACTGTACCTTGTGATATGCATTATCTCAGTACTGTAGCCAGGAAACTGATGCTGAGAAAACTCAAATGCTTATCCCAAGGAAATGCATAGTACATGACAAAGCCTGCATCAGAATCCAGGTTCTCCAAGTTGAGTGATTTGTTTATGCTGAAACAGACTTGCAGTATTTTATTTCTCCATCCCTAAATTTTAACTTCATAAAATAGTCCAAAACGTCCAACTGAGGAGGTTAGATTTCACTGCACTTGACTTAATGGTCTCATAAATCCTTCTTTTTAAATTGATTTTGTGTTCAGTATTCTCAGACCTTCCTGTTGGAGTATGGTTAAAGCCTGATATGTGTCCACAGATAGATATTTTACAAAAAATAATTTTAGTTGGATGAGCCATTGCCAGGGCTCTGATTAGGTTTCACTGTGATAGAGACTCAGGGGCTTGAGGGGAGCAGAAGCATCTGTTTCCTTAAATTAACATTTTGGTTCGGAATTTCCCTGGAATGTATTTTCAGTTTAATTAACCTAAGAGTTGACTATGTGCATTCTGTATCTCTCATTTAACATGATAATCACTGCTCAATGACTGAATAAAAGCCATAGCTAATCTGATGCCAGAGATAAAGTTATTACAACTTTATAAACTTTAGATACCTCTAAAATCACAGAGTTGAAGGCTTCATTGAGGACATTGTCCAGCTCACACATTTGGCTCATGAAGGAACTACAGCAGAATCCCATCATCTCATAATGGGTTGCTCTAACAGAATTGCCTGAGCCTAAGAGGCTCAAACTATAGAAATTCACCTCTGTTTTGGGGCTGAGCAATTTTGGAACTGAGCTACCTTCTGGCCAATATGCTCTTTCTAATTTGCTGTTACCCTCTGTGCTGGATAGTTTTTGTCAGCTGGGCACCAGCTAAAGTCATTCGAGAGGAGCGGGACAGGGATGAAGGAGGGCAGAATGGAGAAAGGGAGGAGGGAGGAGAACATGAAGGAATGGAATGACCAAGACGGGGAAAGCACAGAGAGCAAGAGAAAGGAAAGAGAAATTTTGATTGAGGGAGTCATTCTGGGGCTAGGAAAAAAATCTGGCACTAGGAAAATTTCCAGGAACCCACAACTATAACCCCAGCTAGAACCCTAAGCAATAGTGGAGAGGGTACTTGAACTGGACTTCCTCTGTAATCAGATTTATGACTACCTTAATTGTCACCATAGAACTTTCATCCAGCAACTGAGAAAAAGATGCAGAGATACACAGCTAAGCCCTGGGCCAAGCTCCCAGCATCCAGTTGAAGAGAGTAAGGAGCGATAATATGAGCAAAGGGGTTAAGACCACGATCAGGATACCCACAGGAACAGCTTGCCTGAGCTAGCGGAAGCTCACGGACTTGGAACTGACAGCAGAGGAACATACATAGGACCAAACTAGGCCCAGTGAATGTGGGTGACAGTTGTATGGCTGGGGCAGTCTGGAGCCACTGACAGAGGGACTGGGACTTAGGCCTAGTATTTGAACTGGCTTTTTGAAGCCCATTCTCTTTGGAGGGATACCTTGCTCAGCCTAGATATAGTGGGGAGGGCCTTGGTGTTGCCTCAAAGTGATATGCCAGACTTTGTTGACTCCCTATTGGAAGCCTTACCCTCTCTGAAGAGAGGATGGGGAGGTTGGGAGTGTGTGGAAGGTGGGGGTATCAGGAGGAGAAGAGGGAATAGGAAACTTGGATTGGTATGTAAAATGAGAAAAGAGTTTTTTTTAAATAAAAAATAAACAAAGTTACCTTCATAAGAGCCATGAGATTGGTGTGTAGGCTGACCCAAAAAATATTTTATTAATTAGTGATTGGTGGCAGAGGTGCCAGGCCATTGTGGATCATGTCATTCCTGGACTGATGGTTCTGGGTTCTATAAGAAATCAAACTGAGCAAGTAATAGAATTAAACCAGTAAGCAGTCCCCCTCATGGCCTCTGCTTTAACTCCTGCTTCCCGATTCCTGACCTGCTTGAGTTGCTGTCCTGACTCCCTTTGATGATGAACAGTCATATGGAAATAAAAGTCAAATAAACCTTCTCCCCAAGTTGCTTTCCATCACGGTGTTTTATCATAGCAATAGTAACCCTAACGACGAGGCCCACTTTTATGCTCTTTGCTCAGGTGGTAGAATGTGAACAGAAGGAAGAAGGGCAGCCCTCTTGTCATTAGGACCATCATCCTACGCATGAGGTCTCCACACTCAGGACCCAATTGTTTTCCAAGAGTGTAACTCCTCACCTTGTCACATTAGTTGTTAGGGTTTTGACATTAATTTGGAGGGTTCACAAACATTCACAAGCTGCGAACATTTAGACTCTTCTATATATCACTCATGATCTGACCTTGCCTGCTTTTTTTGGTCAGGTTCCTACCTTTTCATCATTATAAAATGTGCAACTACACCTTTCGACTGACCAAAGATAAACTTTTCCTTGAGCTGTGTTTATTAGGGATTCTGTCACCGCAACTAGACAAGTAACGAAGACAGTGACATTTCAAGGTTCAAAGTGGCATGGATTTCGAGTGACATTCAATACTTAGAAGGTTCCCAGTCATTTTTCTTACCACTTACTGTTTTCCCATGGAGCTCACTGTCCTCTTTTATGATTTCAAAGAGTAAATTAGTAACTAAAACCCTCCAAATTTTTTGTTTGCTTTAGAGCTTGAAAAAGCAGGGACTGTTGTCCACAAATATTTAAATGAAACATTAGAATCAGTTTCTCATGCCTTTGTTCTGTGTTCAGGTCTCTGTTATTTCCCTAGAAAGGGTTATTTGTCAGTAGCTACAAAAAAAGAAGAGTGAGCTTCAGTGAGCTAGTGCTGGCTCCTACTCTGGGAGTTGCCAGTGGTTCTACAAACTCCATATTGATTCGCATGTTTATGTCTCATAATTATTTAAGAGAGGTAAAACTATTTTTAAGATAAAATATTTTTTATGAAAAAAAATTTTTTTCCAGCCTGTTTCTTAAGCTATGGGATTTCAGCCTGCAGCCATGACTTTCCCCCCGCACTACTTCCTTTCTCTCCTGATCCCTCTTGCTCTCCCCTACCTTGGTTACCTTTACTTCTTTTCTAGTAGTCTATCTGCTACCCTATTTTTTCCTTCATTTCTCTCCCAGACAAAAGTAGAAGGATGGAGTTAGACTTCTAGGTGTTCTCATAATCTGAGGAAAGCTTTCTCAAAAAGAAAAAAGAAACAAGAAATCAAATAAGATCTCCCAAGTCAAAAGGCTAGCAAATCTATTCGATTTTCTAGTCTTAAGGGTACTGTGTTTCTCTTCACCTCCCACCTTATTCCTATAAGGAAATAATAACTCCAGCATAGAATCTTTAGGGAATGGATTGCGGCATAAATGTAGGATTCTCCTGCAAAACAATGGGGTATGTACATAGTCATTTTAAACAAGTGAAGACTCACTGATACGCGACAGTCCTGGACTCACTGTTATGCCACAGTCCACGACTGTGGACTTAAAAAATGACCCCCTCAACAGAACCCAGCCAAGCTTGCACCTTAATCTTGAACCCCCTACTCTCTCAAAATGTTAAAATTAAATTTGTGTTGTATGGAAAGAAATGCCTTGAACTAAGATTTTCTTTTCATTGTTCTACTCTCTTTCCATTGCGAATGTTACTAAAGCCTATAAAAGCATGCTTATATAAGTATGTGGTGCACTTTAAGGAAATTCTCCTCACATGCACCACTGCCCTCCCTTTTCTGCAGTATCTCCTCCCCCACCGGTTTCCTCTGGTCTCCTATATAGTAACAGATTTTGTTAAATCTACCCAAATAGCTGGAATTATCCTTGTTCTATTTGTTTGCTCTGGTAAGATTTATTATCCCCCACTTTAATAAGTGTGAATTTTTTTCTTACATTAGTTTCATCCATGTCGTCAAGATGTGTTTGTCATATCACGTACCGGATGAGGAAAGTGGACTTCTGAGAGTCACAACCTTCAGAATCTCTGTTATAAAGTGGCAATATTATCCCATGCTTTTTCAGTCACAGTCCAGCTGGCCTTGATGAGCTCCCAATACATCAGCTCAGTTGTCTCAGTGGGTGGGTGCACCCCTCGTGGTCCCGACTTCTTTGCTCTTGTTCTCCCTCCTTCTGCTCCTCATTGGGACCTTGTGAGCTCAGTCCAGTGCTCCAGTGTGGGTCTCTGTCTCTATCTCCATCCATCGCCAGATGAAGGTTCTATGATGATATGCAAGATATTCGTCAGTATTGCTATAGGATAGGGTCATTTCAGGTTCCCTATCCCAAAAAGCATGGGATAAAACTGGACTCTCTGAACATGGCGAACAATGAGAGCTGATGAGACACCAAGGACAATGGCAAGGGGTTTTGATCCTACGTAATGTGCTGGCTTTGTGGGAGCCTACCCAGTTTGGATGTTCACCTTCCTAGATATGGACGGAGGGGGGAGGACCTAGGACTTACCACAGGGCAGGGAACCCTGACTGCTCTTTGGACTGGAGAGGGAGGGGGAAAGGAGTGGGGGGAGGGGGAGAATGGTGGGAGGAGGGGGAGAAGGGTGGGAGGAGGGGGAGGGAAATGGGAGGCTGGGAGGAGGTGGAAACTTGTTTTTTTTTCTCATTTTCTCAATAAAAAAAAAGATTAAAAAAAAATAAAGTGGCAATATTAAGTTTCTTCCCAACTCTCTCAAACACTAAGCCCATAGTCCCTCCTAGACTCTGTGTTACATCGAGTTATCTCCCCCATAAGCTTTAAAGAATAGCTTTTAGCAGCATTGGTTTTTGTCCTCCTCGACTGCTGTATTACTACAGAGCTAAGGACAACAGTTGCAGGCCAGAGTGTTCTTAAGGTATCTATTGCTTCTCTCTCTCTCTCTCTCTCTCTCTCTCTCTCTCTCTCTCTCTCTCTCTGTCTGTCTGTCTGTCTGTCTGTCTGTCTGTCTGTCTGTCTCTGCTGTATTCTTCTACCTTGGACAGCCTTCCGCCTAATGTAAGAGTTATCAATCACAGTAAGTGACTGATCAGATGGCAGTCTGCCAAGAGTTCTCTGCTGATAGCTTTCTCCATGGCGAGAGGCTAGAGGAAGAGTCCATTATTTCTTTGTTATTGGATGAATTTGATATCATTCCATTTTCTCGAATTACACTTTTAAGCAAAATAAATGCTTGCATTTTCATGAGGACTATAGTTTGAAAAGTATTTCATTTATTGAGTTCATAGATCCTGTGAAGCTCTCATAATAGGGTCTAATTTTCAAATGAGGCCAAAATGCTTCCTAGAGATAAATGCATCCAAATATTCCTTCTTAATATTCTGATGGGAGAGTGTATCTTGTTTGAGGAACTCCAGATTTAAGGTTAGTGTCAGCTCTCAGCTTCGCAGGATCTGGACTCATTTGGGGATTGAACTCTGGGTGCTCCTTTAGGGGACCATCTTAATTAGGTTAACAGAAATGTAAAGACTTGCCCACTGTGAGTAGCACTAACCCCTGGGGTGGCCACTAGACTATGAAAAGGAGAAAGTGAACTGAATTCAACCTTTAATTTTCTTCTTGACTTCTTGATTTTCATGTCTAGCCCTGCCCATCATGATATACCATACCTTGAACGGTGAGCAAAAGAAACTATTCCTTCCTAAGGTTTCTTTTGCCAGGGCATTATATCACAACTATAGAAAAAGGAGCCAAGGTACTGATTCATGATTGAGCACCTGTGGAAAGCACTAGATTAAGTAAAGAAACCATGAAATCATGAGAATCTGGCCTCATAGTCATCAGGGCTTCAGATTCCACTGGCAATAGATCAAGAGAGACGGAGAGAGGGATAAGGATATGCAATGAGGATTCCATAAGCTTGAGAACAGAAATTTCCAAAACCAGCCATTTACTTGATTAATAACTAACTGACTAAGCACTAGGAATTCAGGTCTTAGGAAATAGTGGCTAAGAGAACAGCTTTTCTTCTTCAAAGATAGAGGGAAACCATTTTAACATTTGATGTTATATCTCTGTCTGCTCTTCTCCTGAAGAGGCAGCCTCTGGCTCCCTTTTCCCTGTTTTCTCTTCTCCTCTCTCTCTCTCTCTCTCTCTCTCTCTCTCTCTCTCTCTCTCTCTCTCTCTCTCTCTGTCCCTCTTTCTCTCTTTTCCTCCCTTATCCCTACCTTCCCATAACCTCCCAATACCTACTAAATAGACTCTCCACACCCCCCCCCAAAAAAATTGATGTTATTACACGAGAAAACAGTGAATATGTGGGTCAGCAAAACTCATACTTGCGTATCCAACCAGGATTGAGAGAAAAAGAAGTCATCATCTTTCAAAACAAAAGGAAAATGAGTTTCAGATAAAATTACAAGGACTCTGTGCTTTTCGAACAACAGCACATGCCCAGCGTTTATGTTCCTGGACCATGAATTGCACAAGTGTTAAAACTGGCCTTGAGGTATTTTACTGTCTCAATGTTACACTTACTTTAATGCTTGATAAGCTACATGTGAATCCATGAGTGTAATATAATATCTGTTAATGAAATTAAAAAGAAACTATCACCGTGGTTCCATTATTTTTCATCTTGTGTTTTTCTTTTAGTTGAACAAACACAGAAACAATTAGTGGACTAAGTGTGGTGTCAGTTCTAAATGTTTTTCATTTTGCCGTTGACTAAGCCCTGCTATCTGATCTAACTCACTAACTGAGCCAAACTTTGACAACTTGACAGTATCTGGCGATATTCCAAGGAAGACAGGGAGTTGTTGTGTTTGGTACAGGAAAAACATAGGTCAATGCTGCTAAGGGACCTGATGTGTGGGAAAGGCTGTGCAGCAAGGAAGTACAGCAGCACATACATGCAAGATATAAACATTTTAACAGATCTGTTTTATCAATGGATAGTTTATGATATATATCAGAAGCATGAAAGGAATCTACTTTAGATGGTCTTATCTATTTTTCCTTTTAAAACTTTATATTCCTCAGTGCTTAGAATGTGCCTGCTTATCACTTATTTAATATGTATTTGAAAAAACTGCATAAATCATTATATATAATTATTTTTTATATTCTTGAGAGAATAAATAATATATACAAACCCTAAACGCATATATATATATATATATATATATATATATATATATATATATATATTCTTTAAAAATAATTCCTCAGAGCAGAGATGATCACTTTCTAGATTTTGCTTCATATTTCTAAAACTTACTCATACTTGGAATTCCTCCAAAGAGCTCTAGAACTGATAAAAGAGGCTGATTTCTCTGTTTAATAGCTGCTATAAAAAGTAGTTGCTGTATTTACAGAATATAATTTGTGTATCGCTGGTACCTTTTTTAGTAAACCATGAACTTACTAGCTTTAAATTTTTTACATAAAATTGGATTTTCATTGTGCTCTCTGGTTTACAGGATGGTGAGGTGGTAAATTTCCCATCAGACCTTTTCAATAAAGATTCCTACTACCGAAAGAATTCTTGCATTTCTGTTTGAATGCATTTTTCATTTGCCAAGTTCTTGTTTGTTTAACGTTAAGCTCTTTCTTCTTGTAAAACCCTAATGCAAAACATAAATGTTACAGGGCAATTTAATCCTAGCTTCCTCCAAAGATTCCTTCAGTGAATTAAAGACACACTTTCTCTGTTTGTGTGTGTCTGCAGTGCTCTCAGGGAGGGTTTATTTCCATGAAAATTGATGTTTTGTTTTAAATAAGAAGACATCCCTATTCCTTTTTCTATCACATAGTGATTAATTAAGAGGATGTTGTAACTAAGGGTGGTTTTTGAATTAATCAAATACCAGCTCTATACCAAGACTTCAGCTTTGTGTTTCATGTGCATGCATAACTATTATCATTGCTTTAGTAGGGTACGTGAAATATTTTGCTAAGCATTAAAGACGAACCAATCTGAGTGGGCAACAAGCATGCAAAGTATATTCAACTTAATTAGAAATGAGACAAACTCATCTTAGTGTGACCATGAAATGATATGCTATCTTATCCACCAATTTGAAGAAATTAAAATACCCAACTCTTCACTTGGCTGTAGAGCAACAAAAACTGACAGTAATAGTCACAGATAAGGTGATATTACTACTGTGGGAAGCACTGCTGTATTATCAAGAAAAAAGAAAACTCATTGGTATTTGCAGGATGATTTTTGTTGAAGGTTTTATTAATGAAAGATTGTGAGAAACTCAGTTTGAGTACCTGATATCCAGAAAGCCAAACTGATGAAAGGGAGGTATGTATGTCCTTTACCCTGTAAGAAATCTCACGGAGAGCTAGATATACAACTCATTCAGTAAAATTAAGCAAGCATGAAGACTTGAGTTGTATTCCCAGAACATGTGAAAGGCTGAGCTAAGCATGGTGACACAAACTTATAATCCCAGTACTGGAAAGATAGAGAGAGGCAGAACCCTGGGACTCACTCGCCAGCTAGCCTAGGCTAATCGGCAACTGAGATCCAATGAGACTCCATCTCTCAATTAAGGTAGCAGATCTGAGAAATGACAGTGGAACTTGGCTTCTGGTCACACACACATACATGCACAAATACACTGCGACACATCCACACCTGCACCTGTGAGTGAATAAACTCATTTGCATGAGTACACACACATATGCATATACAAAAGAAACCTTTCACATGTATCGTGTGCATCAGGAGACTTCGATAAGAGTATTAATAGAAGCATTGCTTGTGAGAGTAAAACAAAATATTGAGGAATGGTCTCCAAAATGATTATAGTAGTGATGTGGTAGACTGACTAATTATAATATAACAGACAGTAATGCAGTAGGAAAGACCACTGCAGTACAGTGAAGGGCATCTATAGGAATAAATGTGATGCATAAAACTGAGTATAAAAATCAATTTGAAGAAAATTTCTTCTTATGATTACATGTTTATAAGCTTAAAATATGAGTCGGTAGCAAGATCTTGTTTAAGAGTACAGGGATATAGTGGAAAACTCCACAGGATAGTCAGAAAGTAGCTATTGTAGGAATTCAGGAGCTTTCCTGGCATGGTGATACACCTCCCTAATCCTAGTTCTTGGGAAGCAGGTGGACCTCTGAGTTCGAGGCTAGGACAGCCAGGCCTACACAGAGAAACTCTGTCTTGAAAACAAAAAACAAAACAAAGCCCCCACAAAATACAGAAAGCAAACAAACAAAAATATTCAGGAACTTGATGGAGAATGGAAGCAGAGAGGAGCTGTACCTGAAAAATATCCCAAATCTCTAATAATCCCAGCCACATTTTTTAATTATCTCTGTGCACATGTAATTATTTCCTTTTCAAATGTATTACATGTTTTGGGGTTTTTTTTTTGTTAGTAACTCTTAAAGAGAAAATATCTCAGAAGGGTAAATAAGAAGTTTAAATAATTTATCACAGTTTACTCGGTATCCTATCCTGGACTGGGGATTCCAGGCTGAGATTCTCCATTTAATGTTGGTTCTGTTCAGGGAAGAATCCTCCTCTTACAGTGTTAAAGAAGAAATGACCACTTCTGACAACCAGAAGTAAGTAAACTGAGTGTCTCCTTGCTTTAACTTACCTGCTGGAAATCATATTTAAACTCAGACTTCTAACTACAGAAAATATATTAGTTTTTGCATTTCCCTTCTTGTAAGGAGCTGTGGTGTCTCACTTACTAAAATGATCTACTGTTTCATATCCCATTGCATATACATTCTAACCTTGTAAATGATATAAGAAATTCTGAGTGGTAAATAAGGCATATATCTAAGAAAGGGAATATTTTAAAACCATGATATTACATTTTTCTTTGAAGACATAAATTATTCCATGGAAGGCAGATTCTTTTAGGTTTCCTTTTTTCTCTTTCCAAACTTCTGTTCCTTCAAATTTAGCATGGCACGAAAATCAGTGAGTTTTTACTTTGGGACAAAGCAGGTGTACAATTTGTCCTGGGAAGGCATACATATGCTAGCTGCTGTTTTACCTTGGGAGAGGATGCCTAGTTGGTAATCACAAGAAAGATTATCCAAAATGAATCACCCTTTGAAAAACATGTTGAGCTATAAAAGGCACTACATAAATACATGATTATCTTTCTCTGTATGGAGAGAGAGGTGGGAGGCAAGAAGCAGATGATAGATTACACGGAGTTATTTAGGGTAACCACTTGGCTCTATTTCACCACAGCTCCTTATAAAGCGATTAAGGCCAATTTGATGAAGAGAATTAGATATAATTAAAGATTCTGTTTTTCTCATGGTTTTAATTTTTTTCTCTAGATGAAGACTGGGAACTCTATTAATATCTATGGCAGGTAAACAGGGTGTCATGAGGAACACGGATGCTACTCTTTAAGCAGGACAAAGCAATGTCTTGCAAATGTATTATAAAATTCACATCACAAGGATGACATCAAGCTGTGCGGAGCTGAAATGCACTCATTCTTATCCCATCCATCTCTCTGCATCTGTCAATCCACCAGGCCTACTCATCTTACCCCACTCATGTTTCGGTACCGAGAGCACAATGACCCCCACTCATGTTTCGGTACCGAGAGCACAATGACCCCCACTCATGTTTAGGTACCGAGAGCACAATGCTAGGCTACTTCAATAAGGATCTCCATACCTGGGTATAGAATGACTATGGCTACTTCCTTCTGCAATAATAGCTTAGTTTCATTTAAAACTTCTATATGTAGGCTAGAAAGAAACCTGGGTTTAGACTCGTGCAATACAGGATTTGAACCGCAGCTCCTCCACCAATTAAATTCATATAAGTTACCTATCTCTTCCAAGATGCTGTTCATTTAACCATAAACATTGGGGTCATAACAGAATAGTTGTGCAGATGAACCGAGATAAAACCATAGATCTGTGAGCCAATACCTGACATGCCATCATGATGTTGAATGGTAGTGAGCATATAAGAACCAACTTGACTATGTTGTGAAGATGTTATATAGCATTTCTGGGAGGAAATTTTATGTTTTTTTTTCTTCTTAAATATGAGTATCTTTCTCCTGGAAAGTAAACCAGCATTTACAAGGATAAGGTCAATGGGAGATGTAAAAGTGTTTTCAAAGGGTCAAATGGACTGAGATGTCTAAATTCTTACATGTCAGTTTCTATGTCATTTGGACCCTTATCTTTGTCACTTACAGGAAAGCAAGTGAGGGGAGCAATAGTATAAAGTAAAAAAAAAAGAGACAGGAACATGAGAAGTGGGGAGAAGAAAGAGGGGAAGGGAGAAAAAAGACCTGTCTGTCTCATCCAGGTGCCCCTATTAGCTCTTCCTCTGAAAGAAATAGGGTTGAAGTTCAACTTACAGAAATCAATGGCACTATCATGTAAAGGTAAATAAAATTTTATTTCAAGCAATGAATACTGTGATTTGCTAAATGGAGTAAAACATATTAGGCCCAATTAGAAGTTTTATTAGGTTTATATTCTTTTTAATATTTTATGAGTAGGCTCTTCAGTACATGTTTTTAAAATGTGTGATTAAATGTGTGGTATATGGCATTTAGTGAACTGTGAAAGGAGAGTATAAAGTATCTTTAAACAGCCAGTTCTTCCTTGGGAGATATTGGGCCAAATATATTATACTGGACACAAAGAATATATCATTTGATATTAGAACAGTGCTCCTTTGATGGATCGTAAAAATATATTTAAAGTGTGGATAAGGGCGAAGAATGACATTAAACACTAGGAAGTTCCTTGAGAGCTTGTAATCCTGACTATTTACCACCAAATCTCTACCATAAGGCAATGGAGTCTATAAATATGCCCTGAGGGTTTAGCTGTTCTCTTAAATTAACATTTTCGAGAGTGAGACTATATTTTGATTTTTATAGGAGCTAGAATTGCAGTAGAGGTTTATGAAATTATATTTTACCAATTTCAAGGTTTCTTCTGAGAATTTTAAAAGCAGTGTAATATGAAGTACAACTTGACTCATCCTTACGTGGTATCACACTTAATACTTCTATTGATTTCTTGAAAATTTGGATATATAATCACATAAATTTGTACATAATCAGACTTTGATTAATACTTTAATTTATTCTAGGCTCCAGAAACTTGGTCTGATACCCATAATAATAGGGTCCAAATGAGTGTACAGGCCCATGTTATTCTGGGATGACAAAGTCGGGGTATGAGAAACCAGTTTCATTGTGTATTTCTGTGGGAGCTCTGGGTGAAGTACTGTACAGTCGTTGGACAGATGGATTCTCCATAATTTTAAAGAAAATACATATCGCCTCTCAGACCGTGTTAAGTGAAAAGAATAAACGAAAGAATCAAAGTTCTGCTGCGCAGTCAGGATCAGGATGGCGTTGCAAACAATCCAATGAGCATCAGCAATGATTGTGAGAGACAGAGAAGTTGAAAGTTCATTGTATCACATACTGATAGTTTTAACTGTGCCAGTGGTTACCACTTGTTGTGATGACATGCCTCCACAAAAGCAGGAGAAAGAAGGAAAGAAGGAAGGTTTACCTTGGCTCACAGTTCCAGGATACTGTGCTCCATGATGGGGAAGGGGTGGCCGTATGAGATCGTGGTAAATGATCACATTACTTTCAGTCAGAGCCCCAAGAATGATGACTTTGTTCTTAACTACTTTTTCTTTATGTGCAAGGACAAGATTGAAGCCAGTGGGATGATGCTGTCCAGGGTTAGTGTAGCTCTTCTTGCCTCAGTTTACCTCATTTGAAACAGTCCATTGAAAGCACGTGTAGAAGCTAGCCTTGCCTAGATAGTTCCTCACATACATGCTCGAATTTTGTATCTATGTGATTTTGGATCTTCCAAGTTGACAATCATTATTAACTATTACTTTAATTTGCTAAAACTACGTTTTATGAATCTCAGTTTTCAAATCTGTGGAATGTGTGAAAATGTGTCTCTGTAGAGGAAGGGAAGGTCAGGTCTTCTTATATTTGGTGTAAATTGTGAGAAATTTGCAATTCCTTCTGTGTACTGCATGACTTTTGCCAAAAGACTCATGGCCTAGATAGACAAAGTCAGATGCTGTATAAGTTCACTCTGACAGCCAAGTACAAATATTGAAAGTGTGTATACTAGGGGCGGGATGGAGAGCAATAAGCCCTCCAATATGATTAATATGTTTTGTTAATAGACACACTCGCAAACTTGCCACTGATGACGTTCCAGATTAGAATGAATACAGTGTTACAGATGTTAATAGCCAAACCCATTAAAATTCTTTCAGTGGTTGCCTGATTTTTTAAACCTAGTAATTTCTTTGGTTCCTTTATAACAATTAGTATGATGAAGCCTTCTATTGGTTAAGTGGCTAGTTTTAACTCAAATGAATACAGAACTGTGCATTTTGGTGGAGATTAGGCTGCTGTTCTCTAAAGTCATGTGCACATTCTTCTAGGACTGGACTTGGTCTCTGTCCAGTCAAGTCTTTGATGTATGCTCACACTATTAATATTTTCAGGTTTAGCTATCAGTCTCAAAATGTTATATATTGATGTGATTTTTCTCCTCCCCAACCAACACGCTTAGGATATACACTGCCAGTCAAGCTTCCTTGGCATGATTTTAGTGAGATACGTATATTTCCTGCTTTTCAGAGCCATATAGGTTCTAGGTTCCTTGGATATTTGTGATGCAGGAATATATTATCTTTCCATTCCAGAACATTTTTGAATGCTTTCAGTTCTATTTGTTTCAGTCAATGTACAACTTAATCATTATCAGTAGCCATTTTCCATTTTAAGTTGAGTGATTTAATAATCAGAATAAGTGCATTAAGAGAGCTATGATTAGACTTCATATTCCTTATCATATGGATAGCAGCCACTCCTGTTCCCTGGACAAATTCTTAGAGTAAATGTCTACCATTTGAGATAAAAAATGTAATAGCATATAGTGCCGCTTACAGATATAAATAAATCTTAACTCTCACACATAATTTTTAAACAAGTTGTTTGGAAAACATGCTATTCCTAAAGTCATTGCAGTAAGAATTAGATATGGCAAAGATACCACACCTAGGTACTCTTTTAAAGCCTTTGAGTTTAAAGGTTTTCTTTCAAATTGTGAAATGTATGGTTGTGTGCTGTGCCCACGCATGTGTGTTTATTTGAATAATTTAGTTCCTATACATAGTCATTCCTACTGCTCAGAGTTACTTTAAATCCATTAGCATTTTTTTTTCTTATTTTTGATGTATATTCAAATCCTTCAACAAATTAAGTATACTAATTCTTGACCTGTCTTAGGTATGCTTTACTAATATGTAGTAGGTAAGATAGGATCATTTATGCTTACATTCTCCCATTTCCTAAGATGAAGGAAAGTCTCCCTTGGAACAAGTTTCACAGACCTCTTGGCTGATTCTTTCTCATCACTCTTCCTGTTGTTGCCTTCCTGTTTGAATTCCGATAGAAGTTATTGAATTCTATTGTCTTCATTTCTGTGCTCAAAACATAAGGCCAAAAGTATGAAAAGTTTTATTTCCAGAAATTTCCATGTTCTGATGGTCCTTGATGCAGGTCATGCGTAGTCTTCTAGCACCGAAATTCTCCACTTTTCACACTGGCCCACCAAAGACTAACCATTGTCTGGACCCCAGAAATTCCTTCACTTTTATGTTATACTGTTTATTTTTGCAACATTCAGCTCACCACCGACTAAGGCACCAGTTATGTAGAGACAGACCAGAGAAACAGACCCTATACATTGCCTTTTGTCCTAGAATCTTTGTCTCTAGAATCTCTATCTCTCTCCTCTGTCCTTCATTGTCATGACACAGAGTCTATGAAATTCTCACCTCACAATGTTCAACGGCATTCCTTGTATGGAAATAAATTAAATAATGAATGTGACATGGCCGTGGCAAGCACCAAAGCCACCCAGCAAAGGCAAATGAGGAAGTGGCTATTAGTTACCATTTTATAGTTAGTGGTTAGGCTATGCTTTCTCTAAATCTATCTTAAAACTAAAGGCCTATATTCCAGGACATGAGGCAATACTCATAATTCTATGAGGACATGGGTACAGATTGTAACAATACATTGAAGCCAACTCCAGGTCAGCTCCGAATTTTTACCCTCAGGTCAAGAGTAGAGAATCTACTTTCTTTTTGAGAACTCTGCAGCTGAATCTGTCTCCATTTTCACCTATTATTATGAGTCCTGACAGAGAGTTTGATAACATCCTCAGTAAGTCAATATTGGCTGTTGAAAATCATCGGCTCTTCCCCTTAGAACTGAGGTGATTTCCTGAGGGAAGATGCATGAGGATTTTTCTGGTTTACTTTTAAATGATTCAAAGGTTTGTTCTGAATAGATCTCTCCAGAGAAAAACTCTAGCTTCAAATCTTACCACCAAGGGCAAGATTTGCTGCTACTTTTCTGTAAAATATCCACTTACAAAAAATAAATATGATACAACAGAATTTTGGAAAGGTGGCTAGGGAATTCCTGTTGCTATTGCTGAGATTGTATAATATTTGAGTCTGTGACTGGAAGGTTGTCAATGCCACAGTCATTGGGTCAATCTCTGTGGCTTCCAAGTGGTCTGCATTCTTAGAAAAGCCCCCGAGGATAAGAAAAGCTCTCCAGTTACGATCAGCTTCCTTCCATGGATGTATCTGTTGTCTAAGTCTTCTAGGCAGGAGACACTGACAGCAACCTCAGAGAAGGCTCTTCATCCCTCTCATGCAAGAAATTTATCAGTACTGCCTTTATCACCAAAGTAGGCTCATCTAACTCTTTCCCATATTTTTATGTAGAAGTGCATATTTTTCCCTGTAGGTGTGAAAATAATAATTACTGATACCATGTTGGTGAACAATGTATTTGCTAAGCACTATTGCATAATCTATGAAGATTATATTTAATCATTATAACAATTATTACTCTTATGTACAAAGAAATTGGGACTCGCAAAGATAAACCGCCACTTTAGTAAGTCATAAAGCCAGACTTAAAGAATAAAAGTATCTGGTCTGTCAGACTTTATTTTTGTTCCCTATCACATACACTGTACAAATATCCAAGTTTATTAAAGGAAAATATAAGACAAGAGAATTTAAGTACCCTATAAGAGTAAATGGTTGTGGAGACTTCGGGAAAGAATCTAATTGCAGTTATTAATTCTAAGACACCATGTGTATCACAAATCATATTTGTGGCTAAGAAGGTAAAAACTGGACCAGCCATGGCTCTTTAACTTAAGAACCCATATTGTGTATAAAGGGATTGAGGCTGACATGCCCACTGAAGCGTCTGTAATAGGCTAGGCTAACTGCAATCAAATAGCTCTTCAACCTCAACTATTTCATAACATACAAGCTTATAACCCAAAAACATTCAAGGTGTATGATAGGTGAGACATGGAAGTTTGAATCTGTCCCATGAGGATTCAGACATCTTCTATCAAAGGGTATGTGTGTAAGAAATGTAATGTTCTAAATGCATGTTCTAAAAAAGTCAGCATCAATTTTGCTCATGCTACATTGTCATGGACTGAACATTGTTATATGACAATGACATGGAAGAGCAAGAGAGGTGGAAAAATGCAATCCACTCACTAGTTCTGAAAACAGTTGGTATGAATTTTGGTTTACATGTTATATCTCTCATGTTCCCTTGTGGTATTTATACTGTGTGTTAAAAAATACATATTAGTTGACCAATAAAAGGAAGTAAAACTAATGATTTAAAGGAAGAGTTTATTTATTTGTTTCTCACAAATTTTGAAACAGTAATTTGTAGGCGATTTTATAAGCATCATATCTGAAAATAAGAAACTTACTTTTTCATCTTGCCAAATTAATCAGGACCAATTTCAGACATACCCCCAAGCAATTATCCAGCATATTGTAAATGTGTATCATATAATTCAACTCAATCAACACTATCTACCTTAAGATGACAATACAAGGCCTTGCAATTTGAGGGATATATCCCTCAAAATGGTCCTACACTTCAAATAACAAGTAAGTACTATTGTGTCACATTTACTTTGACCTATCACCTTTGAACAAGGTGTTTTCTTTTTAGCTTCGGTTAATTTTCTAGACTGGCTCAGATAATTTAAGAGAACAACTGATGTATATTTACCAGTGTGTAATAAAGAATGCTACAAATTTTGTAGAGGAACACCCAGTTGGAAGAGATTAGGAGAAAAAGAGAGGGTATGGGGAGGGTTATGGCGTTCCTATGCTTCAACTGGGCATGCTATTCTCAGGATTCTTGTGATTCATGAACGCAGTCCTTGGGTATTTTGTGGAGGCATTAGTAATAAACAAGATGGGGAAATGAAGTGTGAGCCACTTGAGCTTCTCTCCCATTGGACTCCTTTGAAGTCAGTGGTTGAAAATACCAGCAGCCCTCTGATTGTGGGCTTTGGATGACCAGCTATCATCCTTAAGCAACCTAGGCAATACCAGCTAACATCCAACTGAAAATTATATACAAAACACTTGCGTGTCCAAAGATTTCTAGGGTTAAAAACTGTGGGCCAGAAAGGGAGCTGAAAATCAAATGTACATTTCTCAGTTTCACATCAGAATGGGAGATCATCACTGTGTAAGGGAGTTTGCTTTCAGCATCTCATTATAAACAAATAAGCAAAGGAATGTCAGAAGTATGAGCTGTGGAGAAAACAGGAGTGATGGAGTTCTCCCTCGACTGGCTGGTGCTGTGTACAAAGACAGATGTTCAAGGTGTGTGAAGATTTGCGATGGATGCAGTGCAGTCGGTGACTGGAATACAGGGTGTGGAACTGAGAAGGCATGCTGGGAAATGGGATTGTGTAGGCAGCTTATGACTAGAACATAAAAGAGCATAGGTGATAAGGCTGTCTTTTTACGTGAATGCTCTGGTCAACATGAATCTATTGCTGTGGAGAGGACCCCTGTATTGGTTTGAAAAGCACGGACAGTTTTAAAGGACTTGTCTTGGAAGACCAAGGTGTTAAACGCCTCTTGGATTTCTAGTTTGATGAATTCTTTTTCTTATTAATTTAACCATCAATGTTTACATTTCAGGAAGCAGACTGTGGGGATGAGGAACAAAGCTGGAGTTTTCTATCTTCATGTGCTATTTTTGGCATCTCCTCTATTTGCCTAGAATTATTTAATGCTGATATAAAAACCTGTGCTTCATTTTTATGTAGATTCTTTCTAGTGACAATATTATCACTTCTGTGGTCCTGAGAGAAGAGGAAAAGTCAATAGGACATTCTCCAAGTGTTTGGCATGCTTTGAATATGCTATGCCATTTGAAGTCATTAGTTAATTTGCATAGAAGTGGAACTGAGAAGGAACTGTGTTCTAAGTTCTACATTTAGGAGCATGACTGGGAATTGAAAAGGGGAAAAAATGGACGGCAACACTGAAGACCTCAGGCAGTGTACTAAGACAGATGAAAACTTCAGAAGAAAAATCAGAAAATGGCTATTGCTGTTTTTAAACAAGTTTGAAAAGATTTAGGCCTATTTGTGAGGAATCTGATATCCTTAAAGGGAAAAAAAAGTTGGACCTAGCTTATATTTCCAACTGTAAATTGTTTTCCCAGCTCCGATTCCAGCCGGACTGAAGAGTGGCAGAAGTTGTGAAAGTGGGCAGTCGAGAATTGAGGGAATGCTCTGAGTGGTGCGCCAGTAAAAACAATGAGACAGGAACCGACAGTCTACAGCTTTATAATCCAGGGTGCTTCTCTGCTTGTTCTCTCTCATTTATTTATTCATTGTTGTACTAGGTCCTGAGACAGCATAGGGAGATATAGGTCAAAATACAGATATTTTCTCAATAATATTAGCTTCACTGCCATGGATAAAAAAAGCAACCATGCATCTATTCATTCCTTTCTATAATTGAACAGATATTTCATAATAACCAACTGTAGAACAAGTACTGGTCTGGGCACTGAAAACATTGTGATGTTCAAACGGGCTTGTTCCTTTTTTCATCGTGATCACACATTTGCAGTGGAGTGACAGCGGATGTTTAGCCTAGGGACAGAAAGGGACCAAATGCTATTAATAAACCCACTGGGGCGCCATTTTGGATAAAGAAGTTAGGGAAAAAAGCTAAATGAAATGTAGAATGAGCCCAAAGGTACTGAGGGGGAAAAGTGTGTCAGGATGGTAAAACGGCATCTACAGAGGAAGAGCAAGAACGCCAGAGTGCCAAGAGCGGGTTTAGCAAAGTCCAAGTGTTACTTGGAGCAGTAGGCAGCCAACTCCTTTAAAATTCTAATGTAAATAGTAAGGAGCTTAGGTGTTAGTTTAAGTTGAATAGTCAGTCATGAGAAAGTTTTCAATAGCTCACTTTCAAATGGCTCAGAAAAGGATGCAGGCATGTGTACGGGCATATGTCTGAAAAGAAGAGAAGAATGAAGAACGAAGAAGAGGCAGAAAAGAAAGCAATACCTCAGAGTAAATGAAAGGAAATGAGAAGCTTCTTAGGGAGTGAGTTGAGCTTAGGATCACAGGAGGACTCTGAACTACACTCAACAATGTGAATACAATCCAATACTTTAAAATTTTATTAAATCATTTTACAGCCTTTTATATGAAAGTACTCTGTAGTATGAATTCTAATTGGTCTCAGTAATAAAAACAGAGTCAGCTAGTAGGGAGTGAAAGCTGATCAGAGAAGCAGAGCAATCAGCCATTAATTCTTACCTCTACCAAATTTTTAGACTGGAAAGGGTCCTATTTCCTGTCTCCTCCACCTCAGATCCCTATATTGGCCCACCATTTCACTTCCTGTCTGTCTGTTCAGACACAAACAAGATATCACCACAGTACTCCTGTCTTTGGAGTCTGCAGGAATGAGAGTCAGTTGCTTCTTGCAAACAGATGACATAGGGATAGATGGTTGACTTTCCAGGATCTCCATTTCTAGTTCTTGTACTAATGAATTACTACGTATTGTGATGGACTGTAAAAAATACAATAATAACTTTCTCCTCCTCCTCTGTCTTCTTTTCTTTTTCTCTATCTCTCCCACCTCTCTCCTTATGTGTGTATGAGTATGCTTACATATATATGCTTACATAAGATTTGTTAAAAATATGCTATACATCAGGTAATCTCTGTATGAGGAAATAATAAACAATGACTTTTTCAATGGAAAATAATATGGAAAAATTACAGAAATATTTTGGAAGTATTTTTAGATACCCTGTTTACATAGTGAATAAATACTAAAAATGTTCGCTTTTAGAGTATAATTTCAGACATCTGAACAGTGACAAAAGGTGTATTTGTATGTTTAATTCCAACCAGCAAGCACCTGTTAAATACTGTCCGTTTCATTTATTCTGTGCTTGACATAGAGAGTCAAAGACAGAATACAGTCTGAATCCACAAAGATTTTCCAGCCTAGTGGGTAAAAGAAGAACTCAGTTGATCATTTCTGCAGTGTGAAATAACGTATGACAGAAATAAACATGAGATGCTGTAAATGCAAAGTTTGAAGGTCTCAAAGTCAATTGACGATATTGACAGCACAAAGGGTTAATGGTCATATGATGGGAAAGCATGGGATTTTACAAGGGATATTAGGTCCAAATTTGTGAGTTATTTCAGATACAATAAAACATTTTTCTATATTCAGTAAATAAAAGTTATTTTCTTTCTTTTAGTCTTCTGTAACTTCCTCTGAGAAGAGGAATGTGATAAAACCAGGGGATGGTGATGCAGGTCTTTAATTCCGGTACTTGGGAGACAGAACAGGCAGAAGTCTGTGAGTTCGAGGCTAGCCTGGTCTACAGAGTGAATTTCAGGAAGCCAGGGCTACACAGAGAGTCCCTGTCTTGACAAAATACACACACACAAACACAGAGAGAGAGACAGACAGACAGACAGACAGAGAGAGAGAGAGAGACAGAGACAGAGAGAGAGAGAGACAGAGACAGAGAGAGAGACAGGGAGAGAGAATGTGGTAAATGTGGTAGATACAAGCAGCTCCATGGCCTGCCCCTTGGTGGTTGTTTGAGGGGAAGGTCATCTTGAATGTTTTGCAGATCTGCTTTCCAGCTTCAGTTCCTGGTGTGTCCTCCCCACACTACTACTAATTAAATTGGTATTTAAAAACCATCAACCCTCTCAGCCTGGGGCATCTTTTCTGTGCTGATTGTTCCGGCCCCATATCCAGCAACACACCACCTAGCTCACTTGCCTGCCTGTAACCTGTCGTGTCTTGGGAAGGTTTGCAAAGCTCACATGATGTTAAATCCTTGCCTTTCAGAATCTTACAAGACAAGATTAGAAAGTGAAGCTGATTAAAAAAAGAAATGTATCCTGTTCGTAGATCCTCCGTAAGAGTCGGCTAGGGAGACATTGTGACTAACAAGGCTGCCAGGTTTCAGGGGTGCTTTAGGACTCTGTATTAGGTCTTCTTATTGATATTCCCTTAGCTTCTACCCATAACAAGGAGCCCTGACTACATTTGCTCTCTTTAAAGTCACAGTCCTGCATTGTTTGCTTATTGACAAATACAGCTATTAAAGAAGACGGCAGCAGTCATGGACTTGAAAGTCTCTGCTGTTTTCTCAAAGCTTTGTCGTATTTCCATATTAAATAACCACCTGTTTTATTCAGTACAAGTCATCACATGGACACTGCTTCACACTGTGTTGATCCATAGTGCTTGCACAATATAAATGTTGACCCTCAAAAGAATATGTCACACAGTTTCTAAGCTACCCTAAACTTTCCAAAACCAGTCTATATAATTCTTCTCACAGGACAAACATTTTGCTTCTGTTAGCTTCCAAGGAGGCAAGCAACCCCATTGATCCTTCCCCATCCAGTCTGAATAGCCCTCACTACATCTAAGAATCCAAGTTTCTTATAAACCCTAGCTAAATACAATTAAGCTGGCTTTTAACCAATATCAACTATAGTGAGAACATCTGAATTTATTCAAATGTATTCTTGAATCATATTCTAAATAGAGTGGGAGATAGTGTTTATTTGTCAAAACACAAGTTTCTTTGGAAGCCAGCAATTAATGACTTTAAAAAAGAGAGAATTTTCAACAGATCAAGGCTGGTATATAAGAAGGTTTGGAGGAAGGAGAGAAGAAGAATATATAACAATCTCAAAAATATAAAAGAGAAAACCTGAAAGTAAAAAAATGTAAATTTAGTTCTAAATGAATAATTATAGCCTATAATCCAAGTTGCTTAACTGGCTGAAGTGGATAAATCGTAAGTTCAATACTGCTTAGTGCAACCCTATCTTACAATAAAGAGACTAAAAAGAGAAAGAAAAAGGACTGTGAATAAAGACCAATGGAGGAGTACTTGCCGAATTCGTGGACGGTTCTAGATTCAGTACAGGGTATTAAGAAATTAATTAATTAATTCGGTAAATAAGTATTGACGTTTTTACCTTGTGGTTTGATCATATTCAGCCCCTCCTACACTTCCCGGATATGTGCTTCCCGCTCTCTTCCCTCTATACACCCCTGTTTGCTTTCACACTTATTAAGTACCTGATAAGCAGATCATTTGAATGTGCATCCCACAAATATATAATCATTATATAATAATATATAATCAGCACAAAAATCGGGCTTTATAACTATTATATTTTTGTTATCATTTAAGAATTTCATATGTGAGTAATGTGATTGGATTAGTTTGAACTGCCAGGCAGCCAGGAAACAAGTGGGCTCCCCGCAACAGTAAAAAGGTTTTGAGAATGTACAGAACAGAGCAGAAGCCAGTATACATAGAGAGGAGAGAGAAACAGGCATGTGTCTTTGTTGAAGTGGTGGTGTGTGACTGAAAGTTTGTAATAAAGCTGTACCGGTGAGATGGAGAGCAGGACATTTACTAGAAATGTGTTTGGGGGGTTGTCCGCTTGATAGAAAATTTGCTCTCCTCTTTCTGTCATTGACCTTCCATTTAGTATTATCTCGGTGCGTGTCATTCTACCGGCGAATTTCCACAATGACCTTGCCCTTTAAACAGCTCGTTTGTGTCTACAGTTTGCCGCACTCTGCCACCATATTTTCTCTGCAAAACACTTGCTCTTTAGTTATGTCAAAAGTTATGGGCATTGTTCTCATGTCTGTTTCCTGTAGCCACAAAGAATCACCATCCCTCCTTAGCCATTTTTCTCCATTAACAGTCTGAATATCCTTACTACACTTTAATCCCTTTCTTGCTAAAGAACTTTGTGAGGGAAAAATTCTCTAACCATTTTTGTAATGTGTGCATTCCCTATGAATTAACTAAGGACTTGGGGGGGGGGGATGCCCAGGCTCCAAGTGTCTCTTTAGTTTCATCTGTTACAGTCTACTTTGCTTTTGGATTTTGATTTCTTTGCTTTTGCCATACAATTAAGGAATCATGAAATCTACTATTTCATTATCACTAGATCTCTCTCAGACATGCATCTTATATTAGTTTTCTGATACCACTTGTGGTAGAGTGAAAGAAAATGGCCCCTTAAGGGAATGGCACTATTAGTAGGCATGGCCTTGTTGGAGTATAGGTGTGGTCTTGTTGGAGAAACTGTGTTGCTGTAGAAGCAGCCTTTAAGGTTTTGTATAAGCTCAAGCGATGCCTGTTGAGACAGACCATGTCCTATTGCCTGCAAGATGTATGACTCTCAGCTACTTTCCAGCACCATGTCTGCCTGCATGCTGCATGTCCCTCCATGGTTATAATGGCCTCAACCTCTGAACCATAAGTGAGCCACCCCAATTAAATATTTTCCTTTATAAGAGCTGCTGTGGTCATGGTGTCTCTTTACAGCCATAGAAACACTAACTAATCTACCACTGTAGCAAACTACCTTGTTCTTAGAGTTTTAAACAAGGATAAAATGCAGTGTTTTTACAATTGTATACATTGAAAGTCTGAAAGGAATGTGAAGAATTAAAGCAAGGTTTCAGTATGCTTGGTACCTTCTTGTGGATGCAGGAAAACAAAACAGAACAAAACAAAACAACAGCTCTGCACTTAGACTTTTCAGGCTCAAATTGGCTACCTAATGCTTTCTCTCTTGACTTCATTGTTCTCTTGTCCTACCATGTCTCTGACTTTGTCACTTATACCTGACTTTTTTATTCAGGAAAAGAATTCCACACAAGAAATCCAGCACCAACTTTCTATCCTAAGACAGTTAGTCAAGATACGCAATGTCCTTTTGTCACGCAAGCTAACATACTTAAAAGTTTCAGGTAATTGATTGTAGCCATCTTTGAACGACCTTTATGCAACCTGTGACATGTACCTTCAGCTTTTGATTTCATTCAACTGTTTAGATTGAAAACACAACTGTGTTTAGGAATAGTCAGTCTTCTTCTTAGAACCTTCATGAAGCAGTCTGATTTTTGTTAATAGATTGCTTTGTTCCAGTTCTTGGTGCAGTCTTTCTGTTTTCCGATATGATAAAGTCCAATCCTTATCAACTTTTCTTTGTTGCCCTTACATAAAGAGAACTGTGAAAAAATCTGATAATTGGTAATGTTACTAATAGTCAAACCTTATTCTGTATTTAATGAGACCTGTCTCCATTATAAATGTCTTCTATGCATAAATGCATTTAATCTATGCGCTGATCTAATGAAGGATCTATTTCATTTATCTAATGAATAACAGAAGTATTATTTTCCCAAAGTCTGAGTAACAAATGATAATACAGCTTTTAACACAGGAGTCTGAATCAGGAAGCAGAGATAAAGTTGCTATGCCTTGCTGCTCTTTAGAGAACGGACCACAGTCCTTCCTCCATGATGTCTTTATGTCTGGGACCAAGGGGTCACAGAACTAGCTGCAACCCTTCTCCCACTCAACTACTGTCCATTCAACATCTGTCCTCAGTTTCCCTTTAATTAAAATTCTGCAACAATAATTAGTAACAAAATATAAAATATTAAGTCTTTACTATTCTCTGTTCTGGCAGGAGTTATACTGTAATGTAACTGTATGTAGTTTCCACAATTATCTGACATGGTCTCTGATAGATACCCCGTGACAGCAAAGATTTGTAAGTGTAGGATATTTAAAACAACTCATTATTCTTTGAGCAATTATTAAAACTATGCTTCTTCTCTCATACCTAAAACCTCCCTTACCATCTACAAAAGTAGAAGAACAACCTAGTTTAACTCTTACTGCTAATATTTCTTGACCTTGTCTCAAAAATTCATGGTTATGCTTTGTTTATGTTTCTGTATGATGCAAACTTCTCACCTTCAGACTGGTGTTGCTTTCGAAGCAATAGTGCTCCCATAGCAACACAGTGCACTGTTTTCAGTCTCGTGGCGTCCATCTAATGAAGGCTCTAGTCGTTTCTTCTCTGCCTTCTCTAAGAGTTTGCAACTTTTGTCTGCAAGCTGATCATTTGTTTGCCTCAACATACCATTCTTCTATTTATTCCTGTTTATTTTCCTCAAATAAGAGTCCCGTTGTTTCTGTTCCTGCATTAAAAAAGAAGATTTATTTCATGTATTTTCCCTCAACTCTCTATTTCCAGCTAAATTGAACTTATTATATTGGATCATCAGTTACCCAGGGTTCATGTTGCACTTTGATTCTTTTCTTATTTAATCCTCCTTGCTCAGTGACTGAGCTCATATGCTTGCTGTTGTCCTGTATGCCGCAGTCCTATGGGCTCGGGTTTTGTCATCTGCTATTGTCTAGATCGGGTGTAACACCAAAATCGTGGTGCCAGCAGTGGCGGTGCTGGCAACAGTGATAACAGATAATTTACTTGGAGCACAGTGCTGCATACACGCCGCAAATGATCCGGCTCTTCTTGGTCATAACTACTCTATTAGGCTGAAACCTGAAGACAAGTTTAGTTAATTGCCTGAGGTCAAAAAAGTACGTAACCATTTTGTAGAGTTCTGGTGACTGTAATTCTGCAGTACTTTTACTTAACAATTATATGAAGCCTTCCTCTACAGTCTGGTGGCCAGGTGTTATTTGAGAGGTTATCTATTAAGTATGGCCAGAGGCAGTTCAATTAATGGCAGAAATTCTCAGTGACAGAGAATGAAGGAAAATTTATTACCAGGCAAACAGCAGCCGACACTAGGTCTGGGGATCAATAAGAAGAAGAATGGCTTAGCATTTCTACTGTTTTTATTTTGTACCAGGCATCATCCTGACACATAATAAAACAATACGTTATGATGTTTTCATTCATACGAAATCTGTGCAGTACTTATTATTGTTATTTTTATCTTAGAGATAAACCAAGGTACGACAAAGTGAAGCAATTTTGACAGCCTGTAGTTGCAAGACACCAGATCCAGGGTCCACAGCGATGATGGGAGTGCTTCCCTGTCTGAGTCAGGCTACCATGGTGTCATGATCACAGACGCAGAAAAGACAGCCTAAATCAAACAATGGGAGGGTGGGGAAAACGTGCAATTCCAAAACATAAAAATAATCACAGAGAGTGTTTACTTGAGTTCTGAAAATGGTGGGGAAAATGATAGTCTGTCTTTGGATGATACTGTTTTTTTGTTTGTTTGGTTGGTTTTTTTTTTTTGTAATACGAAGAAAACTCTGAATTTTATACATCCTTTAAAATATGCAAGAGTTAGTAATTAGGTCTTTTTATTTTGAGCTTCACTAGATCCATAAACTGTTGGCTCTTTTTCACAGACTATGCGTTCTTTTGTCTTTAATCTTCATTGCATCTTCTTTCTGAGGGACCATGTGGGATATCACCTCCCCTTGTTAGGGGAAGATCCAGTGAGAGTTGCGTACATTCTTCCTCACAGTGGAGAAAGAAAACAGATGAGGATAAGTACAGCATGGGACGGGCAATCCTAAGGATGCTACCTGAAATGATGAATTGTTTCACCAGCATCAAGTGAATAATCTAGGCAGTGTATTTCGTTCTGACTCACGAATCACATTGTCACAGAAGTGCTATGAGACGTGTCATTGAAAAGTTTTTAAATTCCAAGTTTAACAACCCTAAATAATTAGCAAATAACATCAGAAGGGCAGGGAATTAAGGCTCTAGGAAACCAAAAATGTGCAAGTTTGGAATCAAAGGAGAAAATTTTGATTTCAGGAGAGCTCAAGAACCTGATGTTGGATAACCATGAGATTATCATTATTAACTTTATTACTATGGGTCATAATAAAATTCATCATTTACTCGGATGCGGCTGTAACTTATAGACCAAAGATTCAAAAGTCGGGTTACCAAAGAAGACATGTAAACAATTAATTAGCACATGAAATATTTCAGCAAATAAAAATAATAAAATATATGAAGTTCATCAAGAAAAATGAAGTAGTTATATAAGCAAAAGCACATAAACATTAAAATATCTATGTTCAGTGAAAGAAGCTGGCTGTATAGAATCATATACTACAAAATACATGTTATAATATATATGTGTATATAATATAATATGTGTGTGTGTGTGTGAGCTGATGTGGGAATGTGTTCACATGAGTGCAGGTACATTCAGAGCTCATAAGAAGGTATCAGATCCCCTTGAGTGGAGTTACAGGTGGTTGGAAACCACCAGGCATGGATTCAGCGACCTGACTCTGGTCCTATGGAAGAGTACTAAGGCTTTTAACCATTTAACTAACCATTTCTCCAGCCCTTTCCTCTAAAGGTTGGTAAAATGTATAAATGTATTATCTGTTAAAGTTTCAAAATAGATTAGTGGTAGTGTGGTAGGAAGGATCAAAACAAGAATGTCTGCAAATTGAAGGAACCAAGTAGAGGGAATGAGAAGGTTCTAAAATTGATTATTGGGGGAAGAAGAGTGAGACCCTTATCTGAAGCTCTCTGATCCCCACAATTCAGAGGATGTAAGAAGGAAACTGACTACAGCAAGGAGTCCTCTGACCTCCAGGATTATATTTTGTCATATATACATATGTGGGTGATCGATCCCCTCCCCCTTTAATTAATTGTTTTGACTTGAGTATTCAAATAGTTGCCAAACTGTCGATTTGATTTTTTTATAAGTCATTGAAAGTGTACATGCAAAATAGATAAATTCATGTTACAGGAATTATCCCCCAATAAACTATTGTTACTATTATAATCATTCCACTGCCTCTACCACAACGTTCCTTGAGTCTCAGATATAAGAATTGTACTGTAGATGCATCAATTGAATGGGAAATCTATAGCCAGTTATTCTTGGCATTTAGAAAATCGTAGACTTCTGAGATGGTCTCCATCTATAGTGAAAAGAAGCTATCTTGAGGTGTGGGGGCAAGACTTTTCTGTAGGTATAATGTTAAGTATTTAGACTTCAGCTGGAAATCATACTGGCTTTGCAAAGTATAACAATAGTAAGTTCCTCTCTACAGCCTATGGCCTCACCAGCCAGGTTACACTACTATGTTTATAGTACTAGACAAGAATTCTCCCCTGATTAGTAGGCCTTTTGTATAATGAGACAGTGTTGGTTATCCCAAAGATGTAAGTGCCACTATTTCATCCTTGCGGAGACAATGCTGTGCAGGCCGTTGTTGTGATTCATAGGCTACCTGGTTGGATAGGACAACTGTTGGCCTTTCTCCCTTGGAAGCTTACACTGCACCTTCATATGCTATGAGCGCTAGTCCTCAGTAAGTAGGCCTTCAGGTCTGTTCCAGGTCAATTCCTCCAAGTCCTATGTCCGAAGTATGTGGTGCCTTTAACAGTATGGTTTTACCTTCAAGGTCTGTGGTACAAGCAAGGACAGTGGCAATAGCCTGTGTTGTTGTGAGAATCCCTTGGACTTTCCTGACTCAAGTGACTAAGATTTTTGTTAGCAAGTCTCCAACCCTTAGTGGGTAGTATTACCACTCCAAATAGCATAAATTCATTAAGACTATATATATATATATATATATATGGTATGTATTCACATAAACATATCTATAAATACATATATGCAAATTTAAATGCTATAGTTCCTTTAGTTTTTGTTTTTAATTTTTCTTTAAATAATAGTGTCTACAGAAAGCTATGTTTATCGACCAAGGCAGGATTCTAAATTTCCCTTCTTCTCCACAGAAGTGAAAAGTAGGTCTTTGTGAAGCCAAGTGAGTATATCAATGCCGTTTTACAAAGGCTTTAGGTCCACACTGTAGAAACAGGAAAGCATCACAAAACCTTGCTCTATCAAAGGCTGGCCCTATAACTCCTCTTCTCAGGCTCAGAGTAAAGGTAACAGGGAAGTTCAAGGGTGCTTCTTGCTTCTCCTCTGTTCAGAGACAGGTAGAGAAGTATCACAGTGTGAAAAGTTCACATTTATCAAAGAATATAACCGACATTCACTGAAAAAATGATTTTGATAGAAATTAAAACAAAATGCTTTTTCTCCCCCATCTCTCTCAGCTGACAATCAAAGGTGACAGTTATCCATGACGAAAAATATTTTATTACCAGAAAGAAGCTGGTAAAGAGGGTCTGTTGGTTCCTTCTTGTTCTATTTACAGTTATGGAAGAAAAATGATTTATGGTTGCTATAATTATAGCCCTCCTTAGGAGAACTGTACTAATTACATAATGTCTTGGCCATTTTTCATATTACCAGCTCTTAGTTCATCTAAATTGAAATATATTTAGCAATTTCTACACAGCTCCTTTTCTGACCCCTTTTTGGGACTTGAATTGAATGGTTTAGGATTGCTTAGCACATGCAGTGTGCTCACAATTAGATATAAAGATTTTAGGCATGAATATTCACCATTGAGCTACAAAGAACTACACAGAGTAGATTGCATCTTCAGAGATAAGTTAGGGGAGTCTGCAGGAAGTGGGCTTTGATAAAATTCTGTAGTTACAGTGTGATGACAAAGGACCCCAGGAGTCAGCTAGGAGTATATTGGCTGAGTTAATATTACCTGCAAACTACCATTTCATTTGATGACTTTCTATGACACTTAAAATTATAGTTTTCTCTACAGTCTTCTTGTATATTCATTTCCAACCGAGCCCTTCCTACTTCCATTTTGCTATCACCCCCTCTACTGAAGAATCTAAAAAGTGTCCATGGAAATAAAAGACTGTCTTTCAAATCTACCATTTTCTTGAAATGAAATCTCCACTGTTTGCTTTCAGCCTTCTCTGAACGTGCTGATTTTCTAAAGGTGCTTTTGTTTAGACAGTGTCACAGCACGTACATCCGGGAATTTAAATTCTTCAGTGAAATAGATAATTCTAAGTTAGGAAAGCACAGTTGCAGCCTTCCCAACCCCACATCTCCAAGTGTAAGCAATTTTTGTTGAATGAACCGATTCATGTTTTCTAAATACTGTCTTTTACCTAGTCTCTAGATAATTTTATATTTTGAAATAAGTGGGGATCTTCTTTGCGGTCTTCTGTCACTTCCGCATTGGGAAGTGAGAATTGCTGCTTTCATTTTACATAAGAGGCAAAGGGTCAGGTGATGTAGCTCAGTTGGTAGAGTATTGAACTAGCATGTAGAAAACCCCAGATTAGACCTCCAGGACCTCTTTAAATGGGGGGTGGTGCATGAAGCTGAAATGCTAGCACTAAGGAAGTGGAGACAAGATGATGAATAAACTTCTCTAGGTCAAGGAACTCTTAAGTGGAAGACACATTTCAGCTGACAACTTCTCAATTCTGAAATCTCCAAATGTTTCCTTTTATTTCTTCTGAAATTCCAAGGATTTGGTTTCTATACCAATTTACAATTTGAAAGCTAGAACAGAAATGTGAATTATAGGTCAGGAGCAATCAGTAAACAATCTGAAAATCTGCTTTTCCCGTAATTTGTAGACTCTACAGCTAAATAAAGTTGAAGTGAAGAGCGTACATATATATAATTTTAAAAAAGAAACAGAATTTGCAAAGAATTCTCTCCCATTAACACACTGAAAAAAATTTATCTAAATGAATGAATGGTTAAATGGAAGAATGTGGCAAGGGACAGAACTTGCTTAGTTTTCTGAAGGAACATGAAAAATAGATCCACAGCTATGTCTGGGAGTTATCAAATGAAACAATAAGAGCCAAAGGAGGGCTGAGTCCTCATGCTGTATAAAGCAAATTACCATGTCACCTTCAGTGACTCATTTGAAAATAACAAAATCACAAGCCAATGAATATATGCATGCCTATGAATTTAGTATAAAAAATATTAAGCTCACCAAAGTGTTTCATGGTAACAGTGAGAACATCAGCATGTTTGTCTTTTCTTGCCTTTTAAAAGAACCCTTCCATTAGTTGAAGTCGTGTATCTCAACAAATGAATGTATTGAAATGCTAATGTAATTTTTATTTAGGATCTGGAGGTGAGAGCTGCGCTGGTAGGGCACCTTAGGAAGATCTGACATCACAAAGCAAGATCTGTATGCACAGTAATTATTTCTTATAGTTTTTATTAGAAACTCAGCAGAAAGCAATTTAATTAGGACTTTTCCCCTGCAAATAGAACAAGTTTTGGCTACTATGTTAGAATAGGAGTAAGGATATTTGACATGAATAAACAGAATAAAGAAATAAGTTGTGTAAATTCTAAAAGCTTGGGAAACATATCTTATACATATGTGCTAACAGTTGTTTTAAACGAAAACATTGGATATGCGCAGTGCAGTATAATTTCGCATGGATTGAGTTCACAAATACCTGTTTAGGCATTAATAGGCTACTCTAGGAGAGGAATTTAGAGACAAAGGAATAAGTTCAAGCATGGCAGAACCTTGGAAGTTAATTTAATCTTGCTTACAGTTTATCAAAACCACAGTAACACTCAGTACCGTAATTCCAACATGCAGACAGTAGCCTGTATATAAAGCTAAATATAGCTTTCAAAATTATTTCCTTGCTTTTCATGACACATTGTCTCTCAGCAACGAGTGACAGGTAACACAGAGGGCTTTTTCAGCATTTTCATTTAAGAAAGGATTCGATTTATGGAGATCCAAGATGGGTTGTTTGGGATGCTCAATAGAGCCACTTATAGATGGCAATCTCACGTAAATCCCTTCTTGTTGTAAAGCCTGTGCAATGGTATGCAGGAAGTTAACACATATCGAGTATCCATGCAGGCAGAACTTCCTTCCTACTCATGCAGAACTCTCCCATCTATCCTCCCCTCCTGTCCTGTCAAGAAAACTCATCAAGAAATGCTTGATAAACACTGGAAGCAAAGTGACCCAATAAAACTACTGCTATTGATAGTGTATGCATAATTATAGTGATGGCTTAGCAACATCTGTACCACACTTTAAGCCAAAAGACCATGGTCTGCTGGGAAGTGCAGTGCAGGTATGATAAGACAGGTGATGCCATCATAAGGTTGATATCTGCTCAGACCCTCATAATGGGTCCTTGTTTGGAATTAGGAACTCTACAGATGTAATTAGCTCATATAATATTCATATGATATATCACAATGGGTTTGGGTGAAATCTTAATGTGTTCTCTACTATCCAAACACAAAGACAAGGTCTAGGGATATGGAGTGTTGGGTTGAGTGCTTGCCTTGCAAGCGTGAGGATCTGAGTCTAAACCCAAGAATCCAGGCCAAACCATAGTGGACGTGATGGTGTGATCTTGAACTCTCTCTGTGAAGAGACACATGAATCTCCTTTGATTGTCCAACCCCAGCCTATCAATAATCTTTTTTTGAGTTTCAGGCTAGTAAAAGACTTTGTACAAAATTAAATAACAAATATTGAGTACAGTTAGACTGGAGAGATGGCCCAGAGGATAAAACAGTGAAGATTTGAGTTTGGTTCTCAGTAGCCATTTAAAAATCTTGGTGTGGCAATGTAAGTACTTGTAACTTCAGTCCAGTTGGGAATGAAGATAGGAAGAACACTATGGCTTGCTAGCTTCAGTTTCAGGGAGAGACCCTGGCTGAAAGAGGAGAGTGAGAGAGTAAGACCACATCCTTCCCTGATCTCTGTACCAGATGCAAAAGGGTATAATCACCTGCACACACACATTATATATATGAATATAACATACACACACATACAGAAAATTTGGTGGACAGTAACTAGAGAAAGTTGGCTTCCACACTTCCTTCACACAGGTGCATATGCATACACTTGCATAACCACACCTGTGAACATGAACGCATGCACACGCACAAGAAGAACACACAGACACACACACACATGAAGCAGAAGGTCATGTAAAGACAGGAGAAAGCAGCTACTAGTCAAGAAAGACATAAATCTCTATGAGTCACAAGAACACAGGAGGTGGCAAATGAAGATTCTCTCTGAGCTCTGTCAGAGGTGACGCCTTCGTTTTTGATTTTAAGTGCTTAGAACTACGAGAGAATGAAAGTCTGTTGCTTTCCGTCACTCTATTTCTGGTCCATTCCCTTGGAGATCTATGAAAAAAAAAGCACACAACCGCCAACACATGCGCGCGCGCGCACACACACACACACACACACACACACACACACACACTGCAATTAGACTGTTTTCCTCAAGAGAAGTTGCTTGAAAGGAGGAGGTGGCTGTGGAGAATAGGTGAGACAGTGCTTGTTAGAGAAGGCTGTCAATGAGAGAAAATATCCATCCAGCAACTCTGGCGCTATAATCTCTGTGTCTGTTAGCTCACATGTGTTTTCTTTCTTTAATTCTCACTACAGTCTTGTGATATGAAAATGTTGACAGGGCTTTTTAAATTGAAGCTTAGAAAGCTTAGGCTTCTGGCTCAGAGTCACAAACAAATAAATGATAAAACCAATAACCAAATCCACACTTCCTGATTCCTGGTGGGTGTTCTTTCTCTTTAATCTTGAAATTAAATAATTAAAATTGCAGTGAATATTTCATCGCTGTAGGGATTAACACTAACCTGGGCATGGTAAGAAAGAACTCTCATGAGAAATATTCTTCTCTAGGTGGAGTGATGGAATTGGATATCATAATAGGTCTTTTCCAAGTCTAATTATGCTCTCACTCAGAGTAAGGCACTGGCTAAATGCGAGTTCATTACCATTTTATTCGAAGCTAACTGGAAAACAAGATTGATTGACATTTTGGAGGTATTCAACATTTATATGCAAGAAATTTAAAAGACTTCAAACGCATTCAAAAAGCTGTTTTAAGATAGCCTGTGTGTTTTTTTACACTGAAATGCTCTACACAAAACAGATTTCTCCTAAAATTAAACCCACTGTTGGCAGCCTTGACTTTCTTAAAGTCACGAGGGAAATTGTCAGTGTCCCTAACCAGAAGGAAGAAAGAATCACAGCACAGTCTTACCTAATTTCCTCTGTGCTCACAAAGTCTTGCTAGTTCTCTTGCTCTATATTATATGATTCCTGCCTCTGCTGATTATGAATGGAAGGGTGGCTGTAAGTTGTAGTTTTAGTCTATCTCCATGTGCTTCGTGTCAGCAGATGCTGAATCCTGTGAGTAGTGGCCATATTTCAGTATAGGAAACATTCAGTGACTGCAGAAATCAAGAATAGCAGGTGAAACGAGTGATTTCACAGCTTTATAATGTTATTTATGACACACAGATAAATTTCTCTAACTTTAATCAGGCCAAATTTTCTTCGTACATTGTGTTTCTATTTACCAAACAGAAATTTGGTAAAATCATGGCCCTGGCTGTATTCCTGTTGCTGTAATAAGATGTCTTGAAAGAAAAACTAATGGTAGAAAGTGTTTACTTACGTTCACAATTCCAGGCTGTTGACTATTGTTGTGTGGAAGTCACAGGGGCAGGAGTCGAAGGCTTCCAGTCATATTCAGTGTTGAGAGCAAAGAGAGATGATCTCTGCATCCTGACCTTCTTGTTGGTGTCCCCCTTAATTTTTCTATTGGTATAAAGTTCACATCTGCCTAGGAAACAATATTGCCCATGGTAGGCTGAATCTTCCCACATTGATTATCTTAATTAAGACAATTTCCTGTAAATAGACCATGGGTCAAGACAGTGTAAGCAATCCCTTACTGAGATTCCTTCTCCAGGAGATTCTAGGCTGTGTCCAGTTGACAGTTAAAGGCAATCCTCACCTCTATGAAGTCTGGAAATTGTATCTGATTCCCCATGAGAGTTCTTAGATACACAGTGTCGATGTGGGGAAAAATCACCAATGTCACTATTGCCCAAAATGCTTGAACTAAGCTTTTCTTCTCATGTAGTAATAAGGAGCGGCGGCGGGGCTGCGTCCCCAACACCCCGGCCGCCTGCACGGCTAGCTTTACCCGAAATAATTACACAGACACTGTATTCTTTTAATCACTGCTTGGCCCTTAGCTCTAGCCCTTACTGGCTAATTCTGATATCCCAATCAACCCATCTCTAACAATCTGTGAGCACCGGTCTTACCGGGAAGATTCTAGTTCAGAGCTTCATCACTTCATAGTTCAGGCTCAGGAGCCTGGAGCATGGCGTCTCTCCTGAGGCGTCTGCTCCCAAGAGGAGAGCTGTCAGGTCTGACCTCACTTCCTCTTCCTCCCAGCGTTCTGTTCTGTTTACTCCTCCCACCTATCTTCTAACCAATGAGGGAGGACCAAGCAGTTTCTTTTTATTTAACCAATGACCTTCCTCCATCATTCTCAGGACTTTTAAAAGTAAATGGATCATTTAATGGAAATTGGTTAATTGATTAATTAATTAATTTGACCATCAATAAGCAATTATGGTAGCGTTCCCTTGGAAGCAACCTTTCTTTAATCACAGATTAGGCTCTCTCTCTCTCTCTCTCTCTCTCTCTCTCTCTCTCTCTCTCTCTCTCTCTTTTTCTGAGACAGGATTTCTCTTTAGCTTTGGAGCCTGTCCTGGAACTAGCTCTTGTAGACCAGACTGTCCTTGAACTCAAAGAGATCCACCTGCCTCTGCATTCTAAGTGCTGAGATTAAAGGTGTGAGTCACCACCGCCCAGTGAGATTTGGCTCTTTTAAGACTGAGAATTATATTTACTGTTTAAGTTTTCTTGTATATGAATATTTTGTTATAGAACTGTCAACTATGATATGGTCCAATGGTCTATACTTCTCAATTATATCACAAATATGGAAATAAACAGTTGTTTGATGATAGTGTACTGTATTAGAATATCAAAGCTGTTTTTAAACAGATATTGCTGTGCACTTGGTATTTAGTTCTCTGTCTTGACAAATCAGGTTGTTACCAAAATATGAAGGATGAAGTCAAAGAGTGCTTGGTACTTGAAAATGTCTGAAAGTTTGGTATGACCAAACTCTTTTCAAGACTAAGACTGCCAATGCTATTTGAAATAATCCAAGATAAAGATTCTAGACACAGATTTTCTTTGTGTTACTTGATATATTCATAATGCCTTCCATGCCTATTAATTTACATCACTTCATCTGCCACAAAGATCTTAGAGAAGAGTCCTAACTTATAAAATCCAGGAATCCCATGCCAACAAATATCTCAAAAAGAAAGACATTTAGCATTTTAACCCTTGCTTCCTAAATCTCTTCAGGCCAATGAAAAATTATTGTTGGTTTAATGCAACTCTGTTTGTAATACTTCTTTCATTTACTCAGACTGGAGTCTACAAAGTATAAGGTAGGGCCCCTTGCCTTGAGCCAGAAGCAAGACAAGCAGTCAAGTGATAGATAGCTATATGTTAAACACATATATTATTATAAATATTAAAAATATTTTATCCATGTAATTGATAAATATTTCTTCAGTTAATGGTAGAAACTAGGCTCGACACTAACACAGACACTCAAGGAACTTTCTGCTCTCAATTGTAAAATGCCAAAAGTATGAAAAGTGATATTATAAAGAGATACACACTCTAAAGGAATAAAATCTCATGTATGTGTTTGTTATTCTCTCTCTTTTTCTGTGATACTAACTTATGTCAGTAACTCTCTTCATTTATATCACTGTACAATGCAAGGTGAAACAGAAAAAGTTAAAACCTGGGCTAAACATTAAGAGTCCTTATATTCTGCTATCTCTCCATCCTAAACATTTACCTCGAATCTGATACCATCAGTAGAAAATATTCCAATGTATCTAGAACTGTTGCCAGAGAAGCTAAATCTACTCAGAGAGAGCTACTTAAAGCAAGGCACAGCCTCTGTCTTGCAGAAATAGGTTATGAACCTAACACAGACAATTCCCAAACCTTACTGTATATCAATATCTTCACAGAATTTAAAAAAAAATCATAAGCACAAAATGGACTTCAAAAGTGGTGACTGGACATCGGTTCTGAGAGCAGGAATGCAAATGTGAATAAAGGAGTCTGGTTTACTCCATGCTAGGATCATCATCATCCTTCACCATCACCACCAAATTGTAGAATGACTTTAATGATCTCTTTGTCACAGTCTACCTCTTCCACGTGTTAGTCACCCAGCAAGCTTACATAGGCTCCTTTGCCTTGCTGTCTTTCTACACGTGCTCAGCTATGGCTTCTCCTTTCAAGACATAACCCAGTTGTCTTTTGTTGAGAAGTTCCTGACTCCTTGAACTAACATTTCTTAACATTATTTTCTATATTTCCACAAAATTCTACTTGTTCATAGTTTGCAAAATGTTTTGTAGAATGGGATAATACTTGGACTCAATAGAGTCTTTGCTGAAAGGCTAATTCTGCAGTGGCGCCATCCCCAGAATCTCTTCCCAACTGTGCCCATAATAAATACTCTATTGATTTTCATTAAATGCTGAGATATCAGAAACAGAGTGATTTTTGAAGAGACAGACGTCTAGGTGGATATTCTGAATTTACGTTCAGCTCCTCAAGCAAAATTGAGCTCATTAATGAAATGATTGTTGTTTTTATTTCAGTATCATTGACTCATTCTCTTTTTATGGGTCTAAGTACCTATTGTTCCAAAGTTCTTGAAATACTTTTCCTTTCCATGAAATGTCAATTAACATATAGCACTACAAACCCATATGGATGAGCTTCTTTGCAGGACATAGTTATGCCTGGTAAAATCGAAGCTTAATTTTTAAAAGAAAAATTAAAAAGCAGACGTAGGGAAGCCCACACTTAATTAGTAATTTCTGCTCAGTGTCAAGATATAAAGAATGGTGACTGATACCCTAGGAACCGAATCTTATCTACAAACTCTCTTTACATAAATACTTAACTTAGAGCATAAACCCTTGCTGTCACTAGGTATTATCTAATTCCATTTTGAAACCGATCTCACATGGAAAAATTCATAGTCACTCTTTTACTGACAACTCTTAAACTCATGTGGTCCCATTAAGAGTAAAATTGAATCAATCCAACAAAATATCTCATTTGACTTGGTTATAAGTGAAAAATGAGATTATATGAATTCTCAAAAAATCAATTAGGATGTAAGAAAGAAAGGTTTTTCCCATTCTCAAATGCATTGTGAAGAAAATGGAAGCTTGAAGTTGTTTCCAAAGAAGCGAAATGAGTCAGTTTTTCTTTCTCTTTTAATATAAGTACCAATGAGGAATTGTATTCTATTAGCTGCTGAAAGGGAATAAATGAGCACAGACAGGGTCAAATGGTAGATCCTGTGAACACAGGTTATTAATATGTTGTATACTAATACCTAATAAAGAACATTAGTGTGAAACAGCAGTGATCCTATAGTCTGATAGAGTAATGGGACACACAGTTTAAATTAGTGTGGGTAATAAATCAATTATTACTGAGCTAACAAGTCCCAGCCAACACGCCTTTAATCCTAGCACTCGGGAGGCAGAGGCAGGTGGATCTCTGGGAGTTCGAGGCCAGCCTCGTCTCCAAGAGCTAGTTCCTGGACAGGCACCAAAGCTACAGAGAAACCCTGTCTCGAGAAACAAACAAAAAAAAATTCCCAGCCATAACTAGACACTGGCCAGATTATTTAAAGTGCTCTACAAGTACCTATGAGTGTTTGCACTCATTACCTCTTTTAACAATGTTCAGAGGCATGCAAAATTCCCATAACTTGATAGAAGTATACTTGTGTCATTTCACTTCGTCTCAAGTGTTTATGCAAATCATTACTGTAGGAGCAAGAGAGGCCACTTGTTTGTCCCCGGCTGCTCAGCCCCACAATAATCACACAGAAACTATATTATTCAAAACACTGCTCAGCTCATTAATGCTAGTTTCTAATTGGATAACACTTATATCTTAATGTAACCCATTCTTAGTAATCTGTGCATCATCACAAGGTCATCTTCTCAGTGTCCTGCCATGTCGGTAGGTATTACAACTAGTTGTTTTTGTTTTGTTTTGCCTTGTTTGTTTGTTTTTATGTTGAGGATTGAAATCATGGAACAACCCAGGTCACTCTGGCAGTAATCGTCAGAGCTGGGCTTGAACATGATTCCATTAGACTTGAAAGCCAGAACTCTGAACCATGACATGCCACTGATTTCTGCCTTCATTCAACACAGATGGGAGAAGACGGCCATGTCTAACCTTCTAGCTCTATGATGCTCAGCCCCTCTAGGTCCTTGGAGTATGACTTGTCATTCTGCCTTTTCTTGCTTCTTATTCCAAGGCCAAACCAAATTATCTCACAAATTGTCTTCCCCGTGGTATAAGAACATTCAATAGCAAACTACAAATAGATAAATAAGAAAATTTAATTCCACAATAGTCCATTAACCTATTCTGAACTCACTAGGAGAATGAACTATTGTGTTGGCTTGCAGTCTTTACCTGGCATTTTTTTTTATTGCTGTGCTTAAATTATCTGTGTCAAGAAATACTACAAATACCCATCTCAGAATTGTTATGAAAATTAGTTGTGTTTACACTTAATTCATTGTACTTCATAGAGTAACTGATGCATAAACATCACTCAATTAATATCTATTATTAACAAAGATACTATTTACACACTTCCATTTCTCTTTCTACAAGAACCAGGCTTAAATTTAAATTTGAAAGCAGTGTATAATTTATCTAAATGTTATCTTTATATTAATTCAGTCCCATCATCATGAACTAGAAAACTTCCCTCTTGAATTGCCTGTTTTAAAGCCCCGTATTCTGTAATACAAGGGTGTGTTGAACATAATACCAGGGTGTGTTGCTCATTGCCAAGAATATAAAAGATGATGGACAGATGCCTTTTAGAGGTGTAGAGTTCAGAGAATGGCGGGTGAGTTCTTTGTCAAGTATTATGAGAAGGGATCCTGGCATTGAATGGCAGTTAAAACAGTTGACCTTCAGATTCTCGAATATAGCGTCCCCGGATTCATCCCCAACTCAGGCTGACACCTTGGGTCAAAGATTTCATAAAATAAAGCTTTTGTTACTGCCTTGGAATGGGCAGCTAGGGTGTGTGGGAAGGAAATGGGCTTTGATAAAAAGATTGTGAATTTAAAATCTGCTTCTGCCACTGAGGTGTTTTGACTGTGGATCAGTTGCCTAACTTTTGAGCCTTTATCTCCTTAAAGGACAGAGTTTATAAAAATAGGCGAGCTAGCATGGATTGTGTGAGGATAAGCCACAGTCTATGCAAAGCATCCAGCTGGGTGCCTGCAACAAGACAGGAGCTCAGCCATGGCCAGCAAGGAGAGGGGTGACAATGTCCCAAGGAGGGAAGGGGCTGTGGCTGCCACAGACTTGACAGAGACTTTCTCTTCTTTTGTTTGTTCAGATGCTCCCTTTATAATGGTAATGGACTATTTTACATTCAAAGTCCATTCTACAGATAAAGAGAAATAATGGTGGGTTTCCCTGTAATTAATGGCATTTTTTATTTAGCATTTCAGTCTGCTTGTAAATGGAAGAGAAGATGCTTTTTGTGGTGGATAACTTGTCTACCTCGTTTTCCAGATTTATGAATTTGGTCCATATGAAATTAATTACTGTGGCTGTTTTACATGGATGCAAGACATCTGGAATAATAGGGTTTCACTGTTAATAGACCTCTCAGCATCCCATGACAAACATCCTTATAATAGCAACATATGCTGCTAGTTTAATGAAAGCCAGCAATGACAATTAATGGTTCTGAGCTTTCAGTAAATTACACATTTTCTATTTTTTATATTCTTCATATTCAGTCTCATGAATTCAGATTGTGCCTTGCTTGCGGCACAGGGAGAAAATGGCTCTGTCGTATGTATTCTGAGTCACGCTTGTATCATTTACTTAGTTGACATACATGACTGCAGATGAACATGCTATCGCTGTTAAGCATCAGAAGCAAACTCCCAGGTACCTGTTTATTTACTAATTACAACACTAGGGTTAGTTAAAAGAACAACTGGCCTCTCACCTCCACAGAGCACTGGAGTACCGTGGTCCCTACCATAATAAATAAAAGTGTATAAGTAGAACTAAACTGTGAGAAATTTGCTTCAAGACTCAGGCAGTCTAAGATTCTTGTCATTTGATTCTGTAAGCCTAAGCTCTCACCAGAAACACACCTATCTTCTAACACCACCCCTACCCCTGCTTGACTGATGGTTAACTCTTCCATCTCTGTGCAGACTTGGATGCTGTGCAAGCCTTTGACGGTATCTCTGAATGTTTATTTCCATGTTAGTAGAATATAAGTATCTGGAAAGTCGGGGTTCTGGTTTCCACCCTCTTTATTCTCTGTGTTAATCTAAGAAATGTTTTGTTGTTAAAGTAAATACCACCCTAGGGTAAGAAGTGAGAAGTTAAACTAAACATCTTTTGGATTCTGAAAGGTCATGCATCTTGCATTAGACTAAGAGGCCAAAACTTGAAGACAGATGGAAAGATTAACACAATTATATTATTAAATAATGTACTTACGTAATACAATTACATTCAATTTCCATACCTACTCTAAATAACCAGAGTTAAGGTACAATTGGAGAGCACAGAATGCCAGTGTGGAAATGTGTAGCCAAGGCAGGGTGGAAAATTCCTGAAATACATTGGAGACCACTCCCAGGATTCACCAGTGTCCAGTGTTGTCATTGCACAGATTCCCAGTAGGCCCTGTGGGATGTAGAGAGGGGGAGCAATAAGAAAGCATTTGCTCAGAAGTTTCCCAGATATATTGTTGGAAGAAAGGTGCAGGGGTCTTGGCGCATTTACGGTAAATTGTTTCTCCTGAGACACATCTTCCTTGTGTCTAAACGCAGTCTGTTTACTACACCTGATCACCATCACTCCATCTAAAGTGCCTGCTAGAGAGCCTGATGCCTACCATGCGTGAAGGCCATTCGGTACCACTCTTAAGTTTACGTGTTGAGATGGATCTTGGTTACTAACTAGTGATTTAATAATTTTTTTTATTTTGAGAAAATTTTTATTAGTTTTTGATAATGATATAAATGTTTTTTGATGATAGTCACCTCTTTTCATACTTCTCCAAGCTCAAAGCCCCCTTCCTTACCAACCAAAACTTGCTTTCTCTTTTACCTTTACCCATCAAGTACAATTCTTGCATGTGTGGCCTTTCATTGGAATATGATCAGCTTACAAGGGGGCGTCACTCACAAAACTGAATCTTCGTTTCCTAGCAGCTATGAACTGCCTATAGCTTCTTGTCTATGGGTGGGACTTCATATGTACCCTCTTCTCCATGCTGGCTTAGACATAAGGCAAATATGTCTCAGGAGAAGAGACTTAAGCAAAAAATCACCATGGTTCCTGTGCATTTCTGCACACACTCTTTCCTGAAAGTTACTGAGCAAAGGATCCTGATCGCTTTCCCTTTCCACCTCCTACAAGGCCTATCAGGAAGAATTCACTCAGCCATTGCACTGAAAACTGGTGAATCATGGAAATACTCTCCAGTATATTGTACAAGTGTTCTGCTCTGTCCAAGCTACACAGTTTCACATTCAATGTCTGCTCTTGACTCTGACGTATTGATAGTAGGTATATAAATCAGACAGAACTGCATTGCTTAACTGGATATTTAATAATATAATTGTGTTACTCTTTCTACCTGACTTCAAATTTTGGTCCGGCTTTAGTTCACATAGGCACTTCCCCAACTTGTTTTTTCAAAGAAGAACTCTGAATCTAATCTCCTGTTTTAGCTTTTTTTTCCTGACCATTATCCCTAACAACTTGTAACCAACAGTCTAAACAAAGATAAAACATCCATAATCCATTTTGGGGGGCAATGTGGGCATAATTTTCTAGGTTACTTTCTGCTGATTAATGGTGCTGATAATCTTGATGGGACCTAAAGAAAATTTGGGATTGTGGGCAAGTCCTGACTGGAGTATTCTGTGAGGCTGGATCATCTTAGCCAGCAATCTTAAGACTGTTCTAGATGTAGAATTCAGAGGAAACTCCAAGATCCTCTGAAATGTTGGATCATCTGGGCCAGAGAACATTCTGAATACCCTGGAGAAAATACTGATCACTGTAGGGTAAAGTGGGTTGCTTGAAGACAGCCTATACTTGGAAATTTTTTAAATTAACCTTAGTTCCTATTTGTGGTCGTATTCATTTGATGCTTTCTTGCATGGTTTTCTATTTATTTTTCTTTAATCTGTGTCCACACTAAATGAAGACAACTTAGAAGCTTTCTGAAGACTACTACTTGGCAACTGGGGTAGTTAATGGGAGAGCAGCAGGCAGAAGTGACCACAGGTGTACTGAATAATACAACCTTTCAAAGGATGTGCGCATCGGAGCTTCACAGACAGCGAACACCATTCCATTTGAGGCAGAACGAAAGAATCAGAGATTGCATTTTCTATAAATAACTAACACAACTGCTATATCTGGGTGGTATCTTCAGGAAAAAACGGTAGACAACAAAGTAGGCAAACACTCACTGAGGAGTGAGGCCAGTATGCATAAAGGAAATTGGTGGGTAGATGTTCTGCCTCCATTTCTAGATGAAGAAATGAGGCCATGAGATTTCCAGAAGGTTGCCAATATTCATCTCTGAAGCAGAAATTCATAAGAAAACCTTGCGTCCAATATGTTGTTTCTCAAGCCATTTAGTAATGAAATATTAGCTGGGACCTACTGAGTTCTATGCTTTTAAAAGAGTTCAGGTAAAGCCGAACTCTTGATGGTAGCTGTGAGAAGAAATTACTTCGCTGGGGAGTTTTTGCTGGTGATTATCCTTGTGACCTCTCTGATCCTGGGTGTGACTCCAGCTATCTGTGTGTAATTTTGGAAAGTATCATATGTGACTTGCTTCCAAGGAGAACTACAGGGCTTTGCTGCGGCTGCGGCTGCTGAGGCTGCGGCTGCTGAGGCTGCACTGCTGCTGCCTAAGGACGAATCCACCTACTCATTGGGAAGGAGAGCTTGAACACATAGGTCCATCCTCAGAGGTGAGGCAGTGGCATTCTTCAGTGCTCTTCTTATTTGTAACACTGGCTCACACCAGACACTATCATTAGATAAGAAACTAGAGTCCAATGCTTTAAAAATGGATGGAAAACATTTCATCTCCCTGCTCTTCCTACTGGAGTAGCAAGACTCTAAACAGAACTGATTCAAAGGGAAGGACATAGGTTTGTCAATATATATTACATAGAATAATACTGGGCTATGAAGGGGACTGAAATCAGGAGATAAATCAAAATAGGAAACGACAGATAGCCTAGAATCCAAGAGGTGGTCTTAAATGAGTGTGCATTAATAAATCCAATCCAATTTAGCAAACATGTACAAAGTTTGATGTAGCATGCAGTATGTTTCATGCTAGGGGAATGTCAAGATTATACAAGATTATAAACAGAAGTTTAAAATGAATTTGCTTCTCCCGGAATTTGTAGCCCAGAAGGAAAACCACACATGTAAAAAGTAATTAAAATGTACTACAATAAAAATGGTACCATAGTATATGTGCTTTGCTAATTGCTTTTTTATTCAACATTATGTTTCTAGCATTCATCAATGGTATTATGTGTAATTGAAATTTTTCATTTTCGCTGCTGAATAATTGTATATGTTGTGATTACATTACAATTTCAAATCTCAAAACTAAAGCCAAGTAAATAATGCATTGCCTAGGAATAAAGGCACACATACTTAAAGCAAAAACAAAATGAAGAGAATAATAAACACAAAGTTCAGGATGGTGAATATTTCTGGGAGGAAAAAATAAACTAGGAGAGATGTGCATAGATAGATAGAGTGAAAATAGTAATTTCACATCTGCCACACTAGGTACTTAGTGCTTGGTTCGTATTTATTTGTTTATTTTCAGTATTAGCTTAACTTATTTTGAGACAAGATTTCATATGTAGCCTTCGCTGACTTGGGATTCTCTATGTAGACCAGGATGAGTTGCAACTCACAGAGATCTGCCTTCCTCTGCCTCTCAAGTGCTGGGATTACAAGAGTATACCACCACATCTAGTCCTTGTTATTTAATGCTTTGACCTACATATATACCTAGATGTATACACATACAAATAATATGGCTACAATATATATTATCTTATATGGACCACGTATCCCATAATAAAATACTCGGCAAAGTTTTAAGGAAATACTACGTTGTTAAATAGAGGAGTGTTCAATTTGCATTTGAACAGTAGGAAGTCTGGCCTTAATGAGAGTGACCTAGAAGCTCCAGAGGAGTGATGAGGAGGGGCTAATGCAGAAACAAGGAAGTCACAATGCCACCTATCTCTCAGCATTGACCTCTTTCTTTTGCTAGCTTACATTTCTGGTTCTTCCATAATCAAAGTCCTGCACATACAGTTGAATAGCTCGAGCTAGTTTTTTGGCTGTGCTGTTAGCCTAGGACATGAGAAGTTCTGAAGATGTGAAATGGGGGTGACATTAAAAGTGACCTGGAAATGAAATGAAAGGCCCGTGGAGACCAATGACCCTTCGGGCTCTTTGACGGCTACATTGCTGCACTTAAAAACAGATTGGTAAGACTAAACACTTTCATGAAGGAACAAGATAATCTTTCCAAAATAGTGTAATGGTGCATTCTTACCTCAAGAATAAGAGAGAGAGGTTTGGGGGGTTGGGGCTCACTGTATGTCCCCTGACCAGGAAGTAGGTCTGCTTACACTTGACAGATGACTTAGTGTGCCTCAAAGTTTATCTTTGAGTATATTGATTTCTTTTTCAAAATGTTGAGCACTGCTACCGACATCCTGACGGAGGAGAGTGTATCTTTCTATTGAAGCATGTTTTCCCCTTTTCTGTACACCTGCCCAAGACAGTGGAAATTGCTCACTTCATAGTTTCCAAGTATGAGAGTCGCTTTGTATTTCTTGAATAGGCCGCAGTCGAATTCGAGGCTCGGAATCATGTTCACTGATTAACCTTTGGAAGGCTTTGCAGTCTGATTATGCTCAACCACATTCTTGCTCACGGTGGTTTTATTTGGGATGTAAATAACAGTACAGTGGCTTGTCATTTCAAAATTCAAAAATAAAACTATTAAAATTGAACTTTCACACTACCGGATATATATTCATGGAATTTTTTTAAAGATTATTTGTTTATCGTGTGTCTACATCTATGTGCAGGCACTCGGTGTGTGTATAGAGGTCAGTGGACAGCTTGTAGGATTACTTGACTTTCTCCTTCTACCATGTGGTACCCAAGGCTCAAATTCAGGTCTTCAGGATTGGGGGCAAAGCACCCTCACCCGCTGCATCATTTTCCCACTGCCCCACTGATTTTTAAAGGTAATCAAAAAATAAAAATAAATAACATTTTCCAGGTCTCTCTTTTTTTTTAGAACCCTTTAAACTTTAAAAGATGTACACAGTTAAGTCCATACAATTAATAAGAATTTTCAGCCTAGAAAGAACGGGCATTTGTGTGTTTGTGTGTGTCTGTGTGTCTGTGCACGCACGCATGTATACATATGCTCAGACTTACAAGAACATGGACGACAAATGAAAACAAATATGTGACCGTGTGTACCTAGTAAAGTCAGGCCTGCATACCCATGGCCTATATTCAAGAAATGTATGAGCGTGGTCACATAAATTACCCAGACCCAGTTTCATTTTCTCCTTAATAAAGGAAAACGATGAATCATAGCTGCAGGGTTACGTGAAAATCATCTAAGTCAATTATGTAAACATACGTAAAAGGGGAAAGAGTATTTAATGAGATCTTAAATCATCTTAAGAAATTTTAAAGATATTTTAAAGTTTTTGAACGAAAATTCGAGAATAGGCATACGAACAAAATTCTCAGAAAGATTGTTTAAATTAGAGGCTATGAGGCAGGTCACCGTAAAACATCCATGGATTCCTATTTATTTATGAACTTGGTGCCTAAATATTTTGAAAAGGTTTATAATTTTTTTTATTTTATGTGTATGTTTTTCCTGTATATATGTATATGCACCACGTGCATGTCTGGTGCCTCCAGCGATCAGAGGGGGTGGTCATGGGCACGATGTCAGTACCATGAGGACCAAACCTGAGTCTTTGGTAAGACCTATGATTGCTCTTTACTGATGAGCCATCTCATCAGAACTTTAAACTTTTTAGTGAGCAGAGTTTCAGTGCTTTGATGTAAGACCCTTGCCCTAATAAAAATAAAACTGTAATAAAAATGGTTAATACAGTGTGAAAGGAATGAAATTGGTTAGCAAGTGAAGCCCTCTAAATGGTTAGCCTTGTGCCGCCAGCTGCAGTTGAGATCTTGAGGATACTGTTATGCCTGTGAGCTGTGGGTTATTCATGTATGAAGACAGGCTGCAACGTTTACATTTTGTATATGTTTTAATGTCTTACTTCCAACCCTAGCTGGTGTGATGGTCCCTTCTTATTTACTTATGTAGGAATTTAGAAACAATCAAAGACACTGCCTTCACAGAACTTGACAGTCAAGGGAATCTAGGGAGAAAAGGAAAAGGAAAGGCTGGACAATTAAAGTACAATAAGGTTCTTAGTGTTCTAGGATAGCCACCTACTCATTCGGGGACTGTCAGGGAAGATTTCCTTTTAAAGTTAAAAAGCCAGAAAAAAGCTATTTAAGTATGCCTAAAGGCCTGTATATGAGCAAGAACAGAATAGATTCTAGAAGGTAAAATTCAGTGTAGCTACTCTAGAGCAAATCACAGCTTATTCAGAAAAAGTGTGATATGCCCATTGAAGTAGGGAATAGTGAAGTGGCTCTTGAAGTCGTTCATCCTTGTACTTGGAGTGTTTCATGGCTGATGAATGTTGATTGCTGGATTATAAATACATGAATGAGAAGCTAACTTGTTACCATGCATTCCTACCTTATCATAAGTTAAAATTCTGAGCAGGTTTTGACAAATAATGACAGAGAGAAACAAATCCACTTGAGAGGCTGGAAGATATCCAACCAAGAGACAAAGGTAGACTTTTAAAAGGGAGGAGAGCTAACATTCATGCCTTAATCCACTATAGATAGGAATTCACCTACCAATTATATGCCAAGTTTTATGGCTCTAGCTCCTGGAATAGGGCAGTGAACAAGATATCCTACTTGAGTGTACAGTGGAGATCAACAGGCAGCAAGCATATTACACACAAAGTTTCCTGTGTGCTATTCAGGAAAGTAGCTACATAGAGAGGCATTAGCTCAGGATGGCTCACAGAAACAAAAGTTGAAATGCCCTATTTTCAACCAGAACCTAATGCTACTCTTATTTGATGCTCTGAGAATCATAATTGGATTATTACTTGCTTTCTTAGCATGTGATAACACTGGCATCCAATTCTACTCACAAGGAAGAAAATGAGCGTGTGTATATCCATTTATTGCAGTGCATCGCTACTATATTTAGAAAATTTAGCTTTTCATCTACATTATGGGGAAGTTTGGCATATAATCTCTAATAGTGGGATCATAGTTTTCTTTCCTTAGGCCACCATGACTTTAATATCCTTAGACTGAAATGAAAGATCCATGCATAGTATGAAACCCATCAAATCTTAGTTCTCGGTACTACAAAAAGGTTAATTTTAACCTTAAATTTTATAAGTATTAAAGGTAATAGGCAAGAAAAATATTTGATTATGTTCCATGAAAAGCACAGAGCTAGGCTGATTTTATTTTTAATTTCACGAGATGAGCTATACAGGGAGGAATTCGAAACTAGGATCGTAGTTATTTTTACTCATTTTAAACTGATACGGTGATGGAAAATTGAGGGGAGGGCCACAGTGATCTCCAGTGGAAGGAAGCCCATTTCCATGTCAGTACAAATACTGTAAAATAAGATCATTTCACTTTATCCTAAGAAGTTCTGTGTAACACGGCTGTCAAAGAAGAAGATGGTTACTCTCTAGGAGATAAATCTGTAATCACAGCAAATATTATTATAGCCATGTCATTCATAATTCTAAAATCCAGGCTATTCCATTAAAGTTATACATGTGTGCTTATCTGTAGTTGGAGGTCTTTGTTTCCACAGCTCAGACCCAAAATAATCAGACAGAAACTATATTATTTGCAATACTGTTTGGCTAACACCTTAAGCATATTTCTAGCTTGCTCTTACATCCTAAACTAACCCATCTCCATTAATGGTGTGGGAGGTCCTTCTGTCTATATGTTGCTTTTATTGGCTAATCAATAAAGAAACTGCCTTGACCTGTTGATAGGGCAGAACTTAGGTAGGTGAGGGAAAGCTGAACTGAATGCTGGCAGAGGAAGGTAGAGTCAGAGAGACTCCATGGAGCCACCGGAGTCTGAACCTATCAGATATTAAAATAATACAAATGTTTTTGGCTTTTATTTCATATACAAATTCTGGAAGTCTTCAACTGTTGTATTAACATCTTCTTAAACTTGAGGAAGATAAGACACTAAGATTTAGAATAACATTCCAGAATCCATATTACTACTAAATATGAAACTCAGCCGGATATTTTTCTTTAGCAGGGAAATAGGTTTGGTAATTTTAAGTGTCTTGATAATACTGATGGGCAGGCTTTATGATTACCACCCCATGGTTAATAACACTGAGTGCTGTTTTTCTGCTTCTTTAGACTCAAAATGAAGAGCGGCACACAGTATAAAATAACTTCACTTGTTTTTCCATTGTATATTTTTCCACCTAAGGTTTCCCTTTATTTCTTATCCACCATCTTTGTTTTAGTAGTGATTACAATGTGTATGAGGCATTTTGTCACTTAAAGAGCTTCCATTATTGCTGAGCCAAAACCCATAGTCACCCAGGCTTGAAGTCCCATCAAGGTAAAATATTCATGCAGCCCCTGCTAACAAACCCAACCGCAGATAAAGGTGACAGACAGACAATATAGAGGCACAGGAGTGGGGTAGGGGTGGGAAGATATCCACTCCTTCTGGGAAAGGTCATTTTAGGGTCTACTTTTGTAGTTCTTTATCCTTCTAAACTTCAGTTGTTTACTTTTATTTTATCTTGAGGTCAGGAACCTGACCACACAACTGCTTCTGATCTATTGCAAACATTAATTTGGAGAAGGCAGTTGGTTCTGCAGTGGTAAAAGGGAAGATAAAGGACCCTGTGTAAACAAGCCATCTGCCCGTAACTAAGACAGTTTCTTATCTCCTCACTTTATACTCTTCCTTCTCAAAAAAAAAAAAAAAAAGTTTCCCTAAGAAAGTCAAATTGCAGGAAATTTTCTAAATGTTCTGTATCAGCCCTGTTTTAAAGAAATAAAATTTAGACAATATAAAAGGAGTTGGCAAAGTAGTGCATAGGAATTACCTGTCTCTAAAATGAGGCCATGGGGATGCGTGAAAAGTATATGGTAAGAGGAAATGCACAGTACGACTCTGGTTTGATTAGATCTCACCAGAAGTCCAGCCATTTGTGCCTTCTATGACATTGCAAAAATCAGGTTTTCTTTGCAAAATCCTGAAAAGTCTGTTAAGTGCGAATTATATTCTGCATTCTGAAGGAATTCTGTAAAGTTTTACTAAGCAAAGTCCTGTAAGCCATCACCCGGTACCTAAACACAAAGACTCCAATAAAAGATATTCTTCTAACCAGTGACGAAATGCAGGAGGGCAAACACTGAGACCATTTTTTCCGGAGATTAGGGAGGTGACTCAGTAGATAAAGCACTTGCCATGCAGGCGTAAGGATCAAAGTTCAGATCTCCAGCACGCAGTCAATGCCAGAGAGACATGGTTCACCTGTAACTTCTGCATGCAGGCAGAATGATATGACAAGTCAGATGAACCAAATTGCCCAGCTCTTCCATCAAAATGAGAGTCTATGCCAGTGAATAAAATTCAGAAGAGCAGAAGATACCCAACATCCATCTCTAGCTTCCACATGTATGTGTCCTTATACCCATGAACACACTCACACACCTGTGTGCCCACAAACATACAAAAGTGCATAAGCATGCATACACAACACACTCATTTTCCCAGTGGGAAGAAACCTAAGATAAGCCCTTTAGAAAACTAGTTTGGAATGTGTTTCAGTCTGTAAGGGTCTCCTCATCCTTTTCCCAGTTGTTTGTCACTGTTACCCTCATGCCCCATCTACGCTTCCTCAAAATTCCCGTTTTACCTTCCAGATGAAGGTCGATATCTCAGATAAGATCTTGATCTTGTTCTTTTTCATCTTTTTATTTTTAATGACTTTGCTTATCACTCTCAGTTAACATCTTGAATTTTAGATTCTAAACAAAACATATTTCGTTCGTATCCTTGAAGAACCACATATATGCTGTTTGATCTGCTTAGTTTCCTCTTCCTTTCATACCACGTTATTTTATCAATATCTATTTATCTTTGATCAGTATTTGTCCTTTTATTAAGTTCAGTATCATGTGCCCCAGGAGATGAGGTAATTGTTCACCTCCCATTTAAGCCATTTTCTCTTCTTTTGCCGTCCCTAGAATTTTCTACATCTCTACCTTGATATTTTAGCTGCATTTATAATTGGTGTGTGTGTGTCTGTCTGCCTGCCTATCTGTCTATATGTATGACATGTGTATGTGCATATGTATGTGGAAGCCTGACTAATACAGGGTGTCTTCCTCCACCACTTCCCATCTTGTTTGTAAGGCAAGGTCTCTCAATTGGGTACAGAGAGAGCTCACCAATACCTCTGGTCTAGAAAATCAGTTTGCTCTGAGACTTCTCTGTCCCTATTATCTGAGCCCTGCCATTACTGGTGAGCCTCCACATGCCTCTAGCATTGCTGTGAATTCTGGTGATCTGCTCACTGGTCACATGTTCATGTAGCAAGTCCTTCACAGCCTGAGCCATCTTCTCAAACTGTGTTTCTAGACTGAAGTTTTCACACTGGGGACTGTTGAATGGTTGTCATCCCACACACAGTGTAAACACACCACACCGCTCCATATAAACACGAAAGTGGGGCTCTGGCTTTTCATTACATTTCCAACCCTTAAAAACATGCCAGGTTATAAAAGATGACCCAGATTTCTTCATTGAAGGAGGAAAGGAAATAAGACCAACACTTAAAGCAGGGAGTCTGCCTACTAAAGACTAAAATGCCTGGCATGCTGATTTCTGTTTGTTTGTTTGTTTGTTTTTTCAATAAGAAAATCCTACTAAATTTCCAAAGGGAAAATTAAATAATTAATACCTTCATAATGGATATAATACTTTCATCTTTCACAGAAAAGGGGTTTGTAAGATCAAATGAAATGCTATGATGTGATATCAAATAAAAAATCCAGATTAAAGCCATATATTCAATTAATTCATTATATATACATTCACATTATATATATGGTTACATTGTGTGTGTGTGTGTGTATATATATATATATATATATATATATATATATATATATATATATATATATATATTATATAAAGAATTAAACAGAAAAGGTTTTGAGGCTCATGGGTGAGAAACTGAAATTGTGACCTGGCAGCCAGGCTGGGCAGTGGCAACCGGGATTAGTGGTTTTATTCACAAAGCTGCAATTTCCCCAAACACGATGAGCGCATCTACTTGCTGATTTATGCCCTTGTCAGGGGAAGCAGAAGGACGATAATTCTCCAAAGCTAAGCCTTCCTTTGGGATGATGTTTAGTCTCTTCACTCCCCAAATACTTGATCAATGATGCCAACCTGTTGACACCCCAGGACACTTTTAAGATGATGTCTTTCAGGCAGGAGACCTCCACAAATCCAGTGATAGATGTTCTTCCTCTCCAGGTTCAAAAACACACTTCCCTGTTTGGTAGTCTTATGGCTTGGCTCTGAGTCAAGACACTTTCTGAGTGAATCATGGAGCTGGACACTGCCTGGGTTTCTGCATGCTTCTTTTGCCTTGTTGGATCAGGAGCATGGCATATAACCTTGCTCAGACTGAGACGGCTCATTTGCACAATGGAAATCAATCTTCAATTATTTAGTCGAACAGCATATTATTTAACCCTCATATGCTCCGGGCCATTTAAACAGTTTGTAAATTGTGAATTATTATACAAATACTCCTTTAATGAATATGAAATTATCTTTCCTTCCTACCTGACTGTAACCTTAGCTAAGTCCTTGAAGAGAATGCTTTGTTCTGTTCATCTATTCGTATGTCTGGAGTGCTGAGCACTGTGTTGGATGCATAGTGTTTAAGGTAGGCTCACTCAATTTATCCCAAGTCCTTGCCAGCCAGTCCACAGCATGGCCATTAATCCACCATGTCTAAGTCACTCATTTTACTTGTTCCAGGTAACAGTAGTCTTCATCATCTTTGCTTTATGAACAATCATTGTAGGAATCAATATTGAGTCAATAACATGCACACAGAATTTATATATATATATATATATATATATATGTATATATATATATATACCAACTTGTGAGTGTTTGCGTTTGAAGAACTCAGATATTGTTTCCTGAGAAGGTGGTTTTAAAGCAAGTCTTTGTTAAAAAGATTTATTTATTTATTTATTTTTTGTGCACACAGTGTTTGGCCTCCTTGTATGCTCGCAGGCCAGAAGAGGGCACAAGATCTCAGTACAGATGGTTGTGAGCCACCATGTAGTTGCTGGGAATTGAACTCAGGACATCCGGAAGATCACCCAGTGTTCTTAAACTCTGAGCCATTTCTCCAGCCCTTTTTTTTTAAATTTCTTAAAACAATCTTATTTTACATACCAATCCCAGTTCCCTCTCCCTCCCACCCTCTGGCTTCCCACATCTTCTCCCCACCCCACCCCTATCCACTCCTCAGAGAGGGTGAGACCTCCCATGGGGAGTCAACAAAGTCTTTAATTAGCAGAAAGAATTAAACTGGGGAAGTGGGGTACAAGAGTCAATTTGGGGCAGATGGAATGGTGCACAGATATGTATTTTATCAGTTCATCACTATGATTTAGAAAATATCATCTATGCATGGGGGTGCAGCTTAGGGCAAAGTAGCAGACTAGTATAGATGTGGTGTCAAGTGTGTTAGTGGATATATATATTAGACTAGAAATATCCAACTAGACATTGAGATTCTTGGCCGGGCAGTTATGTAACTTGTCTTTGTTTCTAAACTGACAGGTTTAGGGTCGAAGGTTTCAGCTGTTATTGGATCTCAGTAGATTCAGCTCACTGCCAATCTCCCCATGAAAAGGAAATCACAAGTGTATAATTGAAAAGACAAGTGTCTCTAAACAAAACTCTCATCAGACATCAACTCTGAACTCTCTTCTCAGAAAAAGAAAAAGAAAAAAAATCTCCTCTCTGAGTCAATAAAATATGATTGAAGTACCAAGTTGTCATGAATTCACCAGCTCTTTCATGGATTACTCTGAAGAAGACTTGAGCGATAGCACCGTTCAATCCTGCACCCAGGATATATCTTCATAGACACTCATAAAATCTGCTCTTCTGAAAAACAATTTATGGTATTTTTCTGGCTGGTTATCATGACTTGTTATAACAAGTAACCTGATAACAAATAGTAGCAATCCTTGGGGAGCAAACCACTAGAGACCACAGCCCATTTTGTTGTGTAACATCCTGTGGAGAAAGCCCTAAAACAGATTGTGTTTCTTCTAGAATGTAAACGTATAGTGCCCTCACACTCTTCAAGATGTTTTATGGCTTCTCTTTTTCTCTAAGGAATCTTGTTTGATACTATTTTTCATAATCACTTACATACCTCTCCTGACATTTTAATAGGCTAGATATACTCTCTGTCTGTTTATGCAATAAGGGTCTTTTCTAATGCCATAAATCCTCGTGATGGCTCAGATATTTTGAACAATTCCACACCAGTGTTTAACAGAAATATCACCTTCCTTTAAAATGGATGCTAATATTAAAGAACATTTTCCTGTATGTCACATTTTTAATTCAGATTTAGGCTTTCCCTGAGAAGTCAACATGATAGTTAAGATAATAGCCTATGTATTGAGACAGACTTGAACCAACCTCCAATCCTTAACTTTTTCACTGTACTCCTGCTATTTAGGCTATCTTAATACTTTCAGATTCCTTATATGACAAAAGGAGATAAAAATGTATGCCAGAAAGTACTATATGTTATTAGAAGCATAAGATGAAATAATGTCTATAAATTTCTCTGTATAGCTAATGTTCAGAAAGAAAGCATGGTTTGTTGTCATAGAAATGCTAAGTTTTGCCGGGCGATGGTGGCGCACGCCTTTAATCCCAGCACTTGGGAGGCAGAGGCAGGCGGATCTCTGTGAGTTCAAGACCAGCCTGGTCTACAGAGTGAGTTCCAGGACAGGCTCCAAAACCACAGAGAAACCCTGTCTCGAAAAACCAAAAAAAAAAAAAAAAAAAAAAAAAAAAAAAAAAAAAAAAAGCTGGAAAAGACTTTTGCAGAGACCTAGAGGCTGCTTTAATGTGGAAGAGCCGTACGGAGACTTCATATTAAAGTAGGCCTAAAAGTGTTAAAATCAGAGTTTCTTGTAGGAGGAAACATGTAATTCTCAAATGTGACCTGGAAAATTTTCTGAATTTCTCAACTGTAGTCTTCTCGCTCCTGGAAAAGATGAGTAATAAATAGCCTCGGGTAAGTAAGAGAGCTCTGAGGGTAATTGAACTGCCTGCGTGTATGCCTGTGCGTGTTGGGGAAAAGGTAAATACACTTAGGCACAATGAAGCTATTGTACTATAATCAGTTTTAAGTGATCTTCAGAGAAACTTTGACAATGAATACCAAGTTACTTGGGCTTCAACTATTAAATCTATATGGTTATAATTAGAAAAGTGTTCAGCAGTTGAAGATTTGTAAGCCAGTCACAATATTCCAAAATGTCTGGCAAACAATAGAAAATAGTAAATTCTGAAATGACCTCTTATTAGAAAATATTTATTGCCACATATATACCCCAAGTACGGGTTGGTGATTATTTCTAATGTCTGACTAGTAAGAATTATGGAATGAAACTTTAAAAAAAACAGAATAGATTTCTGTAGAGGCAAAGATAGAAATAAGAGCATTTATCTGTTTCAATGCAAAAGAATTACCCAACTTTTCTACATGATTTGAAGCCATAATAATGATATCTACCATAAAAGATTTTTGTCACAATGTAGTGTGATAAGAAGATGAAGTTCCTGTAAAATGATTGACCTGAAATTTTAGTCTTATGTTTTATCTTCCTGTAAATTTCATTTATGCCCTATGTACTGGAAAAGAAATTTGATGTTATACTTCAAAACACTTGAATAAAGTACAAGTAAAGTACACATAAAAATGAATATCAAACAGAACCAAGATAGCAGGTGACCTGTGCCACAAACCAGACTACTGCAAGCTATCAGATAGAAGGTGTCTCATAGAGAGATTAAAACCCCTTTATGAAGAGGGCTCAGATAGAAGCACTTTAAGCACTCCAAGAAATTGCTCATGTTGTTTTACCTTGATAAAACCAAGTTAGAGATAATTCTGAACTCAGAAAGTATCTGATCCCAAAGTTTTAGCCAGATAACTACACAACTTCCCCATGATATATGAGAGCAAGTAGTATATTGCATGCACAGTTTCTTTTCTTATATAGTATTTTCATAGTAGCCCCGTTAACACTAGCGTATGTGGTGGTTCTTTGGTTATATTTTGGAATAAATTACTGCATGGAGGGACATATGTGGGTTTGCATTGTTGGAAGAATGGGCAAAAGTCAGGCTGAACGACAATATTGGAATAAGCGGGTAATAACTTTGGACAGTGTGTATGGCTATGTCCAAAGCATACTGTAATGTAATAAAATGTCTGGTAGTTGTTAATGAGAAAAACAAACAATAGAATTAGATAAGAAAGTAAAAAAAAATAACCACTCTAGTGAGAATCTGGAATAGATGACATAATCCACGGCTTAGTGCATGAATGACCCAAGGGTGTCAGCATCTGTGTAGACGTCTACCCTCCACCATGAATAGTATAAGATGTCAGCATCTGTGCAGAAGTCTACCTTCCACCATTCAGGTGCAGGTGTGAAAGGAACAGTTACTCAAGAGGCATTGCACAGCTAGTACAACAGTAGATCAAACTCTGTTCTCACGACAGTTGTCTGTCTGTTTCACTTCTGTCTGCATAATCCCAGGAAGCAATTACACATAGTAAATAAATTCTTCTCTTGATGTTTTCTAGAGAGCAAAACACTGTTAACTAAGTAAATGCCTAGATGTTATTGGATGGATGTGTTTTACCAAAGGGACAGTCCTCAGACACGTAATCTGTAACAGGTCAGGGAAATGCTGTTATTTTTCTAACTTACAAAGTCACAATTTCATCATCCCAAACCACAGAACATACTTCATACCTACAAACCGCTTTCTGTTAAAGTGAATAACCAGACTAGGATTTATAATCATTCTTTAGATATCATAGTGAGCAACGTATTTTTGAAAGCATGTGATTGATTATAAGACATGTAAGAAAATCCTGAAACATGCAAAATTTATGTCTACTGTGCAGTAAATACACACACAGGGGGATATTTGTCTGAATCATAAAACACATCTGAAATAGCAGAGTTTGATTTTTGTCAACCTTGCTTTCCACTTGAATTATAAATGACTCATCCAATAAATCAGAACTCTAATGATCACCATAAAGGTTACAAATTCCAACCCCTTACCTTGACTTACAGCTCCAGCTTACAAATTCCATGTATGACTTATAATTTTGATCTCTTATCATGAAGTTCCACTGTCAGAAACTCCAGTGGCTATGAAGACTCTGGCTTTAGCATCATTTAGAAATTACTGAGGACCATATTTTTTTCAATAAAAAATACAAAATCTAACTTGTTTTACAAAAGTAAAAAGAAAATGAGAGTGCAGAGTTTGTGAAACTTCCTGGGTGATTTAATGACAATTTCAGTTTCAAGGGGCCTTTCTGGATGAGTAGAATAGTGTGGATTTAAGAAGTCTGACAAATATAAGAAGCCCTAGATTCTGTAAGAATATGACAGAAATTGGTAATTGATTCTGTTTATAATCTCTTGCTTCCCCTTAGGATGAGTCTGTGTTTTGTTCTGAATCTACTCTCCCTCATCCATCAATATTATGGGAACACTTGCTTGCAATCACTGATGCAGCCTTCAGAGAAAATGCCTGTCCCAAACAGCCCTAATTCACTGCTAAACACTCCTAGTCTTTTTACATTTAGCCTTCTTTTAATCTCCAGAAGGTTGGTGTCCTTTTATGACCATCATAACTTAAGAAAGAACTCCATTTCTTGAAATGTACTTAATGTTTATAGTTTGAAGGCAAAATAGGACTTTTGTTTGTATTTGAGTTTAATGACAACCTTGGGTAATAATAGAAATTGAATCCCATGAGCTTCCTTTCTTTGCATGTGAGGAAAACAAAATCTGCTGCTGTATCTGACAATCAGATCCATTTAAAATTAGGAGTCAAAGAAACACCCCTTTCCTTTCCCTGTAACACTGTTCTTCCACCCCACCCTCCATGTGGCAGATTCATTATTTCACAGGCTTCCATTTCAGGCTCTGCTAACGTGCTAGTTACTTCAGAGGTGCACAGCCTGTATCATCAGTTTCCTGGAGAAGCGGCCAAAGAAAGAACCATCATCACCATCTCACTAGGCATAATTTCCCCTAGACCTTTCAGTGTGATAAAGGTCATAAACATTTACTTGTTCCTTTTACACCCTTAAAGCTACCCCACATGTGAGGTAGTATCTCTTCATTTTCACAACAGAGGGATCCTAAAACCTTGGAAGGTCCAGTGCTTTCCTAAAATGCTCCAACTCTAACTAAGATCAACACTCTTTGTGCTTATAGTTGTCTGCACTTAAGTTGCTCTGACCCACCTTACCTTGGCTTGTCCTTCATGCACACAGTATTTTCTCACTGGTACTAGACAATTTCGTATTTGGTTTTAAGTTTATGGATAACTTGGAGTTTCATTAAGAAAATGTGCTAAAGATCCTTTGTGCTTTGTGAGAGGAGTGGCCATTTGTCACATTTCTTCTGTAAACCAGAACATTGGATGTGTACTAAGTACTGCAGACATCTGGATGATTAATATAGAAAATACTCCAAAAGGAACATTTATTTGAGAGAAGTCTTTCTAGTTTTTCACCCATTTGTAAAACAAGTTACTTCTTTTCTTGGCCATTAACTTCCTTATATGGTTACACACCATTCCTTTATCAAGGTGACTGATTCTCCAACCTAGTGGTTCTCAACCTTCCAATTGCTGAATCGTTTAATACAGTTCCGTATGGTGTGATAACCCTCAACACTAAATTATTTTGTTGCTAATTCATAATTTAAGTCTTAAAGGTATTATAAATCATAATGCAAATATTCAATATACAATATATCTGATATGCAACCTCTGTGGGGTTCATGGCCTGCGCACAGGTGGGGAACCACTACCTAACCTCCTCTTGTGGATTTCTCTTTAAGGTCAATTATTTCCTTTCATTTGCAGAAGGTTTTAAACTTAATTCCATGCATTTGTCTGTTACTTGTCTTACTAGGTTTGTATAAATCTGGAATTGATATGTTGAGAGCACATTCTTATTCTTGTGCTCATTGGGTCATTTTTTTTCTTTTCAATGAGAAGAAAAGGGAACTTTCCAAACTTAAATGAGTGTTCTTGGAAATCACCGAAACTCATTGTGATGTGATGACCTCACATACTGTCTCTAAACCCCAGTTTATTTACACATGAGTTAAACATGCTAGATACCAATCAATCCATGGAGCTTTAATCCCCAAAAGTGAAAAATGAACACCTAAATATATGACTTCCTTCAATTCTAGATGGAAGATATGTGGCCTTTTTGTCCTGACCTATGTTCAGACTTCAAAAATAGAGACAATAGATGTTGGGTTTTTCTATATACCCTTTGATTCATTAAATGACCAAAATAGTCTTACTATTTATACTGATTGAGTCCTGTATATATACTCATTCCTTTATTTACTTACTTATCTCATCTTGTATACACATTATTAGCAATTTCTGTTAGATCCTTTCCAGTTGTTATGGAAGGTAAGGAGGAAGTAAACATATGGCATAAAATATATTATATAATGTAATAAACAGTGTACATGCAGTGCTCCTTATTAACAAAAATATAGTAAGGCAGCCTTGACTAATCTGTAAATTAAAAATAAACATCAAAGAGAGTAAAGGATTTTCCGTGAGTTAACAGAGCATGATATGGAAAATGTAAACCTTGAACTCAAGTTTGTATGACTTTGTAGAGCTGGCCTGCCATCACACTCTACAATACCTAGGAATAAGGATGCCCTTCCTTTTCCCATCAATTCTTCCTTTCTCTTCCTGCCTTTCTTTCTTCTTTCTCTTTCCCTCCTCCCTCCCTCTCTTTCTCCCTTTCTTTCCTTTTCAATATGTTCCCCCACAGTTTTAAAATCCATTCTCTCTGAAACTGTGCTCATGATCCATCTATCAATGCTTTGTGTAACCCCACTGCTCCAGTTCTCATTATACACCTAGTCTCTCACTACACTAACAACAACAGCAAATTCCTTCTCACATCTGCCCTCAAAACTCTTTGAATGATATAAAGTACAAAAGTTTGAAAGATCATGCTGGATTGTCTGTTTTTTTGGGAAAAGCAACCCTTCCTGGGGTGAAATAGACTTGTCCACTTATTTTAATTTGAACTATTCTAATGGATAAAGATATTAAATATAATCTTACTGTTCTCATCTTTTGAGAACTGTGGTTGTTTTGTTAGTTCATTCATTGATTGGTTACTTTGGATTCTTGGGGGTCCTTACATATTCTAGATATCAGTCCCCTGTAATTCACCCACATAGGCACAGACACATCAATATATCACATTTTTTTTGCCTGTAGGCTTTCCTTTCACTTAATATTCAATTTTTTGCTGGTTTTGCATAAGTTGTGTGGGATTTTTTTGCAACATTTGTGTAATTCTTTTTGTCAGTTCTTGATTTCATTTTCTGAGCTATTAGAGCTCTTTCAGGAAGTCCTTGTTTTATCTGTATCTTTCCATGCCTCCCTTATGTTTCCTTCTAAGCACTGGCAAGTTTAGAGAAAAGAAGTTTCTACCCAAAGCTGATGGGAATGTAAATTATTCAAGTCTTCATGGGAGTCACTGTGGAGGTTCCTGAAACACTAAAAGTAAAACTGGCTATCCCTTTCATGGTTTTATATCCAAGTAACTGCAGATTAAGAAACCAAAGGCACATGGAATCTTGCACAGTGATCTGTATTACACACTGCTCACAATAGCCCAATTATGCAATCATCCTAGATATTTGTCAACAGATGAGTGAATGAAGAAAGAGAATGTATCTCATATACACAATAGGGCTTTATCAAGCCATAAACATTGGTGAAATTATGTTCTTTAAAAGAAAATAGTCATAACTGGAGAAATTCTTATTTAATAAAATAAGTCAGATTCAGAAAAAAAAAAAACAAATACCATGCTTCCTTCCATTTGTGGGTCCCAGATTTTATATAGATAAATGAAACAACTTATGCACATGGGACATAAAAGTAAAATCAAAACTGCTTTGGGGAAATGAACTTAATAATATGAGATGCATGGGACAAAAGATGAGGGCAGGGGATAAACAAAAGGAAAGTATATGACATACTTGCACGAAAATGATTTTTATGAACTTTGTTGTTGACAAAGATTTCTGTCCCACACTATCCTGCAGCCCTTCAGTCCCCTAAAAACATGCATATGCTTACATTAATTATAAGCTGGTTGGCCTATTAGCTTAGGCTTCTTATTAACTTATTCTTCCATCTTAAATTAGTACACAATTCTTGTCTGTGTTAGCCATGTAGCTTGGTACCTTTTATCAGTGAGGCATTCTCATCTTGCTACCTCTTGGTCTAGGTGACAACTGCAGACTGACTCTTTCCTCTTCCCAGAATTCTCCTGTTCTAGTCGTCCTGCCTATACTTCCTGCCTGGCTAACTGGCCAATCAGTATTTTATTAAAGCAATACAAGTGATAAATCTTTACAAGGTACACGACCATTGTTCCACAGCACCTTATCACTGTGTACAACAGATGCACAGCAGCAAGAATATAGTTTTAACCAAAAACAGTGTGCTGATTAGGTTATATGTAAGCTTGACACAAGCAAGAGCCATCAGAGAGGAAGGACGTTCAATCAAGCCCATAGATGATTTACTTAATTAGTGTTTGAGAAGGAAGTGCCCAGCCCACTTTGTTGATCCATCCTGGGATCTATAACCAGGTGGACTGAGCAAGTCGTAGGAAAAAAATCTAGTAGGCATGACTTGATGATGTCCTCTGTATCTGCTCCTGCCTCCAAGATTGAGTTCCTGTCCTGATTTCCTTCAATAATCTACAGTGATTGAGATGTATAAGCCTAATAAAGCCTGCGTCCCAAGATTTCCTTGGTTTTGGTGTTTCGTCACAGCGTTAGTAACCATAAATTGAATAGAAATTGCTGCCAGGATCATGCAATATTCCTGAGACAGTTCTGACCTTACTGTTTTGAGGAGCTTTGTAGAAGGACTTTGGAATTTTGGGCTCAAAAGTCTATGAGTGTTGAGAGCTCTGTGGGCTAATCTGTAGGAGCAGGCAAGATAAGAATTTTGAGAGCAGTGGCCTGAGCCTTGAACAGACTCTGCCAGGCCATTTGTGTAAAGTATTCTTCAGTTATAGCTGAAGAATCAGCTATGATTAAGAAGAGAGCAGCATCACTGAAGTAAAGTTTTCTGGGAAGTGTTTCTTCTGGGTCAGCACACAGAAGCTGTGTTCTATGACAGCCAAGATTGTACCTCGTGATGGTAGCCAAACTTAGTACTGTAAGAGACATCAGGTAGTACTGATACTAAAAGCATGAAGGGGTCGTGGAGATCAGCTGAGGCTAGTTACTGTGTAGCAGGACAGGAATCCCTGAAGAGAGCCCACGGGAGGCTATTGGTGGAAGTACAGTCCAGTTGTAACAAGAAAACACAGTGTTTTGGAAATGGCAGTACTGGGGTGAATACCAAGAATGAGGGAGTGGACCCAGCTGGAGTCTAGAAGAGAAACTGTGTGTGTTGAAGAGTATAGAGGCAAAGAGTTGACCCATGTGTATTGGAGGAGCTTGGAAAATCCTGAGTAGAACCCAGACATTGGAAAGTATGTTATTTACACAGTTGGAGGTTAGTTTTCCTTGAATTTGATTGTAACTATGCTCTGGTTTTTTCCTTTTGAAATAAGAAAGCTTTTAATTTATAATTTATTTTTTATAGGAGACCATTGTTGAGAAACTTCAAACTTTTAAAGAGATTTTGAAGTTTTACAAAGAATTTTGATTTTAAGAAAGACTAGATATTTTAAAAGACTTAATTTTTACTATGTTTGCCTTTATAAAGACTCTGGGAAATTTAAGCTTCTGAAAAAGAAGGTTGTGGCTGGACAGTGATGTGTATGTGTGTCAAGTTGGTTGTGCTTGCTAGTGAGTTAATTGTGCTGGCTAGATTTATGTCAACTTGACACAAACTACCATCATCACAGAGGAGGGAGGCTCAATTGACAAAATGCCTCCAGAATATTGAGCTGTAGGCATTTTATTGATTAGTGATGGATGGGAGTAAAATCAGCCAGTTGTGGGTGGTGCCATCCTTGGGCTGATGATCCTGGGTTTTATAAAAAAGAAGGGTGAGCAAGCTATGGGATCAAGCTACTAAGTCTCTCTCCTCCATGGCCTCAGCATCAGCTCCTGACTCCATGTGCCTGCCCTGTTTCATTTCCTGTTCTGACTTCCTTTGCTGATGAACAGGGATTGTGGAAGTCCTAGCCAAATAAACTCTTTTCTCCCCAGTTTGCTAAAGTCACTCTTTTTCATCCTAGTGATAGAAACCCTAATTAGGATACTCAAGGTTTGACAAGCAGTTTGGAACAGCAATTAGCCTGAGATTTGAGTGTTCACGAGAAAGATGAGCCTCTTTTGACTAGGGAACACATTCCCTCACTCAGTCCTTTAAAAAGAAGTTAAGAAACCTGCCCAGTGGGACCACCACCTAGCACCCCGATTCTCTGCTGGCCTATTGGTCTCAGAGAAAGAGAACTTTCAACTGCTTTGCTGTCAAGAGTTACAGGGTGATCTGAAGAACTGACCCTCTGTCTTTAGGCAATTGGGCAACCCTAAGCCCTTGGCCTGTGCCAAGGCTGTCTGTTTGCACCAGTTTGACCTGTGGGTCATAGCATCTGCTCCACAATCTGAATAGGACTGGAAGCACTGCTCTTTGCTTCTTTCTTTCTAGAATTTTGTTTTTCTCTAATTTCACGTGTTATTTGTCCTCTCTGAACTATTGTATAGAAATTTACTGACAGCTTCCTAGTTTGTGCTTCTTTACATATTTCCTCAACTTTCCCAACATATTAAAGTAATACTGTAAAATATATCACAGATGTAGGGTAGACAAACGATGAACTTAGTACAGCTTTAATGAGTGCTTCAAAACCAATCAGTGACAGGTCAAATTCTCCTCCTGGGGAGATCACTTGTGGCACGGGGTGACAGTGAGGGGTGGAGAATCACACAGTACACCTGTTTGTTTTCAGGATTAAATGCAATTATTGTGAGAATGAAAAGCAGAGTGTGATTTTGCAAAATAGAGAAGTAACTCCCAAGGCTGATGAGATAAGTGAAGAGACTTTATTCATGCGGATGCCTCTGAATCCTTGTAAAATTCAGAGTTTGTAACCACTCCATTGTACCCTTTTTGGTCTACAGATAAAAATATTACAGAAGGTTATTTATTTTTGAAAAGTGCAAATTTTGTTTTAATTGTTTGTGGGTGAGAAAATCTTTATTTAGATCACAGGGAAAGTAGGTGTTGCCTTCTAAAGCCTTGCTGCTGTGCACCGTGTAGTCTATACCATCGGCGCTTCTGTGCTGGATGCCTATGTAATTATTCCGGATGAAGACCGTGCCTCGAGAATTCCAACACGATTTTTTACATGAGTGCAGACACAGCCTGAGGACAAACACCCCAAGGAAACACACCCTTCACAAGCTCCTCGGGTCCTGGTGGTTCGATGGATGCGGCACTACTGCCCTGAGCTGAACTGCACTTGTCAATATGATGAGAAAGACAAACAAGACTTTCTAAGGCTGGCAGTGCTAGAAGATTTGTCTACGCACTGTTTTCACATCATCCCTCTCCTGATGACTGCACAGAAAGGGGAGCTGAGTATGAATTAACTTTCAATCAATACACACTTGCTTGGAGAGTCAGTCCACTAATCTGAATCTGCTATTAGTGAACCAGGGGATGACGCCAATCCTTCAGCTTTGTTTAGCTAATGGTTACTAGCTTCACGAACAGCAAATATCACAGCAGTATGCTGTTTCCTGATCTTGAAAAATGGAAATCTGATTTACTTATTTTTTAACTCTCCAACGTAGTGCAATTAGAACACCTTTCACACAGATCCCCATGGTTCAAGTCAGCTGAGACTGGTACAAAATTGGGGTCCTGGCTTTCTTCTGCACGAGTTATTTGAAAGATCAAATTTCCTAGCTATACCTCTATCATTCCTTATATTTTTAAAGACATAAAGTAAATAATATATATTAAGGTATGCTGTAGGAAATCCTACAGCCAGTAGCCTTTAAGTTATCCCCCCGACTTGGGCATGGCTTCTTATACTATAAATGCCCATGTAAAGCATGCATTCCCTCTCTCGGATGCCCAGACTTTTGTTTAAATAAGAGAGTTCTAAGTCTAACACAAAATTATATATAATAAGAACAAATATCAAGTGTAAAAATTAGAATTACAACCAGTTTAAACAATATCAAGCAATAAACATGTGATAAATGTTTCAATAATTATCCTATCCTAAGGAGTTTAAGTCTTATAAATAACTTGGTCAAGTCATAAGAGAAAAGTAACTACAACTATCTAGTCTTCAACTCCATCTAAGACCTGAGAATGGAAATAATATTACTTGAGTAAGCAGTAATCATAATCAAGCAACTTCCAAAATGTGCAACAAATGGCTACCTGGGCAATCACCCAAAGTCTCATTTGCAATGTTAGAGCTCATTTGCAATGTTGCATCTTTGGCTAAGGCCTAGATTAACTGACAGACCATTTTCAGAGGCAGGAATTTTTTAAAATTCATCTTACCCTGTCTTCGCAAGATTTGACAGTCTTTTTTCTTGTATCTTGCTTGTCCAGACTGGACATCATGCATTTTGTCAGTGGTTGAGGCATGTGCAGTTCCTTGCCCAAAGTTCAGTTTTGCCAAGAAGAAAACGTGCTCCAAGTGAAGTGTCTTTGGTGCTCAACATTCTCTTGGGAATAGATGGGTGCTGCCAGAAGCAATCCTGTTTCATGTCAACAGAATCCTAAGTTATTTAAATGCCATATTCTACAGCTTTTTGAAGTGGTTGAAGAATACCTATCTATGCAGAATACAATCTCTATGTATCTAACGAACCTGACTAGTCTAACTATAAGTATGACAAACATGGATGACTATTGACCTGTAATTCTTAATGCCTATATAACTTAAAGACTAAGATTTTATATTAGAATATTAAATAATCTTTAAACAACTGTGCAAAAAATGGGGACAATGATCTCAAAATGTAAGCAATGAATAAGTATCTTGATCAGAGGTAGAAATGCCATATGATAAATATATCCTAAAATTGTATCAGTATACAAAATGTCTTAAGTAGAGGTAGAAGCATGTATGCACACAATATTACAAAATAACCTTGACTAGTTATACAAATATTGTAGACAAAAATAGGAACATATTCAATATAATTTAAGTTTGTATATACAATAATCTATACCAATGTAATTGCCTATAAATAATAACTTGCAAGTATTCACTCTATTACTCACTATTATTTTTAGTGTGAGTAAGCTCACACTAATCTATTATCCCATCCAATTTCCCTTTCTTTTGTATTAATTAAATCACTGCTTGGCCCATTAACTGTAGCTTCTTACATCTTACATCTTAATTTAACTCTTACATCTTAATTTAACCAATTTCTAGTAATTTGTGTATCACCACATGGCTGTGGTTTACCAGGTAAAGTTCTGCATCTGTCTCTGGTAGTGGCTCCATGGCTTCTCTAAACTCTGCCTTCCTTCTCTCAGCATTCAGTTTAGTTTTCTCTGCCTAGCTCTGTCCTACTCTATTTGACCAAACCAGTTCATTTATTAACCAATGGTATTCACAACATACAGAGGGGAATCCCAAATCAAAGATGGACTGTTTTCTTACTGAAATAGCTTCTGTCAATGCCACTACTTTTTAATTAGTCTGGTGTCCTTTGTTAGAGAGCTGTGTGGTTGATTATGCTTTTTTGGATTAACATCACTGTTCATGCTACAAGAATATTAACAGCTTTTTTTTAACCCTCCAAGGTTAGACTTACAGGCTAGAAAGGGGTTATCAGGACCTCTGAGTTTATTCTACCTGACATCCACCTGCAGCATGGCTTACCAGAATGGCACATATGCTGTGAGGCTTCAATTCAAATAACTTCCTACCTTTACTATTGAGAGCCTTCATGATGTCATGAATACAGTGGTTCTTATACTCTCCCACAGGGGTTGAGGTTTCTGTGGAGCTACTGTGATCTTATGATAAGATACTATCCTTGGGAAAGCATGCCTACCACAAAGTAAATGTACTGTTGTAAATATTATTAGCATATCTTCTCGTCCTCCCAGTGGATTCAGTTATCAATATTCTTGTTATGCAGACATGGAGAGTAAGAAACAGAGGTAGTTTGGCTTAAAACTACATGAAAGGAGGAAGTAAGGGATTCGAACAAAGATCTGCAAGATTGTTGATAGCCCTCATACTGTAAAGGAAAGCAGCTCCTGAGCTATATATTTTGAAATTTCTGCTAGCTGAAATAAATCCAGTAATAGTTATCACATCTGAGCAACACACCAATGTTGCCAAAACTAAAATTATGGATATGACATATGAAAATATATAAAATTATGCTTCATAGTAGAATCCTAGAGCTTATCCATTCTAACTACTTTTTATTTTGTAACCACAGAAAATGAAAATCAGAGTTTGAAGAAGAAAGCAGACACATAGAAGAGGAAGGACTGGAGAGAAAGACAGGGAGTGGGGAAGGGGAAGAGAGAGAGAAGAGAGGGAGAAAGAGAAAGGGAGGGGGAAGGGAGAAACGGAGAGAGAGAGAGAAGAGACAGGAATGGGAAGAAGAGAAAGAGAAGGGTGGAGAGAAAGACGCATGGAATGGGATGGAAGGAGAAAATTCACAACAACATAGGATCTAACTTGAATTTGCAAAGTAATTATTGATTCTTTTAATTTATTCTGACAACGATAATTTTCAACTAGGAGTCATGAATATCCTGTCGAGTATGTCAGTAACTTAAGGAAAAGAAATGGTGTTCCTTTGAAATACTGTCACTGTAAGCTGCTGTTCCAGAACTGTTTATGCCCGGAGACTGCTCCTCAGAGAAAAACAGAACAAGGTTGTCCATGGTGATTTTTATTTGCTTATTTTTTTGATAAATCCACATCTATAATTCCACTCTCTGGGTAACTTATTCATTTCTTAATTTATCCAACAACTGTTAGCAGGGTTCCATATGATCAAATTTATAGCACTGTTGTAAGTACTGAAGAGACCAGAGGAATGTCTGTGCACTTTTGTTGTACAAGATAGACAAGGCCATACATCATTGAATAGCCCATTCAAGAAGAGGCAGGAGATCAATAAGATGAATAAAAAATACCCGCTTGTGAGAAATACCACACTATCTTTCTTTGTTCCTCTGTTGTATGATACCTGAAAGGATTCTACAACTTGATTATTGTAAAATAGTGGTGAAATAAGCATTGTTGTCTCTGTGATATATTGACTTGGTACCATTTGGGCAAGAACTCAGGAGCAGTGTACCTGGGTCATTTCGCAGTTAATAATCGCCTATTTATTTATTTATTTATCTTAAGTCTCAGATGGTTAGAATATCTTAATAGATTAAAGATAGTAGTAGTTCACTCTCTCAACTGCTGATAAAATCAGAATGGAGAGATTGTTGGCAGGAGAATGAATTGGAATAAAGTAAGGTGAGGGGAACACATACAGCCGGAAACATCTTAGCACCAAGGCAAAGAGCGTGTTTGATTCAGCTTTCAGTTGCTGCCTAACTAGCTGTTAAAGTCAGTGTCCTCATTCTCTAGTAGGGAATCAACTCCACCCTTCAGTTGCATTTCTTATATAAAAACAATTCGAAATCTCTGCCCTTGAGAGGTCATCTGCCTTCTTAATGAAGCAGCTCCTGACATGACTGTGTCTACTATAAATATTCCTTAGGTAAACCTCCTAAGTCATGTGGGAGACAGGAAAGTAAAACAGAAAACATTGAAGATAACCTTCTATTACCAGCAGGTGGCATCAAAACCTTTTACCCCTTGATTCAGACCTCCCTGTGAGAAAACTTCATTGCATCTTTTCAGACAGTTCTAAAAAATGTTAGCTACCCCTCTATGAACTTACAACAGAGTTCTGTTGAATGTGAGGTCTATGTCCTTAGAGAGCATGTAAACTCAGATGCTCTTAGTGGTCAAAGGCATCAGATTCCCAGGTAGTTAGAGTTAAAAGCTGTTCAGCCTAATATGGATGCTAGGAATCAAACTCAAGTCCTCTGAAAGAGCAAAAATATTCTTAACCTCTGAGTCTTCTCTCCAACCTCTCCTTTTCAATTTCTCAAAAAATATCTTTGAACTTTTAATTCAAATTAATTCTAATTTGAATTATATCTGTGTGTGCCTGTATTACAATTGCTTTTCTGAGATACTTAAGTAATCAACAATTATAATTGCAATGGTTTCCTTTTTATAGATGGAAACACCAAGGCACCTAGACACCTGCCAATGCCACTCACAGGGAAGAAGCAACATCCTCTTATTCAAAGGGTTTTGAAAAGCAAAACTTTTTTAGAGGGTATAGCAGTCTCAGAGCTTTAAGGAATCTTGGAACTATAAAGTCTTACTTTGGTCCAAAAAAGGACCCATGAGATTATGGGCAAGACAGTGCCTTGCTAGCATCCGTGCTTTGCTAAGAATGCATATCACAAAGAATAGGTACAAATGCAACTGGCCCACAAGCTGGGAAAGCCAGAAAGGGATAGCAGAACAAAAAGGCATTTCTGTTGCAAATCCTTGCTTTCATCATGAAAGCAAGTGCCTGAATTCCAGCTGTGATTGTATATTTTCTTCAGAGAACAAAGCTGTATAATAGTATCCTTGTCTCAACTAGACTGACAAATTAACACTTACTGATGGTGGTCCACACCTCTCCACCACATGGGGATGACAGCTGTTGCTAGCAAATACAAAAGAAAGAAGTGCTATAGTTTCTTAGTCCAGAGAATCTACCTTGTGCCCTCTGTGTGCAACCCTAAAACATAAAGAGATAAGCACATACAAATACATTTTTTTTAGAAAACACAGCATACTTACTGACAGAATTTTATGTTATTAGAACAGAGAAAAGAAGCTTTTGTCAATAAATTATGTGCTTGTGAAGGAAGGGGAGGGATAATTGGTTGCTTTATATGTATAAAATACACTTATATCCTATACCAAATGTACATTATATAATTATACATACATGCTCGTCAGATTTATAACTAACAGGTGAGTTTTCATGGACTGTATGTATGCATATCTAGAACTCTATTATATACAGTATGTGTATCTATGCCCACCGCATGCTGTCTTTATCTCAACATCTACGTGCATCTGTGAGTTGACTCATACATACATGCACATGCATGTAGACACACATAAACTAACCAGGAAAGGTTATGAAAAGAGATCCTACTTCAGAGTCAAATATACTTCAACTAGAAAGTCAGCTCCCAACCTCAGTAAAAAGTAACCACAGTACATGCATGTACTTTCAGTCAGGTTTCCTTCTTTGCAAATACAGGATAATGCTGATATCCACTGTATTAATCATTGTCATAAAAGTTCACACGAGGCACTTATCAAGGAGTTTTTCACACAGCACAATGTCACTAAGTATTTTGGAGATCACAAAAATTGCTCAAACATGCAATTCGGCATCCAGGTACCAGGTATCCATTATTTTATAGGATATGTACGGTTGATGTTGATAGGAGACTTACAGATACTTGTACATATACATTGATCTAATTTGCAAAGAACATTCTGCATACCTGTTTGGACTTTACACACATCCTTTCAGTAGTATATTTAGGCATATTGAATGTAAATAAATTCAGCACGCATTAACTGAAAAATGTTTTCTTCCAGCCTCTAGGCTATCTCCTGGTACACTGAAATAAATAAACGGTTAATGCAATGCTCTTATACAGTATTACCACTTTATTTGGGAAGAGAGAAGCACAAAGGCATTAAAATTCCACATGAAATGTAAGAGCATTGTATGTGGAAGAAGTGTGAGAGAATCAATTACTTCTGCCTTGGAGGACCAAGGAAAGGATTCACAGGTTAGGAGACGATTGAAACGGACTTCAAGGATGAAAAGGAGCTCATTAGAGATGAAATGGCCGGAAGAGGCAAGAGCCAGTTCAAAGGCACGGTAGTAGGCGAGTCTGAAAAGAAAGAGTTTCACTTGTGATTGGCTTTTTCTATCGCCTCACGAAGTTTGAACTTTATTCTGTAAGTAATGAAAAGCTATTAATGTTGTTTAATTAGAAAAATATCTCCATAAATTCGAGCTACAATAAGCTCTTGTACACAAAAGGCACCAGCATCAGGATAGATTTCAGGAAGAAAGAGCATGCACAAGGTAATTGTGCAATATGCCAAGAAAGGCAATTGTATGATCTCCGCCGCTCTGCAAAGCATAGCCACAACTGTAATTGCTTCTCATGTGGCCTGGAAGCCTTATCATTCTTCCTACTGACATGTGAGCCTCTGAAGCCTTTGGTCTCCCTGTCTCCCATTCCCCTAGGTTTTGTAGAAGACTAAAATAGAATAAATGCATAGTAGATGTAGATAGAATGAAATTATGCTTTTCTTCCATTATAGGAGTGGTAATAGAGAGTCAATAGTAGGGGCCTTTCTTGACCATAGCAACTGGCTTATATGAGAAATTACCTCTCAAAATCTAGTAATGTGTTTGTAAAATCTGAACATTTTTAAGACTCGAAAAAAATATGTTTGGCTTAGGTGGAAAGCAGCTACATCTTCCTCTGTTTCTGTGCATATAAAAACTGTATTCAGGGGCTTGTTAATGTTTTTCTTCATTAAACATACTTTTAGTGGCATTTAAGTACTTGCATAATAAAATTATTTTCAAACGCAGCACAAAAAGGGTCAAACATAGAGGACAATCTGTATGTACCAATAGAAACTGAATTTCCGAAATCCTGGGCAACTCACTTTTCATATGGGCAACCGTAAAGTTTTATCAAGTGACAAACGGCTCTTCACTCATTCAGACGTAGCATGATATACTGCATAATGTGTTTACATTTTGCAGAAATGTAAGTGATTTTTTTCAGTTAATCCTATATTCAGACAATTTACTAAAGGTGTTTGTCAGCTGTAGGAGTTCCCTAGTGTTGGGGCAGTGACCCAGATCCTGAATTTCTTGTAAGAAACTTGTTTTCCCCTGATCTGCGTGCCTCCAGCTGCTCTGAGCATGAGACCTTCAGGAGTTCCTGATGGCAGGAGAGTGGTTTCTGGTGGGTTTGGCTGGGGCGTGGCTATCTCTATATAATCTGCCCCTGAACATAATAAAGGGGGGCATTCTTGGGGAACTCAAGGATGACACATGTTGCTGTCTCTCTGTCTGTGTGTGTTTGTGTATTTTAACCTCCAGCCCCCTTGCCCGAAGCTCGGGAACTGGGTGCCAGCACACCGAGCACAGAAATGGGGGCACGGAACATGGCACCCTAGTAGAGTTTTTGGGGTTGTTTATGTATACTCATATCATCATGCAAAAAAAGGCTTGTTCCTTTCCAGTCTGTATCTCCTTGATCTTTAGTTGTCTTATTGCTCTAACTAGAACTTCAAGTTCTATTTTGAATAGAAATGGAGAGAGTGACTAGCCTTGTCCTCTTTCTGATTTTGATGGAATTGCTTTGAGTTTCTCTCCATTTCATTTTATGATCTATTGGCATGCTGTATTCAAATTGCCTTTATTATGTGAGGATATGGCCCTTGTATTCAGATTATCTCTATTACTTTTATCAGGAAAGGGTGTGTACTTTCCAAAGTCTTTTACAGAATCTGACATGAGCATGTGGGTTTTTTCTTTCAGTTCGTTTATATGGTGGATTACCTTGACAGATTTTCTTATGTTGTACCATTTCTGCATTTCTGACACCATGTTCACTTGATCATTGTGGATGATTGTATTGATGTGTTTTTTGATTTGGTTTGCTAGTATTTGATTGAGTAATTTTGCATCTATGTCGATTAAGGAAATTAGTCTGTAGTTCTCTTTCTCTATTGAGTCTTTGTATTGTTTTGGAGTCAGGGTTACTGCGGCCCCATAAAATAATGTCCTTCTGTTTCTATTTTGTGGAAATATGTTGGTAGTATTGGTATTGATTCTTTTTTTTTTTGAAAGTCTGGTGGAATTCTTTGCTCATGTTCTCCCTCCTTCTGCTCCTCACTGGGACGTTGGGAGCTCAGTCCAGTGCTCCAGTGTGGGTCTCTGTTTCTATCTCCATCCATCACCAGATAAAGGTTCTATGATGATATGCAAGATATTCGTCAGTATTGCTCTAGGATAGGGTCATTTCAGGTTCCCTGTCCTCAGCTGCCCAAGAAACTAACTGGGGACCTCAGCTTGGGCTCCTGGGAGCCCCCCTAGGGTCAAGTCTCTTGCCCACCCTAAAGTGGCTCCCTTAACTAAGAATTGTGGTTCCGTGCTCTCCTATCCAACCTTCCTTTATCCCAATCCTCCTGTTTCCCCAAGTCCCCCCTCCTTCCTTTCTACCTTTTCTCTCCCCATCTCCCCTTACCCCCATCCCACCCCACCCCCAAGATCCCAATTTTCACTATCCTGAGTGAGGTATCCCAGACCCAAAAAGATGAACATGGGATGTACTCACTCATAATTTGTTTCTAGCCATAAATAAGGGTCACGGAGTCTACAATAGGTGAACCTAAAGAAGCTAAGTAAGAAGGTGAACCTAAGGAAAAACATATAGTTATCCTCTTGGCTAAGGGAAGTACACATCTTTAAACCAAGCACTCGGGAAGCAGAGGCAGGAGGATCTCTGTGAGTTCAAGACCAGCAGAGTCTGGATCTAGAAGTCCCATTCATGAGACCTAAATAATTTCCCTAAATTGGGTGCAATGGTCCATGAGTGACATTCCAGGAAACTGACAGGGGAAACCATGAATTCAAACACTTGAGTAAAAGTGTACTTAAAAAACAAAAAAAGTTGCGGTTGAAATATATCCACCCAACATAACTTTTCAGAGCTGTTTTAACCACACACAATCCAACCCTTTTTACATATCATGAAAAAAATATTTATAGTTGTACTTACATGTGTTTCGATAAGTCAGAAAAATAGTGATTGATCTTGGCTGCAAGCCTTCATTGCAAACACAAGAGTAACAACCACTTTTCATTTTTGCAGGCCAGTTCTAGTTCTCAGCATCCTTTTCAAAAGAAATCTCTGTGCCTTGGGTGGTTTTTGTGACCAGGTGATCATGTGAGAAGATGCCAAGTGTACCAACTGAGCCCTGCCCACCCTGGTCACACTGATTATAATTATACCTCAAAGTTATGGTCCAGAGATTAATTATCTTACTGCTACATTGCCATTTTAAAGACAGCCACAAAAATGAGAGAGAAAAAAATTAAAAGCTCTTATAGAGTACAAATTTGATTCACAGAGACCTACAGGAGCTGTCTGTGATATTTTCTTTCCCTTTACACAATCAATGTTTCCTTAGTTAGGAAGGGGTCCAATCTATCAGCCTGCTGCGAGAACCCCTTTGAAATCTTCAGGGCGATAATTTAAGTGAAATAGAAATGGCGAGAAGGAAAAGGTCACATCCTTGGAAAGCTTTTCTGATAAAGCATTTTCCCAGCTGCTTAATAAGATGGCGCAGAGGGGATCAACATTACAATTAAGTTTGCAATCTTGTTGTACCTAGTTGTTCCTTCTAAATATTATCTTAACTCCCTTGCTGCAATAAGGGTGATAAATTCCTCTGCTCCTCCTAACCTTGGGAGAGGACATATTTGGCCATCAAGTCCCCAACTGCAGCTGAAGAAAGTATTGCCTCCTTGTTCAGTGCTTTTCAACTTCATACATGTTTATAAGTGTGCAAGAATTGAAGCACATTTCAGATTTATTTGGAGTATTCTAATTCTCTTGGATGACACCACCTCTGCTAAGTGAAGAATAAAAGATGAAAAGCCTAGTTTAATGTTATGGGATCATAAGTAGGAAACATATTTTTATTTTATTTATTTATTATATTATTTTTTAATGCCCTGACCATCGTTTTCCCTAACTCCTCTCCTCCTAGCTCCTTCCCTAACCCCCCTTTTCCCCAATCTATTCCTCTTTTTCTCTTTAGAAAAGGGCAGGGGTCCCATGGATAGCAACCAAACATGACGTATCAAGATGCAGTAAGACTACGAGGTTCTTTCCCTCAGCTTAAGGCTGGACAAGGTAACCTAATATGAGGCAAAGAGGGAAATAAGCAAACAAAAGGGTCAGAAACAGCCTCTGCTCCCACTCTTAGGAGTCCAACAAAAAGACCAAGCCACACAACTGTAAAATAAAAGGGCCCGGGCCAATCCTGTGCAGGCTCCCTGGTTGTCCGTGTACCCTTCTGAGTGCAGGTTAATTGATTATTAGGATTTTCTTATATTGTGCTTGACCTCTCCGGCTCTGATAATCCTTCCACCCTCTACCCCCACTTAGGAATGATTTCCTGAGCTCAGTCCAATGTTTGGCTGTGGTTCTCTGAATTTGTTTCCATCAGTTGTGGGATGAAGCCTCTCTTTTGACAACTGGGTTAGGCACCAATCTCTGTGTACAGAGGAGTATCATTAGGAATAATTTCATTGACTTTTTTTTGCCAATCATGTTTGGTTCTGTCCTAAGTCTCTGAGTCATCCTGCATCTGGCTCCTGGTCCTGCAGTCCGTGTCAGGGTTAAGCTCACCTCATGGCATTGGTCTCAAACGGGAGCAGTAATTGTTGGTCACTTCTGCAGTTTCTGATCCAACTTTGCTCCAGTCCATCTTGTAGGCAGGACGATCTGTAGGTCAAAGGCTGTGCGGTTGTGTTGCAGTCATAATCCTTCTACTGAGAGTTTTGTCTGGTTACAAGAGAGAGTCAGTTCAGACTCTGTGTTCCCCATTGCAGGAGTTTTACCTAAGGTCACACTTAAAGATTCCCGGGGGTGTCTGTTTCACTGGGTTTTAATATCACCCCTGAGATGAACACAATTCCAGTTGTCACAAGAGGGGAATCCCAAATAAGTTTTAGTTACCTTGTTTTTTGTTGTTGCTGCTGTTTTTCCATAAGTTTACTATTGTTCTTCCAAGATCTGTAAATAAATATGTTGGGATTTTAATGAGGATTACATTGAATCTGTAGATTGTTTTTTGGTCAAATAGCCATTTTTCCTCTTAACCCCACCTATCCATGAGCATAGGAGGTCTTTCCACCTTCTGTTATTTTCTTCAGTTTCATTCTTCAAAGACTTGAAGTTCTTTCATGAAGGGTTTTCACTTGCTTGATTAGTTACAAGACATTCAATATTACTTGTGACTGTTGTGATGGATGTTGTTTCCATGATTCATTTCTCAAGACATTTGTCATTTGTATATAGAAGGGATACTGATTTTTTTAATTAATCATGTACTTGGCCAATTTGCTAAAAGTGTTTATTAACTATAGGAATTCCCTAGTAGAAGTTTTGGGGATGCTTATATATGCTCATATCAAATGACCTTTCCCTTTTTCATTTTTTTTTTTGAGACAGGGTTTCTGTGTGGTTTTGGAGCCTGTCCTGGAACTAGCTCTTGTAGACCAGGCTGGTCTGGAACTCACAGAGATCTGCCTGCCTCTGCCTCCCGAGTGCTGGGATTAAAGGTGTGTGCCACCACCACCCGGCTCTCCCTTTTTAATTTGTATACCCTTATCTCCTTTCTTTGTGTTATTTCTCTATCTAGAACTTTCAGTACTATATTGAATAAATATGAAGAGAGTAGATAGCCTTGTCTTGTTCCTGACTTTACTGGAAATGCTTTAAGTTTCTCTCCTTTTAATTTCCTGTTGGCTATCAATTTGTGTATGTAAACTGCCTTTATTATGTTTAAATATGTCACCTATACCTAGATCTCTCGAAAACATTTATCATAAAAAAGATGTTGATTTTCTCACAGACATTTTCAGCATTTATTGAGATGGTCAGGATTTTTTTAATATTTATTTATTTATTTATTATGTATACAATATTCTGTCTGTGTGTATGCTGTAGGCCAGAAGAGGGCACCAGACCCCATTACAGATGGTTGTCAGCCACCATGTGGTTGCTGGGAATTGAACTCAGGACCTTTGGAAGAGGAGGCAATCCTCTTAACCTCTGAGCCATCTCTCCAGCCCCCTCCTCTTTTTTATATATATTTTTTCTTTTTTTTAACCCCTGTCTCCCGCGTGACAGGTTGGCTATCAATTTGTGTATGTAAACTGCCTTTATTATGTTTAAATATGTCACTTATACCTAGATCTCTCAAAAACTTTTATCATAAAAAAGATGTTGATTTTCTCACAGACATTTTCAGCATTTATTGAGATGGTCAGGATTTTTGTTTTTGTTTTTTGTTTTCTTTCAGTTTTTTTATATAGTGAATAACATTAACAGATTTCTCATTGTTGAACCATCCCTGTATCTCTGGGATGAAGCTTACTTGTTCATAGTAAATGATCTTTTTAATTTGTTTTTGGATTTGGTTTTTGATTATTTATTGAGTATTTTTGCATTAATGTTGATGAGGGAAATTGGTCTGTAGTATTTTGCTTCCCTCCATGACATTAATGGAGTAAACAGGGGAACTGTAAGCAAGCCACCATAATTAAATGTTTCCCTTTGTAAGAGTTACCAATGGTCATGGCATCTTTTCATAGCTATAGATACCCTAAGTAAGTCAACATGCAATATTTTACCCACAATTCTGCAGTAGCCAGCCCTCTCAACATTGTAAGCTTGTCAAATACTGAAGCTGTAGAACATAAAATGGAATGGTATGTTAAAACATTATCAATCCCTATTGGCAAATATGTCAATGTTGTGCTCCAAAAATTTTTAAAGTTTTGGTAACAGAATGTTGTCTCGGGCTGTAGTGGAATGTAGCTCAAATAATAAAACCCAGAAACAGATATTGAGGTTCAACCTGAAGATCAGAAAAGCAAATCAGTCAAGCTACCAGAGAACTCTTACCTCTATGAAATCTTCAGACAGAAAGAGGGAGTTCTTGTCTCATCCCACCTTATATTCCTCTGTAGTATTGGGATTAAAGGTATGCACCACCACTACCCAGCCTCTAATGCTGACTGGTATGGCTGCTTTGCACTCTGATCTTTAGGCTTTATTTATCAAAATACAAATGAAATATCACACCAGTGGAACATTACATAACATGGGAGTACAATTGATTTATTTATACAAAATTATCCTTTCCTCACCAACCAATTCTCCATATAATACCAGAGTACTCAGGTAAATATTTTTTTACAGTAATAGAAAATAATTTAAATAAGTTCTGGGTATCAGAAAATATAGAGTAAGTTAAGAGAATGTCAAGGTAGCCCATGATTCTGGAAACATTACTGACTGAATAAATGAAATGGTGATGATAGTATGGGATTTAACTCATTTGATGAATGGTGTTTATTGAACATTGACTACATTTGATTGACTCATTTGATGAATGGTGTCTATTGAACATTGGCTACATTTGATTGACTCATTTGATGAATGGTGTTTATTGAACATTGGCTACATTTCAGGAATGTTTCTAGGTGTTGAGATTACACCTGGGGATATATCATACCATCGTATCATGGTAACACTCTTCCTCTGTTTCTGCAATCGATTCGTGTTCTGCTTGGCAGAGTGGATATGCAGTGGACACCAAGTAGGAAAGTTTGTTGCTGCAGTGATGAGGTAGCAGAGACAGAAAAGCAACTTCAGTCAGTTTCATAAGCGGGAACATGATCACAGCCCCGTTCCTCCCCTCTCCTTGTATTAGAAGCATGCAGTACAGTCATTAACTTTCTCCGTGGGTTCAATGACAGCCTCACAGTATGTTTCTCCTAAGCTGGATGGCAAAAACTAACTATGATATATTTTAATAAAGCAGAGAATCAGGTTTCTCATTTGAAATTAGCTCTTCTGTGGGGAGAACCTGGAAATGCACTGGGTGAGCATGGCCTCTGTAAACCTGACTGCTGGTGTCTGCTCCCGACTTGGCGACTTCTTCCGTGAGACATCTGGAGAAAGCATAACGTGCTATGATCTCACTCTGACCCTTCACAGTGGTGGAAACAGTACCTCTTGTAAGAATTAATGAGTAGCTACACGTTCAGGTCGTAGGCAACAACTAGTATTTAAAGTTGATGTTAAAAGCACATAAGTCCTTGATTTCACTTTGGCCATTAAGTAGCATCCCCTATATATTATTTAACAAACAGTAAATAATGTTAACTCTAAATTATGCGATTATTTTTTTAATATCTGTCACCAAACCTCTCAGATGACTGTAAACACTGTATTGTAGAGATTATATTTCCAACACTATTCCTAATATAAACATCTAATACATACAAGGTTTCAACAAATATTTGTGGAAAGGAAGGTACACAGTATATGATTCGTAGCAGTGGGTACCTACAGTATATCCTTTAGGCTACAAGGAGCTACTTACTCTCTTTGTCATAATTTTATTACTTGTTTTTCTTGGTAAGTTGAGGCACTCAATAACATTCAATTTTGTACTCAGAATGGTCCAGTTTTGAGTTGAGCTTCTGCATTTATTTAATAACAATGAAAAACTGTTTTCCACATAGATGGCCCAGACTAATTGTATCATCTAGGTGTCATGATTTCACCCATGACAAGCACTTAGCACTGAGTTGTCAGAGACATATTTCATACCTCTTTCATCGAAAACTTTATTCTTCTCGGCCCACATGTGCAGTGCAGTATCTGAAACAAGGCCCCGTCGGATCTCAATGGAGAAAAAAAGGAAGATACAATGACAAGGAAAGTGAAAGACTTCTCTTGTTTCTTAATTCAATAAGATAAACACATAACCAGATGTTACTGCATCTGTAGGCCACAATCTAATGTCACAGGAAGCTGCAGTGAGAGGGGAAATGTTCTGGCACCTGCTCTGCTCTTGATCTGCAGAGGGTCTAAACGCAAGCCACTAAGAACTAGAACAAATCACTTGTATCTGCGGGGTTGCCTTCGCCTCTATTTTTCAAAAGTCTACATGTATCGGAAGTTGAAAATCTTAATCCTCTGGTCAAAATCCCACTACAGGTTTCTGATAATCAACTGGAGTCAAAAAACACTTAATGCTCTAGTGTCCTACTTGTCCAACAAGTGATCATTTACTCAAACCCAACGCAACAATGCTATTCATGTTCCTTCTGATATTTCTGTGTTTCCCCAGCCCAGCTCTTTTCGTTCCCACTGGATGCTTCTCTGGGAGAAGCCCCATTATCTTTTTGGTGAATCCTTGGTAGAAGAGGCTTTAGGTCTCCTCGTATCCCCACCAGAGCATTCTTTCCAAAATGTGAAACTGCTCATCTCTGGACCACTTCCAAACAGCACACACACACACACACACACACACACAAAAAAAACACCACCAAAAACACTTGTGTGAGTCAGAAAATGTCCGTAAATTTGAAAACCTCTACATTATTCATAATTTTCACTACCTTCACACTCAGTTCTCAGGCTTCTGCACTGCAAACATTTTGTTGTTGTTGTTGTTAATAGGTTTGTTTGTTTTTAGCGTGGGTCTCACATGAGCACTGTATCTGTGTAGCTCTCATCTTTCCTTCTCTTCCCATCTCTTCCTTTCCCCCTCTAATCTCCATGATTCAGTGATTTATTTTAAAATCATTACTATTGCATGTGTATATGTGTGTATGTACATACACACTCACACACACACACACATCTCAGAATCTATTTTACTTTGCTCATGTCCAGAGCTGACCACTTAGGTTTGGATCACCCATGTTGGACTTGTGAGTTTCCCATCCATTGAACTGAGGACAGAATATGCTCTTGTTTACTTAAGAGTTACTTCAGTAGATAATTTTAAAAGTGCTTCATGTCTGGGAGTTTATTAGACTCTCTGCAAATGCAATACTGTTGTGTTTTGCTCTACGCAGTAGGCACATAACTTAACATTTTCCTGCAAATTGATTTTATTGTGTAAATGAAATCCTCATTGGAATACACTAGGGGGGACTTGCTAGTTAAGGGAATCCTTGGGTGGTGTGAAAACTGCTTATTCCCTTGAGAATAAGCTCTCTTTCATGCATCTGCCTTCTGAATTTAAATTTTTTTGTGCAGTGAGTTTCATGTAACTGTGCTCATCTGTGCACTGTGGAGCACCTGGGGAAAATACATTAAAATCAATTTAGTAATAAGCCTCTACTGAATACCTCTCACACACTCAGACTACATGAGCCTTTTACAATTTGAAAACATCACACTTGCTAGTGAAGTGATTATATGTCTCTTCTGGTAAACAGTTTAGTTAAGAATCAAAAAACCATTGAATCTTAGGTATTGCCACACAACAGAATGATATGAATACAGTAGTAAAGTCTTAGAATAAATTGATGAGACAGTTTAAGCCAAGTCTACCTTTTCAGGTATTTCCTACCTTTTGTCCCATACAGAAAGCAATTCTGAGTAAAAGTATGAGTTCTAGGTTTGAATATAAGGGACAAGACATTTACCTTCTTAAAGAACCCCTTAGCAGTATGCTGCATGACAGAATTAGCTTTAACTCAGATAAAAAGAGTTTATAAACTGCACGGTGCTACCCAGAGTTGAGGTGGTGAGGACAGCTCCTACCCAACAGTACCAGAATTGCTGGTGAACTTACCTTTACCATATTGAAAGGCTGAGAGAGGTGGAGCCAAAATCCAGGACCACTGGGACCAAGCTGCTTGTCATTTTAAATTACTTTGGGTCAAAAAATAATTACAGATATGCAATAAAAAAAGATTCAGACTCTTTTAACCATTTTAGATCCATCTGTTGAGAGCTCTCTATTTAGGTGTGTACCACTATATACTCAATATCCTAACATAGCTGTGTTCTTTTTTGTTTTATACTGTAGTGTAGCGCAGATGCTAGCAATAGCAATGTGTAATTATCTAGTTTTTGTTCTCTTCCTGTCTTCTGTATGCATATAGTCTCTTCTCTCTCTCTCTCTCTCTCTCTCTCTCTCTCTCTCTCTCTCTCTCTCTCTCTCTTTGCCTCTCTCTCTTTCTCTCTCTCTCTCTCTCTCTCTCTCTCTCTCTCTCTCTCTCTTTGCCTCTCTCTCTTCTCTCTCTCTCTCTCTCTCTCTCTCTCTCTCTCTCTCTCTCTCTCTCTCTCTCTCACACACACACACACACACAGTTTTAGTTAAGAAAGGGATTGTTTGATTTCATGAAGACTTATTCTCTTTCTCTTTCCTCTAACAGTCACCAGACCCCAGGGTAAATACCACAGAATGTAAACAAATTAGAGAGGTCTTCACCTTACCATTTAACATGGCCACATATTGCCAGGGAGTCTGCAGACACTGAAGTAAGCATTTTCTCCAAAATGTACTCCATGAATCCACAGCTGTAAAATCAATACACCACTTACTGAAAAAGAGTGAGCTATTTCTGTTTTGTGTGCTGTATTGCAAACAACTTTATCCAAATGTGCTTGAACGTGACCTTCTCTCGCTTGTAAAACTTGCTCATTAAACATAGTTCTCACTTGTTCTAAGAAATTAAACACAGGGGGTGGAGGGGGAGAGTACTAAAAGAGACTACTGGAAAGGAGTGGCATTTTGGGGATAGGTAAAAACCTCATACAAGGGAATCTCCTAGGAATCTACAAGCATGACCCAGAAAGACTTTTATAACTAGTGGATACGTAGCCTGAACTGGTCGTGCAGTGTGATCAGGCAAGTCATCAAGTGGAGGGAATGGGAAGTCAGCATAGCCACATAACCTTCGACCTACATTCCGTACTGCCTATGAGTTATCCTGGGTAAGAACATCCTAAAGATTGAGGGAGTGGCCAACCAATTACTGGTATAGCTTTAAGAATTATGCCAGAGTGTAAGCCAACATCTGACACTGCCTGGAGCACTAGAATCTAGAGACTGATGTCCTAGAGACTTAGGACAGAAGCAAAAGACGTCGATGTAATAATGCCTAATGATATTCTGCTATATACATAGATTTCTGCCTAGTCTAAATGTTATCAGAGAGGCTTCATCCAGCAACTAATGGAAACAAATGCAGATCCACAGCCAAACATTAGGTGCATCATGGAGAATCCTGGAGAACAGGGGGAGAAAGGAGTGTAGAAGCTAGAGAGGTCAAGGACACCACAAGAAAACTCACAGAAGCATCTAACCTGGGCTTACAGTTGCTCACAGAGACGGAACTGACAACCAGGGAGTATGCATGGGACTGATGTAGGCCCTCTGCATATATATGACAGTTGTGTAACTTAGTCCTCTTGTGAGATGCCTAGCTGCAGGAACAGGGACTGTCTCCGACTCTTTTACTGGCTTTTGGGACCCTTAACCCCATACTGGGTCACCTTCCCAGGCTTAAAACATGGGGATGTGCTTAGTCTTATACCAAATTGACATGCCATGCTTTGCTGATGCTCATGAGAGACCTGCTGCACTTTCCTAAACTGAAGAGGAGTGGATTAGAAGGTGGGAAAGTAAGGGGTGGAGGGAGAAGGACTAGAAAGAGAGGGGGAAAAGAAACTGGCTGTGATGCAAAATAAATATATACATTTTGTAAAAAGACAAAAAATATGAAATATCCTTCAATGCATGGGCATGGGAGATTGCTTCCTAAATATAACCCCAGTAGCACAGACACTGAGAGCAACAATAAATAAATGGGACCTCCTGAAACTGAGAAGCTTCTGTAAAGCAAAGACATAGCCAATAAGACAAAAAGGCAGCCTACTGAATGGAAAAAGATCTTCACCAACCCTATGACAGAGAGGACTGATCTCCAAAATATATAAAGAACTCAAGAAATTCCACATCAAAATATCAAATAATCCAATTTAAAAAATGGGTACAAAGATCTAAGCAGAGAATTCTCAACAAATTTTCAAATAACTGAAAGACACATCCTTAGCCATCAGGGAAATGCAAACCAAAATGACTCTTAGATACCATCTTACACCTGTCAGAATGGTTAAGATCAAAAACATAAATAATTGCTTATGCGGTAGGGGATGCAGAGTAAGGGGAACACCCCTCTTTTCCTGGTGAGAATGCAAACTTGTACAACCATTCTGGAAATTAGTATGGCAGTTTCTCAGAAAATTGGGAATCCACCTAAAGCAAGACCCAGCAATACCACTCTTGGACATATACCCGAAGCATGTTCAGTCATACTACAAGGACATTTGTTCAACTATGTTCGTAGCAGCAGTATTCATAATAGCCAGAACCTGCAAACAATCTAGATGCCCCTCACCTGAATAATGGCTAAAGAAAATGTGGTACATTTACACAATGGGGTACTACTGAGAGAAAAAAAAAACAATGACATCTTGAAATTTGCACAAAATAAATGGAATGAACTAGAAAAAAAAACATCCTGAGTGAGATAGCCCAGACCAAGAAAGATGATCACGGTTTATACGCGCTCATAGGTGAATACTAGCTGTAAAGCAAAGAATAATAAGCCTATAGTCCATGATCCTATTGTAGTTGAGTTACAAGGTGAACTCCAAGAAAAGCATACATAGATTCACCTGGAAAGGGTGAATGGTAGAGGGAGAGTGGGCGGTGGAGGAAGTGAAAACAGAGGGGAGGAGGAGAGAAGGGAAGGGGGAGAAAAACTTGAGAGAAAGGGTGGTTGAAGTCAGGGAAGGACTGAGACAGAGAACAAGGTAAGAAATATCTTGATTGAGGAATTCTTTACAGGGCTAGCAAGAAACCTAGCCCTAGAAAAATTCCCAGGAACCCACAAGAATACCCCACCTAAGACCCTAAGCAATAGTGGAGAGGGTGCCTGAACTGGCCTTGCCCTGTAGTCAGATTGATGACTATCTCAAATATCACCATAGAACCTAAATCCAGTAACTGATGGAAGCAGATGCAGAAAACCACAATGGAGCACTGGGCTGAACTCTAAAAGTCCAGTCGAAGAGTGGCAAGAGTGAGAAGACAAGCAAAGAGGTCAAGACCATGACAGGTATACACACTGAAACAGCTTACCTGAGCTAATGGAATGTCACCAACTCCAGATAGACAGGGAAGGAACCGGAATAGGACCAAACTAGATTCCCGGAATGTGGGTGACAATTGTATGGCTGGGACAGACTGTAGGTCCACTGGCAGGGAACCAGGTTTTATCCCTACTGCTTGCTCTGGCTTTTTGGAACCCATTCTCTCTGAAGGGATACCTTGCTCATACTAGATATAGTGGGGAGGGCCTTGGTTTTACCTTAAAGCAATATACTAGACTTTGCTGATTCCCCATGGGAAAACTTAGGCTCTCTGAGGAGTAGATGGGAGTTGGAATGGGGAATGGGGGAGGGGAGGTAGAGAGAGCAATAGGAGGGAGAAGGAATAAGAAATGGATTAGGCATGTAGAATGAGAAAAGACAGATTTTAAAAAAATAAAAGAAAAAGAATTAAAAAAAATAAGATAATCTTGAGGTTTACTTCCTAAAGAGATCTTGACAGAAAAATCTTTGTTGAGATTCCTGGAAACTTATGGCAACCCATTCTTGCAATGAAGTTGAGTATGTGCTATGTTTTAATAAATTCTGTTTTTTCTAAAAAAAAATTTGAATTTCTTTGTATTCTCATTAGGTTGTATGGGAGCTCATTAATATTTAAAATTTAAAACGTAGTTTCCCTCAGGGCAAAGCACACCAATTGGCTGTCCAGTACTAAATGGTCCACCCTGAAATCATACAAATATGACGTTATGTGGAGTATATGGAGTTAGCAAGTTGCATTTAGGTATATACATATATATATATAGTTAGATATTAACAATTAAGAATTCTTTTCTGCATTTAATAACCTAAAATAAATCATTGAAAAGTTAAGAAAGCTGTGTATCCACCTTCCCATCATACTGTAAGACATTTAATTGTGTCACATTGTTCCATACAGCCTTTGTCTGCCAGTCTTCATTATATTTTTCCTAGGTCTTATTCCCCACTCAAATTGGAATTACAAGGTTAAATGGTTTGCATGTTGAAATGTATTTTATGTGTGTGGAAGGCCTTTTCTTTTTAAATCTGCTGTAGCACCTTAACAAGCAGAATATTAATGGTCCAATTGAATTATATTTCTGAATCATCTCGTTCCCACCCTACAGTTATTTCTGTTCTTAGGGAATTTCATATCAATGTGCCAAACTAAATAGATTTGTGTTCACTATTTTGCATAGCTTTTGGTTTATGAGATTAATACAAAGCAGATGTCTAAATAGTTTGCTCCTTATTAATTCTGCCTGACATACTAGCATATGAATGAACTACGTTTAATTTAACAAGCTATAGAATGATGGGCATCCATGTTGCTTACCTGTTAATAGCCATGGTATTAGGCAGCCTTGCTTACATGTGGCTTTTGCTGTGGCATCAGCAGCATAGTGGCCACATCACAACTCCCTAGCATGCGTGCTTTCAAATTTCCAAAACAATTGGAGTTCATTTTCTAGACCAGTTGCATTCACTATACTTCTGTCAGCAACCTGTCATTCACTGACCTTGCTCAGAAGTCACTCATGTTGGGCATCGACAGACATTATAAATAATCACAAACCTGGGGAGAATAAAATAGTGTCTAATTGTGTTTCAAACTTTAGCTTCCATTTTATCGATAGACATTAGCCTTGCATATGTGTTAGTGGGCTTTCCTGCACCCTACCCTGCTAAAGAAAACCTAGCCTATATCCTGTCAACTTTCTGTCTCTTTTATTATCTTTAAGTGATGCTGCTAGTAATCCTCTGACAGTTAAGGTTCCTATCAGTAAACATGCTTGTTATATCTCTCTGCTTAATGCTTTCATTGTCATTTCCCTGTGGAAACTTTAATACTTCTTATTCTCAGATTAAATATTGTCAAATTCATGCGTTTTTCTAAGTAAATTTTTTCATGTTTCTTACATTAATAAATACTTTTCTATACCAGGGAGAGGAAGGTGTTTGCCAACATGTATTTAAAAATAATGTGGACTTTTATTTTTCACTTTATCTTAGGAAAAATTTAAAAGTAGTGATGTTTTACTAAATGGAAAAGTTTACAGATCATCACATGTACATGTTTGTTTTATATATCCAGGAGATTATCATTTTGCATATTTTGTGTATATTTACTTATTTTACTTATTAACAAGTCTTCCTTTAAACATGAACACATTTACTGAAGAGGACTTTCTGTATATGTGCGTGTGTGTGTGTATATATATATATAAGATGTGTGTGTAATATATACATATATATGTATATGTTTACCAAGGTATTTATAAGTCTATTTTCTACATTCTCCTTTCTTTTTATTGCTTATTTACCTATTTCTAAATCAATGTTTATAACAGTTTTTGTAACAATTATTACAAGTCAATAGGCAAAGGGAAATTATATCTCTACATTTGATTGCTTCAGAAGTGCCCAAGAACATCCTAGGACCTCTGTTCACTTATATAACATTGTCAATGACACATGTGAAAGCCTGTCTGCATATTTATTAGACTTTGATTGAGCCATTGATTAGAGGGTAAAAAATGATTCCTCTATGTTGCTGAATCTCTCTCAATAAATGACATGCATGTCCAACTATTTAGACACATTGTGCATTTTGTTTTTACTTTGTCTTTCTAGCAAGATAATTTATAAATGATATACCAGGCCTGAATGTCTAATTGGTTGTGATACACACATATATAACCACACGTGTGTGTGTGAATCAGTATCAACATAAAAGTAATGAGCTTCCTTCAGCGTTTCTTGATGTCTTTTCTATGCCTTCCTCCTCATCTAAAGGAGTTTATAAATTTCTTTCTATAGACTTCATTCTTTTAGGATGTATTTTGGTGTTTCGCTTTTTATTTTCTTTGTATGAAATTTTGCTGTTTGTTCTTTGGCAATTTCACACATGTATAATGTGTGCTCTGATTGTGATAAACCCCCTTCCCCTACAATACCTATTCCCTACAAGTTTCTTCACATATATGACTTTAATTGTTTCTATGTCTTGATTTTATTTATTTTTTGAAACCCCTTGAATTTCACCAAGATTACCAAGTGATGATGGTTTAAAACTATCCGATGGAACCTGATGACCTTCTCTTCAGTAGGCACTCATCTGAAGACAATGACTATCCCTCCCTCAGAATAGATACATATACACACACACACACACACAAACACACATATGCATATATACGTACATATTTGATTATGTTGAAAGACATCTTTCCTTTGTGCATGTCTTAGAGATAGCATTGATTATTGTTCCTTACACCTTTAATTTGTATATTTCTCCCATTATTACTGTGATGTTCTACTCTGATTTTCCTGGTAGCCATAGAAAAGTCAACTATCACTGCTTCCGTTTTTATTTACATAACATTGTTTCTGTTACTTTATTTTTAACTGAACTTTCCTCAGTAGTTCAGGTTTTACTCTGATGTGTCCACATGTAGACGACTTTGAGAATATTTTGATATTATGATATAACTACAACATTTCTCCTTTCCCTTTCCTCCCTTCAGGCTCTTCTATATGCAACTCTTTGTTTTCCTTCTAATTTAATTTTCCTTGTTTTGCATATGTATATGTATTTGCATATATGTATATTCCTATATAGATGTGTATCTATTTGCGTATACATATATATTCCTAAATACGTATATATATATTAAAAATTCATATACATCTCACACTTGGGCATTAATATTTGTGAAACTTTATGGGCATAGTTTCTTTTGATTTTAGCAGACACAATCTCACCAAATACTCCCTGATATTCTGGTTCTTAAAATCTTTCTGCTTTGTCTTTGGCAATGTTCTCTGATATTTAGGTCCAGGGGTGTTTTGTAGATATGTCCATTACTGATTGGGTAGTCTGCTTACTAACTCTAATAATTTGTGTCAGTCAAGAAACCCCAGAGTGAGAGTCAGGAGAAATTGACCAACAGGTTCTACACTGAAATTAGGTAGGCATAAAAAGTTTGTGTCTGATATTGCAAGGCAGCTCTATATATAACAGTCATCTACTATACAGTTCAAAAACAGATTTTTGAGGCATTCTATTAGGAAAAATGATAAGCATTGAGAATGTAAGGATGCTTAATTAGATTTCTTTTGATTATATGTAATGTGCAGTAAGTACTTAAGGTTTTCCCCCTTATTTATTGTTTCTGATATCTACAGTTCTTAGCAGTTAGGTATATTGCTTGGGATTTTCACTGAGAGCTGCTTACAAACGTTCTTCATTTTTTTTTTGTGATTTCATAATTGGCTATTTTCAGCTTATCCTTCACTGCCCCTTCCAGGACATATCCTGAGGATCCTTCATGACTTTTCCTTCTCTACAGCTGTCTTTGTATGGCTCATCAACTAAAACACACACAAAAAAAGCAGCTGTTAGAGAGGACTTTACAGCTACACAAATAAAATGTCTAATGTCATAGATAGGCCATCTTACTATTATATGTTATCATCATATGTGGAAACCACGCTGGGTGTCACAAATATATGTAATTATCCTTTGGTAATTAAAAATAATAAAAATTGTTTCTAAGAGAATGGACCTTTATTCCCTCACTGGGCTTTTCATAAAATTAATATAAAGCCTATATCAAGGTTTATATAATGTTATGTTTATAGGTAATAACTTCAAGAATATGCAGTTAATATAATATTATAGAAACAATCATTCCCATTATAGCTTAGTAAAATTACAGGCTGTTTTTGGCTTTATCTTTTTCTTGCATATTATTTTGCTAAAGATATTATGAATATCTGATTTATACGAAGGTAGAGATAGAATTCAAAGACATGTCCATTTCTCCGGAGCCCTCTTTAGAGGGACAAGGGCTGTGGCTTTCATGTTCTGCTTGTCATATATCCACAGTGCTCCATCTGGGGTCAATTCAGTCCAAGGCTCCAGCTATTTTTAGTTATTTTTTTCCTACTACTTCTAGTTTTACACTTACGACTTTTTTGTTTTCTTTATGTTTTTCACTTAACAATATTGTCAAGAACTTTGTTGCTTCAACAGTGTTTCATTTAGATATTATGAAGTCAGAGGACTTTTCAGAAATACCATGCTCAATGCTACCTCAATATACAGTTGATATAATCAATACTGTTTTGCACATTGTGCAATCACTGTATTTAAGAACTTCAAATAAATATTCAATTGACCAAATGACTTCCAAATTCTTATATACCTTAGGTAAAAGAAAGGTGTAATTAATGTGACATTGCCATTCAGCCTGAGATGTCTTGATGAAACTTATTTTATTTTCTTTTGATGCTATTTGATGCTAGGAACGATACTTTCTTTCTCCCCAGAAAGTGTAATGATTCATCTACAATGGTCTATTTAATGCTTGGGGGGATTTTTCCCCACCGTACAAGATAAGTTACTTGTCTTTGTTCAGCTGACATTGCAGATGATGAAGAATTCTTCAAAGACCATCACCGTGCCATTTTATGATCTCCTCAGATTCTCGTCTGTCTACTGTGGTATTTGTCTTATCCTGCCTTCGCTGTTTAAGAAACTCTTGTCTTTGAAAATATTTCTACCTGTATTTCCTTCAGTCACCATTGCCATGAAGCAATTATCATTAACCCGAATCTGCATTGGAGTAGGTGGGCGGTGTTTTCATTAGTGTGGAGGGAAATTCCACCATACATCACAACATGAGTTGAGGATCGGGCTGCTTACAAAATATAAGGCATAGATTTTTTCTGACTCTCTATCCGCACGAAAATACAAGCTGAGCCACAGACATGGGCCGTGGGTGCCATCTGCATCAGTGTATATTTTGTGAGAGGTATTACCTGGGTTCACACTACTTATTTCCTTCAAGGAAACAAGTAAGAGAAAGTAGCCTCATCAGTGGGCTGATAGAATAGTAGGCCATCTGTAGCAGGCTTTTTATTTTGACTGCCAGCCCTCAATTCATGACATTGTATATTACTAATTAAAGCTCAGTCTTTGGCTTAGGCTTGTCCCACTACCGCTTGTAACTGAAACTGCCCATACCTTTTACTCGGCAGCCTTGTACAGGGTTCGGTTAACTTTATTCTCTACTGCCCATCCTCCTTCCTCTCCAGCTGGCTGGCAATTTCACCTTTCTTCCTTTCTGCATCCTCTATCCGCCCAGAAGTCCCATCTAACCTCTTCCTGCCTACCTAGTGGCCATTCATCTCTTTATGAAACCAAGTACACATCTTCACATGGTGTAAAGAATATTCCACGACAACCATCAAATGTTATGAATTAATTGCCACCATCTCTTCAAATAAACATGTCCAGAAATGCTGTTTGCCAATTGTAGGAATGATTTGTACAATAGTAAATGATATAGAGTATTTAAAATTCCCATTTCATAGTATATCTTGCCACATATGAGTCAAAATGTCCGAATAAAAATTTATGTTGTTTGTGTGTTATAACACAGAATGCAATGGCTTCTTAAAAGAATATATATGCATGTGTGTGTCTCTGTATGTGTGTGAGAGAGAATGTGTATGTAATTGTACAACTTTATATAATGTTGTGCAAGTTCCAAATGATCTCATTTAATATTCTCCAGGAACATTGCATCATGTAGAAACATTTTCTGCATAACAGAGAAATAAACAAAACATAAGAAACAACATTGTGCTAAACTTAGTGGATACAGGTGAGAATGCATATAGGTTCCTCTGACAGAAGAGGAATTAATTTCATTTTAATAATTGTAACTAATTACTTGGTAATCATTAAACTGTGAAAGCTTCTCCAGTTTATAGGTGATGGTTCATAGAATGTGTCTCAGGGACTTTCCTCTTTCCAGAGGCTGATGAAATTGAGGGGTTTTTGTTGTTTTGTTTTTTTAAATCTTTTAGCAAATTCCTGTCAACTTCATGTCAAAACATGTTCCATCTCTGAAATAATGTCACAAGCTCTGTCACAGTCTCTCGAGCCCCTTCATTGCCTTAGGATTTAAAGAATGCCCATAAACTCTATCCACTTCTTGTTAAACTCTTATTCTAACACAGAGGGTTGTTATTTTATGAGTTCATTACTCGAGAGTCTCCAGCTATGATCTGTGCAATCAAGTCAGACATGGGAAGACCAAATTTCTAGAGCAAATCATCTCCTCCACCCCCACAAAATTGTTTTAAATAACTTTAGTTTACACTATATCCCAGGGTTTTACTGTGGGACTGAAATTTAGGAAACAGTGACACAGGAGAAACCTTCGCCATTCTCGTAAAGCTGTCAGGCGGAGCATTGGTCTTTACTCTCGCTGACTCGGAACTCCTGTCACTCATGATTCTTCAAGCTCCATGCCATGAAACGATTTTTTTTTCTCATATGAACAGACTCCTTTGCCTGATTAGACAGTTAAATAATATATAATGGAAAAGCATACATTTCTTAGATGCCGTGGCTTATTGTTGTTATTTGTTTTGCTTATTGCTTGTCTTTTTATCCAGCTTTGGGTGTGCTGAAACTCAGTATTTAGAATTGTTTTGGTCTCCAAAATAGAAAATATTCCTGCTGAAACTCATGACAAGTTGAAAATAATATAACTATAATATGAATTCAATATATTAAAGAGAAATACACGCACCCAGCAAGGAAACAGCATCCTATAGTGCACTGTTAGTGCAAGAAAAGAACAAAATATGATTATTAAAGTATGCTTTTATCAAATCAATGTCATTCTTCATGACCACAAAAAAAAAAAACCACAGTTCAAGTTATCTTAAACCAGAGATGTCAGCATCTGTTTACATCTTAGTTCTTTAGAACCTTCCTCTAGTTAGTTCTTATTAAGCCTCATGTTCTCCTCTATCTCATGTTGTGAATCCTCAGCTGTAAGCTTCATCTAACATTATTTTGGGCTATCCATGGGGAGTGACAATAATTCATTATTTTAGCCTCTGCTTTACATGAAGGGCTCTATCATCTTACTTGCATATATTATTTGTAATTTTTTCAGTAATATGAAGTAGCTTCATTATTACTAATTTATAGAAGACTATGTGAGGTTCAGACAATATAAATAACTCGTCTAAAGTCATACAGCTAGTTGAGAATCTAAGTTGAAATTTAAAATCAAGATTAACTGGTTTCCACAGGTCACTAACTATTTCTCCTGGTCTTTCTCATCTGGTAGAAAAACAGGTATTACCCAAGTTATACATTCAGATGTTGAATTTTTCCTTCGGCAAATTTTTTGATATAGTCTCACCTCCCTAAATTCTACATTTGGGCCATCACTGTGAATTAGTGTAGAAAATATCTCTGTCTATTTCCATGGCTCAATTCTCACTCTATAGAGATCATGTGTTCACAGAGTAAAACAGACGTGACGACATGTGTAAAAGTGGAACATAAACCTGGAACATCATGTAAATTGGTATCAGCAATTCCTTCTAATATTTTGTTAATTCAATGTTGCTGGCCTGTTTTCTTGAGCTTCTTCAAAAAGTCAGCTATGAAGGGCCACCTCAAGTCTCTTCTGTGTATAAATAATAATTAATTAGTATGATTATAAAATGAGTCTTCTGACTTGGAAACAGGTTTAATTGAAGGGATTGGGGACGTAGTATAAACACTCTGAAGCTTTCTTGGGAACCAGTGGACTCCTCCTGTGATTAATTGCTGGAAATAACAAGCTTAGAAAGATTCAAAAGGAAGTAAACTCCCCAAAGATGCTGACTGGGTAGGAGCTAGAATATCCCATCAGGAGCCGACTCAATCATTGCACCCTGATTAGAAAGAACAGACTTTTAGACTGGTAATGCAAAATTTAAACTAAAAGCACCCATTAGGTTTGAAGGACATGGGGTACAGCTAACAGTTGTTTAGCAGGGGCTCAGGCCTCTCTCCTTAGACATTGTTAGACAAAATGATCGATGTCTAGAGGATTTATTCTAGCTTCAGACCAGCAGCCAAAAACTAGGGTCAACCTAAGAAGCTAAGCAGCCATCTAGGACTGGTCTGTATAGTTGTTTTCTCTAACCAGCAACATGACAGACAGTTGCTTTGCAGGATTCAATACTGAAGTAAGCTTCATACAGTGATCGAGGGAAGAGGTGCTTGATTCACAAAGGGGTAGGACTGATTATTTCCTCTGTTTTAGAAATGACTTCGTTAAAGACAACAGTTATCTGGTATTTCACTTCTCTTTATGAAACCAGATCATGAGAAAAATATAGGAGACATCCTTCTTTTATTAAATGGAATATTTTATGCAAAACAAAATAAGAACCCTGAAAGCAAGAGCAAGGTTTTCACAAACCATGCAAGAGGAACTGGAGTTTGAGAATGTCCTGCACTGTGTTAGACTTTTTTTTACGTCAGAGACACAATAAATTGGGGATGTACTCTGAGGTTTCAGCTTTCCTAAAATGTTTAAGTGAGGACAATACAATAGCAAAACAAACAGGTCGCATAGAGTTGAAACCTGTACTTTGGGATTGTGGAGCAAGAGCCTGAACCTGTAAAGAGAAAAAATGCTATAAATAAGAAGTGATGCTTTGGGGCCGTGAAGCCCTCACCTGTTAGTTTAATCTCCTTTGTCCGGAGGACTCTGGTATAAAGGGAGGATAATCATGGTATTGGAACTAGAGATAAAGTTTGATGACATTTTGCTCAATTTTACCCTTCACTTTAATACTCAATATTTCTGACTTCAGACAAATGAAGTTTCTTTCTGCTGTCCTGGGTTTAAGATCTGGGTAGGAATATTCATCTCAGATGAGGTGAGATTATTTAATATCAGACTTGGAGTTGTCCCAATGCCTATTACATAATGAAAGTGTATTTATTTGATATTAGCTTAGGAGCCTGGAGAGATAAATAGCTCAGCAGTTGAATGCACTGACTATTTTCCAGAGGACCCGGGTTCAATTCCCAGCATCCACATGCCAGCTTAAAACTGTCTGTAACTCCATTACCGGGGAATCTGATACCTTCAAACCAATACACATAAAATAAAATTAAATAAGTTATTAAAAATAAAAGAATTTTAATAAATACATAAAATAAGTGAATATTAGATTCGTGGTCATTTCAGGAAGAAAGTATTTGAATGGAAAACAACTCTAAGACACTGTTCTTTTTTCTTTACTTTGTTTATTTTGATTTTTGTTTTTTCATATTTCTAAACTGAAAATTTTCCATTTCCGGAATGAAGCAATCACCAGGTCTCACCTTGTAACAGATGGCCTAGCCTAAGTATTCATCAAGATTGAGGAGACAGCCAGCATTGAGAGACCCCAGAGAGGTGAGGAAGCCCTTACAACAGACCAATGAGAAGTTAGCCTCACACTGGTGCTCTTATGGTTGGCCGTGGGTGTCATGAGACTGGACAGCAGCTTGCTCAGAGAGCACAGGGAGGAGTTGTTTGTTCTCATTGATCCCGTGGGCATGGAGCCACCCTCCCTCTGCTGTAAGGAAATCAGGTTTGGGTTTTGTTCTTGGTGGTAAGGCAGCAGTGGTGGTGCAGAAGAGGCTGTTTCTAGAAACCGGCATGTGGATTGAAGCTGAGTGGGCTCAAGCCTCAGTGTGGACATTCACCATCCAGTTAACTGGGGGCCCAGATGCAGCAAAGCTGTGGCATAGTAAGTGACAGTGGAAGCTTTTCTAGATTAGAGGCTAATTTATGGGCTTCTGTCAGCTACTGCAGTCTTAATTTAAAAATGGCTATGGAGTACTCAGTAAGGACAAGGCATTGCTAGACACTAGGAACCAAAGCCATCTAGACTCTATTATACGTTCATAATCTAACAGACTTGAACAGAGAAATAAATCTTTCAGAGTGTAAAACATACCATGAAAAAACATCATGTCATACTGAGGCCCAAGATGGGGTTCCTGATGGGAATGAATGATCCGAAGAGGCAACCCTAAGGGGGGACCCTCATTAACAGAAGGATCAAAATGACAGAGTGGATTGGGTAGCTAGAATCTTGGGACTGAGAAAAGTCCAGCTGCAGAGCTGAGACTGGAAACTATCCATGGCTCTTGAGTCTAGAATAGACAGCAGGAATGTAGCTGGTATATTGTGCTGATTGTCAGGAAATCAGGCTGAGCACAGTGTGAGGAGCCAAGGGATATTTTAGGGAGTAAACTATTGAAAAGGTAGGCAAAGCCCCAGGCATGAATTGCAAAGTGGTACACCTAGGAATTTGGACTGAATGAGAAGCTGTTGAAGCATTTTAATCAGGAAGTTGGTTTTGTCTCTTTTCCACATGTAAAAACCTGCCCTTTATTTCTAGAGTAAAACAGTTGGAAAGGGATACAAATAATAGTGAAAAACAATTAGGAAGTCATCTGAATGAGTGTGCCAGAGGCTTCGGCTACATCTGTGGCAATGAAGGTACCTTGCATCTATAGCACTAGCTAGTTGGAGCCATCAGATAGATATTATTTAAAATTAGAAATATAAGCTGTATCATGGGATGCTATGGTATTAAATAAAATGATTATCTACATGCGCCAGAGCCCAAGTTTATAGCTACATACTCAAAGGATACAAAGTTTTATATTCACATACTCTGAAGGGCTGGCTTCTGCTCTGTAGATCTTTGCATTCTTCATGTTGTATCAGCCCAGGTGACTAGCATGGAATTTCCTAAATTACTGAATATCACAGCTCTGAAAATGTGAAACCCTATGGAAAGAACATCTGAAGTCTGAAGGTAATGTCTTGCCAACTTTTTACTTCTAGAATAAGGAAGGAACATCCTGTTACCTCTTTAGAGTTACATAAAGGGTCCTTACAGGGCTTCAAAAAGATTTTATTGTTTTTATTGAGAATTTTATACATGCATATAGTTGTTGTTACTTAAACATTTTTACCTAATTCCTTATCCTCCAATATTTCCCGAATCCTCCACTACTTTCCCCTCCAACCAAATATGGGACCTTATTAAACACAATCTGCTGGAAAAAGAAATTTTTCTGATGAGGGTTGAGAGATGCACTAATCTATGGGTATAAGGATAAAAATTAAGAAGATTATTTAATACTGTGTCCTCTTAATAGAGTACCAGTGTTAGGCTTCCCTATAGGGATCCTGATGAGTCTAGTTAGAGATTTTTGGCCAGTACCTATACCAGGCAGGAATTACATCTTGTGTAGCAGATTTTAAATTCCATCAGAAAGTTTTGATTATTCCACAACATTCAAAAAACCTTTGCACCAGTCAGCATACCTTGCCAGGCCAGTAGATGAATACAGTTGTTCTCAATTGATATAAATAGATCCTTCTGGCTTCATGAAAGCTAGGCTGTGGGATGAAGCTTTCAGGTCAGTGCTTGCCTGATTACTCCAACCCCATAATTCAGGTATGTTGTATCTTCTTCAATCAGATCTTATTACCAAGTTCTGAAGGCCACCAAGAACAATGAAATATCCTATAAAGTTTGTGGAGATAGTCTATCAGATTATGTCAACCAACAACTTGAAAAGAGGGAGCACATACTTGGCACTGGGATTTTATTTGATAGCTTATGGTGTTTATAAGGTAACTCCATTTAAATATCAATAGATATATTATGGATAGATAGATAGATAGATAGATAGATAGATAGATAGATAGATAGATAATGGATAGATACATAGACAGACAAATGTAAATATGGATAGATAGGATGCAGAGTAAAGGGGTCCTTTTATGAACTGCTGTTGGGCATATAAATTGTTACAGGCACCGTGAAAGTTACTATGGAGGGTCCTCAAAAGGCTAGATACAAATCTGCCCTAGAAACTAGATGTGACATTTCTGTGCATATTACATAAAAATCTCTGGCCTACTACAGAGATATTGGCTCATCCGTAGCACTTGTTGCTATGGTGACATGGCCAGGAAATGCAAACCGTAGGTGCACATTAACTGATGATTTGATGATGACAATACGCCTCATATACCCATTGGTATACTATCCAGCTGTGAGGAAAAGTAAAATTATAAAACTTGTAGCGAAATTAAAGGAACTTGAAATCATCATTCTAAAGTTGATAACTATGTCCCACAAAGCCCAGTGCCACAAGTTCTTAGAGACATTTTGTGTATGTCTAGTGAAAGACCAACCAAAATCACAAAAGTTGTCATGATGGTACTATTTCGTAATAAAACGTTATCCTGACTTATATAATTTCTCTTTAAGAGCTACAACAATACTTTTCAAATGAAGCTGCATCTTCCTGATGAACCAGAAAGGACTTTAAGTTAATTATACATATTATATATAATATTTATTTATTGTATATAATGATATATAATATATTATAATTAATAGTATAATATACGTTAATTATATATAATTAACTTTGCAGTTATGCATGTATTTGTATGTGTGCATATATGTGTATATATGCATGCATTTGTGTGTGTATGTTTGTGTATGTGAGAAAATCTTTGCTTGTGGTAAAATATTTGGCAAAATAGAAAAGAATAAAATAGCATTGTCTTATTTTCATCTTACCATCACATTGCATTAAACCAATTTAGTATTTTTCTTCATACTATCTTAGAATTAAGAAAAAGTACAGTTGGTTCAGTGACCCTGGGCGACTTGCCTTACTCTGCGGTAAGGTAAACACAAGCCTTGTGTTTATCCTGGATATTATTCAGAAAGTTATTGCCTATTGAATGGGGAACTTTCATGAGGAACTTAAATCTGAAATAGCAAGAGCACCTATCCATATATGTATGTTTAAATAACACTTTGCATTTGAAAACAATCGATAATCCTAATGAAGCATTTTTCCAGAAGCAACTTATTTTAATCATTGTTACTGTATCAACAAGAATGTTCCATGGAGACAGGGCAGTGGTGGTTCACTTCTCTTATCCCAGCACTCTAGAGGCAGAAGCAGGTGATCTTTGTGAGTTTGAGGCCAGAGTGGTCTACAAAGTAGGTTCTAAATAGGACAGCCAGGGATACACAGAGAAACCCTGTCTTGAAAGACCAAAAAAAAAAAAAATCCCATGGAAAAATCAACAAGTTAGGAAGTATTCTTTCTGGGTGAGTAAAGAAAAGAGAAGAAAAGAAAAAAATTTTCTAGTTGATTTTTAACATGATTACTTGTTATATTGTGACCTGATACTTATGCCCATGTATCATGTAAAAATGGGTATATTTAATTGTGTTTTAAAAATGAAAGAGGTGGTTATAGTTTCTACATGTTTAGTTATGGAATTAGTTCATTTGTGGAATAATTAGGAAGGGCCTGTGCATTTCAGGTGCAGAGAGCAGACAGGGACAGCTAGTGTTGTTTGCCTTTGATGTCACTGGAGTTTTGTTGACATTGAGCCTCTACAGATAGTATGATGCCCATAGGCCAGTTTTGTAGAGAATGAAAGAATAAGGCATATTTGACTGAGATTAGATCCCAGTTTGGTATAAAAGAAATCCAAGTGGTGGTCGAGTCTTTTTCTATCCTATAATAATCAAAACATGTATATTCTATAACTCAATCACCCCTTAGTGGCTCATTTGGTTTATAGTGATCTCCATTTTAAGAACAACAAAATTGGTAAGAAATACTTGCAAACATTAAAAATAGAAGCTAGTTCTTGATAAGCACTCACTAATTTTTCTGTGTCTACAAATGAATAAAGCATTTCCTTATTTTGTTGTTTATGTAGAAATCAGATATGTGTTTTTAAATCCTTCATACTTCTTCCACAAAATGCTTATTATGCTTACCCATTATAACCACAGACACTGCACACGTTTTGGCCCACATCCCTTTATTGGTTCTTACCTCTTTTTGAAAAGAATAGTCGGGTTCACATCACATTTTATTTAAATTAATTCCATACATACTTGTCTATACAACTGTGAGATTGTTCCTAGCATAAATTATACTTATTCATTCTTAGCCCAGCACTTTGCATAACATTTGGAAAATATCACACGCTTCGTAATTCATAAATTCACATACTCATGTGCTGTGATAGCTAATCTTGTCTATCTGATTAGGTCGAGAGACACTGAAGAGATTCCTCAAGGACACTTGTGAGTGTATCTGTGAGGGTGAGTTCTGAGAGAGTTAGACCATACAGGCTCTGAACTAATGAATGTATTTAATCCATTGACGGATTCAAATTGCAAAGGACTCTTAGAGGTGATGGAACTGTAGGTAGAGTAGGTGCACTTTTAAATGGTTTGTTTTGCTCAGGGCACTCTCACCGTATTCCCCTTCAACTCTTTGGCCACCATGAGGTGAGAGCCTTGGCTCTACCTTGCCTTTGCAATCACCTTGCTCATTGTTGCAAGACCAGAGCCCAAAATGTCAAAAGACTATGGGATGCCTTGCTAGAATTGATACAGTAGGGAGGGGCTTTGTCCTGCCTAAACTTAATGTGCCAGGCTTTGTTGTATCCCCGTGGGAGGTCTTACCCTTTCTGTGGAGTGGATGGGAGTTGGCTTGCCAGAGGAGAGGGAAGGTAGAGGGAAGCAGGAGAGGAGAGGAAGGGGGAACTGTGGTAGGTATGCAAAATTAATAAAAATAAATAAATAAATAAAGAGACTGTGAACTAAAATAAATCTGTGTTCCCTTGAATGGTTGGATTTGGGTATTAGTGACAACAACAGAATGTGACTTGCAAATATTTTCATTTGGAACATATGAACCAGTATACTAGGTGTTGACAAGGTTCTGTTGTAGCCCTTAAGATGTTATGTGACTGAATTTTGCTTTCTAGAATCAATAAATCTGAGAATATGAGATGGGTGCTCAGGCAGGCCACTATGATTAAATGATAAACTGTTCATACAACTGGAAGACCATAGAAGACTAAAATACATATGTTCACTTATTTTTTAATTTCTTATAGGTTTGGAACTCAGGTAGGGATAACTGATGATGGTCAGAAAATATCTTTTATCTTGGAGCATCACAAAATAAGTTCATACTGTTAACAAAACTTAGTTTTAATAATAAAAGTATTGCCAGTCTAGCACGCTACCTTCAGAACTAAGAGAAGGGATGAGAAGCACTAGGAGTAAGAACTCCACTCTCTGGTTTAACCCTGACTGCCACACAATCTCCCTGCAAACATGAACAAGATACTCATCCTTCTTCTCCTGCATGTTGTAATATCTCATTTAACGTGTGGACTCATTGTAGAGAAACACTGGTGTGTTTGTAGTCACATTACATAATAACCCCTCATGAAATAACAGTTTCCATTATTCCCTGTAAGAGTTGATAATTGATAAGGGACACAAAATTTCTGATGTTGCTGGAGTTCCTTGGGCTGGTAATTAGGAAGTCTATATAACTGATCAAACACAACAAGCTACTTTTAATTTAAAAATTTAATTTGGGTATAATTGTAGGTTCGCATACAGTTATGATTACTTATATGTCAATATAATCTCTACCACTTACATATTCCCCAAAGGGAAATCACCCTTCAAAAGTATGGTATATCCCAATGGTACCATTTTCTACGGATCGCCGTTCAGAATTAGTTCCATCTTTAGAGAACCCCCATACTGCCACTTTACCTCCTGCATGCCAAAAATAGCCAACCACCACTGTGCCCTGTATTTCCATAAGTGTGTGATTTCATCTTGCTATGTAAAGGGAAACATAAGTGTTAACTTTTGCATTGGCTACTTCCACTCTTGTAGGCTCGTATTTCTACATGGTATGGAGATCAGAATCTCAGACCATAGCTTGCACCTGCCGCACAGGAGATGGTCACCTAGCCTGTTGCCATCCCTAACAAACGGTCAGGATTTTGTTCTGCTCCTCGTTTGTAATATGGAGGATGCCTAAAAAGAGATGCTAATTGGGCCAATGTGACAGAGCTGACTTACAGAGCAGGAAGATGTAAAGACACGACAGAGCAGGCATAGGTAAAAGTGTGGACGTGACCACAGCCTTTCACCTGGTTACCTAGGAAACAGAATGCTAATAAATTTCTGTCTCATTTTATGTTGTGGTGTAATGGCTGTTTGGAGAAAAACATGAGGAATTTTCAGGATGTAAACGCTGGATTTCATAAGGGATCACTAAAAATCTCCCAAGTGAGTTGTGTCTTTAATCCCAAGCCTCCTCTCTGGTGTGGGAAATAACTTAGAGTCCTGGATGGCACCAGAGCCCAACACACTCTGCAGAACTTACTAAGGATCCATGCAAATTGACACCATGCATCTTCAGGTTTATTTATTTTCATCAATGAGCAATATAATTATACTTTTGTTCAACCATGGTTGATATATTCACCTCTGAAGCTGGAATACAGTTCACTAACCATGTGTTTGCTTATCATGCTTGAAGCTGTGGGATCTACCTCTAGCAAGGCTGGTCCATCGTGGATTGAGGAAGCTGCCAGGAACAGTTATGCTGTGAGCATAGACAGGTATTTTAATAGTTATTTTACCATGTGGATTTAAATGTTATGAAATACATGAAGGTAGTTTTGGGTGGTAGCTTGCAGCCTGTGACTGTGAAAAATATTATATCCCAAAACAGTGTGGGGAAGAAAGAGTATTTTAGCATACTATCTATGATCCATCACTGAGAAAAGGTGGGAGACGAATTGAAGGCAGGTACCTGGAGGCAGAAACTGAAGCAGAGACTGTGCAGGAGAGTCTCACCTGCCCACAGATGATGCCACGACTGTATTACTATTATTCATGGTCATAGTTGTTGTTGTTGTTTGTTTTCCTTGTTTGAAGAGGCTTTATACATTGCTCATGAACATGTAATCACACAACCTTTGCTTTTTCTTTTTTCTTTTCAAGGCGTTTTACCTTGCTTATCATAATGTCTTCTAGATTTATCCAAGACTGTGGCAAATGACAAGACCCTATTTCGTCCATAGAAAGGGTAGTAGTCAATTGTGTAGATACAGGATTTATTATTTTTATTAACATTATTTATTTTTGTTATTTTATGTATATATAACAATGCATATAAATGTATGTATTTTTTTTTACTTATTGTATATGTGTAAGTAGGCCCTCATCACATGGTCAGAAAAGGAAAAATTTCTTGAGTTGCTGATCTACTTCCAACACATGGAGGCTGGGTTGAGAACTCAGTTATCAGGATTATCTGCCGGTGTCTTTACCTCCTGAGCCAGGTTTTCATTTGTGAAGTTCATTTCACATGTGAACTAGAGTCTTCATGTCACTGCATGAATGCACACGGGTTCAGGTTCTAGATCTGATGCTAATAACATGTATAGTTCTCTAAGAAAGCACTAAACTAAAATATTGTCAAAATAATCATATTTTTAATGACATGTGTTGTCCACATCGTTACCAGCATTAATATTAGTTCTTTACACCTCGTTCTTTCTCCCACAGTGTTAGAAGCTCTGTAAGTTTGTACTGACCGCAAGAAATGCTGTGTGACATCTTGTGCAGTCCTGAATCCCTGTCACTCTAGCGTTCTGCAGCTGGGTCTAAATTGTTTCTGTCTTCCCTGTTGGCTTAAGCTAACTCTTAAAATAAGTTGGAGTAAAAGGTTCAATATGTTAAAAATTATGATGATGCTTTTGTTGTTAAATATGCCCAGAACAATCATTTTTTTTCTTCACAAAATAACATGAAAAACCTCAAACCTAAACTTCATAGTAAATGAATTTAAGATTAGGGAAGGTTCACTCACTTTCAAGGAACATAGATAGAAAATGGAAAAATTATAATTTGAACTGAAAATGCCCAATAATATTACATAGATTTTCATGCAAGCAGTGTGCATTGATGCCTGCCTGTTACCATTACCCACAGGGGCATGGTGCTATGTTAATGTAATCATAACTATAATTTCTAGGAAGGTTTTCATGTGTGGATGATCATCACATATGGCAATGTTTTCATGAGGGAAAATAAATGCATTTACATTGTAGTAAGAGATGAGGTGTTCTAAATGACATTTTGTGTAGCCGTAGAAAAGAGATGCAATAGAGTAGCAGTTAAGCTACATTACCTCAACAATCCATTGCCTAAGTGGGAAATTGTACTGCTATATATTTATTATCTTTAATCACATATTATATAAAGACAATACTGTAAGTAATGTGGATGATCATTGAACAAACTTTGGAGACTGAAATCTGAAACAGATAATCAGGAAACGTGATCAGAACATGGAAGGGAGGCATTTTGTACATAGTTATGGTAAGTCTCCCAAATCTTTCCAGCTTCATTGTATCTGTCTTTGAAAGAGAGATGTCATTCACTTTCTTGTCTTTCATTCATAATAAGATATAGATGAAGATAGAGATTTACTTTCAGTTAAACATTTATTTAACCATCTTCACAAAGAAGTACAATCTACAGTTCGGTTTTTGTTGAGAACAGAATGGAATGTTTCTTCATTTTTAACACAGTGATGAAAAAGACAAGCTTAAAATTTGCAAATGAATTGAATGGTTATTTTGTCCAAAGAAAATAGGCAAATGGCTGTAGGCACATAAAAGATATTCAATATTCTCAATCCTTAGTAAAATGCTAATCAAAATCTCAATGAATTAATCTTTCATACCTATGAAGATAATGAGCATCAAAGCCCCAGAGGATAACAAATTTTACCAAGAGTGAAGAGAGAGTTGGACCTTGTGCCTTAGTAGAAGAATGAAAAGTGATGTAGCCTTCATAAAGCCTAGTGGAATGAAGTTTCAGTAAATAAAATGTGAACCACCATATAGTCTAGCAGAGCCACTGTGTATTATTTACTTTCCCATTGCTGTAAGAAAACACCATGGCCCGGGCAACTTATAGAAGAGTTTATTTTGGCTTATGTTTCAAGAGAAATATGAGTCCAGTCTTGTCGGGAGATTCTGCAGGACAGAACAGGCGTCGTGGCACCAGCAGGAAGCTGAAAGCTCACATCTTAAACAACAAAACAACAAACAGGAAGCAGAGAGGGTGAGTTGGGAGTGGCTTGAGTCTTGACACTCTCAAAGCCAGGCCGGTAGCAATATACTTTCTCCAGCAAGGCCACACATCCTGAACCTCCCAAATAGGACCAACAACTAGGCATCAAGTAGCCAAATGCCTGGTTGTATAGAAACTCTTCTCATTCAGACCACCATATACTGCTAGTCATATCCCCAAAAGTCACTGAAAATAGGGACTCACACATATATTTGCACACCCCTGTTCACACCTTTCTCAGTGAGTACAGGCAAAACCGAACAGCACCCCAACTAACCGTCCAATGATGCACATGTGATGCATATCTACAATGAAATAATGTTTAAACGTAAAAACGAATGCAATTCTGAAATTAAAATGATGGACTTTGGAAACAGTATTCAAAGTAAAATAAACCATTCTTAAAACATCAATTAATGTTTTATTTAGATTATACTCATAGCAGTTCAAATAATGGAGGCTGAAAACAGATTGCTGATTTCAGGGACATTGAGTGTGGGTTGGGGTAGGGAGCTCAAACTTAATATGTTCAGAGGCTCAGAATAAAAATTTAAAAATGTTCTAGAGGTGAAGGCTATTGGTGTTTGCCCAACAATCTGAATCCATTTAGTGTCAGTGAAATGTAAACCAAATGGGTAAAATGGTCAATTTTATATCATGTGTATTTAGCACCACAATGAAAAACGGGAGTATCTCTTTACCACATTTCTTGTTTGATAAATTAAACAGATCACAAATAATTAATTTGAAGTAAATCTCAATTAACAGTTCATGTGTTGCCTATGTTTTTAGTGTTTTATTTTTAAGAGAAAGAGCCTCGTGTGTGTGCCTTTAAAATGTGGAATTATTACTGAGAGTGGCAATACTTCCTGCAGATATCAATAATACTCTTTTACTGTTGCATGTACAGGGCATCATGTTATTTTGCTTTGTTGAGCTCATTTGCTTTCTACCCGAATCCTAAGGAGAGAAGCTGTCACTACTGTCTGAGACAGTAAGCAAACTGCAGCCTAACATGTTTTAGTGATGATAGCTAATCTTGACTATTTACATAATGGGGTCGGGCAGGAAAAGCACTTAGAGGATTATCAAGGCATATCTTTTTGTGTGTCTGCAAGAATGTTCATACAGAGCGACATGGATGTGAGTGGCAACGTCCCACAAGCCGGTGACACACAATAAGAGAGGATAGTTAGTAAAGGGATTATCTAGTTTCTGCCAATATCCTATAGGCTTCTCTTCTCGGCCCACACATCCCATCATGATGAACGGAGACAGCTGAAATCAGCCAATCTAAGCATGTTCTCCTATATGTTGCCTTTTTCTGGCATTTGTTAGAATGAGGGAAAGATGAACACAAATATATGGTCTGAAACACAAAACTGATTCATGGAAGGTGTATGATGTGCATAAAGTCTAAAATCCACCATGTACTTACAATTACGTGTTTCTTAGCTGGTAACCTTGACTATTACTCACGATCTCGATGACCCACCCAACCACTGTGCCCCCGGCACCCTTGTTTGGTAGTAGTGGAAAAGCTTTCATGCCACAAACCAGATCTGTGAGACAAACTTTTATTCATCATCTCAGATGTCACCCCTTTAAGTTCCAGGAGCTTGAAAAGTGCCTTCTTTGCTTTTGGACCTCCAGGACTGAGAGCAAGGGATGGCACATGACGTACATGACATGTGCAACATAACCGCACAAGAGAGAGGGACGTAAAGGGGTACATAGGTGGAATCATGTCCCCTTCTTTAGCTGGAAACTGTTGTTCCTCCTTCTGTCTGAAAGCAATTGAAAAACAATGTGGTCAAGTTCCTGTTCAGACAGACTGACGATAACAGAAGAAACTCTAGACTCTGCTGGTGGCTTCCTTAACACCAACACTGAAGTGAGCCAGACTCACCTAATGACAGGGATCTGGGACTCTGTGAACTGATCCCTGTTTCCCCCCAAAGGTTATCTTCTATATAAGTACATACATATTACATATATATTACACATAGAAAATATAAATACAACTATTATATGTATATATAACAAAAATCACAGAAAACTACATGTTCAAGCATACCCATAAGTATTATTTGATTATTATTATTTTTAACTATTATTGAGCTTTTACCTCTAGAGTAGAATACAAAAAGTTCAAGGAAAAGTTAAAAAATGGCTCATCTACTTATCAGCAATACCTTTAGAAATTTATAGCATATTAAACAAATAGAACCTTCTTAGACATTGGATTGTGTCTTGAGATGTCCTATGAAATGAGAAAGAATGGTGTGGCTTATGCTCTAATTTGGGAAAACAGATGAATTGTTTTCTTCGTGGCCTAATGGAAGTTAATTGGAAATTGCCTCACTTCACACCAGAAAAAGGAAAGTATACACGGACAAACCAAAAGGACACGTTTTGTTTTAAGTAAGCAGATACTTGATGCAAAAGCAATTCATTGTGTTTTTCCCTGTATGAAATTATCCATCTCATGCCAGCAAAATTGCTTTGGGTACCATTATCACAATGCTTATGAAGCCGTGTATTTTGTTTTCAAGAGACGAATGGGGCTGTTGCTATTTGTTTGTTGTTTAGGTGGTTGGTTGGCTGTTAGGAGGGAGCAGGTGTGAAGGCTGCCTAGATAATTGCCCCAATCAATTACTGTATCTGATTTTTAGGGCTGCTCTGAATAAGGACTGTAGAGTGCCAAGTGACCAGGGCTGCTTGCTTGCTAGGTAATAAACTTCAATTCTGACAAATAGCCAGGGGCCTCTCACTCTTAACTGCACCAGAATGAATGGTGTCCCTCTAGTCTCCAGGATGTTTTACATTTACAAACGAGACAGAAATTGTGCAGAGCTCTGAATTATTAAAAGGGGGAAAATTTATGGCCACATGTTGCATAAAATGTACACTAAGAGAATGCATTCTGTAGTAGGTTAAAAAAAACAGTCAAGCATTTCCCAGTGGCATGTTATTGGTCAAGGCAGGCTTCCCATTCGGTGTACTTACTGTGTTTTCTTAATTGCTGTGAAAATGCAATCCACACCAAATATTTTGCCATAAATAAATTTTAAAAAGTTAAATAACAAAATTTAAACATCCCACACTCTTCATGTCGACATTTGTATACACATGGTGGAGACAAATGTAACACAGACCTTAGCCATTTCTTCACTTCTGAATCATAGAAATCAAAATATTTTGTTCTTTACATAATTCAAGAGTATTCTGTAAGAGAAATGAATTGTGGGTTTTTTGCAGAGGTTTTTTGATGCATGTTATTGAGCATATATTCGGGTTCAGAAATTTTCCTAAGAACAACAGGGCACAGAGCAGTGAAGCAAGCAAAAGCAACTTCTTCCCTTAGTGAATACACATTGTAGTGTGAAAAAGTGAAAAGGCAACAGTAATTATATTAACAGTATTGTAAACAATAGCCAATGCCTTAGAGATTATAAGAATATAGCAACTTAAAGGGATGTTTCCTTATAAAATGATTAGCTCAGGTGAGCATTAATGAGATGATTTAAACAAATATTTGGAGGAAGCAAAACAGAAGTTGTGAAGCTAAATGGGAGAAAGTGTTCCAGGCAAATGGAACACCCCATACACGCACACAAATACAGGAGGGTGTCTGCCACATCTGATGTAGAACAAGGAGCTGATCCTGCTGAAAGCAGAGTAGGAACAGAAGGTGCCAAGGTCAGAGAGAATCTTGGTTAGAGACTAAGTAAGATCCTTGACTTTCATTGCAGTTGAAGTGATCGAAACTTTCTTAAGGTTTTCAAGCTCTCATTGCTTGCTAGGTAATAAACTTCAGTTCTGACCAATAGCCAGAGGCCTCTTACTGCTAACTGCACCAATGGGAATGGTGTGCCTCTAGTCTCCAGGATGTTTTACGTTTACAAACAAGAGAGAAATGTGTGATGAGTAGATTTCAGGACTGGCTTAGAAGCAACAGGCGCAGTCAGGAGTACAATGCAACAAAGCACACAAGAGTTGACGGTAGCCCGGGTGAGGATGCAGACAGAGTGAAACGTGGGCACATTCTGAAGGTTGAATCAAACACATTCTTGGCTTGTACAAGAGAATAGTCCTTAATAATAGTTCCACAGACTTTTGCTTCAGAACTGGAATGGATAGAGTTTCTATGAGCTGAGAAAATGAAGACTCTGCAGGGTAAGAATTTGTGTAGAAAATAGGGCATCTATTTTGAATGCATTCTTGTTTATAGGACACAAAAATATTCTACTAGGAAAAAAACCAAGTCACTATTGCCTTTTACAGATCTTGTTTTCAAGACACACACTGGCTTGAAAATATAATTTTGAGGATTGCTAGGATTTTTGAGGATGGAAACACTGCAATATTTTTTTTATTATTTATTTATTTATTAAAGATTTCTATCTCTTCCCCGCCACCCCCTCCCATATCCCTCCCCCTCACGCAATCAACTCCCCCTCTCTCATCAGCCCCAAGAGCAGCCCAGGTTCCCTGCCCTGTGAGGAGTCCAAGGACCTCCCACCTCCTTCCAGGTCTAGTAAGATGAACATCCAAACAGCCTAGGCTCCCACAAAGCCAGTAAGTGCAGTAGGATCAGAACCCAGTGCCATTGTTCTTGACTTCTCAACAGTCCTCATTGTTTGCTATGTTCAGTGGTCCGGTTTTATCCCATGCTTTTTCAGAACCAGGCCAGCTGGCCTTGGTGAGTTCCCAATAGAACATCCCCATTGTCTCAGTGTGTGGGTGCACCCCTCATGGCCCTGAGTTTCTTGCTAGTGCTCTCTCTCCTTCTCCTGATTTTGACCTTGGGGTTGTAGTCCTGTGCTCCAATGTGGGTCTCTGTCTCCTTTCATCGCCTGATGAAGGTTAATATCCAGGAGGTTGTCTATATGTTTTTCTTTGGGTTCACCTTCTTATTTAGCTTCTCTCGGATCACGAATTATAGGCTCCATCTTTTTCTACATGGGTCCTGGCGATCAAACTCACATCCCTGTGTCCCTAAGGCGAGAACTTCACTGATGGAGTTTGCTCTCTAGTCTGTCAGTGATATGCTTTGAAAACTGTGTTTCTATCCAAATCTTAAAAGTTGCAACCTAGAACTCCATCAGTGAAGTTCTCGCCTTAGGGGCATAAGGATGTGAGTTTGATCGCCAGGACCCATGTAGAAAAAGATATCCAGAGTGGCATTTACTTTTAATTCCAGCTTAGGCAGGAAAGATACAAGGGGATCCCAGGACACCAACCTAGCCTGCTTGGAGAGTTCCAGGTCAGTGAGTAAATGACACCTGAGGGATAAATCTATAGTTGAGGGTTTTATGTGCTGGAATGTCACAATTGTGAGAGGAGGGCTCAGTAGGAAGAGCAGAGGTGGTGGTGGAGGAAAGAGGTTACATTTGAAAATATTCAGGAAGAAAAAGCCACCTTGGCTTATATGGTTTTAAGGCATAAATAAATATGTTGCTGTAGGAAATGGAACAACAGGGACTCAGGGTATGGCTTAGCGATAACATTAAATAAAGTGGAGATAAAGGTTTAGGGAAAAAAGGTTGACAATGTTATGATAGAGTTAAGTTAAAATTTAGAGATAGAAGGAGTCTAAGACTCAAAGGCTGATACTTGATGGCAATAACCAATATAAAAGCTGCGAGAAAAGATTCAACAATCAGCTTCCAACAAAGCAGGGCAACACACGGATGTCAAGGTTGCCGACTAAGCCCTTCTGACGGTGACGCTCAGAAGCGATTGTCCTTTCGCTCAGGTTTGCCTTTCGTTTTCAGAGAATGAATTAGCATGCTCTAACGATTCCACGTGGAATTCTCGTGTGTTTGGAAACACAGAGTACGAATGCCTTAGTATTGTCCTTGACACCTTTATGCTTTCCAAATAATTAATATGTCACGATAAAGCACTTCCATCCGAATTGATTTTGTTGGTCGTGTTCCCCAGCTAGTAATTCTCTATAAAAGTCTGCTTTAGGGGAAAAGGAGAAAAGAAAAAGAAACACTTAAGTTGTTGTTGTTGTTATTTCTGGAACTTAAGCTGAATGAGGTAGGCTGTCTTTGGCACAAGAAGTCATGTGGTCCCAGTGTGGTCTCTACTGATGACACCTTCTCTCCGTAAATGTAATGAGCTTTGTGAGGGGTTAATACTTCAGTCCAGCTGACAATATCAGCCAAAGTGCTATGAAAATCAACACTGCACTTTTTTCAACTTTTTTAATCCAATGCCTCCTCTTCAACTTTCTTTGTTTGAACTACGAACAACTCAGCATAAAATGAAGATAATGTATTAAGTGTCATGCATGATGCTAGATCTTTATAGTCCTAAGCTCACTTAAGTTTTTGAATTGGACCGTTTAAATGGTATAAACCCTAATGCAGGTGAAGACAATAGATGCTTGCCTGAGCAGGCTATTTTTCAGAATTGAAAAAAAAAAGAGTCATTTTCAACAATATCTACTTTCTATTATACCGTAATGCTTTGGCACATCAACAAAACAAACAAAAATACAAAGAAAAAAAAGGATAAATCTGGCCCCAGGGTTTTGAGGGAAACAGTCATTGCTGTGCATCTGGAGGGTCATTGAGAATTATCTCCCAAGAAGTATTTGTCTGTTGTAGAGATGGAATCCCATGAAAGCCTCAAGCTGTCCTTTTGTTGCTTGAATGCTGTATTTCCCTGATGCTTTGGGAACAATTTCGAGTGTTCACAATGAAAGATGAGACCTTTATTGTGACAGGACAGCAATCTAATTTATCTCTGACAACATTTCCCCCTTCACCTAGTATAAATGATGTCATTCCCTATAATGTAGAATATAAAACAAGGCAGAAGTCATCTGGGCCAAACAATGAACAATGTCTTTAGTTTCTTGTGAGCACCACTGTGCATTCATCCCCAGGGTGTCCAAAGGTAGAGATTGACTACCACACATGGCTTTGGAGACCAAACGCACAGGATCATTCTAAAGATTAACTGGCATCGTTTGAACAATGTGACCACAACCTCACTGACTCCTGGTGCATTTTCATTTTATTTCTTGCTCTTTTCTGTTTCTAAGCAGGGGGGTATATCATAGAAAATAGCTTTGAATTTCACAAACAATTGTGTGTGTTACTAATATCTGTTCAATACAGGTCATGGGCAATTAATAAGTTTTCAGATTAGAGGTTAAAATATTAAAGTACATATATAAATATATGTGTACACACATTCTATATACATATATACATACATACATATATATATATATATATATATATATATATATATATATATCCCCAGATATTCTAATGGAGTACGGATACAATAGAAATAAAAGTTTACACGTAGTAAAGAGAACCAAGGAACTGGCTAGTAGCTGTGTTTTGACAGTAATATCAAATAGGTCAGAATTTTTATAGAATATTGACATAAGAAGGAATAGCAGTTGAGACATTGCAAAGGGAATGTACTCCAGGCAGAGACAGAGGAGGGAATGGCTAGACTGCAGACCATATGCGCAGATGTGCACACAACTGATGCTGATATAATAAACAGGCAAATAAAGAGATGAGGTAGCTTGTATCTTCTCTCACCTGTAGTGCTAAGGACCCAGACTCAAGCTCAAAGCACTGAGAAGACACAGGAGAGATGTTCTTCTAGAAATGCTCAAACTTCACCTGGGTGAAAAGATTATTCCTCAGGCTTTTTACCGTGCTGAGTCCTCCCATCTTATGCTGCCTCCTGCAATGAGTTAAAGAAACAGGACATGCTCTTGGTTTCATACAGGAAATGCTCACTCTCTGTTCCCAGTGCCCCTGATGGACTGCTAAGTTGAGCCACTAACAAAATTATCACACTTCACTTGGTTACTTTAACTACTCTCCCATGACCACTTTTGTCTCAGATGTAATTTATCTAACACCTAAAAGATGTTTCTATTCACAAATATAACCTTATTATTCATTGAAAAGTGCTACAATATGAAATATTTCTAGAAAGTTGGGAGAAAAAGGTTAAAAATGATTGAAGAGATGAATAGGAATAAATGCTTTAACATTGTAAAATGTCTATGTATGAAAATGCCATATATTATCCTATAAATATGCATAAATTTTAGGTCAATCAAAAATGAAAACTACTTAAAATTGCCTTATTAGTTTATTTTATTATTTAATACTTATGTTATTACTTTAATGTATGCAAAATTGTCCACAAAGCTCTGAAAACTTTTAATGTTTCCCACTTTTCCAAGCTTATAATATGCCATTAACCTACTGGCTTTAACACCCCGTTTTTACTAGCTTTGAGTCATCCTTTACTGAGGTTGTACAAACGTTGTCTTTGTAGATAAGAATTTTCCTCTGCCATGCATTCTAGTGTGCTAGCTGGTGTTTTGTCAATTTGATATAAGATAAAAATAGCTTTGGAAAAGGGAACTTCTATTGAGAAAATGCTGATACAAGATTGGCCTGTAGGCAAGCCTCTGGAGAATTTTCTTGATTTATGATTGATGTGGAATGTCAATCCCTGGATAGGTATTCTAAATAAGGAGAAAGCCAGGAGGGACAAGGGACCAACTGTCTATTCCTTTATTCTCTATGCTTCAGTTTTTGCCTCCTGGTTGCTGTCTTGAGCTCCTGTTCTGACTTCGTTCTGTGATGTGGAAGTGGGAGGGAAACAAACCCTTTTCTCCACAAGTTGTTTTGCTCATGGTGTTTTCTCATAGCAACAGAAACCCTAACTAAGACATCTAGCAGTATCAATGCTTCCTTCCTGTCAACTTGGCTCTTCTCTCCTTATTCTTTACCATTTACTAGCCCAGTTGAATCTTCCTGGCTTAGCTGGGAAGATGCAGGAATCTTCCTTATTTCAGTGGAGAAGCTAAGAGTAGCATGGTGTCTCTTAAAATTCAGAGTCAGTGAGACTGCATAAAACAGAACTTGTAGAATGAATGAATAAAATGTGGTGCTCTTGATTTACTAAATAGTGTCCCCACAAAGATGTGCAAAACAGTCTTTTGACCTCGAGTTAGTCACAGTTTCTTTTTAAGTGATAGAGAATCCTACTCAGAGGCAACCATGATCTATGCACACAGAGGGAAAAAGGATTCTGTTAATTGAGATTTCTATCCTTCCCAGTCCTACAGACATTCAGTCCCAAAGAAATACACAGAGGTCTACATTAATCATAAACTGATTGGCCTATTATATTAGGCATCTTATTAATTAATTCTTACCTCTTAACCCATAATTATTGTCTGTGTTAGCCATGTGGCTTGGTACTTTTCATCAGCAAGGTATTATCATCTGCCTCTTCTACATCTGGGTGATGACATTGCCCTGCTTCTGGTTGTCCCGCCTATACTTCCTGCCTAGCTACTGACCAATCATCATATTATTAAACAAGTACAAGAAACAAATCTTTACAGGGTAAAACCATTGTTCCTCAGTAGTTTTCTAATCACAGGTGACTTCTGGCTCATCTCTCGAAGAGGAAAAGTTGGAGACATCCCTGTGACTGCCCAAACTGGGGAGAGGATGGAGGGAAGAAGAATGCATCTAAACCAAGTAGACAGTGTTCATTGTTGTCTGTGGACTCAACATCATAGAGCTGAGTATTTGATAGTAACCATGAAAAACGTTGAGAGCAAAAATAGACCTTTAATTTAACCTCTAAGGCATGGTATGATTTATTTGTGCCTAGAGGCTGATATTCAGATTACTCTGAAAGGAAGTGAAGCAGTTGCCCATCCAACATCTCTATTGCCGGGTAGCTTTATGGTTTTAAAATACATTACCAGACACACAGTAATATTTAATCTACTATATCATGTAGATTACATTTGCTGTGCAGGTGCCCTTGAGATTCATGAACATTTTAAGACATGGCCTTTATAAATCTAACAATGCCTAATAGAATCATTAGTATCTAACAGAAGTGCTTGCTCATACATGGGTATGCAATAATGAAATATTATTTCAGATATACTACACTATGTTTCCTGCATCAGAACTTCATTCTCAAAATATCTCTAAGGTTTTGAGTTAGTAAACCCATTCTACTTTAGAAGCCTCAAGACTTTGTAGGTTAAGTGACAGACATGTTTACCTTTGTGGTAGTAACCAATATCTATACTAGGGTTTTTAGATCCACCATTTATTCCCTAAAGTAGTATGATTTGCTACCAAGACAAATGCAGCTCTTGTCTGATGACACACTATTAATGAGAAAAATGCATGCTCTTTAACACAGTTAATGAAAACCCTAGTGTTGCTATGGCAAAGATAACATTCTTAAGATTTCAAGGCAACCTCCTGCACTGACATGTGGGGCTTGTTAGTGTTGTTTTCAGTTGGGAATGCGGCCTGAATGACTGGGCTTTCTCTCTGCCACCTATTAATTTCTAGTATCAAATGTGTACTGGTGTGTACCACTCCTAGGTGTAATGCTCCCAAGACACACCAATCCTCACGTCACGAGAAGTCTGCTCTGTTGCCCTTCTGTATGGAAAATGATTAAGCTTCCCAGGCATTGTCGAATCAATTATATTACTTAGAACTTGAAGTAAAACTACTTTGTTTTGCAAAATAAGAAGAACCAACTGAGTCTGAACATAGTCTTGCATATCTTTCCAGTGTTTGAATGTTTATTTGGTATTTTTTTTAAAAAACTTTGATTCTGTTCTACTATAACTCCTTCATATATACTTCAGATCAGAGGGGCTGGCAAGGGCAGCATACAACTAGTCACCTTTAGCACTTAGCCCGGGGCTTTCCTGCTTGCTTTGTACACCATTTTCTTCCTCATCTGCACATCCCTTTCCATGGATCCCCAAGTGCAATCTGTGAAGCATCATGCTGTATGTGTGATGTAATTGCTTCCTTTCATACTATGTTGATTTGAAAGGAGTATTTTACAAAGTTTTCTAGTCTGAGTTTATCTGCCTATCCCAATTGGTGTAGGTATACAAAATACAGTCATAAACCATTAAATTCTGCTTAATGATGGGATTTTTGGAAGTTAATGAAGGCGATCCAGGTGAGAACCACCAGAGCTTGTATATTCTCTCTGACCGAGCTTGATATGGCAGAAGAGTAAGCCCTAGAATTATATTTACCAGAAGCTCAAAGGCAGGCAGGAAAGTGAGTAAGCTTCATGTTGGAAGCCCCATTCACAGGTTAGGGTTCAATAAGGCTGAAATGTGGTGTGTAGAAAGGAGGCTGAGCATGATATGCAGCTGAGTTGAAGAACATGTTGGCTTTAAGCACCCTGTCCCAAGACTGGAAACAAGGAAAGCTTTTACATTGACCAAAATCTGGCCATTTGGGCCACTTGCTATGGGGATTGTGGGTCAGGAGTACATTTATAGGTTTGTTCTTTTAGAACATACATGTTCCCTGCTTTCAGTGAACTTAAACACTATCAAGGAAAGCGGAACTGTACATGATTCATCTCAGTTAAAGACATATTTCCCAGGGTCCCTGAGGCATGTCAGTAGGTAAAGAACCTTGCTGCCAGGCTTGATGAGTTGAGTTCACGCCCTAGAACCATGTGATGGAAAAAGTGACTTTGGCGTATACATGTATACAATACACACAAACACAGATCATAATGATAATAATAAAATAAATGAATCAATAAATTCTTAAAATTTTGTCTTTGACAATACATACACATGAAATGTCAGACAGTTCTTGGGGTAGGATGGGAACTTTGTGAGGAATAATTAAAGAAGTTGGTTTATGCCAGGGTTGAAAGGATTGGTGAAATGTTCTCAAATGCCAAATCAGGAAATGGCTTGAAGGAGGGACAGCAGAAACAAGAGTGGCAAGCAGTCTGGCTGCTTATGCTTTAAATTTAGGTGTGATGTGGGATTCTCTCTGTATGCTTTGAATATATCTTATTGCCATTGGTTAATAAAGAAGCAGCTTCAGACTATAGTGGGGCATAATATAGCCAAGCTAGAAGAGTTATAAAGAATAGGTGGAGTCAAGGAGATGCCTTGTAGTTGTGGAAGGAGACAGACACTGGACAGAACTTTACCCAGTAGGCTGCAGCGTCGTGACAACACACAGATTAATAAAAATGGGTTAATTCAAGATGTAAGAGTCAGCTAAAAATATGCCTATTGGCCAAACAGTTTTGCAATTAATAGTTTCTGATTATTTTGTGTCTGGTCACCTGGGAAATGAATGAACAGTCTTCACCTACAAAAAAAGCAGTGAACTATGCTAAATATTGAGACTATGGCTGCAGCCCAGGAGAGAAGATTCTTATGTGTGTGGTTGGGAAATGCAATTTCTCCGAGGAATAAAAAAAGAAGGAAAGAAGAAAAGAAAGAGAGAAAGGAAGGAAGGAAGAAAGGAAAAAAGAGGGAGGGGGAGAGAGAGGAAGGGAGGTAGGGAGGGAAAATGGAAGGAAAGAAGGAAGGAAGGAAGGAAGGGAAGGAAGGAAGAAAAAAGAAAAAGAAAGAAAGAAAGAAAGAAAGAAAGAAAGAAAGAAAGAACGAACATGAACCCAAGAATGGTGTTGTTCACTTTGCTAAGTTACAAAATATAGTGTCAGGAGCCTGAGCTCCTGTTCTTTAAGAAGGCCTTAGGATGTACTGTAAACTCATGACAATGTAACTCAGAAGTAGATTCACAGCCCTAAGACTTAGAACTTAGGAACAAAGTGGGACATGAAAACAAATAAAATTAGCTAACTTACTTTGTGTACCTAGGCTTTCAGTTCCATGATACAGATGGAGAAAGTCAGACTGCTATATTGCATCTTAGAGGACTTGGAGCCTTTGAGAGTAGGGGCATGACTTATGCTTAACTGTACTTAACTTTTGACTCAGACTTCCCAAGTTAGATATTACTGTTCAACAGATGCCATATGTCCCTGTAGTACCTACTTTCAGTCAGACACCAGGTTTACTTAGATTTTCAAAGAGAAATAACCTGTGTCCCTATATACACCCAGCATTTATATTGAAGAACGTATATAATAAGCAGTAAAATAAAATTCACACATGTGCAGAATGTGGAAGAGGTCTGAAGTCCTGTTCTCCGTATTTTCAAAACAGATCTGCACATGGAAAGGTGCTTTCTCTCTGAGTTCAAAGATGCAGTTCACAATGATATCGTAAGTCTCTTTATGGTGTGGGATACAGAGTCCAAGGTCTTAGACAGACATATTGTCATCTGGAAGACAAAAACAAAAACAAAAACAAAAAAACAATGCCGTCTTTGAAAGAAAGAAAACTGTATTCAGTATTCCAGCAGAGGACAAAGCAATGCACTATGCTGGGGTGGAGGAAAGACTAATTGTGTATAAGAGAAAATATAATAAGAATTTTGAATTTGTAAGTGGTATTTTGAATTACAAAAAGATATCATCAAAGCAAAAATGAATTCTGTACATTTACAGTAGAGATCAAGTTTAGCAATACATTTTTAATAAAGTTATATGTTATAGAATTAGTGGGAAATGGAAGAGTCATGATTCTGAGAGCAGAAGTCGTTGTTCTATTTCTAGAATATCCAAGAAAACATTAATGCCTTGATCTTCCTGTGATATTTCTTCATAGTTACAATTAGTGTTGGTCTAGCTGCCCAAGGCAGAAAACGCAATGTCATCATTAACTCAGACTTATCTATTTCTTTGTGCTTAAATTGCTGAAGTCTATGCTATATATATTTCCTAGAACAGTCAGACTCATACAAACTTTCTCCTTATTCCTCTGCCTCTCTTAGCCAGAAGCATTCTTAGATGGATAGATATAGGAGGCTTATGACTGACATTCACAAAACTTTAATCTGATTTTTCAGGTTTTGTAGTTATTTTATGCTTACTGTTGACTTTTTCACAGTCACTAAATCCCTTAGGACGGTCCAGAATCTAGAAGATTCTGGTGCTTATTTCCTGCCTTTTCATAGCTCTCATTAGCCTCCATACTGGTCTGTATTCCTTGATTCTGTCACCAGGATGGATTTTGTTAGGCCCCCTTTCCTACAACTATCATCTAGGTTTTTATTTTCTGTTAGAGCAACTCCTCTTTCTCCCAAATATACCTAGCCCTGTGCCACCTCTGAACCTGGTTGGTTCCTCCACATCAATTAGATCTATAATCTGACATCATGGTCCTTAAGAAAAATTCTTAGGAACAACTCGGTCCTGATGTTTTAGATTGATGGTTCTTTGATGAAGTGGATCACCCAAATTGAGTCATAAATCTCTGATATCTTCTCATTGTCATCTGGAAAAAAAAGTATTGTTTATCAGTTCCCATCCCACCCTTTATCATGTATGAAAGTCCACTAAACACACCACAAATGAATGAGCTAATTTACCTTTTAAAATTCACTGTAATGTGCCAGAGATAATGGTTGCATCGAGTCCTTTCAACTGATCAAGATGGGTCCTGAAAGAAGCTGGGCCCAATGGCTTTCTCTGATGTCTTTGTGAAAATAGCTGCATAGATCATGCTGCCTTTTGATTTCCACCAATAATATCAACTTTATTGTTACTGATATCTGTATTGATATAAATCATAGTTGTGCCAATATAGATTTTTTTTGTTAGATCTTTCTGAAGGCTGATTGTTCTTTCCAATGGCTCTGCATACAGAACTTGAATAAAACCATTTACTGTCTTCCTTCAAAGAAACTGATTGTAAAAAGAAGAAAAAGAAAGTTGCTAAAAGTTAGTCACGAGAAATTTAACTTTTGTTAAAATTTCAATCTGTGATTATTTTCAATTAATTAAATTCATTATTTAATTAATAATTTATTATTATATACACATGGATTCTATGATAGATGATTTTGACAGAAATCCAAATACCATCATGTTAACAAAATTATATTTATTTAAAAAGTTTAATGTCTTTGGCAAAAAAAACCTGATTTATGCTAATTTGGCAGGAACACAAACTTTAATTAATAATCAGAGACTAGTATCTTAACTCCTTGTCCCCCATAATATAATGAAAAGGGTGTTTAGGAGGTACTATGTGACTTCATTTAGGATATAAGATACTCAAAAAGAGTGCATCTACCCAGAGAAGAGAAAATATAACAATGTGTGTGTGTGTGTGTGTGTGTATGTGTGTGTGTGCTCGCTCACGCGCATGCACACACGTCCCTTCTCTGTCCCCCAAGCTCCTTTCTTCCCCCTCCTAGAGGGTGACACAGAGAAGATGCTGACTTCCCGAAGGCCAGTTAGAAGATCATCACAAGGAGATGAATGACCAACATCTTGACCTCAGGCTTCATCACCACTATGAAAAATGTCAGCTGTTTAAACCTTCCAGGCACTGCTATATTTCAGTAGCAGCATGAATGGAACAATACAATAACCTTTAAAATGTTTTAATCAATCCACATTGACAATTTTTTCACCTTTTGCCTATTTCCTACTAAGTACACACTTCGAGTAAACAATGCCTCAAAAGTCACCAGGATATGCAGGCTGCGATGTCAGTGGGGGGAAAAGGGGATTCCTACATTTGATTCTTTGCCAGAATTTTCTTTCTTTTCTCTTATAGCAGTAGTGGTGAAGCATGAGTTATCCAGTGCTGCAGTGCCCCTTGTTCAGAAGGTTTCTGTCAAGGAAGCTTGTGAACAACACCTGTGACCTATTCTTTCCATTCAAGCGTCTCTCTCTTCTGGTGACTTATCCGAGATGAGAAAGGGAGGGTCTGGTTTTTGTCAGACAAATATAAAGTAGGAAAATTTCATTGATATTGAGCTCTACAATAGTGGTAATGAACTCTGTTCAAACTTTTAAGAGGGCAGAGGGAGTTCTCGTTAAGAGAACCTTGTGAGGAACAGGCTCCCTCTCTGGCTTCCTTTTGGCTCTGTTCTTGTTAGAACGCCATGGAAAGCATCCAGCCACTGGAGTTTAGCAGTCCTGGGACAGAATATTGATTCTCTTATTTTCTGCCTACACCATTCTTGGCAAGCTACTTTATCTCTCTACACCACTGTTTTCTCAATTTTAAAAACTAATGTTGAAGCAACATGGTGGCTCAGCAGGTAAGGGTGCCTGCTGATAAGCTTGACATTTGATTTTGATCCCACGATCCTACTAGGTGGAGTGATAAAACCGACTCTCCAAAACTGATTGTCTGCTGACCTCTACATGTGTGTTGTAACACACACACAAACAAAATACATACAAACATACATATACACATAGACATACATACAAACAAAACACACACACAAATACACACAAATGTACGCAAACACATACACACACATACAAGCATACCTACAAACACAAACAACACACATACATACATACAGATACACATACAAACACAGTAAATGTAATTTAGAAATACATATTTAACTAGCATGCAGTCAAACTTATATACAACATAACCTTGGGATGATAGACCATTTTAATAGCATAGATATTTGTAAGCTGTTGAAGTTCTAAGAAGATAGGAATTTTGGCTGAATTATCTTCACATTAGTTTTAGTTGATGATTGATAACCTAGCATGTCACAAATTTGTTGACAGTGAGAAATCAAAGGCAGGTAGAAAATGGTTCTTGTACACGCAGAACGTACAGTTGAGTTTGGTGGAGAAAAAACACAGTTTAGTAGACAAGTATGATGATTTCATAATCTCAACATTTAGCTTTCTTATCTTGGTTTATACTTAATAGGAGATTTTAACTGACTATATTAGTCATAATTATTCAGAGAGATAGAACCAATGGGAGGCAGACAAATATTTATGACAAAAATTGAAAATTGAGAAATCCTAACGTTACAGTTAGCAAGCTTGGGACCAAGGAAAGCTGAATGTAGAAGTTGTTGCCTGGAGGACATAAAAGACTTTAGGCCAGAAGCAGCCATTGTTTCACTTCGAGTCCAAAAGGAGAAGACATGAATCTTCCCTCTTACAAATCATATATATCGTACACATTCCATCTTCTATATCCCTTCATAGTACTGGACAGCATCCACCCAAAATAGATAGGACCTCTGCTCTACTAAATATACCAAATCTGTAGGACGTTTTCCTCAAAAGACATTCATTTATAGCTCTAAAGCAGAGTTTAATCAAATATGTGGGATCTCTAAGACCATAAAATGACAAAATGAATTATATTTTTAGCCTTACATTTTAATGTAGTTAATTAAGTATCTTTGCCTTGTCTTCTGTACTACACAAAGATGATGTCTCATCTGTAGGGTACCTGACAACACAACGTCTGGACCATATATATGAGGAAAGTAGATCACTGGAGTTGGAAAATACTTAATCTGATATATCGAACAAGTAGACCCAGTCCAGTAATGTATTACCTGCATGTTTTATCTTATTATATCAATTATATCAATGCTCTTATTCTGTATTTCATAGTTAAAGCAGGCATTACTAGCAGCTATGCTAGAGAATCAACATATGTAGGATAAATGAACAGTTGATCAAAAAGATACTGACATCAAGGGAAGTGGTCCAATTGGTGCTAGCTTCTAAGAAAAATTCACTGAGCTTAGTTGGTTTGCTGTTGATTCAAACTAGAGTCAGTAAGAGTGAGAAGACTACACTGTGTGCGGTGGAACAAGACTGCCCTTGTGCGAGAGTGGGATAGAAAGTCACAGAGATAGCAATGTATTCTACAAGGTGTTTCTCCCTTCTCAAGAAGAGGTCTCTAAATATGAGTGAATACAACAAAGGAAATGCCCATATTTCCTGGCATATAATTGGTGAACAATATCTTTTCTAAATTAACATCCACTGATTCTTTTCAGATTCTATATCATGCATCCTGATCCCATCCATCTCCCTAAACCCCACATCTGTCTTCTGTCCTTGCAACAACACCTAAAAAAAAAAAAATTAAGAGGAAACCAAAAACCAAACCAACCAAACAAACAACAAAAACAATAAGTCAAATAAGGAGAAGAATCTCCTCCTGAAAGCTGTGGCTGGCTTGCTGAGTCACACATTTCAGCCTTGAGAACTTTCTTCTTCACTTGTAGATGCTCATTGCTATGAGTCATAGGTCTGGTTCTGTCCTCTGCCACACCAGCTACACTGGGCTTTTCTTGGGCATCTCCCAGACATCCGAACGTTGTCCTGTGCCTTGGAGATACTGCTGTTTGGAATCTGTGGGTTTACCCCCTTTTAAAACTGTAACAGTTCATAGATGCTGTTGGAGTAGGCCAACACGTAGCCCCATCCCAGGCCTGGGTGACAGTTGGACTGGTCAGCCTGCCAGCTGATCAAAATTCCCTTCATTGTAACCACCCTGGTACATGCTCCAACACTGACTTGGCCAACCCACCCAAAGAAGCCTGAATTTAGTAGCAGGGTCAGTTCTCCTATTTTCAGGCCCTTGGGCCCAGTGAGCATAGTTCTTAATTTGACTTCTATAGAGCTAGTTGATACATATATATATGTGTGTGTATGTGTGTGTACACATATATATGTATATATGACAAAAGACTTTACATTAAACTGCTTCCTATCTAATTTCCAGTTTCCTAAGCTTCTTTGCTGTGTATCTGTCCACCCATCCCTCTAATCATCTGGAATCCACACTACATTCCCATTAACTTTAACATACTTATCACACATTCTCATGCTCCAGTCTGAATTGACCGCTTGATTAGCACTCACTTATTAAAGCTTATTTCACCTGGTTGTAAAATTTACCTAGAACAAAATATGTAAATATTGCATTTCATTTTCTGACTTTTAACAGATGTATGTAACCAAACTATCCCGCAGACTGTTGTCATGATTGCAGTGTGTTTCCTTGTACCTGTATCCTAAAGTTGGGAAATTATTACCTTGATTTTTTCCCCATTCCTGACTGATTGTTGTGTATTTCAAAACAAATGATCAAATGATACATTTTGTGTAAGCCATTTGCCATAAGGTGGAGTTACCAAAGCTAATACTTACGATCTGTACTGGTTAGTCTTATGTCAATTTGATACACAAACTAGAGTTATCTGAAATGAGGGAACCTCAGCTGAGAAGGTATCTCCATAAGATCCAGCTGTCTGGCATTTTCTGATTGATGAGGGCAGGCCCAGGCATTTGTGGGTGGTGCCATCCCTGGATTGGTGGCCTTGTGTTTTATAAGAAAGCAGGCTGATCAGGCCAGGGGAAGCAAGCCAGGAAATAGGGCCTTGTCATGCTGTCTGCATCAGCTCCTGCCTCCAGGTTCCTGCCTTGTTGGAATTCCTGTCCTGACTTCCTTGGATTATGAACAGCTATAAGGATATGTAAACTAAGTATATCCTTTCCTTCTCGGCTTCCTTTTTGGTCAGGATGTTTCATCACAACAATAGAAACCCTAACTGAGACAAGTTGGTACAAGGATAGTGGGGTCCTGTTGAGATAGACCTGCCCGTGGCTTTTGATGGATGTGGAAGGACTTTGGAACGTTGGGTTAGAAAAGTCAGTGAGTGTTGAGAGCTCAATGAGCTGTTTTGTAGGAACTTGGAGGATAAGAAAGTTGAAAGCAGTGCACATGATGAGGGCTGGGCCTGTCAAGTTTCAGAGGGAAAAAGACTCGGTTGGAGCCGTTTTCTAGATTTAATTGAGATTTTGTCGTTGTGCTTATTTGGGGCTGAGGAGTCAGCTCTAAGCCCAGAGACCAGTCACGTTGAAATAGAACCTTTGCGTTACTCAGGAATTGATTGTGGTCAGCTGGGGCTAGGAAATTAGCAGTGATTGAGAACAGACCAGTTGCACCGAGGAAAAATCTTCTGAGAAGTATTTGCTCAGGGTTGGGTCACACAAGTTATGATCCAGAAGAGGCCGAGGTTGCACTTTGTGCTCGTCACTGAACTTGGTGATGTGAGAGTCACCGAGGGGGTACTAATTTTGAAGGCGTGAAGGGGTCATGGAGAACAAGCAGGGCTGGGCACTGTGAGAGGCCAGGAGAGGCCATTGGTGAAAGTGCAGACTCAGTGGGCCAAGACTGAAGGGATCGTGCGATGAAGCTGAGGCTTGGCAACATGAGAAGCTACGAGAGGCTGCGGGTGAAAGTGCAGCCCCGTCGCAGCAGAAGACCCCAGTGTTCTGAAGAAGACAGCACCATGGGTTGACCCCCAATAACAGCAGCAGTGGAGTGGAGCCAGGCCGGGCATAGAAGACAAGCTGTGTCTGCTGTAGAAGAAGGCAAAACTGAAGAAGTTCCCTTTGGGGAACCCAGATTGTGAGTGAATTCCAGATGACTGGAGATTGAGTTATTTATACTGTCAGAATTTGGGTTAAGTTGGTTCAGATTGTGACTGGGCCCTTCTTCATCTGAAGAAGGTATTTAATTTAATTTGGATTTTTCCAGGAGCCACTTTAGAGATATTTTAGAGCAAGTGAAATCTTAATGTGTTTGAATTTTTAAAGACCGGGACTTTTAAATGTATTCATGTTTTTGATGTAAGATCTTGGGGAGGAGTAAGGAAAAAAGGTGTGGCTTTATACAGGTTTGTTTGTGTGTCAAGTTGAAAAGGGGTCACTTGTGCTGGCTAATCTTGCGTCAAGCTTACACTCAAACTAGTGCTTTCTGAAATGAGGGACCCTCAGCTGAGAAGCTAGCTCCGTAAAGTCCAGCTGCTTAGCATATTCTTAATTAGTGACTGATGCAGGGGGCGGGGGCAGCTCTTTGTGGGTAGTTCCAATCCTGGGCTGGTGGTCTTGTATTCTGTAAAACGTAGGCTGAGCCAGCCTTCGGGTGCAAGTAAGTAAACAACACCCATCAATCAGTTCCTGCTTCAAGGTGCCTGCCTTGTTTTGAGGTCCTGTGCCGACTCCCTTGGATGATAAAGTGCAATATGGACATGTAAGGAGACCCTCTCCTCCTGCTCGACTTGCTCTTTAGTTATGGTGTTTTAGCAGATCAATAGAAATCCAAAAACATAATCTTCATTTTAAAATTATGTTTCTGAGCAGTACTGTATTGTGTGGCTATTCCATTATTCTACAGTGTACCCCTTCTCCAGTTGGTGGGTACTTTGACTGTTTCTGTGTTTCACTGCAATCAGCCAAATCAGCCGAGATTGTTCTTATACAATCCTATTAATAATATGTTTCCACTTCCAGAGGCAGGATTGTTAGACCATTGAATGAGAACGTGTTTAGTTATAAAAAGAATTTTGCCTAAGCTTTTGCTCTGCTTTGTATTCAACTATAATTTACGAGAGAATTCTAGTTTATCCTCAACTTTATCAGTGCTTGGGGTACTCAATCTTTTTAATTGTAGATTTTCTTGAGATACATTCTACTTTCTCATTATGGTGACTAATAATCTCATCTGGTTTTTTCATATACTGAGTGACCATTTATATCTTCTTTCTTTCATAGTGTTGCTTATCTCTTATATTCATTTGTAAGAGATTTTCAGTCCTTTTTCAGATACATGTTCTATGATCCTTTTCTTGCAGTATGCAGTTTAATAATTTGTTTCATTCATGGTATTTTTAATGAAAGAATTTTTTTATTTTTATTTAAAAACTATCGTTTTTCATTTTACATACCAATTCCAGTGTCTACTCCTTCCCCTCTTCTCATTTCCTCTGCCTCCCCCCCCCCACTTCCAATCCACTCCTCAGAGAGGCTAATGCTTTCCATGGGGAGTCAACAAAGTCTAGCACATTGCTGTGAGTAAGGATCAAGACCCTCCCTACGAAATCTAGGCTAAGTAAGGTATCCATTAAAAAGAATGGGTTCCAAAAAGCCAGTATAAGCAGGAGGGTTAAATCCTGGTTCCACTATCAATGTGTCTGCAGTCTGATCCAGCCATATAACTGTCACCCACATTTAGAAAGCCTTGTTTAGTCCTGTGCTGGTTCCTTTGCTATCTGGACAGAGTTGGTGGGCTCCCATTTGCTCAGGTAAGCTATTTTCGTGGGTGTCCCTATCATGATCTTGACCTCTTTGCTTGTATTCTCACTCCACCCACTCTTTGATTGGACTGTGGGAGCTCAGCCCAGTGCTCTGCTGTGGATATCTGCCTCCGCTTCCATCAGTTGCTGGAGGACGGTTCTGTGGTAACATTTAACATAGTCATCAATCTTATTTGGTCAGATGTGGACATATCACTCCTCAGTCAGTAACTTGTGTTAAGAAGAGGCTACATACTATAGTAGGCCCTTAAAATAGACTGATAGAAGACCTACCTAAAATATGACAACAAAGAAGAACAGAAGAAGCTGTAATGAATAAGAAAGGTTATACATAGTGTGACTGTCCAGTCTACCTTGGACCAAAGCATCTTCTGAGATGCTGGACGTACATTCCTAGAGGCAGAGTGGTCCCGGTCACAGAACCACCATCACCAGAAGGAGCATGTTTTCCTCTGCACAGCTATAATAATAAATAGCTGTTATTCTTCCTATTCCATATGTTAACTATCTAAGGGATCATGAGAAGAAAAAATGGATTGCCTCAACTGGAATCACTTTATGATGATGGGAGAGTTAGTTGATGGATTTATTTTCAATTGCATTTCATTTTGGAATTCTTTATTTCTTTTTCTTTTCGTTTTTTTAATATGAGGCAAGGATTCTGTGTAGATTTAGAGTCTGTCCTGGAACTAACTCTTGTAGACCAGGCTGGTCTCAAATTCACAAAGTTTCACCTGCCTGTGCCTTCTGAATGCTGGGATTAAAGACATGCACCACTATTGCCTGGATGATTTTTGAAATTGTTAACACTACTAATATGATAACTATTGAAAAGGATTGTAGACCACAGATTAATAAAACATTCGGAGAAAAAATGAAAGAAAACATAATAATCAAGCATTCTTCTTTATAAATTGGTTTTAAGCTACAGCATTTTTTTGGGCTATGTTAATGAAGAATTTTAAATTGTGAATAAAATATTGGGCATTATAAACTTTGATTACTTAAGGGCACTTGATAGAAATAGCACTTGATTTACTCATTTTTGTTCATTTGTTCAATAACTCAATGGATAGTTTTTGAGAGTATGCTAAATATTTGAAAAACAAAGACGAAAAAGAAAAGCATTCTACCTTCTAGTATCCTAGGATTCTCTTAGTAAGAAACTATATAAACAAATATTAGCCAAACAAAGAGATAAAATAAAAGGCATTAAATATACATCAGGTTTTATGGAAAAAATGAATTCTTCCTTAAGTGGAGCAGTTATAGAAAGCTATAGAACTAGAAAATTCATTTGAAATATGCTAGACCCTTTGTTGCTTACAAAGAATGCATGAATACAATGAAAGAATTAGAAGAATTTGTAAATAGTTAGCACAATCAGTTTGCCGAGGCCTTGGGAAATAGGATATCTATTAATACGAGGGGCGCTAGTGAGCTACCTTAGTAGGTGAAAGAGCTTGCCACATAAGACAGCCAACCTGGGTTCAATTTCCAGAACCCACAGAAGAACGGTTCCTGAAGGATTTCCTCTGATCTCTATATAAGCAATCCATGGACCCACATATCCTAAACCTAAATATATGCAATAATAACTCAAAATAAATAAATAAATCTGTAAATAAGGAAGTAGATAACAGTGGTGACAAATATCAGCATCACTATTGTGTGGGATGTGGGGAATAAAGGAAAGGCCTGTATTGGTGAGAGCTGGACAAAGGTATACTATTAAGGAATATGACTTTGAGTAGTGGAGAATAAAGATAATGAGTGATCTGAAACAAGTTTTGAAGAACAAGTAGAAATAGTGGGTACCATCTGAACAGATCAAAGTACAGAGAAACTGGGAGATGGCTCAGTGGATGAAGGGCTCTTACACAGCATGAGTACTAGAGTTTTGTACCTAGCACCAACATCAAAATGCAAGGAGCACCAGACTGAAATCTCAAGTTCCAAATCAGGAGCAGAAGGAGAGAGAGCACGAGCTCAAGACCGCGAGGGGTGCACCCACACACTGAGACAATGGGGATGTTCTATTGGGAACTCATCAAGGCCAGCTGGCCTGGGTCTGAAAAAGCATGGGATAAAACCGGACTCGCTGAACATAGCGGACAATGAGGACTACTAAGAACTCAAGATCAATGGCAATGGGTTTTTGATCCTATTGCACGTACTGGCTTTGTGGGAGCCTAGGCAGTTTGGATGCTCACCTTACTAGACCTGGATGGAGGTGGGTGGTCCTTGGACTTCCCACAGGGCAAAAAACCCTGATTGTTCTTTGGGCTGACAAGGAAGGGGGTCTTGACCAGGGGAGGGGGAGGGAAATGGGAGGCGGTGGCAGGGAGGAGGCAGAAATATTTAATAAATAATTAATAAATTAATAAATAAAAAAATAAAGTTGGAAAAAAATGCACGCAGCTGTAGTGGTCCATCTGGTATCCAGCGCTCAAGAGGCAGAGAAAGCTCACAGCAAGCTGGCTAGCTAGACTAGCCAAATGGACAAGTTCCAAGTTCTGTGAGAGACCTTGCCTAAGTAAATAAGGAGGCACAGCATTGATGGAGGAAGACACCCAGTGTCAATCTATGGCCTCTACAAGCACAAGCACAAGCAGTCAAGTGGATACATATTTATCCCCAAAATCCATGAACCACACACAGGAGAACATTCACATACATACCCATGACAAACAGGCACACTCTGAGCCACTGAGAATCGTGGGTACCAGGTGGCTGCTTACACACTTACACATTATTGTCAAGTGCAGACACTTACACACACCCTCCTGTGCACAAGCTGACACTCTTGAGGAAAATTAAACCTTTCCCCGTTCCATGTCCTAACCATGCCTTCTTTTACGCAGTGATGTCAAAAAAAGTCTTGTGCATATGAAAGTAGATGTGCACAAGTTTATTGATTTTAGTGTGACTTACAGATTTAGAAATTAAAATTTCTTCGTGTGGATAGCAATTGAAGAATTAATGAGCAATAATAAGGAGTCACAGCAGTTAGAAAACACACAACAATAAAAAGAAAGCTGAAGGCACAGTGCTTGCTATAAAAAAGCAAAGGAAAGGGGATAATGAGTCTCATTTACATAGGTGAACATTCTTGGAGAAATCTGACTTAAAAATGCTTGATTACTGGAGATGGGCAGATACTATGGTGGGAGCCGACAAGCTGATACCTCTCCTTCAGAATGATATGGACCATAATGTAGACTGCATACTCTACAGTAAAAACTGGGCAGTTTTTCTAAAGGCTGGAGAGAATGACAACATGAAGAGACAAAAGGGTAATACAGAACTTAAAAATGGAGAAATGCTAAGAGCCTTGCTCTTGATGGGTCTGATGACCGGGGATGGATGTGTGAAGTTGGTGAAACAAATAAAAATCTGATCACCTGCTTCAAACAAGTGGTCCCAGATAGCCACTTTTACTTATACAGTCTCAACAGTATGCATGAACAGTTTTACAATCCTGTTTGTTTCCCTGAAGTTTCTCACAATAATTACAATAATTGCCAGTTTGTTCCCTTATCTTCTTCCCTTTCTATCCTCCAACTTCCCCACCAGTAGTCATTACCTACTTGATTAATAGCTTTAATATACGAAGCCTAAGCAGTATCGTGAGCAACAGAGGAAGTTTTTTTTAACGAGGCACACCTACGGGGGAAGAGTGTGCCCAGTTGGCAGCATTTGCGGGTACAGCATCATGCAAAGTGAAAGAAAGTTTTGCCTCTAGTGGTGAATGTGTACCTCTGGTCCAATCTAAACTCTAGCAATCAACACATCAACCAAGACTGAATCAATCCATTCTTCATTCTATACTACGTCTCCTATAGGGGAGATACCAAACTTTCTATCATTTGTAAATGACATACTTTCAAAATCTCACTCTTAATAGTTGGCATTGCTTATCTCTTGTTCTCATGGCCCCCTTCTTTCAGCTTCCTACAGTATTGCCACATCTGTAGAGATGAGGGCATTATGGGATTCTATGGATCTGCTTCATTGTCCTTTCCTAAACTGTTTTCACATCTCTTGATATCATTTACTGATTAATATTCCTGTGGTTAAAATCATTCTCTCCAGGACAACTGTACAAATATGTAATATTGTCATGAACTTCTGTGACTCTTTCAGGGCAGTCACGAGATGCTTTGGGCAGGCAAAATCCTGTTTTGGGGAATTCAGAATTCATAGTCACACCTGAAACCTCAAAGACTTTAGAGGATAAAGCAGATCTGTTGTATATTTTTAATAACATCCCCTCTGGCTCACCCAGAGGAGCAGCATCAGGGAAAAGTTTTCCTGAAGCAACAGCCATTTCATCTATGACTCTAAGAAAGTGACAGCAGCAATGTAATTTGTGTAAGGAAAGTGAGGAGAGCAGGCAACACAAGTGCTCCTGGGGTCATGACCAGAAGTATGTAGCAAATTATGCATCAGTCTTGCCAAAAATGGATTCAATTCTCCAAGGCCTTGCCGAAGGAGAACTTGTTCGTGCTATTTCCAGGCCTTGTCCCCTGAGGAAGAAGTCACAAGCCTCCCAGCAGGGAAAGAAAAGTAACTCCTATGGGCAAAAAAAATAGCATATATGTGCTAAATCTTTACCTACTAGGGGTGGGAGAGATGGTTCATTGGGTAAAGTCCTTCCTGCTGAAGCAGAGAGAGCTGACTTCAGGTTCCCATGGCACACATCTGCGATTGTCTCTCTGGGGAGGTGATGCGTCCCTGACTCATTGGCTTGTCATTTGGGAAGATCCGGGCCAAGGAATAGACCCTCTCTCAGTAAGGTAGAGAAACATTCAGGAATCCAGCTGTTTCTCACCTCTGGCTTCTGTATATACACCAGGAGGACAGATTCATGAGAGAAAGATGGACATCTGAAGTGTTGGAACATTTTAAAAGAATCCAACAACTGCAGCCCCTCTGCATATTCGGAGGTGCAGGCGGGAGAAAAACAGGAGGGAGACAACAAGAGAGAGGGGAAGAGGGAGCAAGCATTTCAAAACTGAGGTGTCCCTTAGGTGGTATTTGGGGGTCAAATTTCACTTCACCGAGGCTTTTTTTCATTCTTTGTGTTTTCTGAATTAGAGACATCCACTCAATTTTCTTGGTCTTGTCTGTTCATCAGATTACCCGGATTTTAAGAAGTCTGTCTATTTACAGTTACAGAAAACAGTAACGAGGGGGGACCCTCCCAGTCTGGGTAGGTACTCCTTCCTCCCTCTCACAGGCAAGCTGTGTGAGGCGGATTTGGACTTGCCTAATAGAGTGGGCTCTTTTATTGTCAGTCTCTATTGATGCACAAAGGATATGTTGGGGAAGAAGCTGCTAGTTGCAAAAAAATTGCTTTTTAGACAGGAAAAGATCATTTACATGTTCTCTGTAGGAACTGGAATTTCCTGACGTCCTGGTGGGATCCGAATTGACTGAGAAGCGGACTATGAATAAGCTATCTTGGGACCCTGTGACTGAGAAGCGGACTATGAATAGGCTATCTTGGGACCCTGTGCCATACTCACACACCCAATTCGATTGCTCTGCCCAGATCTTACTTTGGCTCAGTCAGTTCCTCTGTGTCCTTTAGCTTAAGCCTGAGGCCATGGGAGGAAGGATAATTCTATGCCCATGCATTCTCACCCCCGTGGCACAATATCCTAGAATTGTTGTTTGAGTGTCTCTCCTCATAGGATAACCACAGTGCCAGATGCTCTCGTCAGTTATCAATCAGAACTATCCTGGGAGAGCAGGTGGGTAACAGACGAAAGGGCAGAGGCCCAAAACATACTCTTTTAATGTCAAAGGACTGGAGTCTAGCCTTTCTTCAACCCGAACTCAAGGAAATTTGGTTTTCAGTGGATTAACCAAGAGGTGCTATTTATTTTGGAATAAGAATGCTGCCATTAGGGTTCAAATATAAGATCTTTTCGTTGCTATTTGTTGTTATTCAGTGTTCTTGGGGCTTTGTTTCCTCAAATATGAAGTGAGACTGATGTTGGACACTCATTTTCATGGACTAGGAATAACACAAAGGTTACTTACCACAGCACTTTGGATATGACAAGTTCTCTCTACATGCCTGTAAGATTCAGTTTTAAATGTAGTCTCTGAATACTAGTAGACGTTGGCCAGCTTTGTTGGGTGCAGGATTGGTGTGATTTTTCCCATGCATCAGTACTGGGAGAACTTCTTTTCCTGGGACACGTGACTCTTTTTCAAACCAAAAGGAGACCTAGGATCAAGCTTCGTGAGTGGAGGACATTCACCATGTCTTCTCTTTTCTATTTTGTCCCCAGCCCCTGGCGATACACGATTAACTAACTCTGGAGCAGTTAACCCTCCTGTTTACATCTCAGATTCACTTTCCAAAAGCAAAGGGGATAGGAATGAAACATCTCATCCCTTCGGTTTTTCTCATCCCTGACTTCTTATCAAAACCCTGGGATGCCCCCTCCTAACACAACTCCTGCTCCATCATAAGTGAAACAGCCAAACAGTTGGAAAGGCTGAAGCCAGAGGCCCATTCCTTGTGCGACCTGCGGTGATTTCAAATTAGAAATGATCAAGGTTAACAAAGAGGCTTACACAACATATCCAGGGACCAGCAAGGTGGAACAGGGGAGCTGGAAAAAATCCAGGTTCTTCTGAGGAAACTTGGGGCGCAAAGATCTGGAGCTGCTTAGCTCAACTGATTTCCCCAAGGGGAACTCCTGGCAAGTATTATACCACAGGCAAGACCAAAGAGCTAAGGCAATTTGGCATTGCTTAACTGCACAGCCAAGAAGACATGTGCTTAGCAGGAGATAAACTCACTGCCAGCACCGTCCACACTGGGAAAAATAATGGAAATTTACAGGAAGCAGCTCCATGTGGACCTGCTTAAGTGCGGGTTAATGCAGGAAAAGGAAATCTTCAGAAAATGGAGTAAAAACCATTTTTGTAACAATAATTTTAAAGGTCTAGCTTGGAACTTTGCACTGGTAAATGAGGAATGTGCATGAACACACACACACACACAAACACGCTTTCTAGTTTATATGAAATTGTTTTATCCTAAAGAACTCATGCAAAGACAAGTCGTTGAGTTTATTGATGCATGCATTTGTTCTGATTTCTCACCTGTATGTCTCAGCTATACAAGACACACATGGTTGACACTCTACACTGATGGCAAAAGATTCCATAAATACTATGTACAGAACATGGACTGTGAAGTCATATGCACTTACATTCAGATTCTGACTTCTCCGTTCACTTCTTGTATGACCTGAGACGAGTTAATTTTCATTTGGCAAGACTAGGTTTTAAGCTCTTATCACTAGGGAGTCATTGAAACAATAACATTTTAGAGGAACTGAGAAATTTAAAGGAGAAAGCTTCACCCAATGCAATTGCCGTTGTGAATGATGGCCATTAAATATTTGTCCCTTTTTAAATTCATGGTGGAGAAGACTTAGTGGAACAGCATCTATAGCCTGTAATGGTAAGAGAGCCAGAGAGTTCGTTCGCAGTCAACATTCACATTGCCATTCCTTGTGTCTTAGATTGCAGATCACCAGGACACACGGACTCCTTTAAGGAGACGATTTCTACTAGACATACTTCGCATAAAACCTTCACATTGTCAAATATTTGCAGAAGGAATTATTCAGGGAAAATAAAAGCAGCAAGCCTGTAACCTCTCTCAAAAGGGTGTTGTTTTATATCCTCTGAGGAGGAAAACATAAGTAATCACAAGCAGAATTCAAGGGACATTAATTGTATATGAATACGTGCATTTAATTCATTTCATGTGTTTTTGCAAAGAGAGTCAAGAGGCATATGCATTTTCAACTTATGCATTGATTTCTTCAACCCCTAATTACCAGATCCTGTGTTCGTGATTAGGACTTTTAGATAGCATATATAATTCCCGTAAGTAAACAGTGCTTGTATGTATTGATGAAAGTGGACCCCGACAAGTGGAAGACAACAAAAACAATGTTCTAATCTGTAGGTATTGAGAAACCTTAGATTGTTGACTACCAACGTGAGCGGACCTGGAGAAGTTCATATCTCTCCTGGGCTGTGTTCTGACTGCATTGAAGAGAAGGGTTCTGATTATTCTAAAATGCTGTTCAGAGTCTGTGGGGTCTCAAACAACAGAGGCTTATGCCTCCTGATGCCATCTTCTTTCTCCTCTATCTCTACTTGAAATTCCTGCCCCACTCTACTCTGCTAAGCTACTGTCCAAAACAGCTTTTTTCACTAACCAATAAAAGCAACACATATACAGAAGGACTCCCCACACCACTCATCTATAAATGGGGCATCTATAAAATCTCCTCCAAGGGAACAGTAAGATGTTAAGAACCAGAAGATGAGTGTAGACATTATGATATGCAATTATTAACAAAGCAAAATTGTGTCTCTTTACACAGGACTCTTGAGTGGGTTCATGTACACACACATGCACACACACACACACACACGCACGCACACACACACACGCACACACACACACCACGAGAAAGTAGGAATGTTCTACTTTCAAAGAAGAGGATCAGCAGTAGTAGACTGGGTGGAAATTGGGAGTGCAGGCTTTAAGGTATCAGAAAAAACGTTGTAAAGATTCATAAGATAGAAACATTAAAAATGATTTGAAAAATGTTTTTCAGTTCTAAAATCATGTGGTTATTATTGTGATTGCAAAGCCCAAGAACTCCTCATAGAAATCAGCTTTCACACTGGCGAGCACACTTAGGAGTGACGGATATAGGTGGAAGGACTGTTTGTTTCACTAGAACTCCTCAGGATCTGAGTTGAAATGTAAAGTATGTTTTAAGGTATTATCTGGTCTTCCTTAACTATACTACTCAAATAGAGGAAGGGGTTTTCCACACTTTAAGGATGATTCAGTCTGTTTTCCAAAAGACAGATAATGACAGTTTCCAAATCCTGTTAGATCTTCTCTCTTTAAATGCACTTCAAATAAATGGAGTGACCCAGTAGTCTAAAATTACATGATTAAATATGTCTCATCCTTCCATTTTCAAATGGGCACAGATGTGCAGAGCTAAAATCGGCCCCTTTCTTTCTTGCCTCGGTTGATTCATAACACCTGTGCCTTTGATTTTTGACTCTACTGCCGGCAATATTTTCATCTGGAGAAAGAGCCAGTGAGGAACCATCACAGGCACAGGTGACAAGGACTGGAGAAAGAAATCTTATCTGGCTTCAAAGAGATATTTTTTATTTTCTTTAAGATTTTGTGTGTTTGTGTGTGTGTGTGTGTGTGTGTGTGCGAGAGAGAGAGAGAGAGAGAGGTTACCATATATGTGTAGGTACCCAAGCATAACAGAAGAAGGCATTAGGTCTTCTGGATCTGGAGTTATGAGTGGCTTTGGGCCACCCAACATTTGTTCTGGGAATTGAACTTGAGTCCTCTGGAAGAGCAGCAAGTCCTCGTAACCACTGGGCTATTTCTCTAGTTCCCCAATGAGAGTTTAATTGACTACAGGGAGATAATTTCTCTAAGGATGAGATTTCTATCTGTAGATATGAGAAACCACACACACTGGCCTAGTATCATGGAGATATGGTTTAGTGATTGAAAAAGCAAAATTTCTCAAGATTTTGAAGTAATTTCAATGAAGGTGGAGGACATAGCTTAGGGAGTAAAGTACTTGCATGCAAGAATAAGGACCTGGGTTCAAATACCCAAGAATTCAAGTAAGATGTATGTGGTAAAGAGATGTATATGTCACCACAGTATTGGTGTAGGGAAGCAGTAGGCAGACCCTCAGAGCTCACTGCTGAACAAACAAGTCTAGCCAAATCAGTATTTATAGGTGTGTTGATTGATATCCAGGTTTTAATTTGGTTCCATTGGTCCTTCTGTCTCTTTTTATGCCAATACCAGGCTATTTTCATTACTGCACAACATCCTAGCCATCAGAGAAATGCAAACCAAAATAACTCTGAGATACCATCTTACACCTGTCAGAATAGCTAAGATCAAAAACACAGATTACAGCCTATGCTGGAGAGGATGTGATGTAAAGGGAACACTCCTCCATTACTGGTGGGATTGCAAACTTGTACAATTGCTTTGGAAATGAATATAATTATTTCTCAGAAAATTAGGAAACAATCTACCTCAAGACCCAGTAATGCCACTGTTGGGTATATACCCAAAGGATGCTCAATCGTACCACAAGGACATATGCTCAGCTTTGTTGAACATTTGATAGTAGCATTATTTGCAATAGCCAGAACCTGGAAACAATCTAGATGCTCCTCAACCAAAGAATGCATAAAGAAAATGTGGTACATTTACACAATGAAGGGCTACAGAGTAGAAAAAGATATAACATCTTGAAATTTTCAGAAAAACGAATAAATCTAGAAAAACCCATAATGAGTGAGGTAACCCAGACCCAGAAAGAAAATAGAGTATGCATTCATTCGTAAGTGGCTTTTAAACATAAAGCAAAGAAAAATGAGCCTACAGTCCACAACCCCAGAGAACATAGCCAACAAAGAGGACCCAAAGAGAGATATACACGGATATATATATATATATATATATATATATATATATATATATATATGAAGGAGAAAAAGACAAGATCTCCTGAATGAATTGGGAGTGTGTTGGTTATGAGAGAGGGTAGAAGGGGAGTGGGAGGGAGGAAGGGATGGGAGCAGAGAAAACCCTGTATAGCTCAATAAAACCATAAATGAAAGAAAGGAAATTTAAAAAAAAATAGTGAATTTTGTCTTAATGTAGAATAGCTCATGAATACATGAGCAGTCGCTGTTGCAGGTGTGCTGACATAAGCAGCCTTCACTGATGAGCAGCCTGGACTAGAGGTGACGGGAGAGAATCTGGGTTGACAGTGGAAGAGATGTTTCACTTCAGCTTCAGGACAGGGATTTCATTATCCTTTAATTACCTACTGATGGAGAGTCCTTTAGTGTTCGCAGTCAAAAGCTTCCATTATTCAGTAAAAAGTACCTCTTATAATCTCCCTCAGATACCATGTAGGTAGAGTACAGTCTCTAAATTCCAAAACAGTACAGCTAAGACGTTTCTGCCTGCGAATACCGCTTTCGCTACTTTTGACTTTATTCGTGTAATTATCCTGACGTGTAGTAGTGTTTTCTGTACTATTCAATAATAAAACATTCGGTGAAGCTAAACACCATGCCCACCATCTTTTTGTTACATGATATTAAATATAGTTAACAATTCCAAATATGGAGGGAAATCATAATACATGTTATCTTTCCTTCTTACTTTTGACTTTAATGTCATATACAAGAAAGTCTCAGCAAACTGCAATCTGCCTGTGTTTATAGACTGTTCAATGATCTTGGTACATTGCCTTTTTCCTTATATTTTTGAGATTAAAAGACAATTAAATCATTTTTCCTTTCTTTTCCCTTCCCCCAAACCCTCCCATATAACTCTCCTTGTTAGTTTTCAAATCCATGCCCTCTTTATTCATTAATTATTGTTTAATGCATGATATATATACATGCATATTGCTAAATATTAATGGTTCTGTCTATATAATGTTATGAGTATGTATGTTTTCAGGGTTTAGCTTCTGGCATTGGATAACCAATCAGTGTGCTATTCCCTGAGGAAGACATTTTCTCCCACTCTCAGAATTTCTCAATTGTTCATAATTCTTTGTATAGGATTGGGGAAAACTACCCTGTATCCTTTTAAAGGAAAATATTTAGAAAAGCTTATTAAGCACATTCAGTGTTGGATCTTCAAAGTCAAGTGTCCTTATTGTGAGATTCTTGAAATATAAGGAAACATACATTTGTATAAATGATGAAGAGTAGACTAATTTTCATGGCTCTACCACCAGTAAATTTTCTCAAAATGTCATTTTTAATAGTCCTATAGAGGTTTTTATGAACCTTGTAAATTGTATATAAATGAAGATAACCTCATTGGAATGTTAAATGGGACTACCTTCTCTGTGCCATGAAATAAAATTTGAATGTATTCTAATACTTCTACACATTCCTCTAAAACAGGAGGCTTTTTGAATAATCTAATCTTAAAAGGTGTTGAAAATAAATTAAAAATTGAATTTTATTGACACGCTTGTAGCATGATTCCCTAGAAACACCCAGACTTGTCTTAAAGTGTGACTTTAAGACTGTCTTCCTTGGTCTGTCTTCCTGCAGGCCTGCGGAGAAATGAAAATTAGCACTAGGGACACTTGGGTTTCCCACCACATTCAGGCTACCAGATCTTGCTCCAGTGTACCATTATCTTTGTCTGCTTCCCTAAAAGCACTGTGGTTCCATTCTCCCCCTTGACTTGACTCCAGCCTCAGAACCAGACCCTTGTGGTTTCTACAGCATCCCTGTAGAATGCTGTCTCTAGATGTTTGCTTCTGTCTGTGTGTTCGCATCACTCCACAGGATGCTCATGGTGGACTTGCTTATTCCAGAGACCATGTTCTTCCTTTTCTCCATTTTTCTTCCATCCTCCCATTACCCCGTTTTGAATTCTTGTAGACTAATTTTCTTTTCTTTTACTTTCCTTCTTTCTTTCTTCTCTATCACCTCCTTCCAGTACATAATGTTCCTGGAATTTCCTTTCTGTGTGTTAAATGTGAGAAGGTACACGGTCTTGTTCTTGTTTGAAGTAACTTATAATAATGCCTAGCATAGAATGAGTAGCTGCCACATGATTATCCTAAGTGGATTCCTTGCAAGGCATTCCTAGCAAAGATTACACTTTATTTTGGGTGAATTTGAAAGCCAGAGAAGAATTCTTAGTTGTTTCCTAATCTTTTTCCCTAACTGATTTAACAGAAGTAATTTAAGAGGCCTAAAGCTGAACAAAACATTCAATTTTCTTTTGATATGAGAACTTCTGTTAGAAGAGCAAGATCTAGAAGCTATCTAGAAGGAAGACCAGACATAAAATATCAAGATTGGCAAGATAATAGGATTATACAGAATATGATCACATAAGGTGAAATCAAATGGGATTTCAAAAGCGAGAAGAGACAGCCAGGTGTAATGGCACACACCTGTGCTCCCGGCGCTAATGAAGCAGAGGCAGCAGGGTCAGCAATTCAAGGCCAGCATCAACCACATAATGAGGTTGAAGGCAATCAATTAAGACCCTGCATCAATAAGAGAGAGACAGAGATACTTACAGTGACCTAGTAGATAAACCTGGGGAAGCATAAGGCCAGACAAAGCTGTAGCTGTAATGCTGCTTCTGCTTTATATAAGCTTTTATCCATGCAAAGTAGATGTATTTAAAGGGACCAAAATAATAAGGAAGACATTCCTACTTTTTATCAGAACAACCATATTAAATTTATTAATCGTCTATCCGTACAGGTGATATAAACCTCCGATACATTCTATGAGCTTTTTAAAGCACTTTTAAGAACTCATAGAAGAAACTACCACCCAAGTGCGCTTTAGGAAGAGAGAGTTATCCATCAGCATTAGAGTCTTGCTAAGACTACATACATTTCCTAAGAAAGACACTCTGTAAAGGTGATAACATAGTTATCTCCCTGTCAGGTGGCATAATTGATAGTCCCAGTCAAAATTAATGGATGTCAGTGTGCAGTAAATTAATGCGCAGTGTGCTCGGAGCCCAAGCTCACCGCTTCTGGGATTTCAATCCACATCCCGAATTACAGGAACATGTAAGGGGAGGGTGTGGGAGACCTCACAGCTGAGGGGACAATAAAGACTGACAAGTTTAACATCATGACATTGGTCATAAGATTAGGCTTAACAACCGCACGGTTCTGGAAGGGAGACAGAAGGGTATTCATAAGGAAATGCATGTTTGTTTTAGGCACCATCTCGTATTTATTTTGTTACACAGAGTTTACCATTCCCAATAGTGGCCCTGCCAAAGATCTTGTAAATTTGATAGCATATGGAACTTAAGAAATATTTCATGAATAGGGGCTGTCAATTGGTCTTCTATGGCCTAGATTAATGTTGCGACCATTTACTAGACACAGGGTGGCAAGAATAATAAAAATAAATTTACTCCCATGTATAGTCAATAGGAAATTATCCTTTTTCAGCTACATTGCTCAGTATATCAGAGCCACAAAAAAAATTCAAAGAACTGGGACAGAGAAAAGACAGGAATAGAGTCAGAGACACTGGAGCTTTTGGAGAAGCTAGCCTCAGGACACTGTCTTGTGACACTGGAACTAGACACTGGAAGAGGGAAATAAGCTTTGTGATGACAAAGGAGAATTGCTTCAAGGACTGAAATTTTTTTTTAATTCTGATGAGGTTGGTAGAGCAGGGAACTACAGTTTTGAAATTTCTGGTTCACCGTTTTTTGCTTTGGTATGATTTTTATTTACACTTATGTAAATGGTGAGGATGTTAGTCTTCTTATTCATAGATCCAAGAAAACAAATTGAAGGATGCTCATGAGTCATAAAGCAGATAAGATCTATTAAACTAAATATAGTTTGAAGGGAACCACTCATACCCACGCCTGCACACATGTTAGACATTCCTCTGGGACATAATCGTGTCTCATTCTCATTAACCTCCTGAGGACTCTAGCACTGGAAGCCACGTTACATGGAATACACAGTTTCACTTCAGGAACCCACTTAGATCGCAAAGTCAGGGTCATCTGCTATGATCTTCTCAAAAATGCTGGCAGGAAAAGTTGAGAACACTGTATTTCAAAACATGATTCTTCCCTCACAAAATTAGGGATTTTTGTGACTATTGGAGAAGTATTTCTCAATAGTTGACATGACTCCACTAGCCAAGCCAGACTGGATGTCTGTCCCTGGGTCATGATGATTCCTGTACATGATCCCACAATGGGCTGTCAGCAAGCCTGATTTGCAACCTGTATATCATTCCCTATTACTGTACCATAAGTTAGGGAACTACCTGAACTTTCATCCGTTCTCGAACATGTAACTCCTAATTCAGTGTTTAGCATATTTCTTTCTCAGTGCACGTCTGGCAAATGAAGGCGTACTCACTGTATTTCATGTGCTTGTATTTCAGCATGACTTTGAATATGTTACTAAATCCTCCTGACACACAGTTTCCTTATCTATGAAACCAAAGGAAGCATTGCTAGCAGTTGTCTTGAGCGATGCAAAACCTACAGGACAGAGTATAGTATGAACTTAATAGGTAGAATAATCATTCATTATTATATTGTTCTATATTTGTTGTAAGCCAAATCACAAAATGCTTGTACTTACTTTAGAAGGACTTTGTTCTAAAGGATAATATTTGTGGGATAATTTAATTTGGGGGTTTTTATCTCTCTTCAAGGTGCCATTTGCCTTTTCTTATCAGAGGCCTTCAGTCTTGGTTTAGTTTTGCCCACTATCCTTAGTCTGAGTTCCTTTGTTTTGTTTGACATGGGTGCATGCATATGAGTGTGTAAATGCATGCGTGTGCACACACAAACAGTCTAATGAAAATCAATTTTGACATCATACTCGTCAAGTGAGGCCAATATACCTATTTTTTCTTTTAACAGAGATTATGTATTATCTATTTCAAAAACTTTGTGGACCTGATTGTCATGGTAAAAGGTTAAAATACAGACATTGGCAATTGGATTTCTAGCAAGACTTTTGGAAACTGAGCATACAAATTACTTAAGACTAGAGTACAGAGAGAATCAAGTTCATGGTCACGTGTTTAACCTCAAAGTTCAAATAATTTTATTTAGTATGCTGAGGGCTGCTTGTAGCAGTATTCTCCACTGCTATGGTCCAGATGGAAAGGACACACTGATTGTCAGTTTTCACTGCTCAAGAGTTTGAGTTACACACTAAGAAATCAGAAATTATGACTATGATTCCTGCTCGGCCTTATGGTACAGCTCATGTAGTAGTGAAAAGAGAAAGGATAGGCCAAGCCTAGTAGCTTCATATATTAGGCTGATGGTTTTAACTGAAGTAAGCACAGCGAGTGTTAATTGTCATAGCACAAGGAATAGAAGTAAGTTTAAGGAAGCCTAAACAAAACAATGGTTTGAATAGAGATTCTTTGAAAGACTGATAACTGTGATTACATATTAGATTTTAGTGAGACTTGAAAGAAACTTTTAACTTAATATATACCATTTTTTAATACAGAGTTTATTCAAAGTATACAGAAAACAATTGACATTAGATGATAACATTAATGTAGGTACTATTTTATAAATATCATTTATAACAAAATATTTGACTAACAATCTTCTAAGAGAATATGATCAAGAAGGGACATTCTAGACAAAAATAAAACAGGGCCTGAGGCATAGATTTTCAAAAACAAAAAAAGTTCATGTTTCTGAGTTATTTTGATAGCCAGGTAAGACCAGTGAGACAGAAGCTGTCTGTATCTGTGTGGGGGCTGGCTGTAAAGGGGCAGCTGGGTCTGGGATAGGAACCTGGGATTTATCCAACATGAGGAGTTTGTTTAAAGAAACAAGTGACTCAGTGAGCTGTATTTTTAAAATAGTACTTAGTTACCATGTAAAAGATTAATTTGAGAAAGTCAAGGCAAAACATAGCACTAAAAGCTGGCAGCCTATTGCATTGCCACAGGAAAGGGGCAGAACCACCACGGCCACATAGCTCAGGATGAGCTATGTGGCAACTACAGGTATATGCATCAAGTGGTTCGTTTGGGAGCTTATTCAATAAAATAAAGAAGGATTGGAGGAATGGTAAGAACACCATGTGTGCAGGGGTTGCAGTGAATTTAGTCTGTCATGCTTGTCTTTGAAGCGTCAAGTCCAGACACGGGACAGGAATTTTCATAAGTGGACTGAAGCCAGGTAAAATCTCCCTATAAGAACTCACAGTCGAAGAGGATTGCATGCGGAAGAGATAGCGTTCGTTCTGGAAGATGACCTGGGGTTTTCTACCAAAGCAGAGGAAGGGGCTGAGTATAAAACTGAAGGATTTGGAATCTATTTGGTAAACTTACACCTTTTGTACAAAGTGGCAGGATCAGAGTGATGTCCAGGATCTGGCATGTGGCAGTTAGCCATAGCAGGCATTAAATTTTATGCTCTGTAAAAATACAGGGATCTCCTAAAAAATGAAGATACTCTGGTCCTGACCTAGGGAAAAGGAATACAGCTGTTATGAGTAGAGACTAGGAAGCTGTATTTCCAGCAAAGCAGAGGGTTCACGGTTCCCACCTCACGGGACATGGGTGCTATGACTTCTGTGCTTAAGAAGTTCTCCGTGTGACCCTTCTCTGGCTTACTTAACATTTACCAACAGAGGAACCTTCTTGTTAAGTTTCTCTACTTACTCTTTGAGCCAAAAGGGTTACCCAAACCCATGGCAGAACCTCACACATTCAGAAAAGAGTGAGCAGACCCAAAGTCAGTCTGGGGAAAGTGAAGGCAATCCATTGCCATCCATTTGTATTCTGTCACCGAGGTGCTGTCTAATGCGGCTGTAACTATGATGTATAGGTCCATCAAAGCATGTGTTACTATGGTCTGAATTCCCCGACTGGAGAAAAATGATTAATGCAGAGATTTGCATTCGATGTGGTTGTGGACATCAATATTTCAGCTTAGGTAAACAGGGGCTTTACCTAATTTATTGGCTTTCATTATGGATGGCTTGTAGAAGCCAAATTCCCACACCCCCACCTCCAAAATGACCTTTTATGCTCTACAAATCAATCTAGAAGAAGTGAAGCAAGTTGGTTAATATTTTAGGGAGGAAAAAAATGACTTCACATGTCAGGAACTTAATTGTTGTGAACTTGACCCATTTTAAAATTAGTTAACATTTGCTTCAGGCCTCTGACTCCATGAATTATTTATTTTCATTGTGACCTTAAGTCCCTTCAGGCTCAATATGTCTATAACATATGAAGATATTTTTCTGAATATTGCATTTGAATAATAGCATTAGGAGTACAAAGACATGTAGTCCAAAATGTTCAATGCACAAACATGCACACAAACACACACACACACACACACACACACACACACACACACACAGAGCTGTCCATATTATTTCCAACCAAACTGCTTTAGTGACAGTTTTAGCTCCCATTGGCAAAGATTGTGGATGCTACAGCCTGCATTGCAGAGCAATTTCCTGTAAGAGTTTTCTGTTGTAAAGTGTGTCAGAAGTTAATCAAAGGGTAACAATGCAGAAGCCTATGCATACACTTCCTGGGGACTGGGACCAGCCCAGGCTGTCAGTCTTTGTCAAAACTGTAGCACTCAGGGGCCTGCACTGTCTTTCTGTCTCCTGTGAGAAAATGTTCTTGCCCACAAAGGTCAGCGCCTTAATGGCATGAGTCTATTAGCCTATTGTTGTAGTATGAATCCCAAGGCAAAGGCATCTCATCAGCTGTCTAGCTCGGAGGCACAGACTCTGCAGCTTCTTGCCTTAGAGGGTCAAACTCTGCGTCTTGCCTCTGACAGTCAGCAGTGCCTTGGGCTCATCCTATCATAACCTCTGCGTCCCGGTGAGTAATCACTTATGCTTGGCCTTGAAAATGACTCTCCCATTACTGACTCTGTGTAATCATGAGAGAAGAGGGCTTTTAAAATCATTAAACAAGCTACCCCTCCCAGCTGGCCCAGGCACCCTCAGAGCAGGGATGGTTAAGGGGGAAAATGTTCCATCATGTTCGCTCTCGGGGAGGAGGGCAATTCAGAGTCTGCTCACAGACATACTCAGAAACCCTGGTGCCTTTCTGAAATGTGAACCAACTTCTAATCACCTACGTTCCTTTCAGTCTTCACGTCCATTTGAAGTTGAACAAAAGCAGGCTATGCACGAGGCCAGACAGCTGTTTCCCAGATGCACAGAACTAACCACGGCAGCTGCCTCTGACTAGGGTATTTGCTTTCACATCAGTTTGGATTAAATCTTTCATTGATTTGGGTCATCGTTTATGTACAAAGCTCACAGAAGAAATGATGTGTACATCTCCGGCAGCCTTTTCTAAATCTTTAAGCACAAATACAGACTTCTGAGGATTAGATGTCCTGGGTACAGTGAATTCTGTTGGAGATGGTGTTCACTGTATATATGTTAAATGAGCATAGATTACATTTATAGAACACACAAACATGCTATATGCCCAAATCCTATTCATCTTACTCTGCCCCCCTTCCTATATATCTTCATTCTGGGTGTGTGTGAGTGTGTGTGTGTGTGTGTGTGTGTGTGTGTGTGTGTGTGCACAGATCCTCATGTATGAACAACCTGTGTATCAGTACATACCCATAAACATGTACATTCAGGTAGAGGCCAGAGATTAGCATCATATCCCAAAATCTCACTCTATATCATATATTGAGGTAAGACCTCTTCTTGAACCTAGAGGTTGCCAGCCTGGCAGACTGACGAACTCACTAGCTGTTCTGGGATCCCTGATCTAACTCCACAGTTCTGGGGTTATAGACCACCACCATGTCAGGCCAGCCACCAAGTCCACATGGTATTTGTATGCAAACTGTACATTCAAATCCCAGACTTCATCTTTGTGTGGGAAGCACCTTACACAATGACCTATCCATCACTCTATTACTTACACAATGACCTATCCATCACTCTATTACCCCAAAAGCTTGGTGAGAGAGATATATCTGGTATTGTACAACCCTGAAGCACGTTCCCCTGGTTACCTCTTCTGATCTATTTCTAGTTGCTAAGTTTGTTGACATCCCATGATGCTTTTCAGGCAAAGAGTACTGAGGTCTTCTGAATTCAAAATCTAAATTATTTCCATGCATTCTTTTATGGTGGATACAGGCTATGGTTTTCTTGATCTATTTTTTTCTTAATGAGGCCTCCTGAATCTCTTCTGTATCCCAAACACCCTATTATTTACAATAGCTATTGTTGTCTTGTCCATGACCAGCTTTCTCTCTTTGGTTTTCTTTTCTGGCCATAGGTCTATACATAGGTTCTCATTTACTTAGGCATGCCTAAGTTTTTTTTAGTTTAAGAGACATTATCCATAGCTCAAAGCTACACATGTGTCACAGGTGTTTCAGAGCAGCAAATTCAAGACTAAATGCATTTCCTGTCTCTGGATGGGGCCACTTACATGCTGTGTTCTGGTGACTGAAGCAACCACTATCTCCTTAGTCTCTGAAATCACAAATTTATGTGTCTTTCTTGATCCATGGACTCTTCCCTTCCTTTCTCCGTCTGTGTTGAAGTACCCACTACACACTGCCAATACTAAATCTTAAATACTGTTCAGAATCCATGTCTATTATGTTCATGTATCATGTGGACTATTACATAGAAACCCACCCCAACACAAGAAAGAGTTTTCTTGAGCTTTTCTTCTACAGGTTCATTTTTGTAGTACCAAAAGTTCCCTCTTCCTCAAAACAGACCAGTGAGCAGTTTTGTGTGTGTGTGTGTGTGTGTGTGTGTGTGTGTGTGTGTGTGTGTGAGAGAGAGAGAGAGAGACAGACAGACAGACAGAGACAGAGAAGAGGTAAGACTTCGTTCTTATCTTTATCAACAGTAATGTTTATACAATAGAATTCTTTTATATACGCATTCCAGGTGTGAATGGATTTCATCACCAGCCTTACCTTCCCAGCCTCCACACGCTCCTGTCTATTTTTCCTGATTACAGACACTGTCATTACCAAATACATGACTTTTGAGTATCCACCTGAATCTTCACATGTATACAATTTTGTCGGTTGGGCGCGTCTTTCTGTCTGCGTCTTAAACTGCTTTCCTCTTTGAAGTATGAGTTTTGTGAAGGCAGTCTTGACACTCAGTGTCAAGTTGGAGAGAGCTGGGCACTTTCCCTTCTTGACTCTGGCACACCTGGCTTCCCTCTGCTAATGGCAGTGGGATTGCTTTTAGCTTCTCTCACTCACTCACCAGATTGCAAGACCATTCCTAGGCTTCTTTGTAAGTCTTCTGTTTTAAATCCTGGACAATTTGCCTCAAATTTAATTTTTGTTAAATTAATGAAACTTTCATTTTTTCCTAACTTGAATCCTGATAGTTCATTATTTCTACTTGTACTCTACTGCCAGACTGCATTTTGTCCATTTAATTATCTTTTTTGGACAGTTTTTAAAATCCTTGATTAAAGAATGATGAACAAGGTTACTGCGCATGCATGATTGACTGTTAGATCTGTTGCATATATGTTAAATTCTTGTCTTTTAATATCTTCTTCTAGGCGACTACAAAATCTTACTCACTCAGACATTCTTTTTAAGCAATTGATTCTTACCAGGAATAAAACATGTCCGAAACACTGTGAAGGACAATGAAGATTTAGAAGTGACTCTATTATCACTGAGCATAAAGAAGCATCACACAAGTCTATGAATGTGTCTATTAAAGAAATAAGTCAGAGACCAGCGCAGTAGATTAGTGGACATGGTACCAATAGAAATCCTTAAACACATCCTCTGCTGTCCTTCTGGGCATGCCCTTTCTGTCTTGAGCATCTCCTACTCAGTAACCTAGAAAGTCTCTCATTCTCTGTACCCTTTTCCTACCCCAAAAGCCTTACCTTAATCTCTCTGTCCTGTTTTGCTGCCACAGACCCCTGTCTTTCTTGTGCGTCTCACCACATGTGTTATTCTTTTATGGACACTTCTCTTACCTTAATATTTGACAGAAAAGATGTACTAAATTAGGTACTGTGATCAAATTATATGCAAGATGCTCTAGGACCATTGCCAAAGGTCCTAGAGCTCAAGATTGCTCAAGATTGGTGAAAACTCAAAGCAGATTATTAGGAAATGTTTATAGATTGGGATAGGTAATTTTAACTTTTGCATTATCTGGATGATTTCGCATAAATGTGAATTGGGACCTAGAAGCTAAATTTGATGTTGAGTCTAAGTTCAAGATTCATCCATCATGAAACATCTAAATGTGTTATCAATATTTTTAGTGAGAAATGTTACACTGGCGGTATTGGAAAAATGTCAACCTATAGGGATTGCAATGCAGGCGATGTCTTTTGCTATCTCAAGATTTCTTTAACTCTTTCTAATGTAAGTTCTTATGCTAATTGGGCTTATCCTGGGATTTTAAAGAGGAGTGATTTCTAATTGGCCCATTCCAGTGATTTTATAACTAAAAATGCACAAAATAACTGCTTGTAATGTTGCATAAAGCATGAGAGGCTATTGAGACTAAAAAAGGGTAAAAGGTAAGTGGGAGTTATATATATATATATATATATTTGGGCAAAAGGTTTACAGTGATAATTAAAACACATATAAATGAGATTTTTTTTATTTGACCTTTGTGAATGAGAATTTACATCTTTATGTCTGACATTCCTAGGATATAGAAACAGTAATGAACTCAGGTCCTAATAGAGTCCTGATATCTTAATGGAGCCACAAAGTTTTGGCAGAAATCTCTAGCACTTAATCCTTTCCTAAAGAAAACTAACGAGCATATCAATCATATGTAATTATGCATTTTCTTGAAAACATAATGTATATGGTGAAAAGGAAATCATTTTAGGATGGCTTAAAAAATATGAAATCCTGTTGTATCATATTGTTTTCAGTATTCTTTCATACTAGGGAAACTGTTTATGCCAGAGTATATGATTACAGGCAGGGTTAGAAACATCACTTCCCTATCAGCATGAATTAAAGTTGCTTATTAACATGTGGGTTACACCTTTGGCACAGTCAAATCACGGAAGAGCAGATGCGTGCTGCACTTGGTATCTCAAAGGCATTTTGTAATTAGACTGGATTCACTTGCTAGACCCCTCCCTGGGCTAACGAGCTTGAGGTTTGCTGGGGTTCTTTGCATTCAGAAAATTTAAGTGAGAGATTAACGGACTCTAAAATGAATCTCGTTTCATGTTGCCAGACCGTTTCTGAGTTTAGACTCCGTGTGGGTTTAAATTCTGTAGTTGGTGTTCCAGTTCAGAGTACTATCTTCATGTACTGCATTTTTGTTCTTTTCCTGAAGTAGGAAGGAAAGAGATATTACGTGTAATGAGGAATTGTTTAAATTCCTTGAGGCCACACATCTTTCTTTCTATTTCATATGCCTTTATTTTCCTTTCCCTAGATAAGTCAGCGTTCCCACTGGACTGACTGGGCTGGCAAAGTGGCAGCAGGTAAGTCATGTCGGGAGCCACTGTCCATACCTACACATTTAATCCAAAGCTCGTGGGATGTGTATACATTTTAGCAAACTAGGTTCCTGTATTAAAGACCTATTCTGTTTAGCCAGACCTGAGTTCAACAGAGCAGACCAGCGAGTGGGCTCCCTCAGTCGTCTGTCCTCTCTACTCTGTCAAGTGAGGTGACAACCGGATATGGAGAAGAGTCATGGGCATTGTTGAGGGGTATTAGATAGGATATTTCAAAGTAAAGGTAAGATTGTAAGGAAATACGGTTGGAATGGGATTGTGTAGAGATGGATTTGTTGGCCTCTGGAGGGAGACATCGGGAGGTTGAGCTCTCAAGGTCCTTCCTTTCTGTTGAGGAAAACACGCCATGAAGATGTCTGTGTTCAGCTGAGCAAAGCAGTCTAGACACAGCACGTGCTTTACAGTTAATTCTGCATTAAGGGAGGGGAGGCTGGACCCAGCAGGACCAGAATAACGTGCAGTGTCTATAGGAGCTTTTTCTTAGTGGGGTCTGTATTCTGGAAGAAGCTTCTAGCATATCCTTATGGTTTCTGATTTTTAAATCCATTTTCTCACATAAGCGATGTGACTAACTATTTTTTAACTAGTTAAGAAATATACAGATGAAATCCTAAAATTATTTAAGCCTGATGATCTATTTATTAAATTTATTATGGGAGTGTTCCTGTAAAAAAAATCAAAGTAAGTTCAAAAAGTTATCATCAAACTTTTTACTATGGCATTGTTTAACGAGACACTAAAGGCAACATCCCAATTACCCAGTAATTTATAATATGTCAAATTATGGCACTATCAAATATATTGGAGTATTGTATGTGAGTTAAATATTCTGGTAGTGAAACATTTTCAAAATGGAGGGGAAATAGAGAAGCCAAGTATCAAGTAGAATATACAGTATTGAGGATGGCTATGAGGAGGTGTGGCCTAATAGAAATGAGACTGAATAAAAACACTATGATTGGTTGGTTCTAGGAGTCATGCATATTCTCATGTATAAATTAATGGAGTCAGTATATAACCTATAATTAACAGTATTTTCTAGTCATAATTGGCATACTTCTGTTTCTCTCTGTGCATAATGCATATAATAACACTAATCTTTGAACTGCTGGTGACATTTCAGATGTGAAAAGAAAGTATTATGCTTTCTTTCTGAATTTTACTGAGTGATGTAAAACTGTAATTTTGTCCACGATGAACACTTCAAACTTACATGTACATTTCTCAGCTTTTGTAGTCCATTCCTCCGATGTGTGACGGTCCTCATAAACAGTGTGTCTTCCAAAATTAACTTTATTGAGAATTATTTATTCTAAATGGTCTTTGATGCCTTAAGACAACTTCTAGATCCACAGGGACACTAGAAATTTGCATTGTAGTGTATTACATTTTCTACAGAAATGATTTTGGAAGTCCAAAATGCTCACATCAAATCTAAATTTTTCCTCTCACCAACATGAAATCCTCCCTTATCCTGAGTCTTTCGGAATTTCTTGGTATATGCCCCATTAACATGAATAAAATATGCTACAAATGTTCAATCTGTTTATAAGATCCAGGGAAATGGAGGCAATTGCGTACAGTGAAGCCAGAAATCTACTTAGATCTAAGGAAATGCTCTGCTCTTCACTGTGGGTTGGGACAATTCACTAAACCTCCCCATACCCAAGATTTCTGCTCTGCTAAATGAAGACAATATTACCAGTCTCTCAAAGTTGCTGTACAGCTGTTGTGTGTCGAGGAAGAGAATTCTCTTGCTCAGTCCTGCATTACCAGTATGTTGCTTCCTGAGACCCAAAGCCATATTTTTGACATGATCCGTGACCTTGAAGCCTGGGAAACCTGGAAAGGCTTCTTGCTAGTCTGCAAATCTTGAGAACAACTCATTTTCCTCCTACTTATGCAAAACCTTCCTTTCAAGCAACTGCATCATCCCCCTTCCTGCTCTTTCTCCTTGGTCCTCCTGTTCTTCAGAAACCCTTGCAGTTTTCATAATATCAATGCTGGAGGTGTATTATCTTTTCTGGGCAATCTCTTACAAGGTTGCATTCAAAGGAAGAGGTATTTAAAGAGTAAGACCGAGTAATGTGTGAGCATAGTCACAGCCCTATCTCTGTATAATGTCCTCAGATTGTTGTGTTTAGACTCAAGTTCTGTATTCTCTCTCCTGGATCTTCAGATCACCTGCTTAAATTTAGGCTAGTTCTAAGAAGCCCTACCCCCTCAGTCTCCAATTAGAGCATTAATCACTTCTGATGAAACTTTCCAGCTCAATGTCGGAAAGCCAGAGCTCTACTCTTCTACAAAATTAATTGGACGATTCAAATGATTTTGACTATAAAAAGGAGATAAATACTGATGTGACAAAGCCCCCATCTGCTGGGAAACTGAATGGCCTCACGTAGGGAGTTTTGTGATGATACCCGATGGGGACTTCACTTTCAAATGGAGGCCTTTGCTGCCAAAGAAGCTTTACAACTCTATTCCATTATTGAAAGCCATTGATTGATACATGGAGTGAATGAAAGCACATGAAAACCATCACATGGACTTCATAATAGTTAGGGCTTAATAGTGCACAAGAGCTGAAAGCATGTGACCTTAGGAATAATGTTCTCTAAGTTGAGACATCCTGAGGGAGACAAAAGAGAAGTGTTGGATAAAAAGATTAATTCTTCAGATGTTTCATAGTTGATACTACCCCCCAAAGAAACAGATTAACAGTGGAAGAGTATTAAAATATCTATAATAAAACATATATTAAACACATCATAAAAAAGGAGCTTTTGGTGATGAAAAATAAAAGATAGAGGAAAAGCTAGTTTTTTATAGATGGCTCTCTATATATTTGGAGAGGAAAAAAGGCTCCATGTCCCAACACTTGGGAGCTTAACAAGCCCTGTTTGTTTAGCTTCTTCTTTGTGCCCTAGATGTTAGCCATCTCTGCCTCCATTGAAAAGATGGGACCTGTGTTTCCTAAGAGGCTTCCGAGAGTTGGTGTGAGATGAGTCAGAGACAACTTTCTGCTTCTGCCATCTTCTCAGTTCCCATGTGCGATATGTTGGTCTATTATGTTCAGAGTCCTGCCAGGGCTGAAGAAAATATGTGTTGTGAAGAAGTGAAATGTTGTCATTTTGCAGAAAGAACACATTTATCCCACAGCAATAGCTGATTAATAGAAAATTGAATTTTATAGCAAAGCCTGTTGAATGGGCTTTAAAGAGGCCTCCGTGTTCACTTGTAGTGTGTTCTAGACACCCAACTTCCTTTATGTAAAGGGAAACAGGAAAATAATCTATGGAATATATCATGAATATTATAATCTTTCTTACAATTTATTCATCACGATGAGTCAGATCCATGGACACTCATCTAATCTCATAACAACCTCTGCAGCAGACAAGATTGCATTCATTTTTTTTTCAAACCCAAGTCTCAGAGAGCTAAATGAGCTTGCCCAGAGTCCCTTGACTGATTGAAAAAAGCTTTCAGTTTGAAGGCAGTGCTATTTGACTCTACATACTGGGATTTTAACCAATAGATTCTGAACTATGGCTATGGGATTTGTGGGGGGCAGCCAGAAAGGATGCAGAAGAACAAGGAGCTTATGCATATGTAAGGATAAAGAAGCTGAGGAAGGTTCTGGAAGGCTCAGATAGGAGATCTCTCCCGTGCTTACTTTCTTGTCCTTTGCACATCTCCTCCCCTATGCATTATTGTCCCACCCTTGTAATGGTCTAAAAAGGGTCATACTATGTCCCAATCAGGGCCATGGTTGTATTTGTATTACATAGCCAACATCTTTTATTCCTTTGCAGCATCCCAACACCTCTCTCCTTAAGAAAGAGCAGCTTGAAATGTATGAACTGTGATCGTGTTTACTTTTCGGGATTGAAACCAATCACATACAAAAACACCTTTTTAGGGAAGAAAGATATCAGCTCTGCCTGGCATTGAAATGCCCAATCTTTTCTGACTCACACTGAGCAACCTTGAATAAATCACTCTGGATTCACTTTTTTTTTCTGCCTGTGCTGCACAGCGGCCAGCAGAAAAGCTGCCCTAGATACAGTGCGGTGCCTCAAATATTAAAGCTCTCCACCCGCTTCGCTTCTGTTCATTCTTTCTTTCCTTTTGATCTAACAAAACTTCTTAAATTATGAATTGAGGAGTTTGAAAGGATGTTTCCCCTTCAAGACAGAGTAAAAATGCATGACTTCAGAGAGGAAAGAGGGTCACTGAGACAAAGAGAGACAGGGGAACTTAGTGGAACCTAGCTACAGGCCAAGCCAAGGTTTTTTTTCAGTTCGTAGGACCTTAAGAAAATGGTCACACCTCAAATGAGTTTTAACAATGTTGGGTTTCAAAATGCAGCCAATCAAGCTAGTTATCTTCACTTGAAACCCAAAACTCCATCTCCAACATCATTACCAACCTTAAGAATATACAATTGGCTGATGTAAAACACCCAACATTCCCTACTTGAGACATTTCTGCAGATCAGTGGGCAAAAAATTAGTTTTCAGCCTTTGAAATAAATAAAAAAGAATTTGCATTCATGTAAGCAGAGTAAAATAGAAAGGAAGGGTAAGAATTATTTCTTAGAGTAATAGGGTTTTGCTCGGACTACAGCTAGGTAGTTATTTCAAGATTTTTTGTGTTTATTTGTTAAGTTACTCATTGGTATGAGTGCAGTTGCAGGAAGCTGTGCTGGCTCCTTCCACCTCTGCTGTCTAGGTGGCTCCAGTCTGTGCTCTTCTGCCCTGCTCCACACAGCTGTCTCAGAAGATGTATCACTCTGCATCCCAATCAAGCGTTTGTCTCCCAGATGATGACCTCCCTGAAAGTTGGGAAGCTGTACCACACTCTCCTTTTGTCTAGGGGTGAAGTGTGAGACAGAGTAGGAAGGAGTGAGTGTGTGGTTTTGGAAATGAGCTTGGCTGTCTGTGAAGGAAACATGATGGATAATGGAGACTCTCGTCTGTGCTGTTTCCTTCCAGTTCAGTCGGGTTAGAATTTTCTTTAAAAAATTTCGATAGATATAAAAAATGGTAATGATGAAAAAAGGCAAGAAATATTTCCTCCCTTCCTTGAGCCAAGAAATGATGCCAAAAACATTTTAAGAACAAATTGACCCCAAGCATACTTGTGTTCAAACAAGTACACAAGATAGTGAAAACGTTTTTTTTGTACTGTGGCATTTTTGCACTGGAATGAGGAAATGATGGAAAGACAGAGGATTAACAAGCACACTTGACTCCCACGAGGGCGAGCAGCCCATGGCAAAGCCCTGCAACGGTCTTTGCATGATGAACTCTGCTGTCATAGTTTGATACTATACTTCATTTGCAACTGACAAATTATTTTCATGGGCTCTGTATTCCTGGCTGAACCATACCACTTCAAGAAAAAGTCATGGCCTGTGTGAGAGATGACAGAACAGGTTTCAAGAACTCTCTCCATGATCACCAAGCCACGGTGAAGAGATAACTGTGAGGAGGAGAGTCAGCTCAGAGGCGGAGTCATGTACAGGCAGGGCCGTGCCTGTCTGAGACCTTTAGTCCAATACTGGTTCTTGATTAAGATAAAAATATTTACCTTTGACTTAATGCTATTGAATCTTGTTGCGTTTTCTATAATTCTGTTAATATTTATGGAGTTGATGGATCATAATGGAGGTATAAAGCATTTTCAAATATTTATCTTTGTGGCTGGAGTGAAGGCTTAGCAGTTTAGAGTAGGTACTGCTCTTGCAGAGGACCCACGTTCAATTCCTAGAGCGCGTGTTAGAGGTAGTACAACCTCCTACAGCCCAGTTACCTCCAGAGCTACCAGTTACCTTGTCTAACCTGTGTGGGGATCTCCCCCCACATATATGTAAATCATTAAAATATAAATTTTAACAAATATATAAAATATATAAACACATAATTATGTAAAATAAACAGTTATTATTATTATTTAAGTCATAAACAGACTTTCTGTCCCTGGAAGAAATGTTCTGGTGTGAACTTATGAAACTCTCCAGAGCCAGCATCTAATGTCCATTTCCTAAAATACGTCTTAGGTAACCAAGAGGAAAGTATCAAGCTGGAGTTTGGAGTCAATCAGTTCTGCCCAACCTACAGGTCATGGCATAGCATCATCCTCCCAGCTGATGATGCAGCTGAGGCAGGTAAACTTTGTTTGAAAATAAAGCACTGTCTTCGAGTTGGAGCCCTCATTAGCTCATAATGGAAAACAAGTTGAAAAAGAGGACTGCAAATCAGTGTCGTGCCACAACAGCAGCCTGCAGACACGAAGTTATGGTACCAGTGGTACCAGTTCTCCCTTTCAAAAAGCCACCCAGTCAGTCTCAAGTCTTTCTCCATTGCTTTGCAGCTCTGAAATTGATGTAAACTTCATCCATGGTAGGAAATGAGTTGTTCCATGGTATCAAATCACAACGTAATTTACCTCCTCAATTGAATATATAATGAAAAGACTCCTATTTTAAAATCCTCCTGTGTCTGTGGGAATTACTTCAATCTAAACAGACTGAGGATTTAAGTCACTGTGATGAATTCTACCATAGAATTCTGTGTGCCAAGAACAATATTTGACAAAGGGTTAGATGTGGGACCTCTGGATCAGGCTTTGCCTTCTTCCAGCTGTGTGACCTTGGGGGAGTTACCCATTCACTATGAACCTCCTTTTCTTTCCTTCTTTCCCACCTTCCTCCTTTCTCCCTTCCTTCCATCTTTCTTTCTTTCTTTCTTTCTTTCTTTCTTTCTTTCTTTCTTTCTTTCTTTCTTTCTTCTTTCTTTATTTAAAAAAATTCTTTCCACACACAGCATATCCTCATTATAGCTTTCCCTTCTACTTTCCCTAGTTCCCTCTTCTTCTGAACCACTCTATTTTTGTCTCTCATTAGAAAAGTACAGGCCTTCAAGAGAAAACAACAAAATAAAATATAAGATAAAGAAAAAACTGTCATATCTAAATAGGACACGGCAACCCAGCAGGGGGAAAAGCGTCCCAAGAGTAGGCATGAGATTTGGATAACCACTTGTTCTCACAGTAAGGAGTCCCATAAAAATAGAAGCTAATAGCTATAATATATGGGCTAAAGACCTGTGTTTGACCTGGTGTCCTTCATTCCTAAGGACTTTCAGCTATACTCAAAGATCAGTGCTTTATCCAGTTGTTGTCACAGAAGCTTCCCTTGGCAGTGGATAGGAAGAGATGCAGAGACCTGCAGCCAGACAATACATGGGGAGAAAGTCAGACTTGAAGGTTTTTATGAAATCTGTCCTCCAGAATTCATGGAATAGCATGGAAGAGGAGGCAGAAAGATATGGATTATATGGGCAGACTGTGAGGGAGGGTGTAGTGAGAATGTGTGGGATAAAACAGTAATGGAATTGGGGTGGGTGGCATTTTGGGGGCATGTGGAAATCTAGTTCAGAGAAAACTTCCTGTACTCTGTGAAGGTGATCCTGGTGAGCCCTCATAGTAATGAGGAGCTCAGAGTCTCAGCTGGCCAACTCTTTCATCCAGGCAAGGCTTCTAGTGGTGGGTCTGGGGTATATTTGGTTAGGTTATTGACCAAGGGATTCCATGGAAATCCCTAAACAACCCAGGCTGTTGCTCGGGACAAAAAGGCTGTGCTCCGAAAACTGACAGCATGGCCCCATTGCTGAGGACAATCCCAACATAACTCATTAAGCATGGTGAAGTCAAACTGGGGCCACGGTGGAGCCCTTGCCCTGTGTACTACTCTCTTTGATGTGGAAAGGTACTCTGCAGGGCTACTGAAAAACAAAAAACAACAACAAAAAACTTGAACAGCAACCTAGTCACTAAACCTTGACCTACAATCTTTTCTGGCTGAAAACTATTCTAGGGCAATGGTTGCACAGAACACGTGGGAGTAGCCAATCATTGTCTGATGTGAGGCCCACTGAATAATTTATTGGGGTATTTTCAACTACCCCAATAAATAATGTCTATCTTCCTTCCACATTATTTCCTTATCAAAGTTTTACAAGGTCACACCCTTGGTCTTTCCCCTGAGTAATTAATTACTGGCAGTATAAAACATTTAGCATCTTCTGAACTAAGCCCTTTAAAATAAAGTTAGATAAGAAATGGGAGGCACGAAAGTATCAAGAGAAGCAAATGAGATATCATAAAATTGTCTCAGAGATGTTGATCAGAGTCATATATGTGACACATGTGTCAGATTTTAGAATAAATTACGTCATTCATGGGTCACCAAAATGGCTACATAGGCTGGTAAGGTTGAGTGCTGGCAAGACTTCCACCAGAATTCAAACCCTGGTACCCACATGGTAGAAGGAGAGAACTTATTTTTGCAAGCTGTTCTGCAACCTTCATGAGGATACTTTAGTGTAAATGTGTCTCCGTCTTCCTCTTTGTTTTTAACTCTCTCTGTGTGAGGGTAATAACTGTGTGTGGTTTGCAAAAGATTTTTCAATCAAATCACTCTGTTCCTTAAATGGCTAACAATGTTTTATAAAATACATACTTTGCAACCTTCATATACCCCCATCTCCTAATTCTTCTGTAAATTAATGCACCTGTCCCTCATCACACCTGAGTGAGAAAGATATTGATAGTATTCTATATTACAGAGGTGGAAAAGGACCAGAGAGGTTAAAGGTTAAACAGCTTGTCCACAGACACCCAGATAATGAGTAAAGATGTGAGAATTGCAACCCAGGGCATCGAACTTCAAATGATGCAATTTATTGAGCAGCTACCATGTGCCGAGGCATTATTCTGGCTGATTTACATCCACACATCCATGATCTAATTTAGTTCTTTGAGGCATTTTAATTTCTCTCCTATGACACAGAAAGGATCATATAAATACACACAAAAGCTATATTTTTATGATATATTTTATTATAAATATTTGAATGCATACTACAATCAAAATATTTGTATGGTATTAAAAGGCCCTTACTTAGTCCAGTTGTTGTTGGCTTTGTATGTGCATGCATGCATGCGTGCATGCCTTTTTGTGGGTGTGTGTTTGAGGTAAAATTTCATGTATTCCAGACTGTTCTCCTATTTGTTATAGAGTCAAACATGATCTTAATGTTATGATTCTCTGTCATCCAAATTCCAAATTCTGAGTCCTAGTGGACCGCTGCCTCCCACTTGATTTTTTAAAAGTCATTCCATCTGAAGCAGGTTCCTGCAAGAAACCTAGAGCTGCAGGAAACACATTGTATGCACAGATAGGAAATGTCGAGTTCACTTGTATTGCTAAAAGTATCTTACGTGGTTAATTTTGCAAGCAAGTCACAGGGTTAATATTTATAGTGTCCATCTCAACAGAGAAGTAAATGAGGCTTCATAGCTTAGTGCCTTGTATTCAAATCCCTGGCCACCCTGTGAATGCAGAGCCTCTTAAATGGTTCATCTTCTCTCACTGTCTTCTTGAAGCTGAGATTTATAGGGCAGGTTACTAGATGGGTTACACAAATAAATGTGAATATAAATTCAGGATGAACGTGGGGTGAAAAGTTGAGGTTTTAGTTCCCAAAAGTACAGAAATGGGAGGAGCCAAGAGACTGAGAAGAAGCACAGAGCCCTGGGAGGAATCTGGAACCTTAAGGTCATGGTTAAAATTTTTAGAGCACTAGGAGACTATAAAAGATAACTTTTTAAAAGGGGTAGTTTGCTTCAAAATGTTTCTTAAGAAGTACTGATTCACCTTGTGAGCACAAAATTATAGGCTTTTACTTTTGAAAAAATTACTTTACATTTGGACTGGTGTATGTATGTGTGTGTGTGTGTGTGTGTGTTCACACACATGTGACATATGGGGAGACCGGAGGATAGCTTCTGGGAAACATTCCTGTTTCCACAATATGCGTCTCGGGGTTGGGATCAGACTGTCAATTTTTCCAGCAACCGCTATTAAACTGCTGAACCATCTAACCAGCACGTTGACTTTCATCTTCAGAAATCCCTCCTTTGAGATCCCATTAAATATTAAGTTTAAAGTGTATTTTTTCTTTCATATTACCTATAGTCCTATGAAGATTTTAATACAAATTGCTTTACATTTTACAAAGGAAGACACTGTTAGGAGAAACCTGGACTTTGGTTCCAAGTACTTTAAACCCTCCAATCTTCCAGATATCCCCCAGAGCATAGGATCTCCAGGTATTGCTGCCTATTAGGGGCCTGGGTAATTGATTATAGATTAGTAGGTAGAAAGCAGTGACCAAGGTCATGGGGTCTCTGGTAGACAGAAACTAACCTAAAATCCAGCGAGTCATTCCCCTGCAGTAACCCTCTTCCCTCCAGTGCAGCAGAACCTATGTGCCAGTTTGTAGGATAGGCAAAGCAGCAGGGAAAACCATTTCCAGTGTTGTATTATGCCATATAAGACTTGGTTTGCACATACTGGGATGAAAGATCCCTCTGCCCCATTAAAGAAGTAAAACACCAGACCATGAAAAAGTTTGAAATCTATTTTTTTTATTTTTATTGAGCTCTACATTTTTCTCTGCTCTCCTCCCTGCCTTTCCCCTCCCCTTCAACCTTCTTCCAAGGTCCCATGATACCAATTTACTCAGGAGATCTTGCCTTTTTCTACTTCCCATATAGATTAGATCTATGTATGTCTCTCTTAAGATTCTCATTATCGAAGAATTGCTGACAGCCTAGTCTAGCTGAGGGTAGCATTTACCTGACAACCAACAAGAGAATGGAGACTCTAAGCCAGTAACCTCAAGATACTGAACTTTTTAGAGGACCATAGATTCTCAGAAGAGGTCTGAAGAGCCAGGAGAAAAAATGTGGTTCTCTTCACAACTCACCAGACTCTGAGCAAAAGTCTGAAATAAAATCTGAGTTTGTGGAGGGTAGACAACAGTGTCTATGGCCTCGTGCACAGTCTATTATGCCAACGGGGGGGGGGAGATGACTGGGATTCCTGGGAAAGGGTATTGTACCATGGCAGTCCTACTACCCAGGAAGGCGGGAGGAGACAGGAAGAAGAAAATATCCCCCAAGGCAGTGTCATTGGTCAAGGCAGATCTAGGATGCAGGTCAGGATGAAGTCTATACTTGAGCCTGCCTCCCATTTAACAGTCTCTAATAGTAACTCATTATCTTGCATTTCTTTTTTTTCATGCCTCAGACTACTTTTTATTTGCAACTACATGATTTCACGCAATTTTTCTAAATAATGACATAAAATAGATTTCCTTGTGTATAAATAACTTACTCTCCATAAAGTCAATGCTCAAAGGTGCTAGAACACATTGCCCACTCTACAGTGTTTCTGTATCCAACAGAGTCAATGCACAATATATAAATACTTAAGTCCAATGTTAAAAACTCAGGCACTTGACTAACTTTAATAAAGTTTCTCAAACTATTTCAATATATCTAAAGTGCATATATATATATATATATATATATATATATATATATATATATATATGTTTTTAAAGAAAGATTATTCTCAATAACTTTTCTATAAAAATAAGTTTGATGGTTTGGCCCATCTAACTTCACTACAAGTAGGAACTTTAAGTATATATAGTAAAGTCTATTCTTCCTTTCTATCAACATGACAAACAAAATCAAAAGGAGCTAGTGAGGCGCTAACATGTTAATCCAGTGATTTCGGTCGCAGTGCATTCCAGGAGGAGGCACCCATGTCACTGGAATTGGACGGTATGGTTTATTCTTCCTTCCTGGATTTGGATAACCAAATGGAACAGGAGGAGGATAGTGACTCTGATGGCCATTCCCTCAGTACATTCCTGGCTTTTTTCTGGGCAATGGATGCCACACTGGAAGAGGTGGGAATATCAGTTCTGAAATCTGGCACACCGGGCTTGGTGTTGCAGTCACTGAACTTGGTTTCACTTCCACTTCTTTGCTTGTTTCTTCATCTGAAGAAGATGATCCTGAGTGATAATCAGAGGTCACCTTATCAAGAGCCCTGCTAACTTTCTTGGAAACCTTATCCTTGTTTTCATCCTCATTTTCAAAGCTGGCAACGATGAATGCATTGTTTTTCTCTCCATACCGACAGCACACCTCACATGGATCCACCCAGAGTGTAAGTTCTTTTGGCAAGCCTAGGTCACTGTACAAAATGCAGCTGTTCTCACGGGCTTTCAGGACATCGGGATCAACTCTCTGAAACTTATTGACACGAATACATCTGTAGGCCTGTCCTTTTGATGGTTTTTCTGGGTACCAGTGGTTTTTATATTTTTCTTGATGTATTTGAGTCAGTTTCTCAGCAAATCTCTCAACGGCTTCTTTTTTCAATTTATCATGTTTTCGAACCAGCCTTGTGAAGAAGAAGACAACAGCAGCAATTTCATTCTTCATTTTTCCCCGCTGCCACTCCGGGGGCTGCACCCTCGCTGGCTGCGACCTCCTTCCGTGGCCCGGGGAGCTGAGCAGGAGCGCGACTCTGGTCCGCCTAGTGCGGCTGCTGCTCCTCGTCTTGCTGCTCCTGCTGCTGCATTTCTTAACTACTTTCAATTCCATCTTCCCTGATGTTTCTCTTCCTTCCAGGTACTTACATTTGCCTGGAACAATTTGCCTTCAGGGAAAGCAAGCAAACAAAAGTAACACTAACCAGAACTGGCTAACACATGTGTGGCCAGTTATCTCATGTATTATTGGCAGGTACACGGACAGGGACATGTAATTAATGGCAGGCTATTCTCTGTGGCTATTCATTAGCGATGCAGAAGTACTTTCTTACCAAAGGTAAAATTGGAGTCCCAAAGGTAAAGCATCAAGCATTTTCTTCACTCAGAGCAACCACACCCAAGTCAGTTTTGTCCTCTCCCAGCGTGGCCACTCTGTGTTTAGAGGCACTATATACAGATGGCGAGGGGAAGCAGAAGGTGCGGCCTCTCCTAGCGTTTTCTCCCTAACAGAAAGTCCATTTTACGTAAGTGACACTCTCCAATATCTAAGGAAGCTGCTTAAGAAGAATCCGTCTTATATCTATCAGGAAATCAAGCACTGACAAGGAAAGTCGGTTTCAGACCCAGGAGAGAACTACCCCTAAGATAAAGCTGGAATAGTACCGAGCCCAACCCAAAAACAACACAGAAAAAGAAACTTGGCATTTTATACGACTTTTTCTGTGAGACCAAATTTTCCCACATCATCTATATGATTACATTACAGACAGTACAAAATACTCTTACATTAATATGCTGTAATTCCAGAGGATTCCCCAGGGTATACTTTGATATGTTTATAAAATTAGATATCAGAGGCAAGTATAATATTTTCTATACTCCTCAAATTTATACTTCAGTGATTCACAGAGAACTGACATAAGAGATTCCTTATCTGCCAGGTTTAATGGTACTAGGAGAGTAATGTTTTATCGATAGAGTGTTAAAGGCATAGTTCTACTATCTTGGACAAGCACACTGATATTTTAGTTAACCCTCAAACAAAGATAAGTGACTAACTGCACAAAATGACCAAAGTCTGTGATAAATCAATTTGTTAGGATGAGTCAGTCACTCAGAACACTCAGCCTGCGTTAACTTAAGTTCTCCAACTTCAGAGCAATAGTTTGCGGACACTCTAAAGCCTATCATTAAAAAAAAATGTTTTATTGGTGTATACTGTATAAAATAGTGGTTTCCATAGCAACATTTCACTATTATTCACACTTCATTATATATTTACTCATATATATGTTATATGAATGCTTGTATCCAGAAATATGTATGTTAACATATAAACAATTAGGTAACAGCTTGATAACATTAGATCCCACTTAGCTAATCTTTTTCTCTTTGACAACAAAGTACTTTAACTTATTCAATAAAAGAATGCAAGTCACATGTTACAGTGAATCTATCTCTAGTAACAACACAATTTCTTCCACATCGGCTATTTGTCATGTTATCGTGAATTATTGTAGTTAAGCCTTTTTTAAAAAACACCATATCCATTTTATAGAGAATATCTCGTAGCCTTTAAGACAACTTCAGATCAGCACTGATTAGACAGCCAGGAAAGGATAAATCCAGCCCATTTTGCTCACTTCCACAGCCATGGTGTTCTCACCAGCTAAGCTGCCCCAAACTGGTTGCTATCCAATAGAGAGTGTGAGGCAGTGGGGGAAGAAACTGTAAGTTCAAATGAGTGCGTTGCTCCCTGGGATCATTAACATGGCATTTCAAAAGCACACTCTACATTCTCTGCCAATTAGAGTACATTTAGCAGAATATGGTCTGTTTTCAGCTTTAATTGATTCAGTTACTTTGATTTGCTTGTTCTAATAGGCCAATGTCTGGCCTTCTCTGGAGCTTTAAATTATGTCCCTGGGTTCCTGGAATCACTCTACCTGAAGTTTAGCTAATTAAGGAGAGAAAAGAAAGGAGGGAAAGCAAAACATTCTTCTCCCCGAGAGAGTCTCTCCTCTCTCTGTCTCTCTCTGTGTCTGCCTCTCTCTCTCTCTCTCTCTCTCTCTCTCTCTCTCTCTCTCTCTCTCTCTGATGTGTGTGTGTGTAGGTGTAGCCTAGGTGACTATAGCCAAACTGACTTATTAGGCACAAAGAATGGAAGGCAGAAAGATATGGAGAAATCTTTCCATACTTCTTTCCTGGCCGTAAAGAATTCATGATGAAATCCATATGTGTTACAAGTCATCCTCATGAAATATTTTCAGTTCAGTTTGGAAGCCAACATACAGCAAAGAGCTGGAGATTGTTTTCCACACATTGGCTCAAATACATCCTGGGATCGGAGTGGTGTGTGTGTGTGTGTGCACGTGCGCGTGCGGGCATATGCATTTGCATGTGTGTGTGTCCACTATTCTCATTTGCCTCTAGTAGTTGCCCAATACTGATTTGAGGAGTTTGGTTCCCTTCGTGCTTTGATGAGTCCCATGCTTAGGTGAAGTCTAATTGGCAGGTAATGGACCAGGCCTCACCCCCACAGTCGAATGATTGTCAGAGATGGTAAGAGGAGAGGATTCTTCTTACCACTGGTCTGTCTCTTCCTTAAACCACTGAGTACTTGCCATTGTGTCAGTGGAGGGGTTGGGGATAGAAAAGGCAGCAGAGGAAGGCAAGACAAGATGGAACTATTGAGTCCTGCACAGAGGCTCTATGTTGTTGCCTCATGTGCATCATCTCACCAAATCCTTCTCATAAATCCAGCTTCACAGATGGAAAGCTGGGGCTTTAAGTGATAAGTCTAAGCCACAAACCCAGTGGAACCATAAACGCAATCTAGAACTCTGGAAGGGTTTTTAGGAAGTATGGACACCATTAGTTGACTCTGCGATACAGGCATTCACAGCTGCAACCATTCTGGGTGACGTGCAGCAGCCAGATGACAGCGTGGCAGGCTTGCTCTCTGTTCTCAGTTTTACCAAGAACAATTCTGAAAGATCCGGTTTAATTGGGGTAGCCAGATGTATAAAATATTTGTAGACTTCTGAGTGGGCAGAGAAATGCTTGAAGGAGTAAGAGGTCACAATTATGTATGAACAACATTTCTGTGAACTACAGTCAATGAAACACCTTAATCTAACTCTCTTGTTGGATTAAGTATTGCTTAAGACCAAAGACTTCCCTTGCTGAAGATATTCATCCACTAAGTCATGGGTGATACCTAAACAATGTCAAGATTCACTCACAAGAACACAGGGCATAAGACACATTTTAAGTCATAGATTTCACATCTGTTTCATGTAGTGCTTTTCCTGGGGAGAAAGATAAGCCCAATGATTCCATTCTATACAGTCCCTGCTAGGTGGCATGGGCCATGCATTTGTATAGGTAATGAAGATAATTCCATGCCAACTCTTATGCTTTATAGTTTCATGAAAACTCTGATGGTAAAAAAGATAAGATGAGATAATAATTTCCCATTCAACTCAAAACATTATGTCAAAACGTGTTGTGAATAAGATCACAGCGAAGTATTTTTTTATAAATGGGGAATTGACATTCATGATTACGTGCTTTACATGTAGCTATTAAAAGTTAGAGATGAGCATTGATTCACACTTGACTCTATATTTGCATTTAGATTTCCAAACACTGCTTCCTTGGTAGGTATAGGTTTTGAGTGGAAAAGATTGAGTTGCTTGTGTATGTGTGTGTGTGTGTGTATGTGTGTGTAGTTTTGGGAAAGACTTTATATCGGGACATAGGCTAGCTCTCATGACTACCTATGTGTCTTTAATTCCTCTATGGTGTACATGGCTTACATATAAATAATTAATGAGGGAAAGATCAAAATTACTAATAAGGGAACAGCTTTGAGGGGCTGCACTTGTCTTGACCTTGACTGTAGGAGTGTGTAGATGACTGGCATTTGGCTCCATTAAGGGTTTAGATACCATGGGCAAAATGTTAGAAATTGCTCGTTCTGACCTTATTATACCATGGTGCTTGGCAGCTAAGCCACATGCCAGCTCCAGAGCGGTTTGCTTGGTATGGAGGTAATTAATCTGGGTTAATTACCGCATGCTTCCGGCATTATTACAGAGGTTCCACAGAGACTGTCTTTTTTGTGCAGTAAACAGGACTAACTATATATCAGTGTCTGACACTGTTTGCAGTCAGGAGTCCTACAAATAGACTTCAGAGGGGTAAATGGCAATGTTTTGTTTGTCTTTTCTTCCTATACCCTTTTCTTCTAAGTGTATCGTGAAAATTAAATTACACACACACACATGCACACATAATATATATTTGGAAGAGATGAGCCCATATAAAAGCAAGGACGTTTCCTGGCCTCAGTAAGGGTTCATCACATCCAAATGATTTCCAGGTCTAAAGTGTGTATGGTTTATCAGGGTGTTCTTCAAAACTATAAATTCTTGTCTCTAAAATGCATGAGGTGACTGAGCATTCATTCTCTTTTTCATAAGGTTCTAGACACACTCGTTTTCAAAGTAAATAACTTCAGAATAATTTTTCTTTGGCTTAATAGAAAATGCAACTCAAACGGTTTCAAGTGAGAGGTTCTGAGCTGTAAGCAAAGCTGATAGGTGTCTGGCTCTGATTGTCTAGGCTCCTTTTGGTTTGCATTTCTAGGTAGCAACCTTATCTCCTCGGTGACCCACATTGTTATCAAATAACTGACTCAGATCCTGTTGCTCTGTCCAGATAGATGGACAGATCTCCTCAGCAGACAGGATTAGGAGTCCCACCCTTGGCAGTGAATTTTCAGTGCTTAAAGGTTAAATCAGCAAACCCAGTGGCTTACAGCATTGAGTGCCACAAATGAGATGTGTTGCTCAGTCTATAAATGTCTATGGTCTGTGTTCTTGGTATCTATTGATGACCACAGCTTCCGGTAGCAGTGTGATGAAGCAGCAGATAGCATTTGAGAACCTTGGGTGTTAGAATCCTTAGCTTCTCTGTTGCCTTGTATTACACATCTTGAGTAGAGCACACTGGGACTTTCAGTTCTTGAAAGCTGGTGCTCTTATAGTTCTTGGGTCAGATGTCTAGAGACCACTGGCCCTTAAGGGTTTAATGTGCTGTTGAACTTTTCTAGGGCGCAGAACTCACCACTTCTCACCTTCTTCATAGTGTCCCACCTTTCTCCAGCCTTGGCCTTATGCCTTCCCTACCTTCTCCATGTATCCGACACCCTTCTCTTCACTTACTGTGCTCTCCACGGTTTCTCCCCCTAGCTGCTCGCTGGAGCTTTGCAGCCTTCCTCCTGCTGTAACTGCTTCCTTTGCCGCTCTGACTATTTAACTCATGAGGAAGATTTAAAGCAAGCAAAGGAGACCTGTGTGAAATCTTTAGAAATGTATCTTTGTTCATTCTTATTTTGTAGGTGAGATAATGGGAATGCATGAAACTGTCAAAGAACAGATTTAGTAAATATTATAAAGCGACTTTTAAAGGACCTACCAGTCTTAATGATGGCTTCACCCGTGAACAAAAGCAACACGGAGAGGAAAGGTTTTGTTTCATCTTACAGTTTGTAGTCCATCATCCAGAAAAGTCAGGGCAGGAACTAAACGCAAGAACCTGAGGCACAAACAGATACAGAGGCCGCAGAGGAATGCTACTTGCTGGCTTACTTTCAGGTCAATCAAGTTGGGGCACTTTCTGAATTGACTCTTCCTTTTTATAGCTGACTATAAATTTCTGTGTCACAAAAGTAGTCAACACACTAATGTTACAACAATATGGCACAGTAAAAAAAAATCTGTCTAGAGGCTGACCACAAAACAAAACTAGAAAGCCTGTTTATATAACAAGAAGAGAGGATGTAGCAATGGTATCTGTGCATGAACAGTGAGGCTGCATTTTCAGGTGTATATGGCTAACCATTGTCACTGAACCCATTAGAGCATCTAAGAAGTCAATATTGGTTTTTGAATGATTTGATATTTCTGAAATTCATTTATGAAGCTATGGATTCAGTTCTGCTATGGGAAATGGGCAGCATGGCTATTCGACCATTAACAACTTTTTGGAAATAAGGTAATACAATAATGATGATGATGGTGGTGGTGGTGGTACCTGAATCATGAGGGGAAAGGATTTTTTATTGTTGTTATTTCATAAAAATCGTTACTTTTCTTTGCTTTGTTCTAACACATATTGACTTTTATAATAGTGTGGCTATTATTAGTCCATTTTACAAATGAGAAATGAAAGATTGAAAATGTTGACTGGATCCATTTTTTTCTTGTATTTAAATAATAAGAAAATTTGAACTGAAAGCACCAAACTCAGTACCAAGTAAAGTCACTGTCACACTATATATAAGATATTAGTTATGAGGGAACTTCTCTATTATTTCTGTATTTATTGTCTTAGAAAACTAGATAGCAAACTACCTTATTAATCAAAAAGTAAAATTAAATATTTTCACAAGACAATTTATTTTGATTATATATTATTTATTACATTGTTTGCATCATGGTTGTCAAGAGAGAAAGAAACAATATGATTTGTATATGCACAATTCATATATATATGCACATACACCTAGATGTAATCAATATATCCCCCCCCCATGTCCATGTCCTTTGATCAACCCGATATAGGCAATCTCTCATTGAGGCTCTTTATTTAGGTGACTTTTAGATTATTTTAACATGACAAACCTATCTGAGACAGGAAGAGGACTAAAAAGGTGTATAATTAATTTGTAATTGGTTCGTGGGAGGGAGTGAATGAATGAATGAATGAATGGCTTCTTCACCCCAGGAAATTTATTCAACTGTAATATCTAGAGCATGTAGAACAAAGGAATCAATATCTTCTGTTTTATAAAGCCACACAACAACGTGTTCCGTGTCACTGTTCTCTATAATCAAGGGTTAAAATGGAGACAGATGGGAGTTTGATTCCCCCTTCTTTAACACTGGATCCTAATTCAGAATTGCACACTTAAAAAAGAAAGCTCTGTAACCAAGCTTCACTGGTGAAATTTTGCTAAAGAAAAAAAATCTATAACGAGTCCTGATTATTGGAAGCTTAAAGTTTCTACTCTGGCATACATTTAAAATAATGAAGGCTTGAAACCACTTTGACAATAGCTCTGATTTAACTCAGCTGATTAAAGGGGTCAACGGGAGTTCATTTTTTTTTCTCCCTGAGGAAAATTTTAAGAAAAATAACTCATCTGTGCCTATATTAGGATATCTTTGTGATTAGAAGCCTCTCCACTCACCAGCAGCTGAGCAAGTGTTCTGTAGGGCATGAACTGACACAACTGTAGTCTAACATTGATTACAATCTTCCCCTCTGCCCCCCAGCTGCCCAGTGCTCCTCTGGATAGGCTGGGTGGAAGGTTTTCTTGCTTTGTCTTCAGCTCCCGTAGACTGCAAAATATAGTCACACAATGGGCTGCATTTTTTATTGAAATAGAAGAGGGAACTCTTACATTCACATTTAAGATTGGAAAAGATTGTTGTTCTTGCAAGTTTGTTTTTGGCAATGACCACACTCGTGCATGCGCTATGCAGAGTATGTCAAGTTCATAAGAGTGTACTCATGCAGCCTCTGAGAGAAGGATTCATTTTCGTTCTCATAGAGTTTGGTAGGGGTACCCATTGTTCTGGATGGAGAAAAAACCTTAACGCCGTTCTGCTAAGTCCTAGACACCTGAGCTCACATGGAAAGCCCTTAGGCCGAATTTATTTGCTAAACTATCATTATAAAAAAAAAAGTTTGACTGGTGATAAAGGATAACTGAGTATTTTGAACACATTTTTGTCTCCAAAGGAAAAAAAAAACAAAACAAGTAAAGTCAGCCAAAGATTAGGTGCTGAATCAGAGAGCCTTGGGGAGTCATGCTTCCAGATCTCCATGCTATTTGAATATTTGTATATTATAATATTACATAATATGACTGTGCTAATTTGCATTTATTTTATGTCTACTTGCTTAGCCTTGTATCTAGTTTCAAAACCATGTGGTCCATCAAATGTTCTTGTTTAAGTCCACAAAATCCACAGGTACATAACTCATCCCATAACTGTGTTCTTTATTTGATTCACATTTATCAGTCTCAAGATTGCCTTTCCTATGTTAGCGAAAGCCACCTCACTTCAAGCACCTATTTCTTCCAAGACCCTGTGCAATTGTCTCATAGGTCCAGAGTACTCAGTATCCAAGGTCTGCAGAGTTCAAAGAGGAGCAAGGAAGACTTAGTAAGGCGGCCTTCTGAGACCATCTTAAATGGTCTGTTTCCCGGTGACTCTCATCCAGCCTGGAATGCTGTGACTCCCCCCTCTGTCCCATTCGAGGTTCTAGGCCCTTGTATATGGTGAAAGGTAACAAGAAAGATGCCTAAGATACCAGGCTGGCTGGAAAGCTTGTCACATCTGGTATCTGGCTCATGTTTACACTGCTGCTCACTTGTATGTTTCTCTAGACGATTTTAGTTACCCGTAAGTGAAGTTCTGATCCAAATGACAGATAAGGCAATTACTAGTCTTCCTTGTGCCACGTTAGAGCTAGGAGAATGCTAGCGATAATGCAACTCACAGTGCTAGCGTGTCTTTGGTCCCTCCCGTCTTCCTACTAGTTTTCTCAGTCTCGCTGGTAGGAGTTCCATGCTCACAGGATAACAAGATAGTTTCCGCACCTCCAGATTTCTCATCTAATACCCCTTCCTTTCCCACTTTGTTAGGAATGATGGTTCTTTTTCTTAATAACTCATTGATTAGGATTGGTTTATATGCCTTTTACTAACCAATCACTGACAAGGATATTGAAATTACTGTAGAAGCTTACAAAAAATATCCAGAGAATAACAGGTGCTAGGAAGATGGCCAATGGCAGTCACATATGTGGATGGGCATTGCTTGTATATTTTTGTTTCAAGGATGATCCAATGTCTTCTGGATTGTTTCTTTTAGACACGCATGGTAGGCTCTAAAAGAAACTTCAAATTACGCAAAAGTGGTAATAGTATCACCGCTTCTAGGGAGCCACAGTCTCACTCATAATGAGAAAATCAATAAATAGTGAATTTTAAGAACTGCTGTAGAGCTGAGTGCTGCTCAGTTGAAAGTTCCGTGAGCTTCAGCTAGACCTAATAAATAGTTTCTAAGTTTAGAAAAACGTTTGGTCTTGCATGCTATAGCTAGATACATATGAGAAAGCAGTTTTAACTTCTATTTTTGTCATCAAATCACATACTTGAAGACAGTATGATTTCATGGAAACTAGTTGTTCAGCCTTGCAAGTATACAATTATAACTTACTTTGATTTTATTCTCCTCCTCTAAAGGATTAATGGTGATTTTCAGTCCTTTTTATTGATCCATTCAAAGATTTTGACTAATTTTGACTGTCTTTATTTATACTTTATGTGTAAAAAATTATACATACTCACATACGTGTGTGCATGCACGTGTTCATATGTATGATATAACATGAGTATTTAGTGAAATATTTTTTGAGATTATGAAGTTCTGAGTGATTTTCCTTACAATGTTTTATAATAAGCAAAGTTTAAATTTTTATAAAGTTTAATACCCTGATTTATACACTAATTTTAATGATGTACATTTCTAAAATATTGTACATATTTATAATTACAAAAAGAGTCTCTTATATGTTTCTATAATTTTAGCTTTTTGTTGTGATGCAAGACTGATCTAAAGATAATTTTCTCATAAGCTCTGAAGTAACTATCAAGTTTACTCCCTCATATCTCATATGGGTACCCAGATGTTCCAAACTCAGTTTCATTTATTTTTTGGAAAGATTGTGTCTTACAAATTGATTTGTTTTAGTAGGAAGCCCATCAACTGTAAAGTATTGTATTTATGATCTCTTTGTTTAGTTCTATTGATTGGCTTCCCTCCTTTTCTGTCAATATCCTACTGTCTTGATTACTAAAAGATGCCTGGAAGAAGAAATTAGAGTCTGAATCTTCCAACTTTCCTCAAGCGTCAAAAACATTTTCTTTATTCTGCGTCTTTCCCTATAAATGTTTGGAAAGTTATTGATTTCTACAAATATACCTTCAGGGAATGTAATTCCTAATGTGGAGACAGGCACGGAGATGATGACAGATGCAGGTTAAAATAGAAAGCATTGGCCGCATGACAATGTTATGACTTTGCTACAACTAATGAACACCGTGGGTTCCTGTGGACTTGGGTGCTTCGGATTTTCTTTGCCATAACTCGTAGTTTTCTCTGTATGCTTCACAGACCTTGGAAAATTGACAACTGTGTTTTTGATTGTTATAATGCCACCTGTAATCAATGATAATGAATATAAATGTTCATCACTACATTTTTTTTTCTTTCTGTACTTTATAGTCTTTGTATAAATCTGCAGAGACAAGTTCAGGTTACCATACCATTGCAGTGGCTGGTCTGATTTTGAACCCACTGTGTATTTTAGTTTTATAAATGAATCAGCTCTTTTTTCAGTAGAAAATATTTGTTTTCTTAACATTATCCATCCATTCCTTTTTTAGACATTTCTGTATTTAGCTATCTGCCTGTTTGTGTATATATGTGGGCATATGTGTGCCGTAATGCACATAGGGAAATCAGAGAACAGAGATGGAATGAATCTCTCTCCATCTGCTGCGTGTGTCCCAGGGAGACTGAGCTAAGGTCACCAGGCTTAGAGGCAGATGCCTTTACCTGCTGAACCAGTTCACCAGCCCCGTGCCGTCCACTTTAAACATCACATATTTTGCTAAATTTAGGTCTTTTGTCTATTTCTATATACTAATTTTTAATTATTATAGATTATATAATTCCTGTCTTTTTATAACTCTAATAATTCACTATATCTGAGCATCTCGATATGATGTTGATAAATGTCCAAAATTTGTATTTTGCTTTAGAAATTGTTGATTTTCTTTTCGTAATGGATATGTTATAAGAAAACAAGACTGATTTATCAAAATCTGTTTGATAAACCTGGTAAGAACTTAATACTGCAATATTGGAGCATGAAGATGAAACTAGAGGATACTATGTTAAACGTATTTACCTAGAACAGAAAGACAAATGCCGTATGTCTTCATTCACATGGAGAAGCTAGAGAAAAACACTGCTTTAATATAAATTAAGAAAATTTCATTAGAAATCAGAAAAGGTGCAACAAATGTCAGGAAATGGGTACCATGTTGCAGTAAGAAGTGGGGAAATCTAGTGTTCTAGACAAAAACTTATTATAATTTCTGCACTATAAAAATGATAAGTCAATCATTTGAAATTTCTTTCCAAAAACATGAGAAATGTTTAAGTAGCTAAAACTGCAATTTACGCTACTTTGAATATTATTAATATATACATGCATTACATTATCACATTGTACCTTATGAATATGTACAGGTTCTATAAAAAATATAAAAAGATGTTTCTAATGTCAACCTTTTTAAAAGCTGCAATCATTTGATGCAAACTTTGTCATGAAGAAGAGTTCTTGATTGGGCACTACAAGTATCCCTCTGGAACCTATAGCAGCTCAGTGAATCTGTAGCAGCTAGAACGAACCTGGAGCAGCTCAGTGTACTGCATGAGTCTAATTTCCACTTAGTGCCTAGCAAAACAGTAGCTCTTTTATTTATAGTCTTCGGAGTTTTTCTATACACATAAGTAGCTCAGTCATATATATTCTCTCAAAATTATAAGGTATTCATGTATTTATTTTTGAAGATGCATCTCTTTATTCCAGAATTTCATCCCCAAGAATTCCAATCTCTCCAACATCAACTACAAGATTTTGCTTTTTTTCCTTTTCTTTTTTTTAAATTTATTTATTTATTAAAGATTTCTGTCTCTTCCCCGCCACCGCCTCCCATTTCCCTCCCCCTCCCTCACTTAAGTCCCCCCTCCTCAGCCCGAAAAGCAATCAGGGTTCCATGTCTTGTGGGAAGTCCAAGGAACCCCCACATCCATCCAGGTCTAGTAAGTTGAGCATCCAAACTGCCTAGGCTCCCACAAAGCCAGTGCGTGTAGTAGGATCAGAAACCCATTGCCATTGTTCTTGAGTTCTCAGTAGTCCTCATTGTCCGGTATGTTTAGAGAGTCCGGTTTTATCCCAGGCTTTTCCAGACCCAGGCCAGCTGGCCTTGGTGATAGCCTTTGTTGGAGAGGTTGTGGAGAAAGGGGTACACTCATCCATTGCTGGTGGGAATGCAAACTTGTGCAACCACTTTGGAAAGCAGTGTGGCGGTTTCTCAGGAAATTCGGGATCAACTTACCCCTGGACCCAGCAATACCACTCTTGGGAATATACCCAAGAGAGGCCTTATCATACAACAAAAGTATATGCTCTACGATGTTCATAGCAGCATTGTTTGTGATAGCCAGAACCTAGAAACAACCTAGATGCCCTTCAATGGAAGAACGGATGAAGAAAGTATGGAATATATACATATTAGAGTACTACTCAGCAGTAAAAAACAAGATTTTGCTTTTTATCTCAGAAAGATTACCAAGCTTGACCTGGAGGGTTGGCTTAGCTGGTAAAGCACCTGCCTTCAAGCATGAGAATACAAAATCAACTCCCCAGAAACTACATACGTGAGCTATGTATTGTAGCACACGCTTCTCATTGCAGCACTGAGAATGACTACTGGGGTTCACTGGCTAGGCCTGCTAGCATAGTTGGTGAGCTCTAAGCAGTGATAGACACTTTGTTGACAGAAGTAGATGGTTTTCCTACCAATGACACCTGAGGTTGTCCTCTTGCCTCCATGGGTGTATCTATCTACACAACAGCACATGTAAGAACATACACAATACTTTTTAAAACAGGTGTATATAAATATGATCAGTACTCACAGAAGAACCTAGAGATGGAAGGGAGATGAAAATGATCTAAGTAACATATATATGTATAAAAGTCTTGAAAATTAAAACAGACAAAAGATTGTCAACCATAAACCAGGAATGTAGTGTGTGCTTTTCTCGTGGCTGAAGAAGGGAGCTGCTTGTAGTCCCTCATTCAGGGAAGTCAGAAAGAATTCAAGGCAGGAACCTGGAAGCAAAAACTGATGCAGAGGTCACTGGAAAGTGCTGTTTACTAGTTTGCTCTGTACAGTTTGCTCAACCTGCTTTCTTATAGCACCCAGGACCATGAATGAGGGACTACAAACTGTAATATAAAACAAACTCATCCCTCCTCAAAGTCATCTTGCTCACAATGTTTTACTATAGCAGTAGAAACCCTAAATTAGGAAGGGATGTCTTAAATATGTCTTTCTGTACCACTTAAATTTGACTAAAGAATAATCTCTTGGGGCTAGAGAGATGGCTCAGAGGTTAAGAACATTGCCTGCTCTTCCAAAGGTCCTGAGTTCAATTCCCAGCAACCACCTGATGGCTCACAATCTTCTGTAAAGTGGTCTAGTGCCCTCTTCTGGCCTACAGGCACACACACAGACAGAATATTTTATACATAATAAATAAATATTTAAAAAAAAAAAGAAGGGAGCTGCTTGGACGGAGCTGGTTGCCATGCCAGCATGAGCAACAGGAGAACTGAAGAACAACAGGAAAAGTTCACTACCTCCAATTGAAGAACACACCCTACACCAAGCTCTAGAGGGAGCATATGGGAAGGCCATGTGTCTTTCTCCAGGTGTTTCCTTTATCTGAGTGTACATGACTGTGAGTTATTGGAGCGGTAGGAGCTAAGTGGAAAGTCATAGAATCAAAGAGATATCTGAACGTGTAATATTCCACTTTATCGGCTGCCGCTATCTCAGTGGAAACCTTCAATTGCCAAAATATCGGTGGGGACCTCCAATTACTGAGCACTGCGTCCCCATGTCTGCTATCTGTGTGCTGGCACCCAGTTTGCTTGCTTCGGGCAAAGGGGCTGGAGGTTAAAGTACACAGACACACACAGACAGAGAGACAGCGACACAGGTCATCCTTGAATTCCTCAAGAATGCCCCTTTATTGTGTTCAGGGGCAGATTATATAGAGATAGCCATGCCCCAGCCAAACCCAACAGAAACCACTCTCCTGCCATCAGGAACTCCTGAAGGTCTCGTGCTCAGAGCAGCTGTAGGCACTCAGATCAGGGGATTACAAGAAATTCAGGATCTGGGGTCTCAGTGCTCCCAATAATTGTCATCAGTGGTTTGTGAGTTCATCTACTGTCCTCTGCCCTTTGTTACGAGTAGAAATAGAAGCCCTGTGAGGAGCTATTCAAACAGCGAGTGCAAGTTCCAACTCATGGCTCTCGGATACTAAGTTCTCAGACTTTCAAAGTCCATAATTCTTACCTGGTTTCATTCATTGAAATGTTTGATAAATTTATACAAAATTACAATTCTAACTTTAGAAAGAGATGAGGGGATTTTGTGTGTAGAAATATGAAAAATAGTTAGCCAGGCAGTGGTGGTGCACGCCTTTAATCCCAGCAGTCAGGAGGCAGAGGCAGGCAGATCTCTGTGGGTTACAGGCCATCCTGTTCTACAGAACAAGTTCCAGGAAAGCTCCAAAGCTATAGAGAAACTCTGTCTCAAATAAAACCCCAAAAAATATAAAGAATAGTTATTATGTTATGATTTTCATGTGATAAATAATGAGATTCTGAACTCATAGACATGAGTTATTAGAGGTGTTCATGAGGCCACATGAACCATTGACAGGTTAGACAGCAAGGAGTGCATTGGAGCCTATTTCAGTAATTTGCTAGTTTTTATTTAAGGAGTATGAAGTTGCTCAAAAATGTTTTGCTTGGAAATCTCCGAAGAATGTGATTAGGATATACTTTTTATACTGGTAAGAATACCAACATGAGATACCTTTACAAGTATGATTACCAGTGTTTGGTATTCTGTGAGGGACAGCTAAGAGAAAGAACCCTGATTCAGGAGTCACTCAGACATGTTTCCCTTTCTGATCCACTGAGTGAAGACCAAGAGCATAGCCTAGGGCACATTTCTGCTGGCAAGAGGGCCGGGATCAGGGCAGGTATGCTAAGTTCCAAGCTGTGCCTAGAGATTTTGACACATCTGTCTGGTAGAAACATCTGTTTGTTTGCCATGCATGTATTCACAATTGTGAGAAACAAGATACAACTAGAATCATGCAATTGTAAGTAAACAAGAGAGGCAGATGAGACCTCCCCAAAAAGACGAAGTGAAAAGTAAAGAAAGCTTTAGGAAGGTTAATTAAGGAATTCAAAGTGTCAACTATTTTTAGGTCATTTTTAATGTGGTTTGTCTCTTTCTTCTATTAGCCTGTGTGTGGGGTGTGTGTGTGTGTGTGTGTGTGTGTGTGTGTGTGTGCACATGCGTGCACACATGCACGTGTAAATGGGTATGGGTGTGTAAGGTCAAAGCTCCTTATTAACAATTATGCATGAAAAGCATATTTGAAAGCAAATTTTGTTCTTTGCAGTGTAATTGTCCTGTGTGATCATCACAACCTCATTCTGTCAGTAGTTGGCTCTCCATATTGGTAGATTCTACATTTATATGCAAACACTCTTTGAATGAAAATACCAAAAAGAAATAACCAATTAAAACTGTCTGAATGTGCACGATTTTTCTTTTCATTGTTGTCTAAAGAAAGCAATATCACAGTCATTTCTATTAGCTATTATACATGGCATAGACATTATTTAGTGTTGTCAGAAGGATGTGTGTGGGTTGGATGCCAACACTGTCACATTTTATACAAGACACGTAAGAATCAGAGGGATTTGATGCCTCCTGAAGCTAATCCCCTGCAGATATCACACCACAAGAAAAGATCCAATGGCATTACTAGTGAGCACAGCAAGGTCCTTATCTTGCTGAGCTGTCTTTGAACTCTAAAGTGTACTGACGATGCATTAATCCTTTTTATTTTCTTATATTTTCCATGTTTGTATAACACAGCTGATAATTTCCACATCTTGCATGCAGTGAAGAGTTAGCGATTAGTCCAAATGGCGAACAGATTGCAATACAAAAAAGTAAACGTGATTGGGAGAAATCTAAACAGTGTGTGTATTGTACATGATTAGCTTTGTTCCAGCATTGCTATGCTATCCCCCTGCAATCGATGTAGTTGCATCTTGCGACTATGTTACAACATGTGTTCTGCCCAGATGAAGAGTAATCACAACATGTAATTTGAACTTGTCATTTGGTAGCATCACTATAAATGGCAGGAGAATATTTTGTTAAATCTTTATGACTGGGATATGCGTTTTTATAATCATTCCGGAAAGTGACTGGGGGTGGCACAAGCCTGACAAGAGGCTTTGTATTAAGCTCTTTTAAACATATGTGAGCTTTTAAAAATTCTACAGTAAATTTTTCCTCTTTTTTGGCAACTCATTCTCTTGGGAGGATTTTTTTAAAAGCATAGTCATCAGTGAGCATATCATATGATTGCAAGTACACACACTGACATATAAATATTATGAGTAAAATAAGAGTCAGAGTGTGCGACTCTGTCTCTTGTATTTGAAAGAAATAACACTGTCCAATCACCATGTCCCTTCTGTAAGAAGCTTCCCCTTTTTCACAGCCAGGGCTCTCCCTAGCCTTTGCCTCAATTCATCCTGCTTTCCCACTTGGAACAAACCCCCCTCCCCCTTCACCACCCTTATGCTTACTGCCTCAGTTGTGGTCAAGTTTCCCCTGCAATGTGTCACAGATGTCTCAGAGAAGACCCATAATTCACTGTGTGCAGGCCTTTGAGCTTACCTTAGATTCCACTATAAGGACCAGTTCTGCATAGGCCTATATTCTCCATGGTAACCAGGACATTGTTTCATTCATCTCTGAATAATACCAGTAACTGACACTTTACATATAACATGGTACTCAACCCCACCACCTCATTCATCTACACCATAAATCTAGCCCAACCTGTTTATTATTAATGAGCAAAATCAAAATTCTTTATTGGGTGGAGATTTGAAGGCAGTAAACATGACTGAGAACCATTGTAGATTCTTTAGCTATCTACAAATCCTATAATCTATGCTTTGTAACTAAGAATAAAATATCAGTTGACATGTGAGCCTAAACTCATATCCTGGATGAATAAACATGGAGCGGTAAATGTTCACACCAGTCCTCCTGGGAGAGCATTCTTTTGTTACTGCAGTGAGGTAGTGAGAATTTCCAGAGTGACTGTTGAAACAGAAAGGAGAGCAAGGCAGATCTGGTCACCCCAGATCTCTATTTAGATGAACAATGTGTTAGCCACAGATGAAGAACATCTCTGATTATGAAAGAATTCTTAAGATTGTATTACATATAGCGTTATATAGAATTCCCTTCAGCTGTCTTTCTGAAGAAGCCCTGATCACTACACAGTGTAAGTGACTGTCTTTTCCTTGAGTCTTCTCTACTAATGCCCTTGCTTGAAGCTTTACTGAAATTTTTCTTAACAAGCTTCGATTTTGTTCCAAAAGTAATTTCTTTTGAGTATTTTACATCTAGGAAGTCAAACATAGGGTAGATATTCATTGATTGATAAGACTATTGCTCAGTTGATAAAATACTTACCTAATATGTATGAAGTCTTGGGTTGTGGCAATGGATAACTGGAAATAGCTCTACCCACCTGTAATCTCCAGACATGGAAAGATGAGGAAGAAGAATCAAAACCTCAAATTCATGATCTGGTGAAATGGTTCATCTGGTAGAAGCTTTTACACACAGGCCTGATAACCAGTGTTGATGTTGAGATCCTACAAGATGGAAGGAGAAAACCAATTTTTGAGAATTGTCTTCTGACCTTTATATTCCTGTTATAGCTTTATGGGGATGCATTCAAGCACAGCACACACACACACACACACACACACACACACACACACACACACACTAATGCACACAATTTTGGTTTGCTTGTTTTAAGAATGCCAGGCAAAGCTATTCATAGGACTTTGAAACCTTAAATATAGACAGCACTAACTTTGTTAATGATGGGAAAGCAGGAGGAAAGCTATAAGAAACTTTAAAAAATTCACTATTCAAATATCATGTAAAGTTAAATGTGTTAGAATTAAAATCTCAGTGTGTATGTCTTAGTAAATTTAAGTATTTATGTGTTGTGCTTTTTAATTTTTTTACTTTATTATAAAATTTCATGTATGAATATTATATTTACACCATTTCACCCTTCCTACCCATTCAATCTCCTCTCCATCTTCTCCACTCCATTTGAAATTTCTGACCTTTCTTTTTCAATTTTTATTGTTATGAAGTCAAATGATAGGTCAGTAGATAGACAGACACAAAGATAGAAAGATAGATAGATGATAGATAGATGATTGATAGATGATAGATAGATAGATGATTGGTAGATGATAGATAGATAGATAGATAGATAGATAGATAGATAGATGATAGATAGATAGATAGATAGATAGATAGATAGATAGATAGATAGATAGAAGCAATAGATCCTATTGAGTCTTTTAATGTTTTAAGTATGTCTTTGTGTTTATGGTAGACCATTTTGGATTAGATAATCTATCAGGGTTGTCCTCCCTGGAGAAAAGTGATTCTCCCTTCATCAACACACATAGATTGATTGCCTGTATCTGTTTATCTAGGAATGGAACATTATGAAACATCCCCACATTCAGATTGGAAACTCAAGTGGTGATGCCATTATCAAATCTTGTTTAGGCCATATTGTTGGTATTTCATGGGTGCAGTTTCACTGTTGTGTTTAGAGGACACTATTTTACAGCAGATGTCCTGGGCCTCAGGTTCTTATAATTTCTCTGTCCCTTCCTCTGTGTTTTTCAGTGTAGATATATCAATTACAGCTAGAGCACTTTGTGTTTTCATATGGCTAGTCTTTCTTAATATTCTCCTGTATTTTCTAATTGTCATTGTCATATTGTGACAATTTGTATCACTAATATGATTTGAGCCAGTGAATCCTTCCATGAGAAACTGGAAGCAAGCCTATTGTTCCCAATGCCTTCTAATTGACAGACACAGCATACTGCAGTTGTTGCTCCTCTTGTCTAGTAATAGTGTTATACGCATTCTCCATCTCTAGGAACACTCTTAAATGAAGTTTTAAAATGTGGTGTTAAGGAAAGGATAGTGGCTTATATGTTGGTTTTAGCATCATATATTGTCACGGGAGAAACAATCAAAATACGGCATATGCGTGTGTGCACTCACACTCAACATATATATGGATGCTTTTAGACATCTATTATACTGACTTCAATTATGAAAGTTCTCGTGATGTCTATTTGACCCTACTGTGAACTCATTATTTGGCATTGAGTAGGTCATTTGGCCTTATCTGTACCATAAAGTTCCATATATAAAAGGAGCTGCTTTAATGGCTAAACTAGAAGGCATTTTATGTTCTGTAGCAATACAAATGATCACATTCAATTAGGAATTTGATCAATTAAGAAAAATTTTATTTGCCAGAAACAATTCCCACAATGCAGATGAAGAATTTTTAGAGACAAAGGCAAATAATCCAACTTCTGTCCTCACTAATGACGAATATTCTTAAATTTTCAGAAATGGCCGGCTTTATTCATTTTGATTATGAAACTGGTAGACAAAGGAGCAGACCAAAGATATTTATTATGAAACATTATTTCTTCTAATGAGGAGGCTGTATTGCACTGACTCCCCGTTGGCCCCTTTGAGAAAACTATAAACCCTGGAAATCTTAATTTTTTTCACTATTACTATCAAATATTAGGAACATGTATATAATATTTTTTCAAAAAGCAAGTTCCTCATTGTTTTGCAGAGAAAAACTCTCAATTCTTACCTAAAATAATTGTAAGGAATTTTTGGTCCTAGTACAAGTGAAGCTTGAATTATCTCATTCTGTTTAGCTATTTCCAGTCTCATCTCCTAAAGTATAGTGATAATGTATAGTATGCTCTGAGTTGCGTCCTCTACCCCCCACAAAATTATTTTCTTCAGTCTCAGTACCAAATAACTAAACATGTGACTTTATTTGAAACAGAATCTTTAAAGACATAGTCAAATTAAGGTGGAATAGTAAGAGCTTACAGAGGGTCCACGTACAGTAGTTGGACTTCTTAAAACCATCGGAACACATTAGAGAAACACAAGAGAGAAAACTACTCTATGGCAGTGGCACACTCCATGGAATGAGCAAAGGAATGCCAAGGGCTGCCAGCAACCACCGCACTCTAGGAAAAAATAGGTGGAAGAGGCATTTGTTTTGTTTCTGAGACCCTTTTAAGAGGCAGTATCCCTGATAGAATCTTTTTGTGAACTATCGTCCTCCAGAACTCTAAGAGAAACCGTTCATACTCCGTTAAGATATCCAGTTCGTGGTAAATTGTCATAGTAATCCCAGGATATTAATGCCAATTTCAGTACCTATAACAAGTGTGGTGTGTAACAAATACTTCAGCATATGGAAGTATTGGCTGGATTAGCTAATGAGCTTTGAGGCTGGTTATGGGAAAGGCCAAGATTGCCATAAACAATTTGCTGGTAAATATCAGAGCTGCTGAAGTCAATTGAATCAGGTGAGGCCTGAGAAGGAAAGGAAGAAAACATATAAATCTTTCATCTTAGTTGATATGTGTATCGTTATGGACAAGATGATTGGAGAGCCATGGGCTCTAATGGCATTTTTAGTGAAGACTCATGACAATATGAGGAGACAATGACTACCAGGGGAAAGGGAACCATAACTATAAAGTATCAGAGAGCTTTGCTCTGATGTTTACAGTGAGAGGAAAAGTAGACGAATTTGCCAGTGAAGAACTTTGGTGTTCACCCGAGAATATTGATGGAGTAGAGAAGATGTCTACAACTAAATAAATTAGGAACAAAGAGTAAATTAGGGTAGAAACTGCTAAGCAAAAACAAAGCAACACTTAATAACTTGTAACACACTCAGAAAATCCAGAGATTGCAAGAGCCATAATTAATGGACCATCTGTGAGAAGATGATGTATGCCACTCGGGGATGCAAAGAGCCATCTCCATCAAAGCAGAAGTGGGTAAAGGAGGCTCTAAGGTCTTGAAGAGTTGTAGAGAAGTCTTATGTACTATCTTAGTCCCTGTTCTATTGCTGTGAAGAGACATCATGACCAAGGCAACTCTTATAAAAACAAAACATTTAGTTGTGCCCTTGCTTACAGTTTTGAAGGTTTAGCATTTTATCATAACAGCAGGGACAGGGAACATGGTGACCTACATGGTACTGGAATAGTACATGAGAGCTACTGGCTCACATTCAGAGAGAGATAGAGGCAGAGGGAAACAAAGAGACAGAAAGACACACAGAGAGATGCTTGTTCTGGTGTAGCCTTTTGAAACCTCAAAGCCTATCCCCTGTGAAGCACTTAATCCAACAGGACCACGCCGCCTAATCCTTCTAAACCTTTGAAACAGCTCTATTCTTTTATGCCTCATATACATCAACCTGTAGGGGCCATTCTTACTCAAGCCATCACATACATGACGACAAATCCTACTGAGAAACAGGCTTTTGGAGAATGTCTATTACCAGAGGAATGAAGCAGTGGACATTGGATTCCCAAAGGAAGACCACTGGACTCCCAAGATACTACAAGAAGAAAGTGGGTAGATGGGGTACAGTTTCCCCTGGTGGAATCAGAGGACAGATAATTCAGAAATAGGTTGATGGTATCTTTCACCTGGTTCAGCCAGTCTTACTTTCTTTTCTCCCTTCCATTTTGGAATAGGAATATCAATATAACAGTGTATTTAGGAAAAAGAAATAAATCGAAACCTGGAGGCGGCCCTCTGCTGCTTAGAATAACTCATGGTTTCCCCATTTCTCTTGCACATTTCTTGGTGTGATGTCTAATCTTAGTTGTAAATTTGACACACTGGGAAGAGGGAAACTCGGTCGAGAAACTGTCTCAATCAGATGGGACTGTGTTCTTGTTTGTGAGGCAATTTGTTTAATTGCGGGGGAGCTGTGAGGACTGAAACCACTGTGGACTGAGTCATCCCCAAACAGGCAGGCCTGGGCAGTGTAAGAAAGGTAGCCAAGTAGCATCTCTTCATGCTTTCAGTTTCGGGCGCTACTGGAGTTCTTATCTGGTAGACTGGGACTGGGGCTATAAGCCAAGGACATCCTTTCCTCAGTCGTTTCTTTTCATCAGTGTTTTATCACAACAACCAAGAGACAAGCAGTTGCAGAAGAAAATGTGCTGTCTGCTAGAATCCCATGGGTCTAGACATGGAGATAAATTTTGTCCTGGAATAGATAATAACCAAAGTCTTACTGGTACATTGTTAGGAGACTTTCAATGATGAGATTTAAAATTTTTTATTTTTACCTTTAGATAAAATTGAAGTTAAAGTTAGATTTGGGATTACATAAAATTTGAAGAATGTTTGGATGTAGTTACATCTTTATTGAGAGACATGTATGTTTAGAGACCAAAAAAATATCATTGACTGGATACCATTACCTACAAATTCAATTTCATTCAAACTAGATCTTTGCATATTTAGTGCAATCAGGTTAGATATGAGTAGAAATGCCTATCATAGTCAAAGAAATTTAGTTTTAGTGGCATGTTTGTATAAAAAGACCATGGCATGCCGCAGGAATAAGAGAAAAGATCGTATTGTGACTAAGGAATGGCAGGCTTAAGCTATATAACTATAATAAAAAGAACTAGTTTTTGTAGCCTACAGATATCAGACACATAAAATTTCTGTAAACGTCCCAAATAGCTGAAATGCTTCAAGATAATGCTATTGATGGAACCCCAAACCCGGGAGTTGCAATTTGGACTTTAGTACTCAAAGGAACTTGGATCATCATCCCAAACAGGGATGTATATATAATCAATAACTCTTCAAACAGTTCAGGGAAAGTTCAAGGAAGGCAAATCAGTTATGGCTGGAAGTCAATGGAGCTTCAAACAGATAGGTGTGAGATAACTATTTAAAGTCAGAGGAACTCATAGATAGATGTAGGTCAGAGTACACAGGGGCCGTGAGGAAGGACAGGTTAGGCAGGTGTCAGACCTTACAACGTTGACATCCCCAAAATATCTGGCTAATCCTATGTGAGTCACAAATAAATCGATATGATTAAATTAATATAGTAGAAAATTAGGCCAGAGTAGCAAGAAAAGCTAATTTTTCAGGACATAATTACCTGCTGAGCTTTGAATTTATTCATGTTAGTGACACATCATTAAATGGTTTTAAGTGAAAGAGTGGGATCTGAAAATATCACATTGTAGTTTATAGTTAATTCTAAGAATAAGTAGTTCCTAATAGTCTTATCACTATATAATGGATGTTATGGAATCCCCAAACTCATATGACAAAATCCTAAGTTGGTAACATCATGCAGTGTGATAGAATTCATTCATGGGTGTGGATTCCCCATGATGACATTGGTGTCCTCATAAGGTTGGACAGGGTATATATTTATATAAAAGAAGACAGGTTATAGAAAACCTGTGAGCAAGGAAGTGAGTCCTCCCTGTGCCTTACACTTGCTGACTCATTAATAGTGGACTTCGCAGTCTCCAAACTGTGAGAAACAATGTGTTAGTTAAGTTGTCAGTATATGGGCAATTCGTTAGAGAAATCCAAAATTAATAAAAACAATATACTAAGCACAGTGTGTACAAATCAAGATAGAATCCCAGCATGGGGTGTAGGTAGAGTCACAGAAATTGTCTTACCAGGAGATTGATACTCTCTCAGAAGATAAATATAATCCACAAATTATAGTTAATGTGCTGTAGGATGATTAAGCCTCACATCTATTTTAACTGACATGTGAATGTATACATGTTTATATTATGTTGGTGCATATGTGTGTGTCAGTATGCAGGGGTACACATGAGGAACAGAGGTCAACCTTAAGTGCTGTATTTCGGGTCCTGTACATCTTGATTTTTGATGCAGGATCTCTCACTGGGGCTTGGGGCTTGCTGAGTAAATTAGACTAGGCTACCCAGTTAGTGCCAGAAATCCACTGACTTCCACAATGTTGATATTACAAGAGTGGACCACCATGTGAGCTTTTCATATAAGTAAAAGGGATTCCAATTGGGACCTATGCTTACCTGGTAATCAAATTACCAAATTAATTCTCTCCCATGGCCTCCTTTATCTTTAAAAGGACATAGAAATATCATGAAGCTAGTTATTAATGCCAGCAGCAGATAAGTGGGGAAAGTTTACTTTCATCTTGTAATTTTTTTCTCTGTATGCCTCACAGCTTCTCAGTAATGAATTGCCCTTAATGTCAAGAAACTGGACAAATTAAGATGGTGAACAAGCTGATCAGTAAAAAGAGAACCTAGTAGTGAAGGGTAGGAAGGAAAAGACACTGTTCTATGACTGAGAAGAAAAGTAATCATATTTCTAAGGCAAAATTTACAGGTTTAGGAATAAGTCACTGACGATGATGGTAGAGCGGTACAAAGAAAGGCAGCCCAGGGAATGTGTTCAATATTTTTATTACTTTGTATTTGAAAAAGTGAGAGAGAAAGAGAGGGAAAAGACAGAGAGGGAGAGAGGGAGGGAGCTGCATGCCAAGGCCTATATATGGAGGTCAGAGGAAAACTTGTGAGAGTTGATTTCCTCGTTCCAGACTTGAAGACAGGCACCTTTATCTGCTGAACCATCTTTCTTAGCACCAACTGGACATTTTATCCAAAGCAGTAAGAGTTAAGGTTCTTCTAAGAAACAGGTTGCAGAAAATACCACTTTGAGCAAAGAGTCAAGAGGTGGAGATAATGAGCCTTCCTCTAGACATACAAAATATAAGAGAATGAGGCTACCTCTGTGTAGGAGGGAGGGGGCCACTTGTTCATCCCAGCTGCTCAGAACTGAAATAATCACACAGAAACTGTATTAATTAAATCACTACTTGGCCCATTAGCTCTAATTTCTTATTGGCTAACTCTTACATCTTAATTCAACCCATTTCTACTAATATGTATATCGCCACATGGTAGTTGCTTACCAGCAAAGGTTCAGCATGTCTGACTCTGGCAGCGTCTTCATAGCATTTTCAGACTCTACCCTTTCTTCTCCCAGCATTCACTCTGGTTTTCCCGACCTATGTACATTCTGCCCCATCAACAGGCCAAGGCAGTTTCTTTATTCATTAACCAATAAAAACAACTCATAGACAGAAGGACCTCCCACACCACCTCTGGACTCTGAACAACCAGACTGCCATGACTGAGAAGCTACAAGGGCTATTCTAGAGGGCCAATGTGTTAAGACAGATATTGATAAACGTAATCAGAGGGTACTTTTACAGAGATTTAAAAGGCAAATGGTAACTGCTATAACCATATTCCAGGTAATAAAATCCCAGCTTGGGGTGTAGGTAGAGTCACAGAAATTGTTTTACCAGGAGATTGATACTCTCTCAGAAGATAAATATAATCCACAAATTATAGTTAATGTGCTGTAGGATGATTAAGCGTTCAAATATAACTAAAAATGCGGTAAATTCAACACCTCATAATGAGGAGCTGACAAGTGATGTAGAAAGCCTGCTTGGAAAAAAAAATACCTCCCTGCTGCTTGTCAGGGTGTCTTTCCAGATGAGGTACATAAATAAACATGTCACTCACTGTGTTCACACTTCTACTAGGCTGTCAGCAAAGTGGGGCGGGAGCACAAAACCAAAGGTCTGGATTAGAGATCAAACACAAACTGGTGGCATAGGCGAGTCGTCTTGGCGACAGTGTTATACACCTGCTAGGTGTAGGTGCGTAGAAGAGCTCACAGGCATCTTTACGATTATGCAGTAGACCAGTAGAATCCTATCTGAGTTCTGTCGTTACACTGCTAATTAGAGCTGCATCTCCATCTCCATCATAAGGCATCCTTAAAATGCGGATCGCAGTGCATGTCAGCAATGGAGATCACCTGGAATTTTGACTTTACTGTATAGCCTGGCCAGCCAGGAGAGTGGTCAGATACCACGATGTAGAGACACGAGGAATCCAGGGTTCTTTCCATTTTGGTTTGTTCATGCTGTTCATGTTTTCTTCTGCTTCCTAGAGGCTGCAATAGGAGTCTTGAAAATAAAAGGAAAATATATCATTATTCTCATTTTGTTAGGTATTTGAAATAGTAGAATGATAAATAAATTCACAAGAGTAAAGAGAACATAAAACTAAAAAATTCTACATAGAAGATGGAAGATTTGCAGTAGTTTACTGAATTGGAGTGATAAATATAATTTCAGTTCCTCAGTGGAAAGAATAAAGTCACCCTGCTTATGTCAGGACGCCCAAATCACTCAAAAATTCATACTGTGAGAGACTTGTAAAAGTGGAACTGGTAGCGAGAGTCTATTTGGTACAAAAATTCTTTGAGAATGGCCAGGTTCTCATAGGCCCTTCTCTAGTCTCTGTACCTAAATAATACTGTATCTCTCTTCCTGCTTTTCAACTCAGAAATTTAAAAGATGCTTTTTTTTTTAATAAACAGAAGATGTCTATATTTGGAGACACCAAACACAATTGTTGTTGGAGCCATGCCAAAAACTCTTTCCAGTGAAACGATTCCTAAGAAAGTGGAGTTGTAGTCAAATACTTTTCCATACTTATTTCAGAATCTAGACAGACAATTTATTCTTCTACTCATGGTCTTGGAAGATTTTATTATATATTACCATTAAATAAAGCGTACTAGGTCAGGAGAAATTCCTGAATACATTAATGTTGTCAATTCTCCCTTCAAAATTTAAGTAGATTACATTGTTTCCTCTGCTGAAGAATTATACCCTTCACACAGAATTTTCAAACATCTTATTACGCTCCCAATTATTGAAAGCCAGACCATAGAAGCTCAGTAAACATGAGAATATTTTTATCAGATGAAGAAGCATCAAACCAAAAACAAAGTAAAATCCAGGAACAAATCAAAGAACAGGAAAAATGTAGCAAATGAAGTATAAGAGAAAATGACAGCAAAAGGAAATGTGAGAAAATTTATCCCTAATATTTCCTATGGCTGCAAAATGGGTTATGTATCCCTAGCACAGTGACCACAGTCATTTAAGAAGTAAAATTCAGGCAGGGGTTGTGGTGCAATCTGTGAGTTCAAGATCAGTCTTGTTTACAGAGAGAGTTCCAGGACAGCCAGGACAGCCAGGGCTACCTGTCTCACAAAATAAAACAAAAAGTCACATAATATTTTTTTGGCAAAAATCTACTGTGTTGGTTGGCATGCACTATAGAACATTCTGGTAACAGCAGGAAGACTTGTAGAAAAAGTTGAAGGCCTTGAAATAAACTAAGTCAACAGAAGTGAAAACCATAGAAGACTTAGTGCTTGAGGAAGGGCTAAAGATAAGGACATGCTACATTAAGTAGACAAAATTGTCAAGGAATAAAATAAAAGATAAATTTCATCCAACAGTCACAATCCAAATTAGAACCAAGTCTAGAAAGGGAATCAGAAAGAACAAATTATGTAAGATATAAAAATGTATTATTTCAGAGCTTAAAGCTGATTCCTAGAGCTGAATAATGTACTTTTTCAGATCTGGTCACAGACCAGCATATCTATATAGAGCTACGGCATTACACTACTTCAGAAAGATGAGAAAGAGGAAATTCTAAAATATTCCAGAGAAATTAAAAAGCGAGTGACAGTTGTCAGGTCAGAAATCCCTGTGGGCTTCTCAATAGAAGCACTGGACAAAAGAGAATTAGCGGCATCTTTAAAATCCTGCAATTGTTACTATATTACATTGTATTCATGGTCAAGCTTATTTAGTAATAATGTCAATAAAATAGAAATCTTCATATGCTTCATCCATGCTAGGTTTCAAACACTCTCTAAGCTCTTTTCTAGACAATGCTGAAGTGGGAGATAAGAAGGTGAGAGCCTTGTGAGGAAAGGAAGGTGAAAGCGTGCCTAAGCGTTGAATGGGAAACTCTGCAAAATTATTTTGAAATATGTACATGTATTACGCTGATTTTAGAAAGTAAATGTGTTTTTGCATATTACATGGTACATATCAATATTCAGTAAATGTTACCTGAATTTGAATTAGGAATTGGACTGACTTTGTGTTCACTGCAATTAAACGTTCTTTGCTGTCAGGGTTGTCTCAAAGGCACGTAGCTGGGTTAATGAGCATATATTTATGCTCATCTATCCTGTAGCCCTGAGATACAGCAAGGTTTTTTGAAGCCCTTACAAATCTGACCATGGTCACTCTTCTTCCTTTGTAATTCTCTCTTGTGTTTCTATTTTCTGTGGTAAAACTATCACAATATTTTTCTTAAAGGCCTGGAATTTTCTGAGTGGTATCAGTGATGTGTGTGGTTTCTGATACTCAAGCGCCTTACATGTTTTTGCATATTCATACATTAACTTTATGTAACATTTAACTCACAAGAAGGACATCCTCAAGGGTGTTTGAGTAACACAGATCATAAAATTCATAGATACATGCATATGTATATATGTGTATATATACATGTATATATGTGTATATAGATTATTATGACAAAGAATTATTCTTTAAAAATTGGGAAGAGAACACAGAGTCAATAGGGCAACTGTGTCTCAGCAAGAATAAAAAAGAAAACTTTAACAAGTGAAAATCTAAGCCTATAAGGGTAATGAAGTCTCATGATGGGGGGAATAAATGAAAAATACAAAGGGAATCCTTTTGAGGTTTATTTCACTTTTATTTAGTTTAGTTCACACATACCCACACATACACATAGACAAACATACACATTGCATATGGAATGAAATTTTTAACAATGCAGCCTAGAGTCTGTATAAACTTTTATGATTCTAAGAGGGCTCTCATTTACATATGGCCACCATCAACTGAAGTTGGGTAGCAGATCTTTTGTTAAATAAAACACGTGTTCTACAGGAAGGTGCAAACTTAAAATCCCTTTCATCTGTTCCAGAGCCCTGCTTCAAGCTACAGTATGACTTATTAACAATACTAATGTTCACTGTAAAACTCAGAAGCCATTTGCACCCTGTGTCAGTCACTATTGGTTCGGTTTCCATAGCTATTTGTGACTCTCAGCAGATGTCCAGTGGACCTGCTGCATCTGAGTGGAATTTGCAGAAGGAACAGTGACCAGAGATGCAGATCTGGAAACCCTATTCACTGCAACAGTTGCCTCCAGGACATTTGGAAAGATTCCATGAGAGCCATGATCCACAGATAGGGATCAAGAACCCAATGAGGAGCTGACTTGGGTACTCCGGGCAGGCGGTGTGCTTCTTCTGTGCAGTCCCATCAAATGCTTGCCAGGGAGACAAACAAGGGCACAAGCATCTTGAGAACGGCTTTGGTACTCCTTATAAGGGTGTGGGACACCCTGTGTTTCCAGCTCAGATTTAGAGAGGACCGCCTCGGCTCTACCTCCTTGTCTATGTGGGTGACATGTCAACAAGGAGTTGCAGTGAAGTTTCTTTTGAGATAGGAAGAGAACACAGAGGCAGGAGGACAACTGTGTCTCTGTGAGAATTAAAATGAAATAAAGAAAGATAATCTTTAATTGTGAAAAATGAAACATACCACACCAATGAGGTCTTGTCAGATGGAATAAAGGAAAACACAAAAGGAACACATCTTAGGGTTTAATTCATTTTATTACTCAATCATTGATTTGCTTATCGATTTTCTCAAGAATTCACTGTATATTTTCCTACAGCGTATAGAGCTGAAGTACAAATATCCTATTCTCAAAAGACTTTTGCATATGACATAGACGGAAGTACAATGATCAGAGTCAAATGATTGTAGATAGAATAGCAGAGATAAGAAAGTAGAAAAACAAGTTATTTGGCAAGGACACCAACAAGAGCAATTGCAGGATAGTAAGATTTTTTTACTGAGAGTATTTGATCTCATCACCAAGCTAAAAGTCTGTGTACTTGTAATAATGAGATGAGGAAGAAGCAGTGTGCGAAGATAAAACTTCACTGGCCCAAGGAGTAAAAAAGCAAAAATCACTCTGAACACATGGATTAAACCAAGATCCAAAGACTTTTTTATTGAGTAAGCTCTTCTTTCTACATCATCCTTTAACCTTGTTGATAATGACTATGGATAGTCTATCTTACATGTTTCATAAATTTTAAATTCATTGGTAAAATTGTAAAAGAAAGTAGAATGATGCAGAGTGATACTTTCTAGAAGATATGGTCTAGAAACTGTATGCCTTAAATTAATATCAAATATAAATCATTTCATTTAAAACATTGAGTTAGTTAAAATACTCTGTGTTATAATAGACATATTTAAAGCTCATTATTTTATCAAATAATCTAATAATTCCTATAATAATAATATTGTATTAGCTATTTTTTTCTTGTGATTAAATATCTGACAAATGAAACTGAGGGGAGAGTGCGTTTTGGGGCCTAAGAAGGCAGACTATCTTCTTATGGAGGGTAGGAACTCGAGGTAGCCAGTCAAGCACAAAGAATCAGGATGCAGAGATGCACCAATGATGGTGTTCAAGTTTCCTTAGCATTTATTGAGCATGGGACTCCTGCCGTGAATGGTACCACTCATGTTTGGCTTGTGTCTTCATACCGCCATAAAGCCTATTAAACGGACTCAGGAATACCCACAGGTTTGTCTCCTGACTGATTCTAGATTCTGCAAAGGTAACAGTGTTAACTCTCCAATATGCTCTATTTGATGTGGATCTCTGAAATATAAATTTTGTGATGAAATTTTAACTTTTTATATAAGGTCTATTAACAGACCATGGAACGAGTGTGCTTCAAACTATGATTTGGGAAGTAATGAAGTGTAAACTTTATGAAGGAAATGTTTGTTTACGTATCTACTTCCCGCAGTGGAGGAATCCTAGAATGAAAGAATTCCTTCTGGTCCATCTTAGTGCCTACAATATGTGACATAAAATTGGTACTCTGGAGGTGAAGGAAGACTTTTTCTGATTTGAATGGGTGGAGCATCTATGAATAAAATCCCTTCATTCTTTACTGAGACTTTGTCAACTTCAAAGTTTGCTAAGATTGTTTGAGGGAAAGGAAGGTCAATCATCAACATGAAGGTACAACATAGCATCGCCAATAATAAAAACAGAAAAAAATTCTGAAATGCAGTGAATATAGACAGGAAAGTTTACCCCTGTCATTTTCCTCTTAATCTTGGGTTTCAAACCTAAGATTTTAAATCCAGGTCTTGAAAAGGGCAACTTTGAAAAGAGAGGCATCCTTAACTATCTGATAAAAAGGGAGTTGACTACAAGGTGATTTTGATTTTAAATTTCCTTTATAAAGGTTGGCATTCTGTGTTGCAATGCTTTGGCATAAAGCTTCACAAATCTTGTTGTCATACTGGCGAGGGAAGGAGCTAGATGGTGAATGTGCATACTTGGTCAAGGCGCGTCCCCACGCCTCGCCTCTTCTGGGTGACTAAAGTGAATGGGACACATAGACTAGACTGATGGGAAATGCACCACAGGTCATTAAGTTTCCACCTTCTCATGCATGGACTGGCATGTTTACTGCGGTTAGAGCTGAATGAATACAAGCTCTCTTTAATTTCTTGTTTCTTTTAAATAACAGTTCTCAACAGAAGCAATCACTAAATGAAGAGCAGTCCTGAATCCATTATAACTCTTGAGTTTATGACTGTGTGGAGGAGACTCTCCGAATTCATTGAGTCTGACGATTAAGAAGTTTGGGCTTTGTGTAGATATGCAATATTAGATTATCTCATTCTTATTTAGATTCAAACTTCCATGTACCTAGGCAAATGTGTGGAAACTATTACAAGGCTTAGCTTCAGGCAGTATTGAGTTCAAATTCAGTTTTCTTTATTTAAGGTAAAACAGCAAGTCATGTCCCTTTTCTTCTTTTAACATACTTCCCCAACTGATAGAAGAAAAAATGTTTCCCCTTTGTCCCTATTTCCAGCCTCTGCCCTATCCCAGCTTGTGCTTGACCCTTCATTAACAGCAGAAGGACTCCAGGGGCTTTCTCACACTGCTGCCCGGCCCCGCTTCTCCCTTAGCAGCTCACTGCCTAGAAGGCACAATCACCAAACTTTCCTTCAGAGACAGAGTGGACACTATGCACCTTCCTAGGGTTCACCTGAGCTCAGATCCTCCCCTTGTCTTCTTCTCTTGGGTTCCCTCAATATCTTTTGTTATTTTCCCTATGAATAACCTGATACCTCACCACAGAAACCCCCTTTTTTATTTATGTTTTATTGATTTCATTGAGCTCTACATTTTTGTCTGCTCCCCTCTCTGCCTCTTTTGCATGTCATGGTTTGATACAAAGCCTCACATAGCTCACGCTGGCCTCAAAGTTTATAAAACCAAGGACGATATCTACCATCTGATGCCCCTGCTTCTACCCCCTGGATTGCAGGGCGTGTGCCATCATATCTAGTTTATGTGATACTAGGGATCAAGCTTGGGGCTTCCTGCATGTAAGTAAATAATCTACCAGCTGCGCCACATCCCCATCCATAAACTGCTAACTGTCGAGAGCAGTGGTTCTCAACCTTCCCAGTGCTACAACCCTTTAAAACAGTTCCTCATGTTGTGGTGACCCACACAACAATTTGTTGTTATTCTGTTACAGTAATTGTGGTATTGTTATGAACTGTAATATAAATATCTAATATGCAGGATATCTGATATGTGATTCCGAAGGTGTCATGATCCACAGGTTGGAAACCAGTGTTTTAGATGTTAGGAACTTTTGTTTATCTTCAATGTCTAGTGACGTGTGTGAGACATGGGAGAGATGCCAGTGAGCCCATAATAAAATGCATAAACATGCATGACCATGAACTATTCATAATTCTGACAGTGTTTCCTATTCCACCTGAGTACTGTATACTCCCCAAATAGACCATCTCTGTAGCTTAAAAAAATAACAAAAATGAATTCACTGATTTACATAATCATGTCATGAAGTAGTGAATACAGTTGTTACAATCTGCACCCTTCTTAGCATGAACTGTGGATTTTAAAAGAGCGAGGGAAAATTCTCTGCTATTTAGATTCAGCTTCTGCATGTGTGTGGTCAGATGGGTGTGGCAGGATAATGACAAAGCTGAAAAGATACAAGAGGTCTGGAGATTCATCCCCTCTCATTATTTCCTTTGGTTCAATTAATCTCGGCACTTCATAGCCCAGAGTTGAGAAGTCCTCAAAGCAAGCAACCAACAATCCACTGTCTGTCCTGGTGCCAGAGTTCTAGATGCAGCAGGTGAATGTTCACCTCAATAAAGTACTAAGTTCTATGTCAAGAGATGCCTCTTTCTTTCTGTTTCCTGTGCTACCATGGTGCCACATAATTCTGTCTGCTTCCTTCCCAGAACTAAACAAGCTAAAGACTCATGCTGAATCAACAACTCTAACACTTAGAACTAATGTGAAGCCAGCGCTCAGTGCACAAGCACCAGCTGAATTGAAGAAGTAATAAATATGGAGATGGATAATCACATTTGTGGTGGCACATGGGTAAATAGAAATTATCTGATATGAAAGATGTGATTTATAGAACTACCAATTTTTGCACTCCCCAGACACAGAGCTTTACCTCTAAATTCATCTGCACTAATATATGTCTTATTCATTGAACAGATTCTTGCTATGTATTAAAGTTATGTATTAAAAGCTAGTTTGAAATTCACTCTGTAGCTCAGGCCCAGAACTCAGTCCCTATGTAGCCCATTCTCTTGTCCCCATCTCCCTGCCTCCAAATCCCAAATGCAATGTTTACCACCATGGCTGGCTTCATCTGCCATTCCTGATGTATGCATCTACACATACTTCCTTCCACTTTTTGTTACCTATTGATATAGACTGAAAGAACTCAAAAGAAATCCCATATTCTTTTTTTCAACATTGGTACCTTGACTCTGAAATGATTTTAGGACATAAGGTTCCCGTCTCTATGGTTGTATTGGAGAGGCTTCTAGATAGAAGACATAGCTGGCTGGCTTGCTGTCATGGCACTATAAAAACGCAGAGAACAGAGAAACCATGCTTTGATTTCTTTCATTGAAATTAGTATCTGCAATGCTGAGTGGTTGTTGTGTCCAAAAAAGCCCATTTGGGAGAAGAGTGGAGAGAGCAGAGAAGGGACAGAGGTGGTCATACATTATAAGAACTATAGAAGATGCATTATCTTGCTTGGCTGCTGGACAATTTTATGAGGTAGATATTGCTATAATATGCACATTTTATCAATGAGGCAATGAGAGAATAGAGAACCCCAGCATGTTTTTAAGGTCATGTAGCTAGTCTGTGGTAGAATCTAGCCTCATATGCATTCCTCTTTGGCTTACTCCAGTAGCTGTATCACATCATGCCAGTGAGCTGATACAGTAAATCTTGGGAAAAATGCTAAAGTACTACATTACCATAGTGTTATTTGTCTGCACTCTATGTTATTACTAAATATGCTTTCAAAATAACTAAACTTCCATCTTACTGCCTAACATCTGCCATAGCCTTATCTTTCTCTTTTTCATCATTTTTATTTCAATTTAAATATTTCTTATGCATCTATCCACATCATTCTAGAACATCTGTAGTCCTTCGGTGGGCAGAGAGATGGAGGCTGATTGGATATCAAAGTGCCATCTGTGGGTCCAGCTCCCATTGCTCTCTTCCTTGGCAGTCAAATAGCCATTATGGATGAAAAAAAAGGAAGAATGAGGAAGTGTTCGTTGTGCTTAGCAGAGGAGCAAACAGACTTTGCATATCACCATTATGTCCTTATTACCTTGTTGTAGTGGCTAGGTGGGAAAACAATGCAGCATGTGTATGCATTGCTGATGATGATCGAGTGGAAGGGGTCGCTGCACAGCTCATTCTGCTGCATGGGAAAAAAATGGCATCATCCGGGTTTCTGATAAAAAGGGAACGAACAAAGCCTAGACTAGGAACACACTCTATTGGATATCATAGGTGAAGAACTAGCAGACAGCGACAAGAATGAGGATCCCATTGCATCCTTATATGCAGATCTGTGGCCAAAGATGAAGATCTATAAACAAGAAAGGTAATTCCTGATAACACAACAAATGTCTTTTTTTCTTCCTCCATGAGAAATCATGTTATAAACGGTTTGTATTATAGATGGGTCAATGCATGCACAAAATTTTATTTGTTAAGTTGATTAAACATCCCATTGTCCGATTACAGAGTCTCCCTCTTGTTAAGATCCTGCTTCTCCTAGACTTTATTCCCTAGGCTCCTCCCTCTGTAAGCATCTCACTTGGACCCACAGTGACAGAAAAGTCTTTTATGTATTTATTCATGTGTTTATTACTTTTGCTTTGTTTGTGAATGTGTTTGCATAGTGTGTGTGTGTTTGTGTGTGTGTGTGTGTGTGTGTGTGCGCGCGCGCGCGCACACGCGCAGTGTATATAGGTGCAAGTGCGTGTCTGGAAAACATTGAGTATTGATGCTGACCTTCCACCTTGTTTGAAGAAAGGTCTTTTTGATATCTTGCCACCATGGACACCAGGACAACTGACTGGGGAGTTTCCAAGGATTCTCCTGTCTCTACATCCCATGTGGCTGAAGGAGTACCAGGGTTAGACATGCTTGCTACCATATCCAGTTTCCTTGGGTTCTTGGGGTCCGCTCCTGATCCTCATGTTTGTGTGGAAGCCATTTTATCATTGAGCCACCTCCCAGCCACTCTGGTGACCATTTGTTTACCTTCTCACGTAATGTTTATTTTCCCTCCAAGAACTTTGTTACCTTAATTTTCTTCCCTCTTGTTTGTAATTTCTGAATGACCTTTCATTTTCCAAGTCTTGACTCATGGGTTTCCTCTCCTCTAAAGTCTTTCTCAGCTTTAGGCCAGCTATGTCCTTTGTTCAGGTCCCACTCCCCATGTCACATGCAGCTTATTAAAATATAACCAATTCTTATTAGCGTATCGCACATGCATTCTTTGCAAGTATGGGAGAGGATGGTGGAGAAAACTGTGTTCTCACAATGCCTCAGTTATAAAAATGAACATAAAATAAACAAGTGAAAAATGGCATGTATAATTAAATACCATGTCATCAGGCATCATGTGACTTAGAATTAACTATAAGAATAAAGAGAAATGGGGCTGGAGAGATGGCTCGGTGGTTAAGAGCACTGCCTGCTCTTCCAAAGGTCCTGAGTTCAATTCCCAGCAACCACATGGTGGCTCACAACCATCTGTAATGAGGTCTGGTGTCCTCTTCTGGCCTGCAGACATACACACAGACAGAATATTGTATACATAATAAATAAATAAATAAATATTTATAAAAAAAGAATAAAGAAAAACAGATGTTGGGGCCCTTGTTGGGGTGACATCTGTTGGTGTCCCTCAGTGGGTCTCATATGTTTCAGGGTAGGGGCATGAGGATTAGAAATATTAGATAGGAAGAACAGAGATATGAAAGAAAAGAAGCAGAAATGCAGAATAGAACAAGGAAGGCAATCCAATAAATACTAAATTTGCCCATTTTTTTTTATACATTAATATACCCTAATCCAAAAGAGGGGAAAAGAAGGCGAAAGACTGATTTAACATGATACAAACAGAGCAATTACCAGCTTCAGTATCTGAAACATCAAGCAACTATGTCCTGAGATAATCCATCTGTTGTTTAGGCAGGAGATGCAATGACCATACCTGAGACCAAGCATCCTGTGGGTAGCCACTCCCTATGTCAAACCTTCTATTGTGAACTTGAAGAAGCAGGAATAGGCTTGAATTCTCTGACCTTTGATTAGGTGGAATGGATCCACTTCTCTGTGGACCAACTCAATACCCCAAACACCAAGTAACCACACACTAGATCAAGACATCTTGTTTGTAGACACTCCTTAAGTCAGACCTCTTGCCAATAACCTTGAAAGAGCAAGAGTAGACTGAAACTCTCTGACCTTCAGTCAAGGAGGAGTGGACCCATTTCTGTGGGCTCCTACACAGAGATAGGAGGCTGCAAGGGAACCTACCTATGGAAGGTACTTTAAGGAGTCTACCTTTGAAAGTTAAATTAAGATGAAAGCTGGGATAGGATATGGGCCTCATGGTTATCGAAAGCTTTCATGATATCAACGGATGAGCTGTAAGAACAACTGTGGCTGGAACCAAAATTTCAAAGGGGAAAGTGTGGCAATCAATGAAACAATGATCCATACATACAATAAGCATAGTCCAAGAACTTTGGGTCTTCTTAATGACAGGAAAGGCAATCACAGACGAGGGGGAGAAAGCTAAAGATGTGTGATTAAGTACAAGGCTAATGCTTGTTCTCAGGAGAACTGGAGAGGGTCTATTTGGACTCTACCCAGCAGAAACCCTGATCCAGAACAGTTGAACTGTGTCTCCAGTGTCTCCCATGCACTCAGATCTCTCTCACCTGGGCCTTTGCTTTGTTCACCATGGAGTATGCTTTTTTAACTCTTCAAATAGACAGCATCTGTCAACTCTCAGTTCACCAGTATCTCTGCAAGGAAACCTTCCCTAGTACTCTGAGCCAACTCACCTGCTCATCCTCCATTTATCCACTAACCAGTGTGACTCTCTTAACCCCCACCAGTATCTGTGTCTCCCGTGTGCTGATTTATTTGTTCTGCATCTCACGCACTGGAATGAAAAGGCCTGAATAAAGGGCTTGTATCTGCTTTATGTGCCTGTAACCTCCTACTGCCTAGCAACCAGGCCTCACATATCATACCCAATATTCCTTTATTTGTGAGTAAACAAATAACAAATGGAAAAGCAGTTGAATAAGCAAACCCAATAGAGAGGGTACTGTGATGCTCATGAAAGGCATCTACTCTGCTCCTGAAGACTTGAGAGGGATGATTAAAAGAGCAGACTCTTTGGTAAAAGCTGGTTTCATTTTGTGTTCCATAGTCCTTGATTTAAGACTGCCTTGTTAGGGTGTATTTCTAGATATAATACAGAGAATATTCGCTATTCAATCCTCTGTTTTACTATTTCTTAGAGTGTCCAGGACTTCCCAGTCTTTCATTGTAGTACCTCTCCCTGCCCCCTTTTGTTTTTATCACTTCTGACTAGTGTATACTAAGGAACCACTACCAGTGTTTGCGTGGAGTGTCTATTTTTGTGTTCACTGAAGGATCTTGTAAGTGCTATACCCAGGAGTCTTTCCTAAGGGAGTTAGCTCTTTGGGATGTTAACTGCTCTCCTAGCTCTCTGTCCTGAAGTTAACCCTAGCTCATGGTGGTCTGCTTTATGTCATTTTCTGAATCAAATAATTGCCTTACCATAGGACTGTAAGTGCATATTCACCTTCCTGATGAGGAGGGGGATATGTCCAGCACTGGGTGGTGTATGTGTGTGTGTTGCTATGTTACACCATGAGACTCTTGTCCCTTCACAATATTTTATTGCCCCGGAGGGTAGCCAGGATTTTAAACTACTATGTAAAGTTCTCAGTATGAATTGAGATCTATATTAAGATTATCAGCTAACTATCACAATCTGCCTTACTTCTCTTTCAACGCTCTGGTAGGTTCTGCTGTACTTTCTATACTGTATACTTCCTTTACAGCTGTAAAGAATTAGAAACATATATGTAACCAAATTCCCTGCAAGGATTAAGTGGGCAGAGATGAAGTCTGATCTCACAAAGCTCACCCTATGCCCCAATCACTGTATGGCTATCACAAGCATTATACAGCTAAAGCCTACCTTACGCTCCAATCCCTGTGCTGATATCACCGTCATTATGCAGCTAAACATTGGATTATATTAAAAATGATCAATTTCAATCCAAGTGCTTGAATTTATATGATGCCCTCACTCTGATAAAGGAGAAAAAGTAGGGAATATGCTTGAACTCATTAGTACATAAAATAATTTTATTAAGGGAACCCTGGTGTGCATGTATTAAGACCAACAATTAATAAATGAGACCTCGTGAAAGTAAAAAGCTTTTGCACAACAAAGGATACAACTATTTTGTTGAGAATGTAGCTTACAGAATAGGAAAAGTCTTTAATGGCTACTCAGCTGACAAAGAGTTAGAGTAAGAATAGACAAAGAACACAAAACACTATCAAGAAAATAAAATTTAAATGAAACGTAGAACTTAAGAGTGAGCTGTCAACAGATGAAATACAAACACCTGAGAAACACTTGAATTTTATTTTTCTTCTATGTGCATGGGTGCTTTGCCTGCCTGTGTGTATGTACACCACATATGTGCAGTGACTGAGGAGGCCAGAAGAGGGTGATGGGTCTCCCATAACTGCTGCTACAGACTGGAAAAGAGGGGAGTGAAGAAAAATGTATAGCTCAGTAAAGACAATTAAAACAATTGAATCCCTGTCTTCTGAATAAGCAAGCAGTTCTCTTAACTACTGAGCTCTCCAGCTCACAAAGGAACCAATTTTAAGACTACTTTGGGATTTCATCTTAGCCAGTAGTAATAGCTAATTTAAAAAAATGGCACTGAGTACTGACATGGATATGTGTAAAAGAGAAAACTTATGAACTGATGTTTGAGTGCAAACTAGAGTCGCCACTATGGGAATCAGCCTGGAGATTCCTCATATAACAGATAATGTATCTACCACGTGATGCAGCGATTCCATTCTTGGGCATATGCCGAAAGGACATTAAATCTTACTACAGAGGCACTTGCTTATCCACGCTCCTTGGTGTTCTATTCACAGGAGCCAGAAAACCGAAACAACCTTAAATTTATCTACACATACTTTGTCTGACATACTTTTTCTCTTTTATGCTTTCTTTATCATCTTTAATGTTTACTCTTCCAGAAGTTATAAATGATGTATTATTTTCCCCCAGATGTCCTTATGATATGATTAATCCTGTTTGATTCTGTAAACACTTGCTGAGAAATGATCTTCTACCAAGCAAATCACCAGGCAGTGAAAATATTTAGATGAATGAGTGACGGTCCTTTCTCACTAAATGTTCATATCTGACTAGAAGAGCTAGCAATTAAAGCAATTAATTAAAAATGATCCATGCAACGGTTGGAATAAAGACTCTCCTGTGGAGGAAAATAGAGTTACTTCTTCCAGGAGGAGTGATGAAACTCACTGGCTAGATGTGCATTGAGGGGTAAGGAGGAGTTCACTAGGTTTATAGGTGCCTTGTTTATCATGTAATTTTCATAACAGCAGTACGTGAGCATCTAACCTTGCAACCTCTGTGGTGGGGAAATCCTGGGGGTAAGGAAATGAAATTTGGGATTCTGTGAATGAGAGTCAGCACTAACTCATAGGCTGAAGGGATTTACATGTGTTTTACCTTGTAACCTCTCAACTACGAGAGATAGGCATATAGGCACTTATTTCTGTGTGGTTTTTTATGACTTTGGAAGGAGAATAAGATTTTTAAAGCTGGGCAGTCACTTGTAGATGATCACACACAGGTAAAGTGTTACACGGATTCTAAGTGAGTTTGTCTACTAGAAAATTCACTCTTTTCTTCAACTTTTCACTTCTCATCAAGTCAAACTGGTCAGATACTGAATTTTTATGTCTTCTGTGGTTAAATATAAGTTGTCAAGAGTTTCAACATGCACATATAAGCAATGTTTTAAAAATCTAGTATATGCTTTATATATCTGTAAAACAAATGTCTCCTAAATTCTGACATACTTCATGTCTTCCTTGTTCCCCATACCTATTTCTCTGGCATCTCTGTCTGTTTCTCATCTTTCTCATCCTCCTCCTCTTCTTTATCATCTTCCTCCTCTTCTTCTTTTCTCCACTCTGTGCAGTTTGACCACTTAAAGAAAAAGTTGTAAATTAACTCAACTCATTGTGTAACTTTCCCATACTTGAGTTCATTGCCTTCCTGCTTTAGCCTCTGTCTGCTCAGACTGTGTTACCATCTCCACCTATCACTGGCTTATCGTGTATGTTAAAATGAGGGACCAAAAGCAAAGCACCTTTCTGTTCTGATTTGAGCTCTTTAAGTATATGGACTTTCTCGGTCTTTCAAATGATGAGCCTACCTAAGGTTATTAGTGTGACAAACTCTGCTTCTTGTCATTTTTATGGCGGTCTGGTAGGTATATATTGTTGTCTTCCAGTAGCCCTTGACTTCATTATAGAAAGATTTAAGTATAAGCAAAAATGTGCACAGGGGAGGAAAATTAGAAATAGAAGTGAATGAGACATTGCTTGACTTACACCCATCAAGAATACTCCAAAGGTCAATCATACACAGTTCAGGTGTTGACCTCTGATATAGGCATATCTAATAAATCTGATGGATCCAACAGTGGGGGGTAGTCTAGTTTCATCTTCTGTGATTATTAAGTACTTTAAGTCAATAGTGTCAAGGTCTACTTGACTTGACTAGTGGGTGTTGGATTATGAATGCTTTAAGCAAGGCCTTTTGTCTGTCTGCTAGTCAATGTCATGTACTTCAATCTTCTAAAGTGCTATAGAATTCACCTTTTATGACATGCATTAAAGAGAAGAGAGAGAAAATCATTTGAGCTAAAGAAAAAAGCACTGATTAGATTAAGAATAACACAGAAACTGTATCTCATTCCTCTGCCCCCAGTCACAGCTTTCCTGTGTGGATAAATCTGTATGAATGCAGTTATACAACATACACCCATAAGCTTTCTACATATACCTAACTGTATGTCTTTTTCATTCTGAATCATTTTTTTCAGTCTTTAGAAGGTATTGCAATCTAATAGTATATATATATATATATATATATATATATATATATATATATATTCATGTTACCTAAGAGTAAAAAATATAAGAGAACAATCTATACTTAAGAGGTTTTACTTTTTTAAAAGTGAAAGTCAAAATAATTTTAATATGAACTATAGTTAAATTTTACTTATTTTTCCAGTGAAATTTTGATAAATATTTATGAACAGGATCTCATTCATTCATATGTACTGATTAATTACTTCATTCACAATCTACTTATTCACTGATATGCAAATGACAGCACTGATTCCACTTTATCCTAAAAGTGCTAATCGGCAACACAATTAGCCTCATTCATAGATGAAACTTTCTGGATATTTTATGCGAAATTTTAGCTGAAGAGACTCCATAGTGTGTAATTGGAAAGATAGATAGATAAATAGATGGGTAGGTAAATAGATAGATAGACATACAGACAGATAGTTATATTGATAGAATTTAAATCAATTTAAATTAAAACAGCTGTTTTAAGTTTAAAACAATTGTATTCTGAAAATAGTTTCTGAGATGCAGAAAATTGGACCATACCAACTTGGATAGACAAAAACACAGAAAACTTATTTATAGGTCTAAACATGGATTCTTCTGTGCTCTAAGTCCAAGCAGAGGAATGTCTAATAAGGTAACGGAAGGACAGAAGATAATGTTGCAATTAAAAGAGAAAGACAACATTCTATGAATGTTTTCTGGAAGTTTTTGCAACTTTCTTCTGAGGATTATTTATTAATTCAGGAAATACTTTGGAGGGCCTATCATATAGCAAACCTCTTTTCGTAATATTTGTAATACAGTAAATAAAACTGGAAAGCAGGCACAACCTCCTGTTCTCTTACCCATGAGAGAGTGGTGAGGAAACAGAGACAACAGGCAGGACGAGCACAGATCGTCGAGGATGCTGGAGATACTAGAGCGCTATGTGTGCTGGTTATCACAAAATCAGAGAGGGGCAGAGCAGGGACCGTGCAGTTGTCTGAAGCAGGGTTGGAGCAGGATTGAGTCATAGATGTCGGGAGGGTCATTTGTGTCAACCCCTTTGGCTAGTGACTTGGGGAATGTAGCATAGTGAACTTGGAAAGAACCATGCTCTAAAGATAGGTTCCAGAAGAAAATGGGCTCCACATGGGCTCTGAGTTTATTAATAGTGAGCTGATAATGGATAATAAGCATATATGTTATGTGATTTTATGAGAACTTCAAGTTCAGGGCACAGTGTCTTTTCTCTGTGCCTTGGGAAGCAAAAGAGAGGGCTCAAGAGTTTGAACAGAATAATTCTGGATCCAAAAGAGATCATGAGTTACATAGCCTGGGACAGAATCAGGAAATGAAATGAGAGGTATTGTAGTATTCCTACTGAGAAATGAGAGTTGGTTTGATAGGAATAAGACAAGCAATCAGGTTCTGGTTGCCTTTTGGGGATGAAGCATTGCATGATGGATGGAAAAGAGAATGGCATTGAAATAGAAGAACAAGGATAGCATGATTTTCATTTACTCCTGAGAAGGCTCCCTAAGAGCAGGCATTCGCTTCACAGCATGTGAGAGCCAAATGGTTGTCCCATAGCCCAAAGCTGGCCTTCACTTGTGAGTTAGATATGAGTTCAGAGTTTTAGAAAGGGTTGTGGGTGAAAACTATAAAATAGTCTATCATTGCTGTGTAATAATCTTTCAAGACTTGTGCAGGATCAAGGAGAACAAGCAAGCAAGGGCAGCCAGATGCAGAAGAACAGTGACTCAGCTCTGCCTTGGTCTGTAGTCCTACGCAGTCAGGGAGAAGGGCTGGGCAGGAGCAAGGATGAGAATGTGCATGAGAAGAAATCGGTTAGTTATGAAAGAGGCTGTCTTCCAGCCTTCTGGAACATTAGCAGAATTTGTCAACAAACGTGTCTTGAGTGGTCTTACTGAAGCAGTTCCAATCATGTGGTAGGGGTAAAAGCCAGTGGGCATCATTCAAATAAAAGAAACATGTAGATGATTTATATAGGGAATTTAGGCAAACAGTAAGCTGGAAGGTGGATTGTTCAGGGCCGTGTGCACGCTTGCTCGTTTGACTATGAAAGAAAGACATTCGTCAGTGAGAACATCTTAGTATACAAAGGGAATTGTTATGATGGGATTGCTAGAGAAATGTAAAATTGAGTGCCACATGGATGTATGAGTTCAAGTGACAGTCAGGGCTAGCCTGGAGTCCTTAGCTGTATGATATAAGCACAGATGAATCCATCCTACATAATAATGTCCCTGTATCCATAGTCAACCACCGAATACAAAAAGAGTTTAAGCAAAGATCTCACCAAGTGAATTTGTTGAGAGAGGTCAGGATATGAAGCTTGTGTGCACAGAAGTGCTTAACTTGTTGACAGTGCAGTTCATGTTATGTAAAGAGCAAACACGGGCCTTCAAAGAAGCAAGAGAAGAACAGTCTGTAGCTAAAGACAGAGAAAGTCCTGTGAGCTCAAATGATTGTAGACAGAAAAAATAGTAGGAGAATTAAGATAAAAATTAAGATGTGGTGGTCAAAAGATGGGATGCTTTAGGAGTATTGCATTTACAGAAAATAATATTTATGAAGATTTAGGTATGGTGTGGCTATAGTCACATAGAGGAGAAAATCATTTGAAGAGAGAATTATAGTCATAGAAATGAACTGTCAGAATTTTACGAATATTATCTATGTATATTTATATAAATTATCCCAACACTCAGAGTAATATTGAAGACTAACAATGAGCCAGAAATGCAGTTGGGAAGGATGCATAATAGATATGTTATGTGCCTATTTCATAATAGATATGTTATGTGTTTATTTCAGGGACATTTGAAAAGATGACTGATTACTCACCCCACATAGGGAACCACCAACAGACCAAACTAACATTTCCAGCGAAGTTTAACGTGGCAAACTGATGAGTTTGTCAGTTACTTACAGAAGCATGATCAACTCTAAGTCACTGTAGCACTGAACAGCCAGTCCCGGCATAGGTGACAACTCACAAGAGCTCTGTCCCTGGAGCTCTTAGCAGAACTTTCAGGGACCTTCACAGGTTGGCAAGTCTTCTGCAGACATCTCAGCCTGCGACAGAGTACACCTTCTCCAGAAAATATTTACTGCCTACAGTAGAGGGGGCTTCGCAAATCTTGTAGGATTCAGCTTTTTGGGACCTATGAGTCTATGAGTTTCATTTACATTTTGAATCTCAGATTCCTCCCTCTTCCTTAGAGGAGGGATTTCAATCCAGAGAAAACTGTCAGACAACAGAATGCTTTTCAGAGAGTAAACATTGCATTATTAGCTACGTTTGTAGGACTGTGCTCAAAATACATGAAAACAAGTTAAAGGGAGAAATTTTTACTTTGCTTACTGATTCTGAGGCTTCTGAAGTCAAAACAAAGAACAATTCATGTCATGTGTGGGCAGGAAGCACAGAGATGAGAAAGCGGGTGTCCTGCTGGTTTTCTCAGTTTTCTCTTTTGTTCTGCCCACATCCTCCCACAAAGGGTAGTGTAGCCTCATTCATTGATTCCTCTCTGAAAAGCCTCTCCTGACCCACACATAGGTATTCCTCGACAACCTCCTGGGCGATTCTGAACCCAATTGACAGGGAAGATTCACTATCCTACAAAGTATTATTTCAACAACTGTGCCATAGCAGGTTCTAAGAAATTAAAGAATTCTAATGTGCAGTGTTTGCTACTTTTATGATCTATGTTTCCCTGTAGAATGTCTAAGTTCTAACCAGATCACTTCCAAGCACAGAGCTAAGAGAAACGTACGAAGTCAGTTCTCATAATAAGCCGAAGCTGTCTTTAGCAGCTTGGGCAGGGGACGGGATGGGGTGACAGAGATGGAAGTGATGAAGGATAAGGAAAACGAAAGTCCACCTCCCCCTCCGGTAGCAAGAAGTCAGTGTGAGATCCAGACAATCCATTGAAGAATACCATATGGGAAGTATGGTCATTGAGGCTGAGGAAGTTTTTTATAAAAGGAAAAATGATGTTCTGGACATGGTGGTGCCTACTCTTAATCCCAAAACTCTGGAGGCAGAAGCAGGCATATCCTTTATGAGTTCAATGTCAGCCTGATCTACATAGAAAGTTCCAGTCTAGTCAAAGCTAAATACGGAGAATTTTGTCTCAGATCAAACAAACAAAGAAATAAAAACAACGAAGATAGCCTTCAGGCATTCCATTCCATTCCAGAGCATCTAAAAGAGAAAAATTTTAAAGCTTTGATGGGTGCTGGATCCTGAATTCCATAGTTAAATGGAAAACATTGAAAGTCACAAAGTGAATGGCAATAGATTCCTTTTTATGGGGAAAAAGTTATGTTTTAGTATGGTATCTGGTGCTGAGAGAAACACAATGAAGGAACGCAACTTTGGGAGGAAAGAGTTCATTTGGCGTACAAGTTACATTCTTTCATTAAGGAAGCCAGAGAAGGAGCTAGAACTAGGAACCTGAAGGCTAGAACTGAAGCAGAGATCACAGGGGAATGCTACCTACGAGCATGCTCTCTCTGGATTGCTCAGCTACTTTTCTTCAACAGCCTAGACCCACTTGCCTAAGGATAGTACTGCCCACAGTGGGCTGGGCCCCCCTGTGTCAAGTAACATTCAATAAAGCATTCCCAGAAACATGGTCCCTGGCCAATCTGAGAGAATAGCAGAAGAGCTTCAGTTCACGTTCCTTCTGCCCAGATGACTCTAGGTTTGTGTCAGGTTCGTGACCAGAATTAAATATGACAGCATATGGGAGATGAATCCTTGCAAACATCTGGAGTTTCTCACAAAGCCATTAGCAGAATTCTTGGCGATCTGTATCATGAGAAAAGCCGTGTTAGTGAATAGAGAGTGTGTGCATGATGATGGTCTCTCTTAAGCCTTGTGAGGGATGAGTGTGAGGGCCCTTCCAATCTCTAGACATAATTTAATCAGATTGCATGGAGTAGTATGGCCTGTGTATCATGCATTTTATTTTATGGACACTTCCATGTCTAATTGTTTACTGTCTTATGTGATCCTCAACCTTTGGTGTAACTCTGATATGACTTACCACCAGCTTGTTACACTATAAATTCCTTGAGAAATCTCATCTTGGTTTGCTGGATGGCTCAATGGATAAAACACTTGCAATCCTAAGGACAAGAGCCTGGATTCAAAGAACGCTCAGAAAACCTGAGAGGACAGAGGAGGTGGTACCCACTTGTAGTTCCATTGTTTCAGAGGGGGGGCTGAAACAGGGGACCCCAGAGGATGCTGGCTAGCTTGACAAGCCAGAATTACTCAATTCTCGTGTTGAGCAAGATACTCTCCCTCGACACACAAAGTAGAGATTGATGCAGGGAGACAGCTGACTTCAACCTCTGACCCTCCCTTCACAAGCATGTATACTCCCATATAGGTACGTTTGCACACATACAAAAGTGTGTATGCATGTTTGTGCATACCACATATATAAACATATACAAAAGAATTAGGAGGGAAGGAAGGAACAAATGAATAAGAAAGCTTGTCTTTCTTATTTTTTAAAAAAGCTGAAATCTTTGAGGACAAAATTGTCTCTTTATTCAAAAGCACATCTATAGGTTATACGGATCCCTATTGCACGCCGAGGGCATTGTTGCCTTGAGAGCTTGTTAAAATGAATGCTTGGCATAAAAATGGCTGGACTGGAACAATGGCTCAGCAGTAAAGAACCTTGATATTCTTCCAGAGAGGCCAAATTCAGTCCCAGCATCCATATCATCTACTTCAAATCCACCTGTCCATCCAGCTCCAGAAAATCCAGTGCCCTCTCCTGCATCCATGGCATGCAGAGATATGCATAATAAATAAATTATAAAAGTAAATAATTAAAGTATATGTAATTTGTTAGGGGATTGCTATCTGTATAATACAATATAAGGTGCTTTATAAAGCTGATTGCACAATTCTCAAAACAATATTTTTAAAACTATATTTTATAGGGGACAAACCCAACTTCAGAGAGTCCAATGGACATGGCCAAGGTCAGAAGTTTAGCACCAGTACTCAGGTGCTGCTGACTTCAGAAACAATTCATTTAGCTTTTTCCACAGGCTCATTTCTTAAAGAATGAGAATGGATCCACATGTAAGAAAAATGTAAGAGCTTTAACACTTCTCAGATGTATAATGACTTCAGTAGGTCTGACCACACCCTGAGATTCTCAAGCTTGATCAGGCTTAGTGTTTGTAATCCTAAATGCACCTGAACTGACAGGCTTAGATGGAAGAGCTCTGTCAGACTGATGGGATCTGCCAGCTGGTTGCCACACATCTGGTTAGGAAGCGATCTGATAAATCAACCTAAAGATAAGCCAGATGTTTGCTTAAATCAAGGAGACTGACAGGCACTTAGCAGTCAGAATGAATAAGGTGTTGATATCCAAATGCTACCACATTTGTAGGGGGAAAAACAATGTAGGGAATTCTATTTTTTTTTTAAGCCGAAAATAAAAAATTACATCAAGCTTGTTTTTTTTTTTTTGGGGGGGGGGGGATACTTGCTCTACTGTGTGCTGAGTGATGTATGAAATATTTTTTTTCCAAAACCAAAGATGTTTCTGTCTTCATGAAAGTAAGATCTTAAAATGATTGATAAACATGAAATAAATGCATCCCTTGGAAGACAGGGACAGTGGAGATCCCAGGGATCGTCTGTAATCACATAGAGCTCATACAGATGCGTGGGCTCCTGATGCCTACAGGATGCCCGAAACAATGCTGGGTTTTCACGTGAGCCTCCAAAGTGGAGGACATCTACCTCTGCCACTGCTCCATAACTGGAGAGACACCATGGCAAAGGAAGTATTTAATTAAGGGCTGGCTTACAGTTTCACGGGGTTGGTCCTTGATCGTCATGACAGGAAGCGTGGTGGCAATCAGGTAGTTTGGGCTCTAGGGCTCTAGAGCAGTAGCTGAGAGTTTAGATTTGAAGCTTTAGCATAGGGCAGAGAGAGGGAGACTGAGCCTACTGTGGTTTTAGCATAAGGCAGAGAGGGGGAGACTGAGCCTACTCTGGTTTTTGAAACCTCAAAGCTTGCTCCCAGTGACATGCCTGCAACTAGGCCCAACCTCCTAATCCTTGCAAAGTACTCTAACAGCTAGTGACCAAACATTCATGAGTATGCGCCCATCAGGCCTATTATCATCCAAACAACCACAGCATCTATAAATCGAAAAGGCTAGGAGTAAGCTTGTCAATAAAATGAATAATACAAAAAGAGTCAGCTGGTAAGAAAGCCATGTGAACACAGGCTGTTTCACACACTTCAGCTGGATGGTTGAGAGCATCATGAACAATAGCCCTTAGAGAAATATACAGGCCTTTCAAGCTGTATTGAGAGAGGGGACTGGAGAATCAAATCACCTTTTAACAGTCTACCATCATCATACTTAGAGACCTTTAGGGAGATTAAATATGACGTATAAGGGGAAAGAATTCAGCCAAATAAGGAAAGACACAGTTGTATCTATAGTGAGCATTGGGACCATAAAGGGAGGACACAACATCAGATGTAAGCTACTTTTATGACAAGTGACAGCTGTAAACTATGCATTGTCTAATTAGAGTTCGAAGAAGGGTACTGTCACTTTGATTTGGTCTCATCAACATAGAATCCTAAACCTTATATTCTGACAGAAGATGTTAGGTGGAAATCGCCATACTAAATTTAGGGTTGATGTTTGCATACCATATTAGTGGACAATCTCAGGATTTGTGTTCTGCATTTTCATCATTACAGCTTCATGATACCAGTAAAGTAAAGACAGGGCCACCACCTCAGAAGCACAAGCCCTCACAGGTGTGAAGTGACAGTCACCCCTCATAGGACACAGTAAACCTGAATTTCAGTGGTTATTTTCAGGGCTGTCCATCAGAACTTTACAAATTAGAAAACCATGCAAAGGGTATTAAGGCAGAGTAAAGATCAAACTTCTTTGCCCTGACAGAGAAGGCCCTGCTCCTTTGAAAATGTTAATATGTCTGAGGATGAGGGCTCATTCTTTGCTGAGAGAAACCTGGGGAGACAGTGCCACTCATAAAATGCACTCACCACGCATTGCAGTTGGAAGAACAATTAATAATTAATAAAAACTCAGAGATAAAAATTGGGGTTCAATCTGAATATATCTGAAAAGCAAAGCAGCCAGCCACTGTCTCTTATTTTGACCTCAGCCCAAAATGGCGATAGTGCCTCCAAGAATCTCAGAATGAAAGTGTGTCTGAGAACTGTCTCCTCCTGTCTTAAAACCTCTCTAGGTCTGGGATTAAAGTCGTGTACCACCGGGATTAAAGGCATGCACTGCCCAGTTTCTATGGCACCTAGTGTCGCTACTGGGATTACAAGTGTGTGTTACAACTGCCTGGTCTGTAAAGCTAGCTGATCAGTGGGCTGCCTTACTCTCTAATCTTCAAGCAAGCGCTTTATTTATTAAAATACAAATGAAATGTCACTACAGCTGTTAGTTAACAGCCATGGCAGAAAGATATGGAATCATGTTTATCTATACTGCCAGTACCTAGACATAGGAAAACCCCAATATAAATAATAGATTTGGCCAAGATTGTTGAAGGCCACGTATCATTCTTTATGAACGTCCCATTCTTTGGCTAATCTTAGATGATTTAGGGAATTTCTAAACCTAATGACTTATGCACATTGTCACAGTTTGGATTGGCTCAATCTCACCTCTTACCAGTCAGCATTCCTTGTAGATAACTGCGTCCAGGCTATAGTCTTAAAGCAGGCTACAGATGAAAACGGGGTAGGGTAAAGAACCTACCATAAACCATTTAGTTTGATGTCACATTGCCTGAACTGAGGTCCTGGGATGGTAGGAATATCTAAAGTTCAAATAACCTTGTCAAGATCTATTTTACTATTAAGGGATGGAACTTGACTATGAGAACACTTATTCTGTTTAGTCACATGATACAAAAGAAAATATGAATGCTGTTCGAACAAAGAAATCTGAAGCCAGCCTGAGGGCTTCCAACACTTGTTGCTGATTGAGAGAATTTACTCTTAGCCGTAACAAGAACGTCTTTTGGGAGAGGGGTAAATAAACCATCAGCTAATCTTTTCCCATGATCTCTAACATCCTCTGTAACTTGCTGCACAAAGCTACATGGACAGGAAATGTTAGCTTCTATAAAGACATAAATTAATAAACTAAAATTGTGACAGTAAATTACATCAAATAGACTCAAAGTCATTTAGAAAAAAAAATATCTCCACCCATGGATGAATGTGAGAAGCTCAAACTGGGTAGGTACCTACAGCTGCTGTGTGCTCATTGCTACAACGGCAATGTCAGATTTGGTAGGAAGAATTTCCTGATGTTCATCTCAATCCTCTGGATCTTAAATTCTTTTCACCCACTCTTCTGTGATGTTCCCTGGGCTTTGCCATAACTGGCATAGATGTCCCATTTACCCTACTGTGACTTGTTCACTTTTTCTCAGTATTTTGAACAGATATTGGTTTTGGCATTAACTGTCACCCTCTTACAAAAGGGAACTTCATTGTCCATGGCTGGGGCCTGCACTAGTCTATGGTATGAGCGTAAGTATTTAGAAGGCAGTTTTACAACATGTGTGGGCAGAGAAGCAATGGTGTCATGTGGCAACTTGAGCCCTGTCACAGGATTTTAGATGCGTTTATTATACCAGACGTGTGCTTTCTCTATGCCCCAATCCAATCTAATGGTAATCTGTAAATAATCATGTCACTCAATTACCAGTCTTGCCTGACAGGTATTGCAGCAAGCATGGTCTGCAGATGGGTGAGATCATTGAGAGGTTATGTACTCAGCACTCAGCAGAGCTTCCTAGGCAATATGAACAATAGCCAACAAGGAGAGGCTTTTCAGCTCAATTTCCTCTTGATCTTTGTCTGTGTCCAAATGTTGTGGCGTCTTTCTCAATAAGATCTCAGTGTCTCACTCTGCGACAGTTGTTAGTTTCACTGTCTTGAGTGGTATACATGCTGCCCATGTTCTAGCTCAGGGGTTTTCAACCTATGACCCTTTCATGCAGTTTCTCATGATGTGGTGACCGCCCCAACCATAATTTTTTTGCTCCTAATTCATAACTATAACTTTGCTACTGTGAGGAAATGTAATATGTTTTCCAATAGTCTTAAGTGACCCCTGCGAAATGACTGTTAGAACCCCAGAGGAATCACAACCCATAGACTGAGAACCATGGCTCTAAATCTTACATGAATTTTCTAAGGAGAATGGGAATATGATCCCCTGAAGATACTGTTGAGAATGGTGTCTCTGGACAGATCAGACAGTGTGTATAAAGGAAAGGCATCGGATGTTCATGGAGAAGTAGCAAGATCCCTCTTTCCTTGCTGAACTGCCCTAAGAGTCAGTGATATAAAGGAAGTGAGAGCACATATCTAAGTGCCTAGAACTTAGGAGTAGTGAACAAAAGTGCTCAGAACAAAGGAAAAAGCAAGTCCATGAAAAATTAGCAAAGAGCCTTGTGGGAGAGACTAACCTTCTGTTAGGGGATAGCATAATTGGGGTTCTGTTAACGATACACATGTTAATTTTACCAAAGCACCTGATGCATTCTCTTGTAAAAATTTAATTGCGGACTTAATTCCAATTGTCTTCTACATGGATTGAGAGGTGGCCTGAGGAGAGCAGTACAGGCACACACACACCAGCAATATGCTAATTGAAGCAGGTTGTTGGAATAGAGGTCTACACTGATTCTTGACTGTGCTCATTACCCTGAGAAATTTTCTGCAGGAACGATTTAGTAGGAAGTTTTGATCCCTTAAAGTCACTAAGCCTCTATTCCGGGTGCTAGCTAGAAGAGTTTCACTGTTCACTGTCTACATCTTGCATTAAACCATCTGAGTTAAGTCAGTCATATTTACTCAAGCATAAATATCCTTTAAATTCAGTTTCCAAAGTCAGATATTTGTATGATGTGAATAGAGAGTTATAGAGGTTGAATCTTAGAGATGACTCTGTTTAGTTCAATTACTGTATAAAGGGTTTCCCTTGAGTACGAGAAAGAGTAAGCAGCGTCGCAAACACTACACAGTCAGGCTGATGTTGTGACATGGTGGAGAATGCCGAATGCTTGCCTGGCATTTGTGAACATTTCCTTTCAACCCCCAGCACCATAAACAGTAACAAACAGTAGGATGTCTTGGTCTGTGTGGGTCACTACACTAGATTGTTTATATGTAACTGGAGTGCACATCACTCACTCTTTTGGAGCTGGGAAGTCCAAAACAAAGAGGCTGGCAAACTTCATGTTCTGTAATTCCTGTCTCTCTCTGATTAAACAAGCTGAAAGACCTCAAGGGGCTTCTCAGCGCCTCTTGTTAAGAGAATTGATACCATGCATGAATTTGGATACTTCCCAAACGCTCTTCGACTTACGACTGTCACATTGGGTATTTACTTCCATCAAATGGCTTTTGGAGTGACACACAAGAAAATAAATCATGTTAAGAAGACAGGTTTATCTCAGAATCTCAGTAGTATTTATTGTATTAATTTCTGTTGTTGGGCAAATTCTAATTGGTCTTAATAATAAAAATCTGTAGTCAGATACTGGGGTAAATTCTGAAAGATCAGAGAGGCAAAGGAGCAAGCCACAGTCATCTCTTACCTTGCTAACATCTTAGACATAAAAGGGCTGAGTTCATGTTACTTTGTGCCTTATATTTCTCTTTCTGCCCAGCCGTATCACTTACTTTTTGTCTCACAGACTTCCAGACCTCTATGGTTAACTAGCAGATAGCTCCTCCCTCTAATCTTCAGGCACACTTTATTTATTAGAGCACAAACAAAAGATTACCACATTGTATATTTTATAATTTTAGTATACTATAAAATGAATTAATTAAAATAAATGTTTATAATACAGCATATTATATGTTTATATTATAAGTGATTATAAGTCCCAGAAGCAGAATATTTTTACTGTAAAATGGGGCTGTTAAACATTTCAAAATGAAATAGCAAAAATGGCCTCAAGAACCTGAATCCATGAACCAAGTGTAGAAAATAATCTTGTAAAATGTATGCTTAAATTGTCTTCATCTGTATCTTTGCAACATTTTACAACACACTGAACTTCATATATATTCCAGTGAATCACAGTTCATTATTTATTTTTTGTTTCTGCGCCTTCCCTTCTGTCCATGTTAACGTTCATATGCCTGAATACAAAGTCTCCTCTCTCTGCTTTATCATGGTGCCAAGAAATTGGCATATATACTTTCACTTTGTCATTGGACATTTGTTTCTGCTCAGCTAAAGGATGGCATTGGCAAGAGGTAACGGAAGGGGAAGATGCTAAGGTTACGTCACCATGGTTACCATCCTCCCTTGCTGACTGAGGATCACACAACCTTCCATGAACCATCAACTCTTTCCAGGGTCCAGTTGCTGCCTGCCTAGCTGCCTATTTTAAAGTGGTACAAACCCTTCTGATTCAGTATTCCTGTGACCCTGCTCTTTCCTTACTTGTTTTTTTTAAGTAAACAAATATCTTGTGTGCAAATTGTCCCCAAATTCATAATCTAAATCTGTCATGTTCTTTCAGCCAAGACCTCACTGGCACAGTAGTAGATCCCCACAGACGAAATACTTCCTTGTAGTAATGTGATAAGTGATTAAAAGATCCATGAGCAAAATAATTTTATTTTCTACACATTTCCATTTCATTTAGAGTAAGTATAATTTCCCTTGACATGTTTGTTTTCAGGTTTTGCGACATGCATAAACCTCATAAATATTTGCTGATTAAAATTTATATATTCAATTAAATTAAACTACATTTGTCCTAATATCATGAGCCTTTTATACTACACCTGAGAATATTTCCTTTCATCATATGAAAATCAAATTTATTTTCAGGTGGATAGTTTACTTTATTTTCCATTTTATGAAACCAAGGATGTCCCACACAAGTTTAGTGACATATGAGCTTACAAATCTGTGAAGAATCCTGGCACTGGACTCTCAGTTTGCCACCACTGAGACGAACTGCCGCGTGCAAGCTTTGAGGAACATCATCAGGAATGTTAAAATTTCGTAATTATTTTTCTATATTCAGATCTGTGAAAGCAACAGAAGAATAAAAATTAGTTATTCTAATTCATAGGGAAAGGTAAATGCCTAAAATTCTGTGTATAACATAAAGAGAAACTTCATACCAGTTTAGTGGGGAATTTTACACACCAAAGATTAAAATGGTCAGTAGGGGGAACCTTGTTTTTAAATACAGGACATTTGCTACAGAGGTATTTAGCAAATACCTTTAATATTTTTGTTCAGTTTATGCATTTCTACTTGAGAACTTCTTGTGAATATCTGTAGTAAGGAGGCCGCTGTTCATTTCCCAGCTGCCCAGACTCAAGAAATAACCACAGAGAAACTGTATTATTTAAATCATTGTTTGGCCAATTACTTAAGCAAATTACAATTAGAATTAACCCATCTCCATTATTTTATACTTAACCGTATATGAATGTAGTTTTTGACAAACTGCTTGCTGCTTTTTATTGGGTGAAGTAGTATTTTAGGGGTGTTCATAGCAACTTTTCAGGGGGTCTTTGTCCATCAAAACACATTAATATGGAAGGATTCCACAGGTTCACATCTTCTGTGGAAACAAAGAACCTCTTTTCCAAAGTAACATATCCTTAGATCTGTATTTTGAAAACAAAATACCTTTAATGTATATGTGTTGGCTACTTAGCTTAGCAGTCCCCAGAATCAAATGTCTCTCTGCAGCCAAAAATCTGAAAGAAAACACAACAGTATTCATAATCCAGACATTCTATATATATTTCATCCCCATTATTTTATATTTTACCACAATGCTTTTGGCCTACTGGCAAGGTTTCAGCATGTCTGTCTCTGGTGGCGGCTCCATGGCATCTCTCTGACTCTGCCTCCTTTTTCCCAGTATTCAATTTAGTTTTCCCTCTTTAGCTCTGTTCTACCTTATCAGGCCAAACCAGTTTCTCTGTTAACCAGTGGTATTCACAGCATACAGAGAGGAATTCCACATCAAAAATCTATACTGTTAATTCAAAGATAATATCTATTTCATCATTCTCATCTTAATATAATGGTACTAACTCCTAATATGCATGGAATAAGTGCCAACAACTTAGTCAAGGATACAAATATGTATGTGCTTAGGTATCATACTACCATATATGTGTACAAAGGTGTATTTGAGCATTTAAATATAGTGTTTCATATAAGTAGATAGATAAATAGATATATAAATAGATGATAGATAGATAGATAGATAGATAGATAGATAGATAGATAGATAGATAGATAGATAGATAAAACGATCTATCATTATTTGGAATAAATGTTATAATTTTTATTACCTAAATATGTCTATCTCTGCACAAAACAGTTAATTTTTTAAAACATAATTTTTATTTTTTAAGAAGTTGGTATTAAGATGTAGCCTTTGTGGAAGGGGATGATGTCATGTATGCATGAATGTAATTACCACCTCTATTTAAACCTATATTTAAGACAAATCAAACAAACTACAACAATAACAAAAAAAGCAGAAACCTTTGCCTTTCCCACCATATAGAGTAGAAGCAAGAAGCCATTGTCATTGAACTGAAGAGTAGGACCCTAAATTTTTTATAGTATTTATAAATTATTCACACAGTATGTTTTATAATAATTGCCTAGAAAAATCATTTTTAAAATCTTTGCTTTGAGTAGATAAAGAACCCCAAAATTCAGAAATTCCCTACTCTGCACTATGAATAGCAAATAAGAAATTCTTGTGTGGACTAACTACACACTCAGTCTATTTCCAGCTTATTATTTAGCATTTGATTTAGCATTTGCTTTTCTCAAAAATATCCAAGAAGGTTCATAAATTCAGGAAGGCAGCATTTGTCGCTAGTCCTCTAAAGATGGCACAGCATTTAGTACTCTTGTTTTCTTTGTGAATATCAACAACTCAGCTTTGCCGTTCAGTCACACAACCAACCGAATTAGGTTTAAAATAGGATTAATCTTTGTTGGAAAACAGAAACCACTGATGCTTATATAAACGGTGATGGAAGAATCCAATTCAGGAACATGCTTATTACACTTCGGTGTTGAGTAAAGCACTTAGCCCAAGCTTTGGAACCTGACCTTTGCTTGGCTCCCTTTGGCATGCCATTAGCACAGCATCTTGTGAGTAATAGTGTCATGTCATTCACAAAACATGTTCCCAACCCAATGGACTTATGGAGAAGGCAAATAGAATCGGGAAAGAAAGGGCAAGATTCCACTAGAAATAAAATAAATCCTCAGTCAGGATATCTGGCCAGCTAAACTAATGAAGAACTACCCAGGATATAGCTCAAGGACTCACAACTTCCCTGTTGTTTCCTCTTAAAGTCAATGCTTACATGACTTCTAGCCCCGAGACAAATTGCTGTATAGGATAAAAATGTTAAGGCTTCTTACTTTTTAATCTAACTTTGGTTTTTAAAAAAAGATTGCGATGAAACTTTTTCACTGTGACAGGAAAGTCAAAAGCAAGATGACCAATAATTTAGAACGGTACGCATATGGTCCATCACTACAAAATACAGCATTAAGAAGCAGGAAAAGAACAGGCTAATTCTTCAAAAATTAACTAGCTTAGCTTTTTAAAACACAGGTGGTTACTTGGTATGAGTAAGCCATGCAGTTCCAGAATGAGCCCTGGGAAAGTTTCACTCCTGCCTTTGTTTTCTCTGCAGTTTTGTTTAACATTTGTAATTCCATTTTTTTTATCAATTTATTGTTGTACAACTTCATATACATATATAATAAATTCTGGCCCCACCATGACTCTAGTATCCTCTTCATGTCCCTATCAGCATCACAACCCCATCCATCAAGTCCTCAATCTGCTTCCAGTCCCTTTTGCTTTATGATGCAGTGGGTTTAACCTTGTTCTGGTAGGTTTGAGGATGAAGCTACATTGAGTATTAGTGAGACCCCAGTGTTGACATCACTGAACACAATGATGTCTCCTAGCAGCCCTTGACCAGCACTAATTCCGCTGCATGAGGAGCAGTCCCATGAGTCTCTACCACACTGAAGAATGAATGTTTATAGGCTGAGTCTTCTAAAAATCCTCTGCAGGCAATCACAGTTGTGCTGAGCTCCTAAGTGCCCTTCATTTTTCTCTATTTTGAATATATTTAGTGAGTATGTGAGGGAATGGACTTCTGTGAGCACAAGTATGCCACGGTGTGCTAGAGAGGGTAGAGGGCAAATTTCAGAGCAATTTTCTCCTCCTGCCTTAAGGAGCCCAGGTGCTACATTCATCAGGCTTGGCAGCAATCACCTTTACACCCGAGCCATCTTACTAGCCCATGCCTCCATTTTCCAAAAGAGAAAATCAAACCAGGGCCCCTTCCTAGGATGGCATATAAATTGAGATGAGTTAATATTACAAAGTCATTGAAGAGTTCCAGACAGAGTAAGCATTTATTAAATAATAATCTCTATTTTTACTCCTCTCAGTGAAAATAATAAATAAAAATCTGAACTTCTCTAACAGTCTAAATGTTGAGAATTTGCCACATGCAGCACTTTAACATGAAGTATGTTATGCATTGCTGTATTTAATCTTCAAATCAACTCTTCAGTCAGAAGACATGTGAATGCTGTGTTATGCCAGATCTTTCAGGGTTAGTGCTCTATCTGTCACTTGGTTGTGTGACTTGACAAATTCCTTGAAATATTTTAATGTGATAAAAATAAAGACAAAACACTTGCAAAGCTGAAATGATGACAGTAGATGTATGATTTAATATATAAATTAATTCAAATTTTATAAATATTAACACTTACAGATTTATGTGAGCAATATATATGTAGTTACCATGAGAAGTATCATCTCAGTTATATTCTTATTAATGTTAGGACATTATTTAATTGGAACTAATGGAAAATAAGGCTCAGAAAATTCATGAGATACATTAATATAATCAATGAAGAGCTAAAACTAAACATTTTATAAATTTTACTGCCATTAGATGTTTCTGTGATGGTGAGTAGCAATTGTCAATTTGAGATCTAGAAACTCGTAAGAATGGGTCTCCAAACAGAGTTGTACGGGATCATCATCATTAGGTTAACTGAGATGGGAGACTTGCCTATTGCAGGTGGGCCTATGCCCTCATCTGATATTCTGTATTGCATGAAGAGGAGAAAGCAAGTGAGCACAAGAACATGTTCATTCTTGTGATTACAAGAACCCACACCATGATGAGATGAACCCTCGAACACTTCCTTTAATTTGCTTTAGTCATGCTTGCTTTATCACAGGAAAGAAAGGAAACTGACAATTCCACTATCTGACCCTTACTCAGACTATACAAAGTCAAGAGTTCAGTATAGAGTGAGGTATAACAAGTGCATATTTATTCATAACACTTTACTAACTGAAATTTCACTGGCCTTCACAGATACATCTTAAGAACAAAGTATGCTGGCTTGGTTATCTCTGACCATTTAAAGTCTTGGTACTTATATTATGTAAATTTTGTTCATATAAACCCATTGCTATTTCACCAACACAAAAACTATGGGTCATTAGTAAAACAAAGGACCAGAGTAGCCCTAGAAGAGGAACTCTGTACACAAGTGAGTGAGTGAGATATATGTATGCGTATATTATTTGTAACCTATTAAGTAGGTTTCACGGGGAAATTGACTTCAATAGCTACTGGTCCTGATCTAAGCCATCACAGGCATTAATGTCCCACAGAATCCTTATGGGAGATGTGCTGCTTCTAGTTCTACTTCATGGCTATGATACCAAGTCACAGAGATTTACTGCCTAGTTCAAGATGGCAGCTGGGAAGCGACAGAGCCAGCCCCAGAGTCTCAGATCTCACCCTCCACCTGCCAGCCCTCGAACCAAATTACGAAAAACAGGCTATCCTTTTTTATTCAAACTCTATTCCATTGTATAATTACCATGGCCACTTTGAATTTGATGAATATTTCACCAGTATCTGGAAGCAAAACATGGTTGAATGGATAACTGAGTGGAGAACAATTAACAATACTCATAATGACCTAAGAATCAAGAATCAAAAATCTCAATCCTATTGTTTCCTAATTTTCTGTTCATTGCACTATTGTAGGCAAAATCTATTCTTGAAAACCCACAAAGTTCTCAATTAATACAAAATATGTTGGGAGTCCCTTCTTTGCCATTTTTTTGTTCTTTCCTCCATAGCACCCCCCTCCCTCCTTCCCTTCCTTCCTTCCATCTTAATAAGTATGAGTCCAAATCAATACCTAGAATAGTTCCAGAAAAAAAGACGATTTCTGTCTACAAAATTTTGAAAGATTAATTCATTTCAGTGAGAGTAGATCCATTCCGTTTAATATATTTAACTTGTAGGGAAAAAAAAAACTCTATGAAATTTTTAAAAAAGCAAGGGAGAGAGAGAGAGAAGAATGATGGGAAAATCTGTCTTGTATCAGCTTTCTCAGGCCCAATCAAGGGCTCGCTCCCCTTTTCCTCCAGCTATGTCAATTGATTTGTAATCTTCCAAATACAAAATGTGTTTTTATCCATTCCTCCAACACCTTTGCAGCTGGGATTTGATTAGGTTGTAACGCATTTTGACTAACCAGAAGCACCTTACCCCTGCACCGTGTTTCTCTCTTAATCCTGTTGATTGTTAGAGCCCTGATAATCTTCAGTCATCCGTGATCCTGACCCTCCTCCTGGGAGCTCATCCTTAGCAGCATCTCAGACTTTCTTACACAAATAGCCCAGAATCCAGCATCCATTCATTAGATATTATCATGAAGCATTCTATAGCACTCCTTTTGCTATGTTGGGAACCCATAGGAATGTCCCATAATACACAGTCTTCTAATCACTAATTGTCTTGGTGGCAGATTGATGAATATAGGAATTAACTTGATATCATAATGATATCATAATATATATAATGTATATCATAATATATAATGATATCATAAGCTATAGGCATGGTTTGTAGAAAACTGGAAGTGGGGGGTCACAGGATTGAACTTGTTCTGAGATATACAAACTCCAACTCACCCATCCCCCACCCATTAATAAATAAAGCAAAGAAGGGTAGAAATCATTGTATGTGTTAGGATACAATGCTGAGTCACCACAGAATGGGGAAAACAAGGCAAAGTAAATTACATGGAGGCAGGGAAGAATTCCACGAGGAGAAGCTTATGAGAATGAGTAGATAGAAGATGAGTTAAGGTGTAGGCAAAATGATCAGATCCTGCAGGGCCCCAGCTTTAAACTGATTGTCTACAGACATTAGCTTTAAAGCTACAAGAAATAATTTCCAAATAAAAGTTAAGCCAAGGGATACAAGGTGATGCTTTTCTGAAAGCCTTGCTTCTCTGTACCCTCTTCCTATATCACTGGGTAATGCATAGATGCAGAGGCTATTCCTGCTCTAGAGTCTTCATTCCGTCTGCCACTACTCTGTATTTTTAGTCAAATCACTTTTCAAGATCCAATTCTCTCATCAGTAAAATATAAATGCTTTTGCTTTCTAGGCTTGTTTAAGCAATGAACGTATTTATTGTTGTTTTATTGTGTTATGTTTTTATTCAACCAGCTATAATATAGAGCATCTACTCTGCTCATGAATAACAGACGTAGTGGTAATCAATAAACTGTTTTCATGTGCATGGGCTAATATTTCTGCAGTGTTGCTACACAAATGTTACTGGATGGTAAAGGAATAACATGCATTTTCTGGTTCCCTTCCCCATACACTTCTGTAGTGTACAATTTCCTCTCACAGAACGAGGCCGAGCCATATACTTAGATAGCATTGCTTGTGCTGGTGTCTTCTCTGGTGTATGTAAATATTTCAGTGGTAGGGATTGCAAACACATTTAGAGAGGTAGTTTAAATATACTTCAATTTGCTTTTTCAGAACATTTTTATCCTCTGAGCTTATTAATATTTTATTGGTTTAAATGTTTCTATTTGTCTGCTTTTTAATACTGTAACAAAATATCTGAGTTGGGCAAATTTCCTTTTTCAAAGAAGGTTGATTTTGCATACTCACAAGTCTGTAGATTGCATGGCATGGAGCCAGCATGGAGCCAGCATGGACTTGACTCTGATAAGGAAACTTATGGCTGATATCATCCCAACAAGAACACAGGTGGGAGGGGAGACCATATGGAAAACAGGAATCCAAAGAACAACTGGGATCCCATATTTCTTTCTAAATGGCATTCTTGAGAAGACCAAAGGAAATCTCACTAGGTTCACTTCTTAAAAACTACATGCCACTTCCTGATATCACCATTCCAAGAACCAGTATCGAAACCACTGGAGCATCGGCTGTGTCTTCTCTTACCCAAGTTTCCTGAAGGTGTTCATGATATGTATTTCTCTCCCACTGTGTTCCAAGTATACCCCGAACTGTGGTCTTAGTATGTTATTGCCCAACCCATGATATAATTTGGTTAAACAGTATTTCTATAAAATAGACTTAAAAGATGAATAAATAATAGGATTAGATGGTCTTAAAAATTCCTTCACACTGTGAATTTCCTGATGCCAAATTTTCATCCCACAAAGAATCATTTTTGCCTTCCAGACCAATGTCACTGCACTCTACGTCAAGCGTCAGGAGACAGGGCTTCAGTCTCCTTTCTCCAAGCGTCAGACAACGTGAGACAGATTCTCAAACGGGAAAGAAGCTATAGCTGGATGGTAAATAGCAGCATTAGTAACGCTAGACCACCTTGTACGTGCTGCGTGAAATCGAATTTGTATGGCTTTATATGGAAAGTCTATCTGATATGCTTAACTACTTGTAAGCTGTTAATATTTGCATATCACCATGGAATATAGACTCTCACAAGGTCATTTAACACTTACAGGGTAGAAACTTTCCATTTTGTTAATCACTTACAACTCTAATTTCACACTACATCAGTCCTTTCACTCTGGTCCACAGCCTTTCAAAATGCTATTCTGAAAATCCACAGGAAAACATCTGTTCACAATGTGGTACATATGCAGCTACTGGCACTCCCCACAAGTCAAAATCACAGGGACCAGCCAGATGCTGGCATTATCTTCCCAGCCCCACCTACATTTAATAGGGGAGTCCTGTCCTTTTCCTCGCAAATAATCAGTACGTCCATGTTATATTTCTATCTGTCATCTGATTTCTCCATAAACGATATGGATGGTGTATGCCTTTTAATTCAAGGGGCTACCATACCTCCTGATTGAAGTAGTCAGTAGGAAAGGTTCCTCTGTCAGAACTCTGAACACTGTCTGAACTTCTTCTGGATCAACATTCACAAAATGTTCGGCAGATTTCCAGCCAGTCACACCCCTGGTGGGCTTTGTCATGAGGATAAAAGATCCAGGCTTAGACTGAGAAGCAGGTACACAGGTCTTTTCTCGATACTGTGGTTGTCTGACAGATGTGCTATAATGGCATGCTGAGTTTCTCCTTCAATCATTTATGTAAACTCATTACTCACCTTTGACGAAGGACTGAGAATGACGACGGTAGTCTTGACAGGCATTTGAAAGTGGTTTTTATAAAATGCTCTAAGGCTTATGGTGGAAAAGAAGCTAAGCCAAAGAGTTCAGAATGGGAAATATGACCAAAAAGTCAATGCGCGTCATATTTCCATAGATTTCAAACAAAACAAAATAGCTTTGCACTGTGATCAACTCTGACATTTGACTCTGGCACTTTTCATTGTCTTACCTCTGTTTGTTGTCAGAGTCTGGTTCAGGAAAGGAGATTCATCTGTGTCCTGTCAAGGTCCATTTGTTTTCACCTATGTTATGGCTCTGATTCCACAGCAATAGCTTGATACTGTCTGATTTGTTTAAGTAAATATGGGTCCTGTCAGTTACAAGTGAAACACGGCTTGTGAAGCCAACATGTCCTTGCCTTAAGATTCAGTTATTGGTCTTTCTTCTATGATTTAGATACTGTTCATTTAGTCCTTGCAGGAGGGAGGTTTACCCAGACCATACCACTACTCTTGGGTGTCCTTGTATTAACTAAATTCTAAACTCCTGCTGAAGTGTAGGCTGGCCCTCCTGAGAGTAAGGCAGCAAAGATACGGAGGAGTTCAAACCTTCACAGTAGAAATATTGGCAGTTCAGTGCAGTTAGAAACAGGACGTATTCAGCATTTCACTTCAGTTTTCAAAGCAGAACTCTGATATTGCTGTTGTTCCCAAAGCATTGATTCATTCACAGTCTTAGCAAATCTTTGTTATTTCCTACTCAGTCCTACTTCAATAATTTTCATCAGCAGTGAAAATCAATATTTTTAAGGGAAGATAAAGGAAAGCACACCAAGTGTCAACATGCTTCTCTTTCGGGTGCCTGAGTGTGGACACAATGTGTCCAGCTGCCTTACACTCCCACTGCCCTGCTGCGATGGATGTTAGATCTTTATAAATCATAAAGCAAAACAAATCCTTATACGCTTAGATATTTTAAGTTATGTGCTTCGGTATGTCAGTGAGTAAAGTAACTAAGGTAGAATGGCATTCCTTCTTTGTTTATCGGAATAAGCATTTTCTTAAGCATATTAAACACATAAGTGTCCCTTGTACCTAATGTTCAACTCTCCCGGGCTTACCTTTAGACTATCTTCTTCAATTTGTCCCTTCAAAAATCTATCATGTTGCCATGGTTTTCAGGGGCTCTGGCTGTCAGAGGGATTTCACTTCTGAGGAGCAGCAGCCTGATATTAAAAGGAGGATAGAGAGTAAGTTCCAGATAGGAATTCCTCTCTCTGTTGCCTATAGCCTGATATTGTAAGGGGGGTAGAGATCAATTTCCAAATAGGAATTCCTCTGTCTGTTGCCTATGGCCTGATATTAAAAGGGGGGTAGAGAGTAAGTTCCAGATAGGAATTCCTCTGTCTGTTGCCTATGGCCTGATATTAAAAGGAGGTTAGAGAGTAAGTTCCAGATAGGAATTCCTCTGTCTGTTGCCTATGGCCTGATATAAAAAGGGGGGTAGAGAGTAAGTTCCAGATAGGAATTCCTCTGTCTGTTGCCTATGGGACTGCAAAGGACTGACTGACTCCATATTTGTATCGTTTATTACTAGTCCTTGCATCAAAGCCTTTCCTCTCAGAATACTGGCTTGTTCCCCTTGTCTTTAAAGGGCAGTCATGAGGTAACACTGTTTTGGGCCCTGGACACCATCCTATGATTTTCTTACACATTTTCCTTAAATTTATGCCCCTAAGCCTTGCATTAACCCCTCCTGAAATACTCTTGATGGAAGTCCAGAGACTCCTTATTGGCTGTGATTGACATATTCTTTGGACTTCAGTGTCCCACACTTTTCATGATTATCATCTGCCTGGTTTCCCATCTCTCCCTCCATGCCACCGTTTTATTCCAACTATGTCACTTTAGCAAAAGTCACTGACCATTGAGATCCCGACCACACCCACTGAATCCATTCTAAAGTCCCATCGCTCATCATTTTCTTTCATTAATAACATGATTTACTAACAAACTAAATTATCGAATTATTTATTTTCATTTCTCTTTTGTATTTCCATATATAAAACTCATTTCAACAGAGCATGAATATTCATCTTTTGTTAACTATGGTCTCCTAATCATCTTGATGGAGTCCCATGAAGTATTTCCAGAGCTCAAAAAATGTTTGTTGAGAGATCATTCCTGCGATATGTAAGTTTGAAATAACTTCTTTCAAGAAATTTTCCTGGGGTTGGTGAGAGAGCCCTGTGGTTCATGGCACAGATTGCTCTTACACAGGGCAGAGTTCAGTTCCCTGCACCCACGTGGTGACTCACAACTGTCTGAAAGTCCAGTTCTAGTTTGTCTAGCCCCATTTCTGGACTCCATGGAGACACAGGCACACAGGTAGTGTGCATACATTTGCACAGATAAGTAGTCCAAGATGTGGTGTGTGTGTGTGTGTGTAAAACATCAAGTAATTTTTTAAAAGCCATGAATTTGAAAATTAGCAAAGGAGGGGTATGTGAGAGGGCTTGAGGAGAAGAAAATGAAGATGAAAATAGTGTAATTATAATCTCAGAAAACAGAAGAATGATTTTTTAAAAAAAGGTTTTCATATTTCTTTTTATTTTATGTCATCCCTGCTCTCCATCCTTTCCCAGACATTTTCCCAAGCATCCTTGTCTTCTGCCACCATAGCTCTCCTGGATTCTAGTGTGCTCTGTTCATTTCTCAGGCTATAAGGCTAGACAGGCTATAAGTACTCCCAAGGCTGAAATCATGTGCGTCAGTATCATAATACTCAGCTTCAAAAGCTCTTGGTGTGTTTATAATGAGGAGCAAATTAATGGCTAACCAGATGAAAGGTTGAAAAATTCCTATGCTGTTATAACACACATCCTCCGTGAGTGTACACCGATGTGTCCGTGCCGAGAGAAGCTAGGGTTCTAGGAACCTTGCCGAGCATCGCTGTTCTGATATTCTGGGGAAGAGAGGTTGAGAATGGATATTCAGAGCAGACACAGGTTAGCTAAGAAGCAAACCATCAGCTAGCATATGAACAGAAACGGGAGGGAGTTTTCTCCCATCAGAATAGGAAAGGAAACTGATAGGAGATACATACACGTTTTAAAGACACAGATTTTTTCACAATTGTTTAATTTAGTTTTATCTTGGTCTTTAAAACGGAACCAAGTCTCACGTCGAAGGTTTAAAAACCAAATTTCTCATTTATACCTAGGAAATCAAGGTGGCAGTGCTCTTTGCTCTGACTGCTTGAACCTCGTTCAGAATTTCTCCACACATTTTGTGAACGCGGGTGTTGCCAGCCTCATGCTTGGTATTTTGCCTTCTACTTTATTTTTTAACAGGGCCACAGTGTGTTCATGCTGTGACAGGTGCCTGATATCAGCTGGCATGTCTCTGCACAGTATCTTTAGACAGATAATGTGAGGCTCCAGTCCAGGGGTCTGACATCCACGAGAAAACAACTCTGTCCTGCTCTTCTCCGTTAACAACAGTGCCATGTTGCCGGTTCCTCCAGTGTAAAATGGGAAGAGCCAAGTTTGACGTTTGGAAACACCGTTTCTCCAACTTCGTAAATGAAGGAGTGAAGTGAGATCAAAGAGAGCAAGTTGATCTTAATGCAGAGATGGAGCTTCAGAGTTCTTCACCCCATCGGAGCATTTTATTCTTGGTATCCATTGTTTCTTGGTTTACAGAATTTTCACTGAATTAACAGAATCAGACAGGTACATAATGAACAATAAATCACTGCATTTTCAGTTGTCTTCATCGCTGAATTACCATGTGAAGCAAATATATCATAATGCAGGTATTTTATAAGTACATATAGAAAATTCTGGTCACATACTTTCACATGAAGCATATACACTATATATACTAAGTGGTAGTACATAAGAAAATCTTTGCTAGAACTTCTATTTTTATTGCTGTTAGTTATCTTCAAAGTATCTTCAAAGCCACGCACATCCATCTCTTAAGATAAGAAGTAGAAAAAGACGCAGTAAATGAAGTTTAGGCCAGTAAAATCTCGGTAAGGCCCTGCAGGAAGAAAAGACATTTAAATCCTTCAGCCGAGGATTTGACACACTTTGAGTGACCTATGTGAGGTCTTCAGCCTGGAATCGGCTGATAACTCAAATGCTATCAGTTCCCCCATCCTGGAACTGACTGGGGCTTATCTATGGGCCAGCCTGCATCTGTGTCCTTTGCTCAGAGACCGCTGAGGCTTGAGAATCAGCAGGTAGGACACGATTCCCAGAAATTCATTTTGTGTTGAAAGACTCACTCGTGAAGCTAAGTTGTACATGAAGATATTTCTTCAAGTGAAATGCCAAAGAATGAAGGGAGTTGGAGTTGGCAGCGCATGTCTGACTTGAGCTCTGCTGGCCTTGAGAAGTAGAGAAAGAATGTGTGATTTGTCACCTGGGTCACGCCCTCTCTAGCTCTGTCACTAGATTCAATATAGTCGCCTCCTTGTATTTAAACCCTCAGCTGTACCCATGACATTGACAGGGTTGTTCTGAGGATTAGCTAAGACCTTGACCAACATTCTTTGTGTATTTTGAACAGATGGAAGGTTTGCAGATAATTTTTTATAGCTTCCCCTTCCTATTGAGGAGGAATTCTGAACGAGGGTCAAGCAGCCAGAGCAAAGAGCACTGCCACCTTGATTTCCTGCATATAAAATGAGAAATTAGGTTTTAAAACCTTTGACATGAGACTTGATTTTGTTTTAAAGACCAAGATCAAACTAAATTAAACAACTGTGTCTTTAAAATGACAAGGGTGAAGTCCTCTTAGAGAAACTGGGAGTTCATCCAGAATTCACGTGAATGCATCTCCTATCAGTTTCCTTTCTGATTCCAATGGGAGAAAACTCCCTCCGGTTTCTGTTCATAGGCGAGCTCATGGTTTGTATCTCAGTTAACCTGTGGTGGGCTGTGTCTATGTGTAGGATGGCAGCAAAGGCCTTTGAAGTCATAGGACCGCTAGGAAGCACTTGTCACCCTTCTCAGGAAGTCAGTGACCTTCATTGAGTAGAAAATGCCATCACAAATTTGAGAACTTTAGGTAAAACATCAAATTCTCCCAATATTTCTTCCCATATGATGAAACCAAATAAATTCAAGTGGCTTGACTAATAATTCCTAAATTTATGTCTAACTTGTCAGCATTTGTATTTCACATGTTATATCAGTGAGATTGCAAATTCTGTCTTTGCCCTATAAAGACGCATGCCCATTAGAGGGGGAGGGTCTGTCTTATCAGTGCCTTGTCCTTCCAAACACGGTGTAGGTATCAGTTAACAGCCTTTTCTAATCACCTGGGCAACAATAAGAAAACATCTCAGGGCAAATATACAATTATGGCTGTCTTTTAGTACAGAGAACTAAGAGGGAAAACATTTCACCATGGCTATATAACAAACAGTGTTTGTGAGCAATCTGTAACAGCCTAAACTTGACCTAATCTCTAAATCAAGGAATTAAATTCTCAGCCTAAAAGTTGTTTCCTTTGGATTGTCTGCTGGAGACAATACTCACAGATTAGAATCAGAAGTTAAAAAGTGCCTCCTGTTGCCTTTCATGCCTGTGTATCTAAAGTTGTTTTTCAGCTACTGAAGGAGGATACCTGTTTAACGATGTGACTTCAGTTAAAGGCGTTTCCCCCCTCTATCTTTACTTTTCCTAATAAAAAGTAGCTTCTTTTGATAACCTTCTCCTGGTAACCTGAAGAGAGCAAGAAAACAGATGCAGGAAGCGGGGAAGCTGAGAGAACCTTATAAAACACAGCAACATCTTTGGATGTGATTCTGGATAAGAACAGAAGTTATGGATGGGATTGAAAGGGATGGCATAGTAGGGGTTATGTTTTATGTGAATTCCCAATAGAGAGAGAAAAAACATTGAGGCAGCACTGAAACTGTTAGAAAGGCTTTTTGTAGGAGGTGGCCATGGTCTATTCAGTTCTATAGGGATCAATAAGATAGATGCTTAGTCACAGTACTGTCTCTCCATTCTTATTGAGGGAGTAAGGATTTGGAAAGTTATACTGTTTACCTCATGTTGTCTGACTATCTGATTCCAGAATTTGTTAAACATTTGAATAGAAGATTAGACAGGGAAAGGATAGAAAGATCATGAGAAAAATCAGTATTTGAAGGTTATTTTTCTGCTGTGACTGGACACTCAATGAAGGCAGGCAAGCTATAGTCTGATTTTTATTAGTTCTCCTATACTCAGTCTATTGTAGACATTCAGTGGAGATTTCTGTGTGAGTGGTTAAATGATTAGGGGTGCCATATGGAAACAAATCATTTAATCAAGAGAAAAGACATATGGTTTAAGTAAACTTTTGGTCTCTTTGCTTTGGGTTAATTTTTGTTGTTGTTCAATATTTTGCATAGCTTATTCAGTCAGATCGAAGGTCACATTAAACAGGCTGTGGAGAATAAGTTTTGGGAATTCATAGAACTTGATCTGTGATTAGATTGTACAATGGTTGTCACATGTGCACAGTTTAAAATGGGATACTGGTGTCCTTCTTGACGTCTACTGAAGTATTGCTTCTGTTCATCATCACAGCTGAGTTCTAAACTTTGAGGTCACAAATACCACAACAAATAATCTTAGTGACACTCATTTAATGATTTCATTAAGAGAAATTTCATTAGTATGAATTGTACTTAATATTGATAGTCACACTGACAGGATGTAGAATCTCCTAGGAGACCAGCCTCCAGGCATCTCTGTGAGAGTTGTCTATTTAGGCTAATTAAGACGAGAAGGGTAACCTTAACTGTGGATGGCATCAATCGGATAGGATTCTTTGGTAGTTTGAATGAGAATGCCCACCTCAGGGTCACATGCTTGGCAACTGGGCCCCCAGTTAGAGGAACTGTTTAGGAAGGATTGGGAGGCAAGGTCTTGTTGGAGAAAATGTGTCACTGGGGTGTGGGAATTGGATTTAAAGTATCAAAAGCTCATACCATACTCTGTCTTCCTCTGTGCCTGCGACTTATAGGTTAGATGTGAGCTCTCAGCTGCTGCCCCGAGGCCAAGCCTTCTTGCCTGCCATCACGCTCCCCACCATGGTCCTAGGGTAACCCTATAAAACTGTGAGCAAGCCACAAATCAAATGCTTCCATTCTAAAAGCGACAGTGGCTGTGGGCTGTGATGTTTCATCATGTCAGTAGAACAGTAACTAAGACAGGTCCTAAATAAATAATGAGAAAATGAGCTGAGCATCAGCAATTGCCCTGATTCCTGACTCCAGCTGATGGGAGATCAGCTGTCTCTAGCTTCTGTCATCATCTTCTCCTGCATGATAGACTGGAAGATTGAGCTGTGAGCCATAATAATCTCATCAATCCATGGGTGTCTTGGGTCAGGTCTTTATGACAGAAACTAGCAAGCAACTAAAACAGCATAGATGAAGTACTCTTTTAGACCAACCAGGGTTTCTGTGCTTCTAGATAGAGGCTACATATTAGCACAGAATGTAAATTTTAATGAAACCCAGTGTTTCCATAGTCCATGGAATATTGCACAAATAATAAAGCTTAAAGGCAACATAGAAAGATATACATTAAGATTTAGTAAGAAGCTTCATTATTTATATCATATACTATTCAAACCTTAAGGAGATATAATTATCCTCTTATTTATTAGATATTCATTTCTTTCTGTGTGATAATGTAGTTATAACTAAACTCTTAAGAACTTTTTTCCTTTTTCTGTGTAAATTTTGTCGATTTCTACTTCATCAAAAATTTTTCCATGACTTTTGCTTTATTTTGCAAAATAGTTGATGAGGATTGGACATAATTGGCAATATTTCGTGTTTAGTTTTTAACTTAATCACACATTCTAGTTTAGTTTCAGAACTCACTATAGAAGACACTAACTAATGGAAATGTAGGTTATGGGTTCAGTGACCCAAGATAAATTATCAAACCGCTACCTCAGCAACTTGAACAAGCTATTTTGAAGCCAAGACTCTTAATTTTCAAGAGATAAGTCAAAGCTAGCAATACAAAAATTGTTTTTAGGAATATATGAACTAATGCAAAACAAAATAGGCACTTATCTATTTCTCCACCATTTTCATGCAACATGATGTATTTATCCTCTGTGCTAAGTTTTACAATTTATGACCAAGCAATTAATGCATAAAGACCATTGATTTGGTTTACTTCCCAGTGGGGAAAATTTTAAATTAAATGAGGAGAGGTTTGAAAAAAAAATGGGCCTCCCTGTGGCGATGTTAAAGAATCAGACCAAATGAACATGGAATCATAAGAGAACGATGTCTAAGTGTCACTGAGGTCCCTGGACTCCTTTAGCATCCTGGTTTTCAAATGAGATATACCAGCCATAGAGATGGGCAGGGTTTATTATGGAGTAAAGTTAAGCACTCTCAGGAGGTAAGAATATGAAATGGCCAAAGATTTTATTGCACTACCTATATGTCAGACAGGCATTATATTCAAGTACCCAGTATAGATACCTTTGCCTGAAGGCTGTTTCCCTATTGGGACTAACATATCCATTTAGATTAACTCTTATGCGTGGGAACAATAATATTCTTTTGTTCCTTCCCAGAAGGCCTCCAGCTAGATAGCAGTTCTATAATATTTATACTTATCTATTCATGACCCTTTAGGTTTTGGAAGATGTCCTGTGTCTACTCGGAGCCCGGGGTAAAACACAGATCCCGTATATCTGACCTGTAATCAGAATCTTGCAGTTCCAGTTTGTAGTTTTACAGGCTGCTCTTGATGAGGGAAGGTCTATCCCCAACAACCGTCCTACTGTAGTCCTAGCTAGCTACCTAGTGTGAGCATTTCCAGTGGATTCTTATACAGTCATTTAGTACAGAAGTTAAATACTCACTGCGGGGCAGACACATGCTAAGTATAAATCCACAAACCAGTGTTTTCTTAGCTGCTGGCAATTCAGTTTCACCACTGAGGATTCTCTGCCACAACAAAGAGTTCTTTATGTTTTCAACTCAGCTTAATGTAACAAATAATTTGCCAGTACAACCTAGGCCCTGCATGTATATTTTATACCACAGACTAATTTTCTATTCTCTATACCTATCTATCTCAAAGGGTCCCAAAAAGAGACCAAGAGTGTAAAACATCTGTTCTTCAGATGGACATTGCTACTTCTGGGGAGTCATAGTAGATACGACTTTACTCATATACAAAGAATAGTCCCCATGGTGAATGGAGATTGAAAACAGTGACAGAAATTATAGGCCATTTGTAGGCATTAATTTCGGGAACAAATTCCCCCTGTAACTTCAAAGAATGCCTCCTTGTTACAGCTGGGTCTCTTCTTAACCCCTCCTTCAGCAAACACACCAGAGTGTTCTCAGTGGAATGAGCAGATGAGCCCTTAGCTGTTCTCACCTAACACAATAGTTGATGGGATTTGGTCTGTAGAAGTACATTCTTGTCTCTTTCCTTAGGGACCATTGATGTCCCAAGACTTTTTCATTCTTAGCAAGGTTTTGAAATGAGTATCTTGAAGGTTAATCTTAATTGTCAGTTTGATTGCTTTAAGAATTTTTTTAAGGTAATTAGTAAGGCTTACCATTGCATGTTCTCAGAGGATATCAACTGTAATAGAAAGATCTACCATAATTTGGGTCAGTACTAGCCCATGAACTAGCCTCACAGACTAAAAAGGAAAATTGGCCCTCTGCCATGTCTTCCACCTGTTATAACCTCAAAGCATAAGTGAAAACAAGCCCTTGTTTCTTCTTTTTTTTCAAGCCCTTGTTTCTTAATTAGCTTTTGTCTGGTACTTTTGTTCAAGAATACAAAGAACTAGACAGACTAGACTAGAACTAGACTTCTATGTAAAACAGTGTTCTAACTCAGAATATATGTTCTAAGGTTTGCTACCCTCCCTTACTGACCCAAATTTCAAGACATGCAATTCAAATATTTCTTGTAAAGCATTCTAGTTTGCCATCTAATCAGTTCTTTGGTTATTTAACATAGGGTTTATGGATCTTGTTGTTTGGTTCAGCCTTTAAATGTTGCCTTTATGGTTTTGATGTACCTGCCCAGTTCCAATTCAGAAACAACATCAAGATTCTCATCCCCCCTTGTAAAAAGATGTTCCGACAGACATGAATGGCTTTCTCACCCATTGCCAGAGTCTCTGCTCCCTTGCGTATTTTCTGAGAGTGGATGTTTTTATCTTTCAGTCACACAGAGGAAATTGTAGGTGTGATATTCATACACACCACTACACAGAAGAATATGCATGTACTTTGAAAACATTTATCATAGTTTCCTATACTATAATATAATAATTTTTCACAGAGGTAAAACTTTGATTAAGCCAAAAATCACCATTCACAAAAACAAACAAACAAAAAACTCAAAGGTGAATTTTTATGCTTTCTGGCATAAAAGGCATCTAGTAGACCCTTATTTTTCAAAACACCATGATAATATTTTTGTCCAACTAGTAATACAATATAAAAAAATTGAAACCTAGATATTTGGAAACGTCAGATCTGAAATCGTCTTTGCAGTGGTGTAGCACGTCAACTTTCCACTGGTGATCCAGCTGTGAGCGTTCTATATGTGAAGTTTAAAAGTCTGAATCCAGTGGCTGTTCACAATGTCGACTCATGAGTGTTGAGTCAGCATGGAGTATTTACTGAAGTACAGACACAATGAGCATTATCAATCAAGATCAGAAGGAAAACGGGTTGCAGTGTGAAAGCAAACAACACCCTCAGACCTTGGGAGACTGACGGAATTCTTCCTTCTCACACTGGACTCCATCAGGCACAGCTATGAACAGTTTTCACTCTTCTCGGCTAAGTTCAATATTGCATAAGAAGTATAAAACAAATACATAGACCAATCCAATTTCAAAAAACTTTCTTTACTGTCAAATTTTATAACTCTATAATGTATTTTATTCCCAATACATGTGAGTTGGGGCTATAGTTACTGGCAATAGTTTTTAATTCACAAAAGAATTTCCCTAGGATTTCAATATTTATCAGGACCTTTTTCATGTACTCCATTATTTGGGTTCAAAGGAGCTCTGAGAAGAAGATATTAATAAAATTCCCATGTAAGTGTGTTTGAAGCCAGGGCTCAGAAAGCTCAAGGTAAGATAAAATGTAAGAGAGGCAGAGACAGTAAGAACATATTATCTCTTTCCATATACTCCCAATCCAGGCCTATGCATTTCCCATTGGGGGGGAGGGGAGATACTTCTACTTACTATGAAGTCTGAAAGGTAAAGAACAAACTCCATTGTCTTTGCTTTTTGTGGCTGGAATTTAATGAATGGCTCTCTGGTCTCTAGTCTAGTGAAAACTTTGAGTTCAGTGTTGTCTGCATTTCACAGTTGAGAAAACCCATTCTCAAAATCTACTTCCCTGCAGTTCTACTGATGGTAAGCAGTTCAAACCGCAGTCCACATACAGGGAACTGGGGTCGGTGCTATAAAGGTCCCGATCACTCTGTGGCCATCCACATCATATACCAGACTTCAGCGCTCACCAGGCAAAGGAGACGGCAAATCCTCAACAAGGAGAAACTGACAGTCAAATATAAACTCTGCATTTTCCAGTTGGCTCTGAAATACTATATTTTTGATTCTGAGGCTGAAAAAGCACTAATAATTCTCTCATCTCCAGAGGAACACCACGGATATACACAAAGCAGGCTGCATTCTCAAATCCCTTTGGTGCTTTCCAAACCAAGGTCCAGGCTTAATTCCCACCCAACCCGGCAGGATAGGTCTAGGAACCTTTAACACAGAAAGTTGGGGAGATGAATTTTATGAAAGTGAACATTTAAAATTCACCCAGGAGACAGTCATTCCAAACTGACGCTAAAGAACAAATCATGATGATAGTAAATCAATGCATAGGTATACACACAGATGTGATTCTTTCAGCAGAAAGTATGAAAATAATGTGTTTATCTGAAATTCTGTATTGCCTATATTGATGATTCATCTAAGTGGAAACTGTTGTTTAAGTGCAATGCCAAGCAGGAATAGTAAAAGGCAACCCTTAGTAGTGATTAACCAAACACTATGCATGAGAAAACAGGCCAGAATTTAATGTTTCCTTTTTCTTATTCAGCTATTTAATTACTTTTATCAATATACTTTAATTTTAAATTCTGTTGTCTACATAGCATATTCTTAAAATGTGTAAATCACAGGATTTCTAATTAAAAAGAGGAAACATTTTTGAAAGGTTTATGAAATACATAATAGTTGACCTCCAATAAGATAAATGAAAGAGGTATAGCCCATATTCTAGAAAAGATGTTGGTTTTTTTCTAGCTTGTAGTTCAATAGGATATTTTTATTTTTAAAATTTCTTTCCCAATCACACATTTTAAAATGACCTTTGACCTTCAGAGCACCATTCTTTCCTTTAGGGACATTGCCATGCTGCCTTGCCAGGTGTCTTTACACTGGGACCCCATTTAAACTGACTCCCTTTTGGGGGAAAAAGCAGTTGAGAATCTTAATGTAATATGGTGCTAGGCAGCATGGATGAGACCATGGGTTTCATCACAAACACCCGAAAAAACATCCAAACAAACAAACACACAAGAGAGTTTAAAGCCAGCCTGGGCTATAAAGAGAGACCTTGAGTCAAAAGCGCGTGCGAATGGTATTGCTGGCATTTTAATTGCTAGTAATAGGCTTGTGAGCTTTCTACTCCTGGATGTTTAAGAATCCCACGGTGAATCTACCCCCTACCTACAGACATCTTTCAGTAAACTGCTCTTCAGACAAGAGTTCTGCATTCATACACTAGTCATGTTGCTATTCTTATCTAAAAGTATTCATCATTCTAAAATACACATCGGATGCCATCCTAAATTAAATGTTTCTTTCTCAAGGAAAATGGTTTTAGGCACAGAGGTAATTTGAACGTATGAAAGTGAAGCTGAATTCTGAATAAGTTATGCATCCAGTAAGGAGATTGAAAACTATTTCACTCCGCTGCTCTTCTCGGGTGCCTTCTCTATGTTTTTATAGTTTTACAGCAGCGTTATTTCCAAACTATGAGTTATTTTTCAGAGTATGAGTTTTTCTTGCAACCTGAATACAACATCAGAGACAGCGGGCAGAGCGAGTTCATACTTTCCCACATGTTTTGCTGTGTCTTCAGAGGTAATCAGCTTCGGAGAACGGATGTAGAGTGTTCTATTTTTATTATAATGTCTTTCTCACCTTTAAACCAACTGCATTTCCATATTAGGGAAGAGTACACTCTTGTCTCAGAATTTGAAAATAATGGCAGGCCAGTGTTGTGAGGTCTTTGCTATGGTAGATGTGATTGCAGTCTTGAAGGCTCACGTCTAAAAGGTGATGTCTTTCCATCATGGAAAGCTGCAATTTCTCAGGCAAACAAAACATTTAATTTCTCTTTGGAAACAGGTTTACAAGACATGAAATCTACAAATTAAATAAGTCTCCCCAAGTTTATATTTACACATACTGCTGAAAATGCAGATTGGGGTCTAGTTTATATTTAGAAGGGTTATCAATAATCTTAAGCTTTTATGATTTCTAAAGCTTCATGAAAATTTTCCTGTGCATGAATAGGATAATTGGGAGGCATAGGTTTGAACTCAGAGTACGTGACAGCTCAGGAGCCTTCTCCTGTGTTGATGATTCAATACAAAATGATACGATCTCATGGAGTAGGACGGAAGTGTGATGGACGTCACATCAGTTGTCAAAAATGTTCCCTTTTCTTTGTCGTGGGGTAATCTAGCCTCAGTGCTGGATCCAAGAAATGGAACTTTACCCAGTGAATAAGCAGTCAAAAAGCTAAGGAAAAGCAAAGTGTCTTCATTCATATAGAATTGCTCAGCTAATTTAATAGCTGCTATTTTCCATGAATACTCCTGTCTTTGAGGTCTTAAAAAATAAAATAAAAATAAAGAAGTTTATTATTTGAGGGCCAGGTGCCTGTCTCATCAACATCTCATGAGATATAGTCTCATAAATTTTCTTCTTTTTCCACTGTGACAAGTTCTTTTTTTTTTTTTTTAAATAACAAGTATACCTTTTTGGAAACATGTGCCTCTACAATATAGTCATACGTGTCCTTCAGTCAACCGTGAGAAGAATACAGTGTCCATATCAAACTGACATTGATATTTTAATCATTATCAGTTTCATTATTGAGCTTTAGAAAACCAAACGATGGTAAACATCAAATTATCACCATTGCCACATAAAGCACACAACAAAGCCGCAGATGGTCAGAGACCAACTGTTCACACACAGGGTAGCAGTGTGCAGCCTTTACATACTGAACACACGTACACAGCACAACGAAGCAATTTGCTTTGACAAATCATAGCTCGAATATTGTCAGTAAAACTCTGCATCAGCAATTACAAACGTGACCGCTGATAGATGCATTTGACACTAAAAGTCTGCTGTTTACAGCCAACTTTCATTGTGTGTGTGTGTGTGTGTGTGTGTGTGTGTGTGTGTGCATGCATATGTCTCTTCCCCCTTTATTTTCTTCACCCAACACTGAATACTACGATAGCTTTTTTTGCATCCTGGAAAAGCATTTCTTGAGATGTAGAATTCTCAGTGATAAAGCTGGAACATTCCAAGAGGCAGATGGTGGGTCACCCTCCCTTGAGCAGCTGGGTATTGGAGACCACCTGGAATGTTTAACACCAAGCTTTGGCAGCAAAACTGAACTACTTCCTTGTGTGATCTTCTGGGCTTTGTTCTCGTTCCCTCTGTCACATTGCCACTCAGAAAACCACATGGGAAAAGGAAGTTGCCAAGAGGGAGCGTCTGTGGGCTAAGAGGCTTCGATTGAGTTTGGCTGATAGAAACTGAAGTGAGGAGGGAATAAAAGGGATACATGGTACTTAGTTTATCTTACAATTATCAGAAGGTCAGTTTTAGCAAATCTCTGGTGTTTTTCTGTTGTCTGACTCGAAGCTTTCTTAAGTTTACAAACCAAAGGCGGTACCACTTCCTCCAAGGTGCTTGGCTTCATTACCCTCCTGGCATCGGTGTGGGGTAGTCTCCTTCTGAAATCTGCTTGTTCTTCAGTGTGTAGACAGTGTGCTTCTACAAGGATCCTTTCACACAGCTCTCAATGCATACTGCCTTACTCGTTCTCATCGTGGAACTTCTGACACCCCATGCCAAACATGTGTGCCTCTGATGCGAGGTTAGAAGGACAACCCTGAATTGCCCTTAAAGATACTAACACCTGAAGTTGCCTGAAGAATGTTGCAACATGTTGATGTTGAATGGATGATCAAATTGATGAATGTAAGATATATATATATCTTGAGTTCTTAGAAGCTCTTTAAGAGCTCATATGTAACTCATTCTACAGAACCTGTTAATTACGAGACCTAAGAATTTGAAAAACTAAAGATAGGCAACCATAATCTTTTTTATCATTTTAAATGACTGTGCCATGAATCTTAAATTTTATTATTCCTCCTTAACAAAGGACATATAAAGGATGTCTCAAGATGAGTAGGTAAAGTATAAAACTGATAGACATAATGTGCATAAAGGAGAGAGAGCATGAGTGCAAACGCAGAAGAGTTGAGTACAGGAACACAGAATTGACGGGAGTCAGCCGTGAGAGCGGTGGGGAGAGGCTCCAGTGTCTGTGTCCCCAGCCTCTCTAGGCATGCAAGCTTCCTTCTTCCGCTCCCTCAGCCACTCACGTTGGAGCTGTCAAATGCTGGAATTCATTTTTCTTCATCCACACCGTATCTTTTTAAATTCAAAATAGATTTGTTTGCTTGTATAAAATGGTTTCGGATTTTATTCTTACAAGTTGCCTGTGTGTGTGAATGTGCGTGTGTTTGTGTCTACCTGTGTTTCTTGTGTTTTTGTCTCTTTTTTCCTTTGTTTTGTCCTATTGTGATTTGCTTATTATTTTATTGATATTGATTGTTATTAAATGCCTGTGCTGATGGTGAACAATTAGGAGGAGTAATCAGGATATATTTTATGGACAATAATCTTCTTATTAAATATAGCTGTGTGATCTTCTTTATTTTTCTATGTTTAAAATAACTAAATATCGTCAGTGCAATATTATTTGAGTTTTAACTACTGTTTAATAGGGATACCTATAAAAAAAAAACCTTAGAATTCATGTACTTATGGTTATCTATACTGAAAATACATTAGAAACACTCTTTTTTAAAACTTATTTTATTAAGTTTAATATGTGTGTGTCTGTTGGAAGGTATCTATTTGCCTGTAAGTGTAGATTCCCTAAGAAGCCAGGGATGTGAGACCCCCATTGAGCTGTAGTTTCTATTAGGTTAAGAGCTGCCAAATGTGGGTAGTGGGAACTTAATCCAGGTCTTCTGCATGGTAAGTGCTCTTCGTTACTGAGTCATCTCACTAGATCCCTAAACTGCCATTGGGGACTACTGTGAACCGAAATAGTAGTCAAAATCTATCACCAAGAGCAGAAGAGCCTTGCCATCGCATTCTTTATTATGATGGAGACAAATTCTGTCCTCTTTTTACTAGGAAAAGCACTAACATTTTCAGAGATGGTCCCCAATAAAGACTTAGGAATGAACCAAGGCACAAACTACATAGCCTTCTCTGTAGGGCAGGCTTCTGGTTACAGATCAATGGATCATCCATTTCCTATCACAGGATACCATTATATCCTCAAAATAAACCCTACACTATAGATATTCCAGTTTTCCACCATCTAGGCCGCAAAGGTAGAATACAAGTTTTTGCCCTAATCCAGCTATTAATATCATTTTGTTGAATGATAAACAAGTACATTATAGTTTTTGATAGAAGGCAACTATTTATTACAGTAATTAATTTCTTTTCTAATGCTGACTTACAAATGGCCACAAACCTAGCAGCTGGAAACCGTATCTATTATATTCTCTCCCGATTCTCTATAACCGAAAGCGTGAACCTCATTTCCCTGGTGGCTGATAGTGTTTTACTCTTTCTACCTGCTCCCATTTTATTGAGCAGAGGCCACTTTATTCCCCCTGTGCCGCACTCCAACCCAACGGCAGCAATGGCACAGTGGCCCTCAGAAGCAGACTTCTTAGATTTCTCTACAACTTTCCCTTCTGTTACCAATCAAAGAAAATAAATCTCCTTTGCATAGGCTAGGCTTGTTTGATGGAATTAGACCTACCCAAATACCTTCCTGTTTTCGTTACTCAAGTTATAGTTTTGTCTTCAAACTCCCTTACACCACATAAAAGGAATACATAACCCCAGCGTCATAACTCATGGTAAATCATGGAGAGTAAGACGGAAGGTCATTGGGAACAGCGGAGTTCCTCTGTCACCGTAGTCTCATTACGCATGTGATGTGATGGAAATGTGGGATCTGAGAGTCAAGGCAGGCAGATTAGAACCAGTAGAGGTCTTCAGAAAATTGGGACAGGACATTGGCAGGTAAATACGTGAGTGGAGCTTGATTATAACTGTAGACATAAACTGAATGACAGGTCATAATTTCAATGACTCCAACAATAAAGAACGGCGCCACACGGATAGGGTAGGTTAAAAATAGCAAACAATTATTAGGTGATGTACTCTTGTCTTCACACTTTGGTAAAGCAGTATATTTAATACACGTGAGGCTTATCTCCTTGTACCTATCTGTTGTCTTTTCTCTGTGTGTTCTCTTTTAAATGTATTTATATTTTGGGCCCTCTCTATATCTCCTTTGCTAAGGATGATGTCCAGCCTCCATTGATAAAGTGATCAAGGACAGAACTGAAGCATGATGTGATGAGTCTTAAGACCAGGGCATACGGAAATAATAAGAGACCAAATAGGAGGACTAGAATTTGGTTCAAGTAGGTACTGCTCTGTCCAATCTGAAAAGCAGTTTTTACCTTTAAATCACCCCCCCGCCAAGGTCACCTAACGACTCCCGCTGGGAGGCACAGCTCGCTTGATCTCTCATTCATCCCTCACTTCTGCTAGTGGTCTTCAACCTGTCAGATATTTATACTACAGTTCATAACAGCAGCACATCACAGTGCCGAGGTAGCAAAGAAATAATTTTATGGTTGGGGGTCACCACAACGTGGATAAGTAGTTTAAAGGTCACGGAATTAGGAAGGTTGAGAAGCACTGCCCTAAAGTGTGAAGAGGGATCTAGTCGTCCCTAGGATCCTTGCCGTCTAAAATAAAAATAAACACAGAATATGCACAGTGAATGTTTTCTTTTTTCCTATGTGGACTCCAAATCTCCTCTTCATTATCAAACCAGCTATAAACACTTAAACCTACTTTATCGGTCATTTTGGGAACCTTACATTCAGATCAATACTCTCCATCCTGGAAGCAGGTACACTAGGGGAGGGAGTAGTGGGTGTAATTTATATAGGGAATTCTGATCTGTACATTCCCACTAATTACAATTTATTTTTTTCTCTATTGATATTACCAGCTGTTCAAATACTTAATTACTGATATCCTGGGGTACCTCAATACAGATTTCTCACTGATTAGCAAGTATTTAATGCCATTTATATGTTTATAGATTTGATCAACATATACTCAGTATCTACAATGTCCCATCACCTTAAGAGTCCATGCCAAGTCTCCAGTAGATAAACATAAAAACAACTAGCTCTTTATGATTCGTGGTGCTAAGTAATACCCTATTAAGATAAAGTGGGCAACAGGGATACACCATGACAGCAGATGAGCCTAAAAGTGTTTGGTTTTATGCCAATCATCCTTTGTGTCAGGATATTTTTAAAACTTTTTTTTTGGCAGAACATAGGCTATACTGTGGTTTAGCTTGCAAGGAGCAGAACCTAACAGATTGTGAAGGAACTATTAACCAAATATTTTATGCAGTGTCAAAGGCACAGGGAAGTGATAAACACACAGAAGGAGCCATTTCTGCTTGAAGAAAAAGGCAAGCACACTTGGACATATGATGTCTCTCTTCTTTGACTTGATCCATAGCTGTATGTTCTTGCGGTAGAAAGCTGTGGTGATACAACATTTCCCTGTGGGAATTCATTTATGTGGTAGATGGGTTCAGCCTTCCTGGTTTGGGGAAATTGTAAGTCCCCGTTTTCAAATCAATTCATACCTTCTTATATGCAGAAGTCCTTAGTAAATTGGGAGTTTTCACAAGCAGGTTAACATGCATCTTAATAATTCTGTTCATGTGAGAGCAATATTTGATATTATCTTCTGTGGGAAGATTTTTTTTTTTTGGATTTTTCGAGACAGGGTTTCTCCGTAGCTTTTTGGTTCCTGGAACTAGCTCTTGTAGACCAGGCTGGCCTAGAACTCACAGAGATCCACCTGCCTCTTCCTCCCAAGTGCTGGGATTAAAGGCGTGTGCCACCATTGCCCGGCCTGTGGGAAGATTTTTGACCAGGCTTTTCAAACTTTCCATAGTTCGTACTCTGAGTGTCCTTAGCATGGAGCCTATGACAGATGAAATCTTCAGAGAGACATTTAATTTCTGTGAATCTCAGCATCCATATCAATGTTTAAAAACTCAACTTCTATGGGCTTTCATTATATTGAGCTCTGTAAATATTATAATTACTGCAGAATGTAAAAGTAATAGCTCTTGACAAAATAAAGCGTTGAAAGACATTTTGTTGGCATAGGAAAAGTTAGTGGTAGGTAGAAAATGCAAAATAAAACATGTTATATGAAGTAGATGCTTGTAAATTTATTTGCATATAAATATGTAAGTCTTGTATTGTGACAGACTAGTCTGCTATAACACACACGTGTTCACTCCCTCTCTCGGTCCTTCTGGCTAACTTTTCAATTACGTTCACACTCGTGCATTCTGGGCATGAAAATTCAGAAGAACAGATCTTGTTTTAATTTTGAAAAAAAAAAAAAACTCCCAAGGGCTGTGATATTGCAGATGCATTTGAATGAAGTGTTTACTGAACTCTACTTGATCCCCAAGAGTTCTGCATGGATGCAGAACTGAATAAAATAAGATCCTGAGCTCAAAGAAAGTCACAGAAAGGGGCAGAGGCTTTTTTGTTTGTTTGTTTTTGCATGAGTATTTTTCAGAAGTACGTGATGGTTTAGGATACTACACTCTCGGATGTGTCATGATTGTGAGGAACATTCATCCTAGCCCCGGTCCCTCTGTCTCACCAATCTCTCAGGGTGTTCGAAAGTGGTTTTATAAGTTATTATATTTTAAGGATGCAGCTCCTGGGTCAGGACTTACGAACAATTTAGCCTGAACAAAACCATGTATTTCTTGCACCTATGAACGTAATTTATTCTTCTCATCAAAATGGGGTACTACAACACAGTAAAGTTGCTTGAAATAGCTCAGAGTGGTTAAAACAGACTTCCTGTCTAGCATGTGTTCTTGTGAGTCACCTTCATAACCATTAGTCATTTCATTCCAAAATAGATGTCACAAATCCGTCAGAAACTCAGCAGCCATAGCACCATGGGCCCTAAGCATGGCATCGAGGCAACACAGGCAGTAGGCAAGCATGCTTATTGCCTGAAAACATCATGTTGTTTTCCCCCCGGCCTACTGGCTTTTTAAGAAACCAAGTAAAGGAAAATGCTAATAGTAGTAGATGTGATATGAATGTTACAAATACAGTCGTTGTACGTTTAAATGTTTCTGTTTCTCTACAATGTGTTGCAGTATGCTTTTGATCCTCAGTTTTCCAAGTCAGACAAAGGAGCGAAATTGGGCCATCGTCAGATAAATTCAGGATAATGTCATGATGTCTTGGTTTATTAGAGATACACATTCGTCATATTCTGCCTTTCTCCCTCCTTGGGGTAATTATTACTGCTCCACAGAACTGGTGACAATTTGTAGAGGTATGGTCTCACTGCCAGCACAGCGTCCTTAAGAAGGGACCTCGTTCTCTGTGGAAGTTTGTTACCTGCTTTGCTTTCATAGGTTTTCTCACTGTAATCCACTGGACAGCTGGGGAAGGAGCTGCTTGACCCAGGAAGTTTCCAGGCTCCCTCAAGGCTTCCTGGAGTTGGCCTTACCTTGAGGACGTGTCTTGGTGAGTTCTCGGCTGATGGGATCCCACAAGACATCATTCTCAAGTCTGCTTTCAGACTGCACTCAGTACTTAGTAATGACACATTTTTTATGTTGATCCCAAGAAAGTGCATTAGACCTCTCGTTTGTTCCCTCTGAAAAGAGAATCAAGGTTCTCACACTTCGAAGGCAAACACTTCAGCACTCAGCCACATCCCGAGCCCACAGAAATGCATTCATTATTCAGTAGCCATGGTTTCATTTATAGTGGTCATATAGTGAGAGACCCAAATTCTAGATGTCCAAAAGGAAGGACATGATTGGCCTCAGCAAAGTAGTTAAAGAGGTGGTGTAGGCTGATCTCATTCAGCCTCCATTAGTTTACAAACTTTTGAAATTCGAGTTCTCAGAAGGCAGCCAAGAGCCAACTAAAAAGCAGCTCTTACTACAAATATAATCAGATTATTTGTGTCACTAAGTTGCTATAAAATTTTGCTTGAAATTATTTACAATGTAAGCAATGCATGTGAACTAATAGCTTTTAATCTGGTTCACTCTTTTATTTTTTTATCTAAGTTTCCAATTCCTCAACTATTTGACGCTTGCGTATTTTAGAAATCTATTTTTATAAAGTGTACGTTTAGTATTTTGATATTTAAAATAACTCTCTAAATTAGAAGATTGAATTTCAATATTAATTAGTGTTACCATAATTACCATGATTATAATTGTTTTATTTTGTCTTGAAAAGGAAACATATTTACATCAACGAAGGTTCCCAGTGACCAATTCACAGATCTAATTAGCAAACTGTAGTCTTACATATTTATGCATTTCTGCTAAACAAAGTATTAAAAAGTAAAACTATAGGAAATGTCTTAAGTGATTACTAGGCCCAGATGTTGGGGGTCCAAACCATTGAACACTGAAGAACCACAGTGCTGTTAAGCACACTTCGGAGCCCAGACACTTTCTTTACTGACATGCTATGATAACTTACGAATGTTTCCTGACCTCATCAGTGCCTCAGTTTCCCTCTCCCATTGGTAGGTATGGTTATTCTTATCTAGCATAAGTATTTGGAACACTAAATCAAATATTCCTTCCAAAACCCTAAGGTCAGTACCTGTCGGAGACATTAGTAAAAGCTAAAATCCTCATGAATGTTTCAGTTTACACCTGGCTTTGTTGATGGTTTGAATTGTTTATTCTTCTGCAAGTGTCCATGTGCACCAGACCTCTATAGCCTCTAGATAATGTCTACACGAAGAAAACCAGAAGGGAGTGGGAATGGCGATGAAACTTGGGGAAGCTGTGCTCACCATCAGTGCTTTTGCAGCACAGTTACCAGACACTAACAGAGCTTAACAGCTCAGGACTGGAGGGAATTCGAGGTAGATAAAGGTGCGACAGTGGAACGGCAAGGAGGACCAGTCATTTCTGAACATTTTCAGTTGCCCACACTGTCAACACTCAGCCTGCTCATCCACTCATCCATCAGCTCGGTCCACATTCACTCAAGGCTTCCACGGCTCCCCATACAGTTCAAAGTTTAAATAAAACTCTCCTGTAATTCAGTATTCAACCTAATCTTTAATTCACTTAGTAGAAGAGCCGCCAGTTAAATTGGTAATGTGTACCCCAGCTTGCTCTTCCATCTATTTTACTGGCTCCCTAGTCTTCAGACCTATAGGTGTTTGCAAACGGTACTTCCTCCTGTTGACATTTTTATGATTCTCTAGAGATTGCAGTCACTGGGGATTTTTCTGCTGCCATTCATTTGACTCAGGAAAAAGCAGGCTTTTTAATCATTAGTCATTTGGGACTTTTAAGGGTAATCTTAAGGCTTAGGTATCCTGTCCATCAGCCGGAGTGTCTTTGGTCCTTTATTTGCTCACTGTGTGATGAACCTCAGGACTTCCCTCGCTTTAGCATTCTTTCTTGATTTCCATGTCTGAACACAGGAAACCTTCCTCTCATATCTTTGCTCTGAGAAATATGTCACTCACAAGATGATTCAAATCAAAAGCATCTCCTTGTGTTCACTATGAAACAGAGTCCACCAGGCTCTGTCCAATCAGTTGCTCCAGGTGCAGACAGATGTGGAGCAGGTCTTTGAGTTATCCTCTCCCCTAGAGGTGAAGGAAGGACCCTGTCTACTCCCTCACACCCACATTCTATTCCAAGTCAACGTTCTCCAGCACTTGGTTCATTTACATTTTTCTAAGAAAATAAGTTCAAGTGTCATTGTACTCGATACTGTTTTGGTTGTGTGTAGGGAGATTAATTTTGCACAGAATTATTTTTTAGATACCATGTTATTTACTACTGATGATATTAACGGCTCAATTCTGTGATCGCATGCAGATGACATGCCCTGAAGGGACTCTGGCCAGCTCAAGCATGACTGGCAGGCCTTACCTTTCTGTTCAATTCCCTCTGCTTTGCTATAAACCATTAGATTACAGTCCTAAAGCTTGCCTCCAAGGCCTATTCCCTTATTTTTCCACGTTCTCTTCCTGAGTCTGACTGCTAAATTCCTGTCATCAAAGTATTGAAGTCCAGAAATCAAAAATCCCTTTTGCTGCAGCTAGTTAACATGCCCAATTACAGTAAAACACCTCATGCTAACATGGGGTTTCCTCTTGTCCTTTTATGCCCTTTTCCTATGTGCCACATCTGTCTCCTCACTATTCAGAGGCAGTCCTTTGTCCCACAACTACCCGACTGCCAAATATCCCTTGTTCCTTCCCCCTTATCCTTTGTCCTCTATCTCTTTTCTTTGTTGCTTATTCTCTGCCTTCTGTCCCTCTGGGGCAAATAAATCAGCTTTGTGCTGAGAATGTGTTCTTTGGGGTAGCATCCAGAGCTGATAGCAAGCCTTTCCTGCACAAGATCAAGGCAATGTACTTCCCAAGATGGGTAAGGAAGGGTCTTAGGAAGAGCTACTCCTAGCTGAGAATTATCAATGAATGGCTTTTTGAGTGACAGCATCCATCAGCATCCATTTTCTTCTGAGATAAGGTCCATTGATAGGCTATCTACACCTTAGTAGATGGCAGTATACCTATACATACATACTGGAAGGACAAAATGAACTTAGTGGGTTGAAAAAGAAGGCACACAAAATTGGAAGTGAAGTAGCAAGGCAGAGAAGTTGGTGACAAGAGATGGGGTAGATTGAATCAAAATTCATCATAGATCTGAATGAAATTCTCAAATAAAAAAATACACTTGTAAAGATTATACATTTTAGAATGTTTATGATTATAATACCACCATTATTGATTAAGCATTCAACATAGGGCATGTGGATGGAATCTCGTGATAAATCCTGATTATAAGACTGTGGCTTTGGTTAAGGTGAAACTCTGTAGCTTATCCTTATCACTGATTTGATAGAGAGAATAAACCCTCATCATAGGCATTAAACAAACTGCTATATAGAGAAATTGTTTAGAACAGACTCCAGTACCAAATAGCTACAAAGTATTTATATGGAAAAGCAGAGTCATTGCATAGCTAGGAGACAGCACATCTCTCCTGAAACAAGAAGACCAGCCACTGGGCAAGGATATCACACTCAGCTGCATACACATACTTCAGTAAATACATAATGGCCAACATGCATCAAGTGGAAAAATCAGGGGCTGGTGAGGTCACGATGCCTGGGAAAGGCCCAGGTGATCATTTGTTTAAGGAATTGCCATTGCACTGGTGAGATCCTCTCTGTCTTTCTAAGGGGAATAAACACACTAGGACTTAATTTTCCCATTAGAAATGTTATATATTTATTCATCGATTCCTTTCATGACCAGTTAATTTAAGAGCTCAAACTAGACAAACTAGAGTGGTGTAAATGTGACGTTGGTTTGCAAAATGACAATTAACCACCTCTGGGGTAGGAAGTCTGGGAGCAAAAAAAAAAAAAAAAAAAAAAAAAACAACAGTACACGGTGATCTCAATTCTATGTGTTTTAGACTATTTTGTTTCTAAAGGAGGGAGGGACATTCCTATAGTCCTCTCCCCAATGCATTTGCATTCAGTTCAGAAAAAAAAACAGTACACACACACACACATACACACACACATACACACAGAGAGAGAGAAAGAGAGAGAGAGAGAGAGAGAGAGAGAGAGCGCACAATGAGACAGCATGTATTTTATAGAAATATGGGATGTACAGTGAGCTATGTTAAGCTTGCTGACACACGGGCTTCCTAGTTCTGTCATTCCTTCGTTTGGATGAATATGTTCTTAGTTATGGTTCAGGGGATGAATTCAGAGTGGGAAAGAAGAATTGAAGTCACTTAGATGGGACACTCTATTACAGTGCTTAGACAGTTCTGTTATAGACGTACTTGGTTTTACCATTTCGTTAGGGAAATAATTGGTTTTATTCCCATTTGCTCTTTGCAAACATTATTTCTGAAAGCTATAATAAGAGCATCAATGATAATGAAAGCTATAATGTAGAGCATCAGGAAAATGCTGCAATTTATTTACTTAAATTGGGGATTACAAAAATTTTCAGAAAATTAAAAAGGATACTTTGGTGATTGAGTGCTCTGGATGTTCTGATAGGTTGAATCTACTGCTCAGCATCTTTGTACATTTTTAAAATGGTAGGTTATACATGTTCTTAACATCTGCGGGGATTGCTGACAGGACATGCTGTTCACCTTCCTGAGCTTGCCTCAGGGAGCTGGGTACCTGCCACAGAGCATGAGGAGCTGAAATAAAGTACGCGCTCAGCATATCACAGGGCGCTCAGCATAGCACAGGGCAGTCAGTATAGCACAGGGCAGTCAGCATATCACAGGGCGCTCAGCATAGCACAGGGCACTCAGTATAGCACTGAGAGCTCAGCATAGCACAGAGCGCTCAGCATATCACAAGGTGCTCAGCATAGCACAGGGCGGTCAGTATAGCACAGGGCGCTCAGCATAGCACAGGGCACTCAGTATAACACTGAGAGCTCAGCATAGCACAGGGCGGTCAGTATAGCACAGGGCGCTCAGCATAGCATAGGGCACTCAGTATAACACTGAGAGCTCAGCATAGCACTGGGATTCTTTTCTTAGATTTTATTAACTGTGAGCATGTAATCTTTTTCTTAGCATATCAAACCGATGTTTTTAAAAGAAAAAAAACTGTGAGTATGTTTCAATAAAATGATTGTCACTCCAAAAACTATAAAGAGGAAGAGTTAGAAGGGAGAGAAGTTGGAGGGAAAAATGAATTCAATATAATTTAATGGGTAAATAGCACTTTTATTTATTTAGCGGAACTTTCTTATTAGTTACATCCTAATAGTAACGTGGCCTCATGCTAGGAAGCATCAGGGTAAATAAGATATATGCCATCCTGTCCTCACACAGACACACACTTCAGAAAACTTGCTGGAGTAATCCTACCTAAAGGTCATGGGAGAGGCAAAGAGAGCTCCTTTGTAGATTCTTGACTGTCTGTACCCTTTACTTGATATTTTTGAAAGTTTATCTTTGCTGGTATTTGGGAAATCAAGCGAGGGTAGGTTCTTATATCTGTAGTTGAGTTTGGAGGTATGGGTTAGAAAAGAAGCTGAACTCAGGCATTTCTTGGAGACAGCTGAAACATCATTTTTTTAATAAGACAAAATGAACCATGTTAAGTTATCTAGGAAGCTGCACTAAATATTCTTAATGCACTTATAAAAAGGAATACTCAAACTCAACACAGTCAAAGGAGAATGAAGCATCTATCTCTTACAGGATACAAGTGAAATAAGTGAAGTGTTTATTAATTATCAAGCAAGGTGTCTCAGAGAACATGTTGTCTTAACTAAAAGTGGTTGTCAGAAGTAAGAAATGGGCCTGTGACCCTTTGATGGGAATAAGAGGAGTCAGAAATGGGTCCGACTGCAAAGGATCGCTGAGAGGAGAACACTGATTTCTGAAATTGTTCCCAAATGTGTGTACATACAAGGCTAAGCATGAGTATTAAAAAGAAAGGAAGAAAGAAAAATGTAAGAGGCAGAGATGATCTTAACTAGTTTAGATATGCCAGCCTGAGCAAGTCAAACTCCTGGATTCATGGGGACATGTCCTTTAGAAGAGATATTGCATTGTGTTGTGAGGTTTGTTGTACAATGTTGGGAATATATGTTTGTATAATTACCTTGCTTGCATAAATTAACTGTAGGTTTTGGCACTAAGAAATAGCTATGTACAGACATAGCTCTGAGGACTTCATTGTAAAAACTGTCAATCGCAAGAGACTTGCCAAGTGGATATTATTATTACCCTCATTTTTCCAGATTGGGAAACGGGGTCTTAAAGAAGTCAATTAGTCTGCACAAAACTAAATAATTTTAACTGTTGGGAGTGCAATTCAGACACAAGTGGCCCAAATCCATAGGTCCTAATACCAAGTTGAACCCGAGGCTCAGACATACACTGTTGGAAGCTATGGATTATCAGTAAGAAGAATGTTTCCTTTGCTTTACAGAAGCTTCTCAGTCTCAGGAGGTCCCATTTATTCAATGAGGTCCTTAATGTCTGTGCTGCTGGGGTTGTACGTAGGAAGTGGTCCCCTATGCCCATGTGTTGTAGAGTACTTCCCACTTTCTCTTCTATCAGGTTCAGTGTGTTCAGACTGATATTAAGGTCTTTAATCCATTTGGACTTGAGTTTTGTGCATGGTGATAGATATGGATCTATTTTCATTCTTCTACAGGTTGACATCCAGTTTTGCCAGCACAATTTGTTGAAGATGCTCTCTTTTTTCCATTGTATACTTTTAGCTCCTTTATCGAAAATCAGGTGTTCATAGGTTTGTGGGTTAATGTCAGAGTCTTCTATTCGATTCCATTGGTTGACTTCTCTGTTTTTATGCCAATACCAAGCTGTTTTCAATACTGTAGCTCTGTAGTAGAGTTTGAAGTCAGGGATGGTAATGCCTCCAGACGATCCTTTGTTGTAAAAGATTGTTTACCATCTAAGGCATCAGCTTGGCCCCCAGGTACGCTTCCAGATGCATCTGCTTTAACATCAATCCTACCCTAATTCAACGTATGAATGACTGACTGAGACCTCCAGCTCTTAGCCCCTCTGTATTCTGTCAATGATGTGACCCTTAGAAATCATTCGCTACAGTGTTTCTCAGATTGTGTCTTTGACTCATTAAAATGTCTCTTGACCAACATTGTTTAAAATGTAAAAAAAAGAAAGAAAAAGAAAAGAGCAATGCAAACAGTAAACAGACAGAACAAATATATACATATATATATGTATATGTATATATATATATATATATATATATATATATATATATATATATATATATATGAATGTTTCCTGACATTGAGTCACTAGGATCTGTGGATGTACAAAGATTTGCAGATTGGATCCAGAGTCATCATTATTGGTCACCGGTAAAAAAGTAGGTGCTTTGGGTTTTTAGAGGGTTTCAGTGAAAGTCTAGGATATGGAAACAGTTCATGTATGACATCTAAACAGTTTTGGGATTTTAATACATGTCTTATCCCTTCTTCCTTTCCAACTTTTCTCCTTGTTATAATTTGATTGTCTCCTCAACTGAATCATCGAAGTGTAAACATACACCACGTACACATCCAGGGCTTGGCGCAGCAGGACTTGGAGAAACAAGAGTACCCTTTAGAGTGATCCGAAAGTCTAAGAATTCCTTAGCATTTTTGTCTTCCCCGCCCATTAATGATTATTTGCTGCGACGACTTGGGATGGACAATTAGCCGAACAGTCTTAGTCATAATAAACGTCTGTTGTTGGAGGCAGAGTTCCATGCTTGTAACCCAAACAAAATCATGGGAGAAGCACAAATGGAGGTTTGGAAATGTCTATTTGAGTAGGTCTGTTTGCCAAGGAGAACGCCCAGGGAAACCGCGAGCTTGTTTGATAGCAAAGGCAATGTTTCCATTTTAAGGCTCAGTGCCTACTTATGTACTTACACATTGTTTTCTCCCCCAACGCAGAATGAGTTTTTTTCTTTATTATTTTCACAGCTGTACATATCTCATCCCACCAGATGCTACTGGAACTTCCAAATGGGGCACAACTAGAGCCAGGGTAAATGGGAGGGAGGGTGGAGGTTTAGATACAACAGTTCTCATTCCTCAGAGCTGAGAAACACAAAGTCCATCTTGTTCTGGTGTCTTCCTCACAGCGTAATCACAGGCTGCTTCCACATGCATACCTGACTGCTTGCTGTTTGTACAAAAGAGCCCCAGACAGAAGAACCTGAAGACAGTATATAGAGAGTGAATTGAAGGCCTCTAAGCACAGATGCTCTGTGTCTTTCCCTAAAGGTTTTGTTTGTTTCGTTTTGTTATTTTTGCAATTTAACAAATAGTTATTATATTTTTATTAAAATAGAATTACATCACTTTCTTCCTTTCCTTTTCTATATACAGTTCCTCAAATTTCCTCTTTCCAGCTATTTTCATGTCTTCCTCTTTCCCAACTACTATTTTCACACTTATAATGTGTATAATATATATCATTTCAATATATATATATATGAGTTTTTAATGGGTGTATGTATGCACAAATACATAAATACAGCTTTCTTAGTCTGGCTTGGTTGTTTGTGTGTATATGGTTTCAAGGCTGATTGCTTTATACTGAACAAACAATTAGGGGGCTTTTTCAATGCGATCTCTCCATCTCTCAGCACCCATCAGCTGCTTTTAATTCCTTGCCCTGGGTTTTCATCAATGTCATTCACAAACTGTGAAGGGTGTTTGCTGATAAAGTGTCTACCATGGTTCATGGCTTGAACCAAGATTGTGGCTGTATTCACTAATAAGGAAAGAGCGTAAAGCTGTTATAGACATTGTTATAAAATCCAGATTGCCATCACTAAAAGAGACCCAGACTGACAGTTATAATTTCAGGTGTTGGCAGAGGAGAGGTGGTAAGGATTCTTGCTGATAAAGTACTGGAACCAGATTGTCTGCTGTCAGAGTATATCAAATTATTAGCTATAATCTAGCATGTGTCCATTCTACAGATGAATAAACCAGTTTGCAGAGTTCATATACCATAAATATAAATACACAGGTATGATTGCAGCAGGTACATTGAATGACATAGAAAAGAAAAAAAATAACAGATTTATGGTCATGCTAAACTATGGCTTTGTGACATATTTCTTGGAGAGACATGCATCATAGAATTACCTGAAATACAGTTATTTGTCCTAAAAGTAGACAGATACATGTTCTTTATAAGACTCTTGTAAAACTGAATTCATAGCTATAAACTTCAAATGGAGTTTAAATGGCTCCCTGTGCCTTCAGAAAGGAGGTGCATTTTGCTTAGTTGTATCTTCAATATTGTATTTGTCATGGTAAAAAAGGAAGATGGCAGTGGCTTGCTTAGCTAAAATTCATAGACTTCTTATTTTAGATATCATATTCTCCGCAAAAGAAAATGTTGCTATATGCTGTTCTGAAGTATGAGGCAAAGGAATTTAGATTCGATTTTCATCTACTTTTATATATGTAGAGCCTACAATTTCATACAAGTTTTATTTGCATTGGCAATACTGCCGAACCGTTTCATTTTAGTGTTTCCGTGTCACAAACAGAGACCGAAGGCTAGCCAGCTGCGTTACATAAATATAAAACCCGAACAGCCTTCCGTTCTTGCAACCTAAGCAAAGAAAATCACATGAGCAAAAGTCCCAGGTCATCTAGGCAGGCGGAGCACATCAGAGCGAGGATCCCAAGAGCGCATGCTGGGCCATCCGTGTTGTGACAATCAAGCTAAAACAAAGCTCACCTGGAAGATCCAGAAATCGTAGGTCTTTGGAGCACCCCAAAAAACTTAGACTTTGAAGTAAGGAAATGAGGGACACATACACTTTCTACAAGATACATTTCCATTAATGGGCTTCAGCTACTTAATTATTGCTAAGACCTTTATCCCAAATAAAATCAGAAGTCATGCCAGTGATACTCCAGGCAGTCCTGCTAGTAATTATCTCTGGCTCAGTAGCAAGTCTTTAATGCCAGAAGTTTCACATTCCACATTCTTATTAGATGTAGGGTTCTCTATGCTGTTTTACTTTCTTTGAAGTAAACAGTACCAAACTGTTCAAATGTGTGCCTGGTCAAGGCCACCATTCATTAAATAATATCCACACTCATTGCAATGGGAGCTATCTGTTGAATGCTGGTGAAAAATATAGAGATAGCTTGCACATTCTTTTTAAGCCTGAGAAAACATCCTACCTTTATATAATAACACAGATAAGAAAACCGAGCCTTGGTGTTAGCGAGTGTACTAACAGCTCTACAAATGATGATGTAACAAAATTAGAATCCCAGCCTGTCTCTAATCCAAAACACAACAGTCTGGGGACAAATGTTATCTGTGAGTGTGTAATGTCTCAGATCAGGTAAAAGCTAATCCATCTAAATAGTCATGAGGAAGTGTCTTAAAGTTCTCACTCCCTTCCTATCTGAGCAGTGAGCCTTGCCACACTCTGGCCAGCTGTGAAAGCACAGGCATTGCTGTTTCCTTAATGACATATGAGCGCTGCAGTAGGTCTCCTGAAAAACAGCTCTGGGCTCTAAATTGGAAAGGATCTGCAGAGTGCCTCCTCATCCTGTGTCCCTCTGTTGATTCACTGATCCCTTTAACTAGCTTTTCTTCAGTGCAAGCCTGGAATCCAGGTGCTATGCTGGCCGTAGATTGAATGATTAATATATGCCCCCTTCCCTTTGTGCTTTTATCTCTCAAAGTTCTCTTGTGGGGTGACAAAAATCCCCTCGTGTCGCAAAGGTCACAGTGCACAGTTTGCCACGTAAAGTCCCAGTGTCTAAGATCAAAGGAAGATAAATTTGATGAGCAACCTTGTGTGAAGTGAAGCAAAATTCTTTGAAAGTTCTCCCCTTTGCAAAGAAGAGGTCTGTAACTTTCAAATGTGTACGTGGATGTTTGATAGCACCCGAAAAACAGTTCCTCTGTGTAAAAAGATGTGGTAAGTGTTCACTCAAGCTGAAAATGAAACCACATTTTGTAGGAATAATTTGAGGGTAAGGTCAGTCAAAAGTCATTTCTGGTGAATGTTTTCACTGGTTTAATTTTGAGATAAAAGTCTTCTGTCTGGTGACAGGACTGGTGTACTACAGGTTTAATGTCACATCTGTCATTACTTTATAAATACACCATGTGTTTCTCCTCTGAACTCCTGAAAAAAATCAAAGACCACAGATGATAAATCCAAATCCAGACCTAAGGAGATGGCTCACTTGGTGAAACCTATGCTGAGCAAATCTGATGACCAGAGTTTAATCTCTAGTACACATGCACACAACTAAATGAGTGTGTTGATGTGTATTTGTAACCCCTGCTCTGGTTGACAGGCAGAGACAAGTAGATTCCTGGAGTACACTCTCTTAGCAACTTAGGCTACATTTTAAGTTCCTAATTAGTGTGAGGTGAGACCCTATTTCAAAAATAAGATGAACGGCATCTGAGGGATGACGCTTGAAGCTGGTCTCTGGTCTCTGTTTGTACCTGCACACATGGAAATGTGCATGACACATGCACAGAGAGAGAGGGGGGAGGCAGGGAGGCAGAGATACACACAGAAAGAGAGAGGATTCAAACCATTGATATGGTTGATATGCAGCAAACCATTCTATAATACTTTCATCCTCCAAAATTGAAGTTCAAAAGAAGAAGATTTTGTCTTCTTATAACTTGGTGGTGTACAGCACAACCCACACAAGTGTGAGCTGAGGTTTGTTGTTTATAAGTTGAGTCATCTGTGATATTTGTTACAGCATCCTGAATAGATGATATTTTCCCTGCCGTTCCTCTTAGAGACTTTGTAGCCATCAATACCTGGAAACTGGCTTCTGTGCGTTCACAGTGTGGTCTCCAGGTGAAGCTAAAGCATTTCTCTGAAATAATTCCCTATCCTTTACATAGGGCTTGAGCCAAGGCCAAACCTGAACATACAAAGCCAGTGGGTACCACCCAGATGACGACTGCAGGGTATTTGCACATTAAATATCTCAGTACGATTTGCTCAGGTAACCACCAGCTCCAAGTTCCCAGAAAACCTGCAAAGCCTACCTCCCAAAAAACTTTTGTGTATTCCCAGGAATCTATATTTCTATATTCATCATCATTATTAACTTCTTATCCATAGGAGGTGCATTTTGTTCAACATCAACCCATACAGAACAAAAGGCAGTCATCAATGTCCATAAAAATATGGAAATTGCAAGAGACACCTTGTGAGCTCACTAGTGCCTAACCTTGGCTACTTATCAAAGATAGTTTTTGTCAACCTAACACAAACTAGAGTCACCTGAGAAGAGGGAATTTCGATTGGAAATAGTCTCCATCAGATTGCCATGCAGGTAGATCACTCTCTTGATTAATTATTGCAATAGACGGGCCCAGCCCACTATAGGTGATAGGAGGTTCTACCCCTGGCAGTGATGCGGGAAAGCAAGGTAAGCACGCCAAGTCACTGAGCAGCTGTGTTAGACATTTCCTGCTTCTGCTATTGCTTAGGTTTCTGGACTGACTTCCCTTGGAGATCAACTATGAGGGAGATGGACAAACCAAACAAAATCTTTCCTCCTTAGGTATTTTTTTTCTTTTTTATAGTGATGTTTCTCACAATAGGAACTAAATTAGGACAGTCCTGAAAAAAAAGGAATGTGTTTGTTGTTTGTTTTTCATGATTGCTTTCTGTTTCCTCCTCTTTTTGTTCCTATTGTTCCCGCTTCCCTTAGCCTTACTCTCCAATTTCCTTTGTTTCTCTATCATGCAGAGAGATTCTCTTCTTCTTTGCTTTTACTCCCCAAGCATATGAATCCCAAATCAAAGGAACCCAAAGGGTCTCAACTTAGGAAAACAGAATTATCCAGTCAATGTAATCCTGTGTTCCTAAACTGCAGTGTTGAGAGTTATAACCTGGAATGGTAGCAGTGAGAGGAGACAGGGTCCCCTGGTCCTTTCTATACTTGTATTTCTTAGTCTATAGAAATAAAGATGGGGTATAAACACTGCTTTCATTACCTAAATATCATGTGGAAGGGTACTAATGCCAAAGAGAGAAAATGGTGGATGTCCACTTCACGCTTTGGGCAAAAGGAAGAGGCAGCAGGCTCCAGAAATCCTACCCTCATAAGTACAACTCAAAACATTATCATTGGGTGTAATGCAAGTACTGTGTTTTCTAAGACATCAACACCAATTATATATAAATATAAATAATTAAATTATATAAAATATAAATATGTAGTTGAAAATTTTTTAAAGATATTTGTCTATTGGGGGAATTTCTGAACAACCTCATTAGAAAAATCCACTAAAGTCTTTTACATGTGTAAGTGGGAGCACACTGCTTCCTACATATTGGTTCAGTTTGCCAACCTCTCACTAGATTCGAGTTGAAATGTTACATCCTAATTTCTCTGTCTTTCTGTAATTGTATCTGTTTCTGACTCTCTCTTTGCTTGGCCCCATGGAGAGAAAAGCCAGTAAACTCATGAAGATGGAGAGATATTTATTTCATTGATTGCTCTGTCTGTCTTCACTATTTGCTCTGCTCTCTAGTACCCCATGAGCCTTTCATGACCCTAAGAGAGTTACTAAGTGAAACATGTTGCCCTCCTCAGAAAAAAATATTGACGAGGTAAGGGTGAATGACCAATAGGACCTGTTATTAAATACAATGTCAGTTGATTGCAATAATGAGTTGCAGAAGATGAGAATTAAGAATGTTCAGTAGAAGTGAGTAGGTAAGAAACACCTGTAAACTATTAAGAAATAAGAATTCTGACTCTAGGTACCTCCATCTTATGTCTTAGATTCACAGTTGAGAGTTTGGAACATCCTCACCTTGACCCGGTGGTGTGACAGCTACCTTTTCTTTTATGTTTTTAATTTTTTATTGTTTTTATTGAGCTATGTATTTTTCTCCACTCTCCTCCCTTTTTTCCCCTCCCTTTCTACCCTCTCCCATGATCCCCATGCTCCCAATTTACTCAGAAGATTTTGCCTTTTTCTACTTAACATGTAGATTGGATTTATGTATGTCTCTATTATGGTCTTCTTTGTTGTCTAGGTTCTCTGGGATTATGAATTGTAGGATGCTTCTTCTTTGCTTTATGTCTAAAATCCACTTATGATTGAGTACATATGATTTTTGTCTTTCTGGGTCTGGGTTACCTCACTCAATATGATGTTTTCTAGATCCATTCATTTGTCCACAATTTCAAGATGTCATTATTTTTTTCCACTGTATAATACTCCATTGTGTAAATGTACCATATTTTCTTTAGCCACTCTTCGGTCAAGGGGCATTTAGGTTGTTTCCAGATTCTGGCTATGACAAATAACATTTCTATGAACAGAGTTGAACACATGTCCTTCTAGTACAATTGAGCATCCTTTGCATATATACCCAAAAGTGGTATTTCTGGGTCTTGAAGAAGGTTGTTTCCTAATTTTCTGAGAAATTGTCATACTGATAACCAAAGTGATTGCACCAGTTTGCAATTCCACTAGCAATGAAAGAGTGTTCCCTTTCTCCCACGTCTTCTCCAGCATAAGCTGTCATCAGTGTTTTTGATCTTGGCCATTCTTACAGGTATAAAATTAAATCTCAGAGTTGTTCTGATTTGCAGTTCTCTGATGACTAAGGATGCTGGGCATTTCTTTAAGTGTCTTTCAGCCATTTTAGATTCCAATGTTAAGAGTTCTCTGTTTAGGTCTGCACCACATTTTTTATTGGATTATTTGTTCTCTTGATGACCAATTTCTTGAGTTCTTTGTATATTTTGGAGATTAGCCCTCTGTCCAATGTGGGGTTAGTGAAGATCTTTTCCCATTTTATAGGCTGCCATTTTGTCTTGTTGACCATTTGCTTTGCTTTAAAGAAGTTTCTCGGTTTCAGAAGGTCCCATTTATTGATGGTTTCTCTCAGTGTCTGTGACAGCTACCTTTTCAAACCTCTTTTGTTAACTAGATATGTTAACCATTAGGTGGCAAAGGTTTCATTGGGTTCCTGTGCCTCTTGGTTTCCTAACACATGATTTTCTAGTGGTGAATTAATATGTGAGAATAAAACTAGAACGACAGATTATAAAATTGTGGTTCTTACTAGTATTTTCAATACAATGTAGTATGAAATAGTATGATGCATGAGGGGAGAGAAAAGGATTGGGTTATAAGAAAGGGCATAGAGCAAAGAAGAGGGAGCTAGCAGGTATTAATGAGGATTTTACATGGCATGATTTACATAAAAGCTTCATCTTCCAGTGACTAATCAGGAGCAATGAGGAGAATAGATTGTAACAGTTGAGAGAAGGGATTTTGAATAGAAGGCTGTGCCGTTATGCACACAAGAAACAATAAGAGGATGGATTAAGAGTGGGTCACTATGACTGGTGAGAAGCCAGTTAACTTGAGGGTGGCAAGCGGGTTAGGATTGATGAAGTTTGGCTTTGAAGGGAAGGATCGGTGGACAGATACTAATTTTGAGATCTCACATTTAAAAACTGCATCAGGCAGTAGCAGAGAGGTAGTTCCCCAGCAGTGATGTCTAGGACGTCTACATGGCTCACGTTTCAGCTCTTATTCTCCACACATTTCAGGAGGCAGAAGGAAGGGTTTTGAAATTCTGAGCCATTTGTACATGGTTGAAAATGTCATTCACCCAGGATAAGAAGCAAACTGATGATCAGTTTCCTCTTTGAAAAGCATCTGTGGGCTTCCCAGATTTTCCCAGAGTTGGGATTTCAGGCCCTGCACACACTAGGCCAATAGTCTGGCACTGAGCTGTGATCCCAGCCCTAAGAATTTCCTTTGAGTGTGAGCTGAAGAGGATTGGTGGAAATCTGCAGGGGACCTACGCCTGTTGTGATTAATTACAGATGTAATTAAAATCTCCTATGTCAATCAATGCAGGCAAGGCTACATTCTTCTTCAATTCTCTTTCATTTGTACTGCCTTTGGTAAACAATTCCCTTTGTGTTCCTCCTCTGCCCTCTAATTTTATAGTTAATTCACATAAAAGACATCAGATCTTTTGGATTATATTAATAGGGCCAGAGCAGCGAAGAGAATGGTTTACTCAGGAGACAATGTGAATTCACAGGTAGTTGTTGTATTTCCTAAATAAATCTTCCTTGAGTTCTTCTGTTCTGCATGTATTTTATAGAAAATATTATTATTTCTCCTTTCAGTTTGCGAAAGTTCTGTGGAACTAGCCAAATCTATATGTGATTCATGCTTCATTAGAATGTGACTTCTGGGCTCATGGTCCTCAGTTCAAACAGCCCTTCTGCTCTCTCACAGTGAGGCTATCTTAGACAAATTGTTCAGAAATGGAAAATGTCCCCTTTTTCTGTTAAGATAAAAATACTAATCTATTTTTCCTGGGTATTAACAATAGTAAATATATGTCAAATGTAAATTAGATTAAAAATAGCCAAGACATGGTCAAACACACAAATATAAGAATATGTTTGAGCCTCATCATGTTATATTGCTTCATTATTTTACCTATTTTATAGGTTTAAAGCACATGATGAATAAACTGGCCTATAAATTGCAGGTCACGTTTGAAATAGATATGCATGTGAACGCGTTTAACATCTAGCCTCCTTATCTCACTGAAATATAACCCGGACGAAGGAGGAATTGTTATCTATGTTGTTTATTGCTATATGCATTTCCTAGAAAATTGCTGGGCAGGAGCACATAGTCAAGAAATATGTGTTGAATGGATGGGTAACATGTACTGTAGTCCTGAATTTCCCTGACATATCCCCACTGCACAGATCTTGCTCAAAAGTAGAACGACTCACCCTTGAACCAGCACCAAATAGATTTTTGTCTTCAGCCAACCTTGATCACTGCCATACCATCATTGTTAATGTATGTTTCTTATCACATGCTACTTTGTACTTAGCTTATTTTTGATAACATAAAATCTAGTCTCATATGTCTCCTTGATTTCTCACACATTATTTTCACAGTTGATACCAATCATTTCACAACACTGAGGTCCAGAGATGCTGAAAACATCTATTCTTGTTTCCATATTCTATCCGGTTTTCTCTGTCAGAGTGCTGTTCCTGTTTTCTTGCCAAGGCCATCCCTATTTAAGTAAATATTATGTGATAAGGGAAATGTCCTCTGCTCACGCCATGTGATGTGATAACCCTGGCTGGCTAGTAACTAAATATGAGAAAGGGAATAGTTTCAGGGAAAGAAAAAACATTTTAATGTTAGCTCATCCTAATTAATATTCAATATTTATAGTGGCTAAGAGTGCCACTTTGATCAACTTTGTAGACTATTTACCCCATTACTCTTTAAGGATTCATCTTCCATGGTATCTCTCATCAATACCACTTTGGCGTGAGTTCAAACCCTTTTTATATCTTTATGCATCTGGCCATTTGTGACTAAAAATGGAGTTAAAAGCATTTATCTAAGACACTCATAATAAACACTTCTCAGCTTAATCTCTGATTCTTGTATTTGCTTCAGCCCATGCTAGATGACACAGATCCAGGGGGAAGTGACCTTGGCTTCTCTACTTAGTATAGATCGTAATACCTTCCATAAGGCTAATCAAGGGATTGATTGAATCACTTGTTGACTAACTGCTGAACTCACTGTAAAGTCATTGTATTCGTTAATGAATAGATAAAGGAGGCTTTATTTCTAGAAGTAGACGTAAACAGTTCTATTTTATCTATAAGGACACAGAGTAACCACGAAATAAATCATTCATTAATTTCCCTTTTGTGATACCCATATGAAATTTGTGTAGTGTGTCTGTCAAATCAAAAAACTAGATCTGGCGAGTAGACAGATATCTCAGAATTTAAGAGCTTGTGCAAAGGAACTGAGTTCAGGTCCTAGTACCCACATTGTACCTCCTTGAAGAAGTACTAATTTCAGTTCTTAGCACAACCTAGCTCATAACCACCTGTATATACTTTACCTCAGGGAGATCCAACATCCTCTTCTGGCTTCTCTAGGAAGTACACACATATGATACACATACACACACACATACACATACATAAATAAAAGTAACAATAAAATCTAAAATTTTAGTTATCTGAAAATATTATTCTACCACGCAAAATAAATCAACAATTAACCAGACTACACAAAAAGTTGCTAAAGAAATTAAAAAGCTTGAAATTTATTTCCTAAAGAATCATATTTTAGAAAGCAAGAAAGAAGAATTTTGGTCATTAAAACTTTTATCAAAAAAGAAGTTATTATTAGTTACCCAGAGTATATGTGTCCCCAAAATGCATTTACACAATATATTTCTAATTTATATTTTAAAACTTTTTTAGCATTTAGCCGGACGTTGGTGGCACACGCCTTTAATCCCAGAGGCAGGTGGATCTCTGTGAGTTCAAGATCAGCCTGGTCTACAAGAGCTAGTTCCAGGACAGGCTTCAAAGCTAAGAGAAACCCTGTCAAAAAAAAAAAAACTATCATTCAAGATAATGGGAAAATTGTCTCAAATCTCATTCATTGCTTCAAGTTTTTCTTCGTGTATTTTTTTAATTGATTTTTATTGAGCTCTACAGTTTTCTCTGCTCCCCTCCCTGCCTTTCCCTTTCCTTCAACCCTTTCCCAAGGTCCCTATGTTCCCAATTTACTCAGGAGATCTTGGCTTTTTCTACTACCCATGTAGATTAGACCTATGTATGTTTCTCTTAAGGTCCTCATTGTTGTCTAGGTTCTCTGGGATTGTGATTTGTGGGCTGGTTTTCTTTGCTTTATGGTTAAAAACCACCATGAGTGACTACATGTGATAATTGTCTTTCTGAGTCTGGGTTACCTCACTCAAAATGATGTTTTCTAGCTCCGTCCATTTGCCTGCAAAATTCAAGATGTTACTTTTATCTGTTGTGTAGTACTCTATTGTATAAATGTACCACATTTTCCTTATCCATTCTTTGGATAAGGAAATATTCTCAAGTGACTCTCTTCTGTCTTCAAATTTAAATTTTAGTCTTCGAGTTCAAGAGACTAAGACAAAGCATTCAGAAATAGAGCTCCCAGCCCCATGAAGATTCACTCTGCCTGTCTTTAATTATCTTTGAAATTCTACTGAATACACAAAACCATGTGCACACATGCACATACAAACACATGTATGCAAACATGCATGCCCCTATCTCTATGCAATTTTCTTCAACACAATAGCTTTAACTAAATACAACTAGTGTATTTTTGGTTGAGATTTATTTCCAAGGAGCAAATGAAGGAAGTTATTTTTCCTAGACATTGCATATAAAATAAAAATAAATTGATATTTATGTCTGTAAAAAGTAATGAGGGTTGACGAGACAGATGGCTCTGTGTTTAAGAACATTCTTAAACTGAGGTTTGGTTCCCAGCACCCTCATAGAAGCTCATGTCTAATTAAAGTCTACTTCTAGGAGACGAAATGGCCCTTTCTGGCCTCCACTGTTCCCAGGCCTGCACATAGTGTGAATGAATATATGCATGTAGGCAAATCATTTACTGACACACAGTAAAAATACATCTAAAAACAATGAGTAACTCTCAGTGTGTGATGTCTGCATTACACAGAACTTCTTTGCTCCTCTAACCCTTGGTTTGTCATACTGAAGTGTATCCTGTGCTGAAATATCTTCTTCAGTTTACACAAGAAAGAAAGGCAACTAATGGCTCAGTGCTCCTCTAATGGTTAAGATCACTGGCTGATCTTCTAAAGGTCGTGAGTTCAATTCTCAGCTACCACATGGTGGCTCACTACCATCTCTAATGAGATACAGGGCCCTCTTCTGACCTGCAGGCATACATGTGTACACACCTCTGTAAATATAATTAATAAATCTTTTTATTTATTTTTTACATCTAACCCCAGTTTCTCCTTCCTCCCATTCTCCTGCCCCCACCCCTCCTTTTCCACTCACTTCCTGCTCCTCATTCAGTCCTCAGAGTGTGTAAGGTCTCCCTTGAGGAGTCAACAAAATCCGGCATACCAAGCTGAGGCAGGATCAAGCTCCACTCCTCCCTCCCCCCGTATCAAGGCTGATCAAGTTATCACATCATAGGGAATGGGCTCCAGAATGGCAGTTCGTGCACCTGGGATAAGTCCTAGTCCCAATGCCAGGGATCCTCACCACCAACCCCCTGCTAACAGATCAAGGCACCATCTTTTAAAAAAAATGTTTCTAGGCCAAGAAACAATCTGACGTCTAATGAAGGATGTTCCGAGCTGGTTGTCGGAACTCTGTAAGTGCTCTAAAGTTATAAAGAAAGTTTGTATTAACCTCTATACTTTTAAAGAAATAATGTATTAATACATTAACTGGTCTCTAGATTGTGTGCTTTATACAAACCACAGAGAAGATGAAATGCTTTTAGCCCTGACTCCACAGTCAGTGATTTAGAATCTTTTTCTGTAAATATGAGCAGAAATTTGCAATATTAACATTGTGAAATATTCTGACTAGCTCATGAGCTAGCAACTTAGGACCCACTGATCACACACAGCTATAGTTAAAATTGAGAAAATGTGGGGTCAATGTTCAGACACGGGAGTTTTAGCATTATTTTTTATTTTTCATGACTCAGATATGTCGAGTTTTTTTTTTCATCTTGAGCACTACGTAGATAAAATTAACCCTTACATACAAATCAGCCAAGTGTTCAATATCTTTGTTCACAAACTCTGAATCAAGTATTTCACAGGTAATTGATGTTCCATAAATATTTACTCTGTAAACGAATGAATGAGTGACATGCAAGGAGAAACAAAATCCAAATGATATTAATGCCATGATTAAAATTAATAATGTGTCTTTTAAGAGGCCCTTCTGAAGGACAGATTGTGTATGCAGATGGATTAATGAATACGCAGTAGAAACATTTGGGGCTGGCATCTGAGAGAATGAGGGAATACAGGCTACAAGATGTTGAACAGCCGGGATGAAAATCCTATGTTAAGGCCTCTAGCAAAGAGCTGATTTCTTCGCTTGGTGCAAATGTCCAGTCTTGGCTCCCGACACTAGCTCGTGTCTTATCTCCTTCCCATACTGGAAAGAAGCAGCCTGCTGGCACCATGTCACAGTACTGTAATTAAATCACATTTCTCTGATATGATTTGGGATGAAATAGCATTTGGTACCATAGGGTTTTCTCTTTGTTGCAAGTCAATCTCTATAATATATTACTAGCTAAGATAAAGTAACTTGTCAAAGCAAAGGAAGGTCTTTTGCTGATAAAATGATGACCTTTGGCAAATTAAATAACTCAAGACTCAGGTTCATCATCTACAAAGTGTGGAATACCTTATTTGTTTTCCAGCTTGTTAGAGAGAAGATAACATGTTCAACAACAAGTTTGCTCCCTAAATAGCAGTGTTTTGTGTAATGAATAGAGAGGGAGATGTGTTAATGAAATACTATTGGACTAGATGGGTTAAAAATTAATTTTAAATTATAATTTATTAGAACAGACATATGCTACCTGTTTTAGTCCACACTGTAAATCTGAGAGGACAGGAATGTAGTATTGACTTGTATTATTATTCCAGGAAATGGGGCTTAAGCAAAATTGGCTTTCTGAAATGATTTTTGCACACAGAAGGAAAACAGCAGAAGAAGAACTTTAACCTGAGCCAAGTCAGAGCATCCAATGTTTTTTGTCTTATTGCATTACTGTCTGGGGAACTGGACATCTGTCTGGAAAGAAAATTGAAAATATCACAATGCGATCGCTATTACAGTGGGATTCAGGAAGGCAGAGGGATAGGCTGAAAGGCAGAAGGAAAAAAGCAAATGCTTGCTTTAGATGGTGACGGCAAAATTGCCACTTACCTGGGTACAGCGAACTTAGACAGAGCTGGGTTCAGAGTCAGCTTCTGCATTCCCCGTCTGATGTTGACAGGCAAACCTTGCCCCCTCGGTTTTCAGTGCAGATGGAAACCGCCAGCACCTACAAGTTTGGGAACTTAAATTAGTTGACATTGAAAACGAGGCACATGGTAGAGAAAGGATCGTTGTTAGCTTCTGTTTTCATTTCAGTCTTTGTGACTCCTTCCCTTCATTTTGTGTGTCGGGAGGTGTTCAGTGTTTGAGGTCCAGTTTGGCCTTTCACACTGCTTGTGACTTCCGGCAGTTTTAACTTTTTCTAGACGTGGGTTCATGAGGGGAAAATCCACAAGGTTGAAAGTATTAATAACGTCTACCCTGATATTAAAATGCCTGTGATGGCAAGAGAATGTGGAAGTATTGTTTTGTTGATCTATTGTTTAACAAATGGCAATGCTTAGAGGTTATATCTGATCACAGAATACTTTTGCAGTTTTTCCAATTTTCCGTGGCTCTGGAATGCTAAGCTGCTAAAAATTGGTATGTATAAAAATGCCTCGTACTGCACAGTGACCTCTTGTTCTCCACACAGACCGGTACAACACATGAATGTTATGTTCTTTGGAGAAAACAATTTCCTTATCAAGCTTGAACAGCATACACTGAAAAAAGAGCACAAATCACTGGCAGCAGGAAAAGCTGTTAATTATTTTTGATAATGCATCTAGCTTCTTTATGTTTTCAGAATGAACGCACGTTCTGTATAGAAAATTAAGGAAAACATGTACGCATATATACACTAGTATAAAAACTCAGCTGTAGCCAGGCACTGGTGGAGCACAGCTTTAATCCCAGCACTCAAGAGGCAGAGCCAGGCAGATCTCTGTGAGTTCAAGGCCAGCCTGGTCTACAAGAGCTAGTTCCAGAACAGGCTCCAAAGCTACAGAGAAATTATATCTGGAAAAAACAAACAAACAACAACAAAACTCGGCTGATGCCCCACATCTTGAGAATGGCTCTTTTGTCCTGAGGCTTTGCCATCTTTATGAACAAGCTTGAGTTAGGGACTTTAAATAACTTACCTGATCTTCCAAGAGCAAAGCATTTACAGTGCACTTGCCTCTGAGTAAGCTGGAACAGTTTGTGTGTTGCATTAGTGGCTTTTCCTGTGATAAATACCCTGACAAAAGAAACTTAAGAGAAAGACCACTTATTCAGGCTCGTGTTATGAGCTGACAGACAACCTTAGCGGGCAAGTTAGAGAAGCAGAAGCCTACGGCTCTTGGTCAATCAACATCCTCTGCAAGGTAGCAGAGACTGATGAACCCTTGAGTTTGGTTCAATTTCTTCTCCTTGTGTAGCCTGGACCTACAACCCTATGGTACGTTAACCCCAGCTTTAGGGTGACTCTTCCTACTTCAAAACCTAGAAATGTCCTCAAAGACGTGACCAGCGCCTTGTCTCTTCAGTGGCTCTAGATCCTGTCCCTTTGTTCATCAGTATAAACCCGAGTCACACAGCTGTAGGGAGGAAAACTGAGGGACCAGGTCTGTTCCTCAGCTGTCGCTCACCCTTCTTTCTCTCCGTACTTCACTTACCCAGAACAGTGCAGCGTATGTATATGAGCAATGTAAGCATGGTGTCCACTTTTAGCTTGTTAGTGCATATCTAACCGTACGCCCATCTAGAAATTTCTACATGATTTTCAGGGAAGAGGCTTATATATTATAGGCTCAGCTCTTGGTGTCTAAGTTTGGGGACAGTCCCTAATCTTTCTACGTGTCAGTTTAAATATCTAAAACACAGTTATAAAGTTCTTTGCCTCTTCTGAAATTTCTATCCCTGTGAATCAAAAGGAAAAAAAGTAATATAACCAGTAAAGAAATAATTTTTCCCTTTGCAATCATCTAGATGTACGGGACTTTTGAGAACCCTCCTCAAATAGTATTGTTCAATCTCACAGTCTACTTTGGTTCAAGTATCACTGCAGACAGGCTGGCCATTAGTCTAAGTACAAGTAAGTATCCATTCCGTAAGTGCATTCTTGAAGAAAGACAATGTTTTCTAGACAGGATGTGGCAGTTTTTCTCTCAAGTATCTGTCTTTAAATCACTGCTGCCATCTTCCCAAATATTGACATGTCAAATTATCACCTTGGGATAGATTCACACCTGATTTTTGAAAGTTATATGATCCTGCTTTCTAAGATACCTGTAATGCTTTTAGAAGATTATATTTTATTCTGGCAAAACATAAATGAGATATTATTCTCACACTCATGTTTTGTAATTTAAATGTTATTACTTATCTATTGAATATAAATACAAATTATTAGATCTAGTATACACATAAGCATTTGGCAAAGATATTGAAGTTTTAAAGTACATTGTTGGCCAAACTATGCCTAAAAGAACAGCTTCAGATGTCCTGGGAACTAATTTAGTGTAAGCCGCATAGGAAGCAATGAGCCTTATCTTCAGCACTTCCCTGACTTTCATATTTGTATCTGCCGTTCTGTCCATAGCAATTCAGGCACACACTGTGATCATGCATTACAGATTTCTGGGCATACTAAGACACTCTCACTATATACATATATTGAGAATCTACCAATGACTAGGTCCTGCCCAGTACTAAAAGAGTCAGCCCTCACAGAACTTCGACTCGGCACATAGTTATAAAATGTAGGATGCTATTAAAGACCACCACTCACCTGCAGATGTAAAGCTGTTAGCCAAACAAGAGCCAGCTAGGGTGAGGAAAGAGGCCTCCTTCCTTCTAACGAGTTGTAACACTTTAGTACATCATAATTTAATTAGACCCTTTTATATTGGGATACAAAAGGGGTATAACGTCTGGGAAAGATTTGCTCGCTCAGTAACCGCAAGTAACAACCAGCTTTTACACACCGAATAAGGGAGCTTTGCAGGCACTAAAATAGAGTGATCACTAAGAGTTACTGTTAAATTAAAATTAGAGGAAACAATATTTGTACTGGCTTATAAAATGAATACAATGTTCCTGGAAAGCTCTATAAGAAATTAACAGCTGCTATTGAAGGAGGAGGAAGCATAGGAAATGGGGCTAGCAAAGGGAGACAGCTTCTGCTATAATTATCTTTATGCAAATTCTTAATATTTCAAGGCTTATATCATCTTACATTTTAGAAATAAGGTGTGTATTACTGTGTCTGCCATTATAAAATGCATGCAAAGGTTTTGTTATACCTGTTGTTGAAACCTCAGTGTTTATTTATTGTGCACTATTGCTGTTCTGGTTTGTAAGAAAACTTTTATATTCTCAATACTGTTTCCATTACAGTTAGGTCACCAAAGTATTGTCTCCAGCCTCCTCCTTTCTATGATGCTATTTGCCCAAACACACCTCCACTGTTATTAAAACAGAGCCATTTTTCTAAAGATTTTATATTATTTCAGGATTCTTGTGAGATTGGGAAACCATGTGTAGTTTTTAAGTTTGCAGTGTTATTAATCCTAATACACTCTTCTAAACATTAACTACCGATCCATTACCGATTGTTGCCTGTCCTTGATCCTACCTGAGCCCCAGGATGCTGGTTCATCCATGATGGTCATCACCATTGTCACTTATGTGACTAACTTTTACAAGGAGATCTCCTTAGGTGGTTCATTCACAGTCTTGTTTTTCCATACCCAGCTGAAGCTCTGAGACACCTTGTAAAGGTGCCTACTTCTCTCTAGATTGCCCTTTCCTGCACAGCACTGTGCACAATGCTGCTATTACCTGGGCATGCAGAATCACACCTGTGGCTCTGCAGCTCATGGAGTGTACTTGGTTATAACTGAATGTCCCCGCTCAGCACTGGAAACTTGGAGATGCAAGCATGCATTCCCAGGGATCACTCTATTTTGAAATTCTCTGGGGCCATTGTGTGGGCACACAGTGGTAGGATTTGCTGGAGGAGGTAGAGGCAGGAAGATCATGAGGTCGAGGCCAGCCTGGGGTGGGCCAGTATCTTAAAGGCTATTGACTGAAGGAGTTCCCACAACAACCAGGACTCTATAATATCTAATGGCCAAGTTCATGTCATTGGACCCCTGTATCTGCGCTTATTTTTCAAAAATAATCCCAATATGCTATTTTAGAATATCTTTACATGTTCTCCACCAAATCCTCACCAAAGTCATTGGATTTATATGTTAAATTGGAAGAGGAAGAAATATTCTCCTTACAGGATTAGATGGTGAGATTTGCAATCGCAGCAAGGGTGTTATTTATTTATCCTTCTAAGACTTTCAGTAGAAGCTTTGCATTTTTCTCTTCTTAAAATGTTTGCGTATGATTAGTATAATTCTCAGAAATGCTTGAGAGTATTTTCAGCACTGTTGGGAACAGTCTCATTTTCTTTTGCACTTTATGGTTGGTTATTGGTAGAGACGGACATTCTTGATGGCTTTTGTGGAATGTGGAGCTGGAAATTTTATTTACATTACTAAGTAGTTTCTGTAGTTTATTTCTGCTGATGCTTTTGATGCCCAGTGTGCATCCCACTGTCATCTGTTTCTAATTGTACTTTTGAGTTTTCCTTTTCAATCGTTGCTGCTTGCTACTCTTTTCTTACTGTGTGGCAGACTGTTCATCTCATGGTGTGAAGTTTCAGACATAGCCTAAACCTCCTGCAAGAAATTTTGCTAGTGTCTCACATCTTCATAGCTGAGGACAGCATTCTTTGTGCATCATTATTAAACAGTAATTAGCAAATAAAAGGTAGTCAGTGTAAGTCCCTCTCTCTGGCCTCCATCTTTGGAGACCCCACCCCTGTGCCCACCAAGCCTCGTCCCCTCCCCGGAGGAGTGTCAAGGCAGCCCACCAAACCTTGACCACTCCCCCAGCCTATTTAAACTGCTCCCTGGAGAGTCCCTTGGTGGTTTTCCCTCTTTCCCCCCACCCCTGTGGTCCTGCTGGTGGCTTCCCTGTTCCTCTCAGGGCCACCCGAGAGCGCAGGAATCCCATTAAACCCTGGATATCCTCTAATTCGGCTTGTTTCTGATTTGGCTTGATTGGTGTTTTTGCAACGGCAGAGAGCTCGCATTAGGAAATATTCCTAACAGTCAGTGCTTTTTTTTTCTCTTTTATTTTCTTGTTCAAAACTGTCGAATTTTATCAGTTATTTTTATAAATCTGTTGAGATTTTGTCATGTTTTATGCAATTCATAACAATGTATATTATGATTTTTAAACTACTGTTGTTAAATATTAACTGTATTTAAACACTATTCTTTGTTTTTCTTGTTATTTATAATATCTATTTTTGTCAGCACAAAATTATTGGATTTTATACTTATTTCTGTCAAAAAGAAACAAGTGAAACCTAAGAGGGTAGATAGGGTCTGCTGGCACTCGGTCTAGGTTGAGTATTGGTAACACTTTGATAGAGTAGGTAGTTTAATATTTGGATGTGGGTATCCTCTACGTTTAACAATGAGAACCATTGCTAAACTCCCATGATGCTTTATTTCTTCTCCATTTCAACATTCATAAATGACAGTCTTGTACTTTTCTGCTCTGTTACCATGGGGATATGAACACATTTGATAGTAGAGAAGCTTGTTTAAACCTTTGCTTTGTCAAATTTTAGAACAGTACTCATGACTCAAACAGTGTGTGCTTAGAAATGGATTCGGAAAGACAGTAGGAAATAAAGAAGGAGAAGGGATATAAGAAGAAAAACAGAAGGAAGTAAGAAACCACAAAATAATCTAGAACAAAGAAAATTTATTTTATATTTTATTCTAATCTCTTTTTTCTTATTCATTTTACATACCAACCACCATTTCCTCTTCCTCCTTTCCTCCTGCTACCTCCACTACCTTCCCCTACCCTTCCCATCCACTCCTCCTTTCTCTTCAATCAGATAGGGTAAGGCTTCCCATGGGAATCAACAAAGCATGGTTTATCAAGTCGAAGTGGGTCCAAGCTTCTCCCTCACGTGTCAAGGATGAACAAGGCATCCCACCATCGAGACTAGGTTCCAAAGAGCCAGCTCATGTCTCATGAACAAGTCCTGGTTCCACTACTAGGGGCCCCCACAAAACACCAAGATACACAATTATCACCCAGATAAAGAGGGCCTAGGTTGGTCCCATGCTGACTCCCTAGCTATTGGTCTAAAGTCCGTCAGCTCCCACAAACTCTAGTCAGCTGTCTCTGCAGGTTTCCCCATCATGATCTTGACCCCCTTCTCTTGCTCATATAGTTCTCCCACCAGCTCTTCAACTGTACTCCCGGAGCTCTGCCTAGTGCTTAGCTATGCATCTGTGCGTTTGCTTCCATCGGGTACTGCATGAAGGCTCTGTGATGACAACTAGGCCAGTCACAATCTGCTAATCTTTTTTTTTATACTTTTTTTTTATTGTTAAAAGGAGAATAAAGAAAAGCAAGAAAAAAAAACAAATTTCCACCTCCTCCCAGCCTCCCATTTCCCTCCCCCTCCTCCCATTCTTCTCCCCCTCCTCCCACCCCTCTCCCCTTCCCCCCACTTTTCTCCCCCTCCCTCTCCAATTCAAAGAGCAGTCAGGGTTCCCTGCCCTGTGGTAAGTCCTAGGTCCTCCCCCCTCCGTCCATATCTAGGAAGGTGAACATCCAAACTGGCTAGGCTCCCACCAAGCCAGCACATTGCGTTGGATCAAAACCGCGTGCCATTGTCCTTGGCGTCTCATCAGCCCTCATTGTTCGTCATGTTCAGAGAGTCCAGTTTTATCCCATGCTTTTTTTTGGTAACAGTCCAGCTGGCCTTGGTGAGCTCCCAGTAGATCAGCTCCATTGTCTCAGTGGGTGGGTGCACCCCTCGTGGTCCCGGCTTCTTTGCTCATGTTCTCCCTCCTTCTGCTCCTCCTTGGGACCTCGGGAGCTCTATCCAGTGTTCCAGTGTGGGTCTCTGTCTCTATCTCCATCCATCGCCAGATGAAAGTTCTAGGATGATATGCATGATATTCGTCAGTATTGCTCTAGGATAGGGTCATTTCAGGTTCCCTATCCTCAGCTGCCCAAGGAACTAACTGGGGGCCTCAGCTTGGGCACCTGGGATCCCCTCTAGGGTCAAGTCTCCTGCCCATCCTAAAGTGGGTCCTTTAACTAAGAAATGGGGTTCCGTGCTCCCCTATCCAACCTTCCTTTATCCCGATCCTCCTGTTTCCCCAAGTCCCCTCTCACCAATGGACAGGTCAATCAAACAGAAACCTAACAGAGAAATTAGAGAATTAATGGAGGTAATGAAGCAAATGGACTTAACAGACATCTATAGATTATTCCACCCGAACAGGAAAGAATATACCTTCTTCTCTGCAGCTCATGGAACCTTCTCGAAAATTGACCACATACTCGGTAGCAAAGCTAACTTACACAATTACAAAAAAATATTAGTAACCACCTGCGTCTTATCAGATCACCATGGATTAAAGTTAGAATTCAACAACAACGCTACCCCCAGAAAGCCTACAAACTCATGGAAACTGAACAGTCAACTACTGAACCATACCTGGATTAAGGAAGAAATAAAGAAAGAAATTAAAGTCTTCCTTGAATTCAATGAAAATAAAGAAACAACATACTCAAACTTATGGGACACTATGAAAGCAGTGCTAAGAGGAAAGTTCATAGCACTAAGTGCCCACTTAAAGAAAACAGAGAAAGCACATATTGAAGACTTAACAGCCCACCTGAAAGCTCTAGAAAAAAAAGAAGCAGACTCACCTAGGAGGAGTAGAAGATTGGAAATAATCAAACTGAGGGCTGAAATCAACAAAATAGAAACACAGAAAACAATACAAAGAATCAATGAAACAAAAAGCTGGTTCCTGGAGAAAATCAACAAGATTGATAAACCCCTGTCCAAACTAATCAAACGGCAGAGAGAGAACACGCAAATTAATAAGATCAGGAATGAAAAGGGGGACATAACCACAAACACAGAGGAAATTCAGAGAGTCTGCTAATCTTTTTTGCCTGAAACTACTGGTAACCTCTTTGCCAGATAGACTATTATATCAACTAATATTTCATATTAGTTTTATATTTAGTATAAATAATGCAAGACATTATAGATCTCCTTTTGCAGTGAACAAATACAGTGCCTGATAATGGTAGACCTGTAATAAACAATAGCTCTGCCGCTATTTCTTTATGTAGTAAACCTAGACCGGAACCTCCAAGCCACAAATCCCTGCAACCTATGATCCAACCCCCATTTCCAGGCTAGGACTCCAGACTCATGCAGCCAGTTTCACCTGCCCATCGGCTACCTGAGAACCTTGTGTCCCTGTCTGCTGGTTAGGTTAGAACTTTAACACTAACCATCTCGTAGAGACCCAAGACTCATCATACCACCTCCGGCTATGCCTGTGACCTGCCAAAGGACCATGTGTCCCCCGCAATCTCACTTGCACCCCATTCACAAATACCCACGACTCCTTCTTCCACTCTACCTGCTGCTGATTCCTAAGGAGTACTCCTCGACATCTCATAAGTTTCCCGAGGACAGATTGTAACTAGCTTATAACTCTACAAGAGGTCTGTCTGCCCCTGGGTCTGGAAACTTCATCTATTTACTTTAAATGCAAGAGTTTTAGAAGCAACAATTTAACTCTTCCATTGAATACTAAATAGCCTAGAATTTACCATCCACTGTCTTGTATCAAATCTCATTGTACACGAAAGGAATAAGAAGCCCTGGGTGTTAAAAAAGAGCCACTAATTTCTCTACTGAGAAAAGAGAGAATGACTCCCTAACAATTTATGAAGTTTTAATGATTAAGAGCCCATTAATATAAAGCTTCAAGATACACATCGCAACTTTATTTCTGTTAGTTTAACTACAAACCTCTCTTAATAGCCACAGTTTTGGAATTTGGCCAATATTTTTTAGAAGGGTCTTTTATTTGCGTCTTTATTTTCAGCAGACAAATAATTCAAAATCTGGATGTATCGGCATGAATCTTGGACTTAGAATGGAGAAGCAGTGTAGGATTTAAAGTTGCATATACATTTATATTCTACGTAAGATTCTTTGGTGTAGGTGAAGGAGTTGTATTGAAACTGTAACAAAGGCCATAGCTACAGCTACTACCTCCGATTACTTCTTGCAGAGTTGCTTTTAGAAATATTACCCAAATTGCTCACAGTTACTGAATGTGTTAGTACGTACGTTGTGAATGCATTTTAGTGGGAGACAATGATATCTGGACAACATTTTAGAAAACCATGTAAGGCTTATTTGTTTGTTAAAAACAATTAACTTAGGACATAAAGAGGACCCATTTTACAGATGAATGGAATATAAAGGTGTGCAGTGTAATTGTATAAATAGTCAAGGAGACCTATAAAGCTATTAAACAATACAAATCTTAGTTAAACATTTTCCTTCCACACTGTCTCTGAACCCGAGGCTTCTCACCTCCATGTCACCTTTACAGACATTCTGAAAGATTTGATGGGATTATGTTTGAACACATGTATACATAAACCTTCAGAAAAACGGCTAGGTAATATATTTTGTGTCTCTGCATAGATTTATGGTTGGGAATTTATATGTATCCATGTACATAATGTTGAAAATATTCTGCCTGCTTGAAGCTTGGCACACATAGTCTACTAGCTTGGTGACTCCTTTCTGCACCTAAATATCCACATAAGTGAGTGTGTGGTCCTGAGTTGATGATGCTTTAGACTGCCTTTGTTGCTGGTGCATTCAGCCCTTCAAACTACGGCACATGCATACATTCCATAGGAAAGAAGCCAGAGTTTGGAGAACAGAAACAGCCATAACTCATTTCTATCTTTTTTCTCTCCTACCAGACTGGTTTCATTGCTGAGTGACTAGATATGACTCCTCGAGTAGTCAATAAGGGCACGAGATTAAAGTGGATTGTGTGTTGGGGGGCGGGGAAGCTACTTCAAATCCATTTAACTACTTAGTTTGGTTCTCCACCATCCACCAAATCTTATTCCCACCACAATGACCAGATATCATATTTAATACATTGTAAGGGTTTTCTTAACAGGCAATAGTTAAAGTGCTAAAAATTCAAAGTCCGGAGGCTGAAAGATGGGTTAGTGGTTAAGAGCACTTGCTGACCTGACAGAGGGCTTAAGTTAGTTCCCATCTGCCATATCGGGTAGCTTAACTGCCTGTAACTCTGCCTCCAGATGAGCTGATGCTTCCTCTGACCCCTGGAAACACCAGCAATATGTACACAGCCACACTTAAAGCTAAAATAAATCAGAGAGAGAGAGAGATCGAGCACACTAGAGTACCCTGTCCTTTTATCCTCACCCAGCTTAAAACCCATTATCTGACGCTTTGGTCACCACTGTCCCACTTGGTCTCCGGCAGCTGGAAAGCCCACCAGGTTTGCCCATCTGGTTTCTCGCAGCTAGGAAGCCCACCAGATTTGCCTGTGGGTCTTCTGCAGCTTGGAAGCCCACCAGGCTTGCCCATCAGGTCTCCTGCAGCTGGAAAGTCCGCCAGGTTTGCCCATCGGATGTCTTCACTCAGTCCCTGACAGCTAGGAAAGCAAGCCAACCCAGAATCATCCACTTATTTACAGCCCAGAGTCGTCTGCAATTATTTTTGTAAGGCTATGGCACAGTGGTTCAGCCTGACCATTGCAATTGACAACACCATTTGGTAATGCCAGAAGGTAGCAACCTCTAACTCTTCTGTTAAGAAGACACTTGCAGCAGGTCTATAGCTGCATTCTTCTTACCCCTGCATAGTTTTCAGGGACTAGAAGAGTTAACAAAGCAATATTTATAATCTCATTTATTTTTTTGTTAGCCCGTATTTTCCCCTCAACTTTGGCACCTGCTACCACTTGTCTGATAGGAGAAAACAAAAGAGCAAACAATGTTAATGAGAAAGCTCAGACACAGCTGAGATGCTCGGCGCTCAACAGCTTTCTTGTTCCATAAACATGTGGACACATGGTTTGGATTCGCTCCTGCATATTTATGACACGGTTGTAGCTCACTGATTAGAAATGGGTTTCTGCTTGCTGTGACAGACTGGAAATGGGAAGACTAAAATGAATGCTTGTAGCCATTCAGTAGGCTTGTTGAGAACCTACTATGTGGGGTAGACTGAGCGTTTCAACTGCATTGATCACTTGCTCTTGACACTTCCTTTATCAGTTTGGTGTTGTTTCTGTTCTGTGTTCCCATGAAGTAGGGATCAGAGGAGGGCAACTAACAACCCAAGGTAAATCAAAAGTCTGGAAAGAAAGGGAAGTTGTAGTGGCTTGGAGGCCAAGAGTCTAAAGAACTAACTCAAGAAACCAGACTTCCTGGATGTTTACATTCTCCTTCATGTCCTTAGCTACTTAGTTTGGGTTTCTATTTCTTTGTAGGGACACCATGACCCCAGCAACTCTTATAAAGGAAAAACATTTAATTTGGGTGGCTTACATTCTCAGAGAGTTAGTCCATTATCATCAGGGTGCATCATGGTGGCACACAGGCAGACATCCGGCTGGAGAAGGAGCTGAGAGATCTACATTTTGACTCTCAGGCAACAGGAGGTGATCTGTGTCACTGCGAATAGCTTGACATAGGAGACCTCAACCCACCTCCTTGGTGATACACTTCCTCCAACAAGGCCACACCTTCAAATAGTGCCACTCTCTTTGGAGTGGCATTTTCTTTCAAACCACCACAGCTACCCTGGCCTCAAAACTGTCTGCTCACAATTTTTCACTTTGGGGCACTATGAGAAGATTTCTTAGAAATACACAAAATTTCCCGTTTTGTGTTTTCTCCATGTCTTATTGGGAAGTTGGAAGTCTTAAGGAAACCTAAATCATACACTGATAAACAACATACATAATGTGTCTCTTCTGGGACCATGCCTTTTCCCCATGCTGCAGGACACTATGGAAATGGCATGCTGTCATCATTATTGAACAGGTCTGGACTCAGAGTTAGGTTGTTGTTATTTCTAGACTACTGCAACCTAATAAAATCCCTGTTAGTTCCCATTTTCCCATTTCTGCACTGAAGGCATGACATATGACATTTACCACCACCTCTCTCAGTTTTTCCTCTCCTGGTTTTGTATTCTAATATCTGTACCCCATTCCATTAATAACCAAGATAAATGGGCCAGTGGGATATTTCAGAGGGTAAAAGCACTTACCCCTTAAGCCTGGTAACCTGGCTTTGAGCCCTGGTACTTAACAATGGAAAGAAAGAGAGAACTCTGAGAGGTTGTCATCTGACTTCCAAACACAGACTATGACATATGCAGACCTTCACACACACACACACACACACACAAATTCTCACCATAATCAAGACAATTGCATAGCACTCTGGTACTTCTGTGCTTCTGCCATGGGTGGATGTTAATGCGCTCTGTATTGACAAGAAATGAAGCAAAGAAAGCATCATTTTTGGAGAGCTGTCACGGGATATCAGATACTGATGAAAATCTGTTCTTATATAAAGTCCTTGCATTGCTTCCAGTGTGCATTTACTTTGTCGTGGCAGAAATTCTACTGCAGTGGTCAAACCAAGCAACAGTTTGGATTGTCTTCTGCAGCAAGAAGCCCTGTAAGTCTGGGACATTCACCTAAGGTTGTGAAGGTGGGCTTCTTTGCCCACCTAGTCTAGGTAGGAATTTCACAGGGGGTCATGCCCTTTTCAGTTTGTGTTACTAAAGCTTTTCTCTGAGTCCCTGACAAGTGACTTTCTTTTAGACTGTCAATAGGAACTGTGTCATAAACTAAAAAGAAGACTGGAAAATTTCACTGTTTTAACTGGGCATATGGCCACCATGAACTTAATTATGTGTTTGTTAGCAAGGAAGAAGATGAAAATAGATATTGAGGAAGCTACTAGAAATGTTTACAGTGTATGCCCCAGTTCCAGTCATCCTGTTGGCATCCTAATGATCTCTGTTCATGTATCTAGAATCGAAGCAACTGATCCCAGGTGAAGGCTACAGCGCTTACATTGTGCTTGAGGCTTGGTGTCCCTTGAAAGGCTACGTCTTCCTCAGGACATGGGAAGACACATTCTAGACTGCTCTCGTTACGTCACAAAATATTTGGATGTATTCCAGGCACCATTCCAAGTGCATAGAGTTTCATAGCCTCTGGTTCCACAAAGGATGCGTGGGAGAGCTGGATGGAACAGGTGGTCGGTTAAGGTCCTTCTGTTTTCATTAGGTGATGTTGTCTAAAAAAACTACTGAAAATTTGCAAGAAAGAATCTCAAATATGAGAAACACTTTTAGGTTCTATGATAGTGCAATTTCAGACCATGGCCCCACCTGGACTAGCTGAGGATTTTCAAGTTGGCATTAAATCAGAGTGGGCTCTGAGACATAGACCAACCCCCCTTTCTATGTTTCCTCTAATAGAAATCTAATAATAAATATTTCAATGACAATGTCATACAGTTGGTCAAGCACTCCATGCCTACTCTCTTCTTGGCTTTTCCTATGACTCAGGCTGGTTCTGACTCTAACATAGGAGTGAAAATGGAATCATCTAGGGTGTTTAATGCAAAGGTAATGCTGAAATTAAAGTTTTAAACACATGCTTTCAAATATAAACTCCCATATTCTTTCCACAAGCTCAGTCTCCACGTTTTTTCATAATGCAAGCAGACTATAAAGCAAAGATGCATTCTAAACAATCAAATTTTTATTAAGCAGCATCTAAATATCTCATCTTTTTGGCAAACTTTTATCAGGAACTATTCAAAATGCTTTTTTTCTTTCCTTTTTTTAAATCAGAAAATTATTAATCAAGTTATTTGAGGGGAAAAACAATTTTTCTCTAATGAATCACTTGACATTTTCTTAAACCAAACTGCTGAAATTAGTGCTATTATTTTTAAATAGATAATTAATAACCAATTGGCATGCAAATCAAAAGATTTTTTTTAACATGTAACATACTAGAAAAATATTTAATGGCTAAATCACTCTTGTTAATAGCATTGTTGACAGAGATTTTCTTAGGATATACTATGAAGAAGACCTTGTACCAAACACTGTGGGGTGTGCATGCATGTGTGTGTGTGTGTGTGTGTGTGTGTATGTATGTCTTTCAATGCCTTATACCTAATATGTATTCACATATTTATATAACTATAACTGGGGAGGAAAAGGAGAGGTAAGAGTAGAGAAAGGGAAATTTATTAATTTGAATTAAGGAAATCTTAACTACTTCCTCTTTGGGTGTTGTTTCAGTTGTCTGAGAGAAAAAAATACCTAAAAAGAAGTATGGATATTCTATCTTCCACCTCTAAGCCTATCAAAACATATGTATTATTCTTAATAAGTTCTCATTGAATCAAATAGGCTTTTTTTTCTCCACAACACTTTTTTTTTAAAATAAGTATTTTCCATGTCCAGGTACCTTACATTCTGAACATATCCCCCATATTGTGTAATATGCATTCAGCAAAAGGAGTTTGAGATTAATCCCTACTGAATGCACTGTCTGTTCTTGTGAACTCTAATCTTGCTTTCACAAGTAAGTCTTAGTCCCAGTAACATACCTGGGCCGGAGAACTGGAAACAGGTCCCATCGAATGGAAGCACTGGTGTGCAATGGGTAGATGCTACATCCTTAAGCACAGCAGCTGCTTCCTCCCTCTTCTCCCTCCTAAGCACCCTTTTGTTCTTTTCTAATTAGTTACGGATAAGAAAAGTAGAAATGTGCCTATTGTGGTCTTCAATGAGTCAATCACTCATTATTCCCTTTTACCGAGGCATGGAAACAAAAGGTTGCAAGATGATTATCATCCTCATTACAAGAATCTAGGCATGGGAAAAATGGGTCCTTTTGGGTTTCCTTTGCCTTCTTTGTCCGGGACTAAATCTCAGAGTGGCAGAATGTTGACATGGATATATATTTCAGTGACAAAGGAGATGCTGAGCTTTATCTGGTGTTTAGAACAGAAATTGCAGCTGATAACAAAAAATACAATGGGGCAGATTTTCACTTTTTCTAACTCTCAAGAATAAAAAGGAGTTATAATAGTTCTTAATCTATTGAATGTTTCCATTGCAACTGCAATGCCTTGAAAATTAGGAGTTCTCCAAATTATTTTTAATGAACTAAGACAGACAGAGCAGTGTGATGTAATGATTCCAGCAAAATTGGTTCCACAGATACAACGTTATTAAGTGGCCCTGGACTTAAGTGGTCTTATACAGATAAGACATGGGTACAGAGAACACCAGCATCAATTACTTGACACTGTGTTATATGCAGTGGGTCTGGGTAATAATCGTTCCTTGAATAATTTTATGAGAATAATGCTAACCCATTTTGTCAGTTTTTAGATGCATGTCTTTTCTGATGTGACTATGAATTTTGTGTAAATTTCCCATTGTAGAAAACATCGATGGGGGCCCTGGAAGCACTTATCATGATATTTCTGCTCATTCGTTCCAAAATGCTATAGTCAGGCACAGCTGCCTTTGACTTTGGTGGGAGAGGAAAAGAGCATAGCGGCTCATAGTGTCATTTAGAAGGCCAAGAAGACATGCTGGTCTGAACAGCTGTGGTTTAAGCTCTCCAGAGCCTTTGCCACCAAGACTGAGACTTGCATACTCCCTGGGTGTCTTCTCTTACACCGAGAGTACAGCCCTCCAGAATATCAGACGTCAGCAGGAATCTTCTATTATTATATTTCTGGTTTGACTATCTCTACTTCTGCTTTAGGGAAATAAATAAGGAGATCTAGAAAGAGTGTCCTGACCGCTTTCCTTATTTTCAGAAAAAAAAATGATGTTAAAAGAACATATGTAACACACTTAATGTCATCGAGTAGTAAAGTTGGTATCCCAATCTAGTAGGCTCATTTCAAGTTCAATGGGATTTCTGTTGGGTTACAACCATGTTGTCTTTGCAAACACCGTTCTTCTCTGGGAATTAATTTTCACCAAATAAGAAATGAGAATGGATTTGACTAGATGAAATGGGTTAACTAGAGAGGAAGTAATACATTATATACCACATGTGTGTATACACACATAGGGTATAAATCTATCAGTTAAATTAATGTAAACAGGTAAATTTAGCTTTTAAATATTTTTCAGGTGACCAACTAAAGGCAGATAGATAGAAAGCATGTCTAAAGTCACACAATCAGAGGTAGAGCTGAAAACTAATAAACCCCAGTGACGTGATTCAGAGCTTGGGTGTGCCATGCTCCTTCTTGGAATTCTTGGGCTTCCAAACACTCACGTATGAACCTCCTTCGTGCCTGTGTAATTGTCACAGGGAAGATGCTGAAGAATGATCCTCATGAGCCACCATCACCGTACATTGTCTTGACTGCCTGTGTCTCATTGATTGTTGCAGATTCCTTCTGCCGCCAAGTTAAATGTAACCACACAGATAATAGCTTGACCCAGGAACAGAAGAATCTATATGAAGTAAGGTGAAAGTTTTAGATTGCATAATCTGCCCTTGTCATAATATATTCCACCTTATCTACTACAACATAAACCCAGGTCACCACATGGGGGTAGAGACTACGGTTCTAGTATATAAATGCCAACTCTTCGATCACTCTTCCAGATGCCTAGAACTCCACGAGCTGTCTCTCTGGATTTTCCCTAAGATTAAAGGATTCCCTCTCCTGTTCAAATTTTCCCATCTATTTCCTAATTGATTTGTTTTGTGAATGAATCCTAACTCATGGAACACACTAGCACTTTCATCAGAACAAAACTAAGGCATGGTGCAAGTTTGAACACAGAACTCGAAAAGCAATACCTAAAGCTGAGGGTAGGGAACCCTAGCTGGGTCCATAGTTAATGAACAGATTCACATTACCGAGAAACATGGAGATTGGCCTCTGTGTAAGATCACAGTGCCATTAACCCATGGTGACAGATACAATTATTGAAAACTTAAGTCAGTATAAACCGCTTCTTTGGGGGCAATTCTCTGAAAGGTTAATGAAATGATAACTTGTAAAAATAGAAAATAATGAGGAACTTTACAGTATGATCTTGGCTTGTGTTTTATGACTTCTATCTCATTATGGTCAGTAACTAAATGTGTTTAAAGCATGGTTATTGAAGTAGAGCTTTAGCATCTCATCTCTGCCAATGACAACCATGTCATATTCACCAGACATTCTACTTTCACTAAACATCAATTTTCCTAAGAGGAAAATAAACAATAGGGTCATTATCTACCTCATAGAGTTGTGAGAAGTTTTTATTAAGTCCTATGTAAAGAGCTTAGGACTCTCTCTTTTGGCATACTCTTCGCTTGACTCTCAGATGTCAAGGATTATAAGTGACATTGTCAAAGATAAAAGTAAATTTGTGGTACAAAGAAACCCAGCTGAACTGAATATGTTCTCAGGTGACAAGGGACTTGGATACGGGGGGTTATGTTTCTGAGCAAAAATAATAATTATGTTGCTTTGGAATGGAAGAGATAATGATAAAAATTTAATATATAAAACTCATTCTTATGGTCATTAGAATTAGCATTTTGGGTCTATATGGTAAGAGGCAATACCTGTCAGTTGAAGTTTCGTCTTCCTGAACTACAAGGGATGAATAGCATAACCCAAACAGAGATTGTGTTGTAGACTGCCACCTCTTCTCAGAATCAATCCCGAAGTCCCAACACATGGAGGCAGTTTTTCAAGAGGTACCCTAGTCCCTAATACATATTTACTATGATATTGTTGGGTAAGTGGTCTTCTCTTCAGATAACTTTGATCCCAAGCATAGAAGTTCTGTTTTGTGTATGTGTGTCTGTTTACAAAAAGTCTGACCTGTTTCTGTGCCTGTTTCTGTTTCTCTCCTGTCCTTTGAGAGTTTGGTTGAGAGAGTTTCAGCTGCCCATTTGCACAGAAGTGCATTTGTCTTGACAAAGGATGCGAGCCAATCAGAGGCATGCATTTCAACAGAGTTCTAAAGAGTATTTATTTCACATGAGAGGTTACTGGACACATGTCCTCTTTAAAAGTGCATCTGACATTCCAAACACACATTATCCATTTCAAGCTATTTGCCAAGGAGAGACGAACAAGAAAATCTGTATTGCAAACCTCTAAGAGCTCTTTATCATTTGGATGTATTTAATTATATTCTTTTCCCTAGGTG